>NC_138770.1:39831451-41031451 GCF_965119305.1 Pelophylax lessonae
GCACCAAACAAAAAGGCAGTAGGAGGACGATAACAAAGTCACTCCAGTCATCAGAAAAAGTCAACAGTGAAATACAGCAGCAGTCAGGCACGAAAGTGAACATGGTGATGACAAACACGCAGTGACCGTGTACAGATCTATGCTGGTGCCGTATAAGAACAATTTGCAGAAATATAGCAAAGGAAGGTGCACTCGGTGCATTTGCATGCCAGGGGAAGCGCAAAGACGTGTCGCCAACCCCTAACCGTGGGCACCTTACACATCGCCTAGGAGAGGCGGGTCCAGATACAGCAATGAATGACAGGTAACATAACTGGCAACGAATAAACAGCCATGTGAGAACAAAGGGGGAGGTGGGGAGACACGGGAGGGGAAGAAGGGGGAGAAATGGAGGAAAGGACAGAAGTTACAAGATGAAGGAGAAGGGGGAAAAGGAGGGGAAAAGAAGGAGAGGACCGGGACGTGGACACCAAGGCACTTACTCGGCGAAGGCCCAACAGTCCGCCACAGCCTAACCAATGGCTTGTAAGTACGCGTCCGTACATGTGAAATGCACCCAAGGCCGCCAGCGGTCCCTTGTGAGTTCTTCGGTGTTTTTCAATGTTGCAGTCAGGTCCTCCATACGGTGGGTTTCCACTATCTTAGAGAACCATAATTTCCCAGTGGGGGGTTGAGTCTGTCTCCACATGGCTGGGATGCAGGCCTTCTCGGGATTGAGGAGATGGATTGTCAAAGACTTCCGGTATTTCTGAATTGGCCTCCCTGTAAGGTGCAATAGGCACAGTGCAGGGTCGTCTCCCACCTCGACCACAGTAAGCTGTTTGATGACTGATGCTACCTCGCTCCAGAATGCCCGCAGTAAAGGGCATTCCCAAAAAATGTGAAGCATCGTCCCTCCCTCAGAGCCACATCTCCAACACCTGTCAGGGCAATCCCCGCTCATTCTGTGGAGGACCGCCGGGACCCTGTACCACCTGGTGAGAATTTTGTAACTGATTTCTTGAGATTTGCAAGCCAGGGAGGCCTTGTGGGCCAAGGTCAAGATCTTTTCCATCTGCTTGGGCATGAAAGAGACACCAAGGTCACGCTCCCATTGTTTCAGGAAGGGCAATTGTGATCCCCCGTCCAGATCCAGAAGGAGGGAGTAAAGGAAGGACAGAGCATGTCTAGGGGGGTCACCATCTCGACACAGGGCCTCGAACTGCGTCAATGGTCGAGGAGTGTAGCCTGTTTTCTGCATATGGAGGAGGAAGTGTCGGATCTGTAGAGCGTGATCAGTTATGACACCAGCCATTGGATGGTTTGAAAAATTGGTTGGAAGCACATCCAATGTGACATGTCGGGAATGTAACTGTTTTTTTTTTTATATTGATGGGTTTACTTCTACTTTAATGGCTGGGAATGTCGGGAGGAGGTACCTAGCATGGAGTAGGGCACAGAATGGTGGAGGGGGCGACTTCAGCAGGAGGGTAACTGTTTGTAACGCTCCTGCGTTTTTGTAGTAGGCTTGATTTGCAGCTGCAGAATCTCCACTCAGTAGTCATGTAGAGATGTGTTGAATAACCAGATCCAACTCTCCAGACTCATCACTGTGGGCCTGTCAGCTTCAGCATACAGATATACACACTCAATAAGATGTTCCTGGAGTGATAGGAAGTATATGAAAGTATGAAGATGATGTGCTGAAGGGACAGGTGTGAACAGTGACAGAGATGGTAAGCACTTGATAGAAATGTTCAGGAGAGTATTAGATGGTATTAGGTAGAATGCAGATAGGTTAGTAATCGAGTATGGTAACAGGTGGTAAGGACAGCAGATGACAAATACAGGATAGACTAACCCAGTGCAAGGATAGATGGTAGTAGACTCAAGAGCTAGCAATCTATGTAACAGTGCAGATGATAGAATTAGTATGCATAGATAGTAACAGTCCTTAATGTGCAGAGGTAGATAGTGTAAGTAAGGTTATGGAGGATTCCCCTGTGGGGCACTTATCACTAGTAAGGTTAGTAGTAGAAGGGTCCAGTAGTGAGGGAGTGATCCAGTAGCGAGATACAGGGATCAGTAGCGAGGTTCCGGTCTGTTTCCAAGTAAAAGAGAATAGCTGGAGGTTCCGGTAGCAAGACAAGCTTGTAAACATGTGGACACACAGGCAGGTTGAACAAACAACGTGAGAGAGAACGCCGGCGGTTGAAATAGCCGCTCTGCGGCGCTCGGCGATGACGTCATCCGTCTTAAAGGTGTATGCGTACCACCTAATTAGAAAGGTGGGACGCATATTTGAAAAGAAAATGGAAAATGAGGGTACCAGAGGTACCAGAATCTTACAGTACCCCCCCCCCCCCCTTAAGGCCGGCTCCGGAAGGCCTATAGCACTGGTTTCTCCGGGTATTTCGAGTGAAACCTTCGTATAAGCCTAGGTGCGTGAACATCAGTGGTATCCAACCAGGTGTCGTCTTGGGGTCCATAGTTCTTCCATCTTATGAGATACTGGAGTCTTCCTCTGTGGATACGAGAATCCAAAATCTCCTTAATCTCATATTCTTCTCCGCCTTCAACTTGTACTGGAGGTGGAGGCAAGATGGTAGGCCTTATTCCTTGATTAGGAACATGGGGTTTCAGTAGCGACACATGGAAGATGGGATGGATCTTGAGATCTGCTGGTAGGGTGAGCTGTACTGCAGCTTTTCCAATAAGTTTCTTAATTGGGAAGGGTCCCAGAAATAAAGGTCCAAGCTTTTTGCTAGGGATCTTTAATCTTAAATTTCTTGTCGATAGCCAAACAAGGTCCCCAATAGCATACTGAGGAGAAGGTCTTCTACGTAGGTCGTAGTACCTTTTTTGTTGGCTGTGGGCTTGTGAGATAGTGGTATTAAGTAAACCCAGAAAGTCCTTTATTTGGGTAAGATAGTGTTAGGAACACTCCCTGTGTACACTGAAGTGCTGTCATGAATCTGCCAGTTAAGAGTTAACTTAGTGCAGACTAATTGCACTAATTGGCAAAAGGCTGGCCTATTTAAACACCACAGCAGCACTGAGCCATTGCTGTCTTGTCTGCAGCTTTACCTGTACTTCCTGATCCTGAACCTGCTGTTTCCTGTTGACTTCCTGATCGACCTCCCGGCTTGTCCACTACTTCGTCTGCTTGCTGCCCGCCCTGACCTTGGCTCGTTCCTGTGACCACTCTCCTGCCTTATCCTTGTCGGCTTATCTGCTTCTGATTCTGGACGTGTTCACCTCCTGGTGGGGCAACCCTGGGGACCACGACCTGGTGTTAGCTTGCAGCGCAGTCTATCCCCACCACCAGGGGCTCTAGTGAAAACCAGCTAGCACTTAGACTCCGCACCTCAGACTAGCCCGTGTCTACCACCAGTGTGACCCGTCCGTGTTCCTGTTGTACCAGATCCCACGAGGCTACCTCTGCACGTCAGGCTCAGCCACCAGCACCATTACAGTACAAGACAGCCATGTCGGAGCCTGCAAGAGGGGCCTCTCCTCTGGACGAGATCTGCCAACACTTGGCAGCATTGTCGCAAACAGTCAAGTCGCTCCAGGACAGCTATGTGCACTTGGAGGAACGCATGCACTCTGTGACTAACCCGGGGATCCCTCCTGTTTCTTTGATACCCCCAACTTCCACGACACCAACAGGTTCGGTCTCAGGACCCACAGTGGTGATGCTACCACCTGAACCCAGGGTTCCTACACCAGAGCGATTTTCAGGAGATCGGGACAAATTTAGGGCGTTCCGTAACGCATGCGAACTTTATTTCTCACTGCAGCCCCGGACTTTCTCCTTGGAAGCCGCCAAGGTTGGATTTGTCATCTCCCTACTCTTGGATGAACCCCAGTCCTGGGCACACCGACTTCTTGAAGAGTGCAGCCCACACCTAGACTCCTTGTCTTTCTTTTTTGGTGCCATGGCTCAATTATACGATGATCCACAGCGCACTTCCACAGCGGAAGCTGCTCTTCATGCACTCCAGCAAGGCCGCAGAGCAGTAGAGGAGTACGTCTCGGATTTTAGACGGTGGAGTACTGATACCGAGTGGAACGACGCAGCGCTACGTCACCAGTTCCGCTCAGGCCTATCTGAGGGTCTGAAGGACGAGCTAGCCCGAGTTGGCATTCCAGACTCCCTAGAGGCATTGATTTCATTGGCTATCCAGATAGATCGCCGGCTTTGTGAGCGCCGTGCGGAAAGGTCTGCCCAGCACCCACGCCCGTTCTGGATGATACCGCGGTTCGCAACTCCGGCTCATGTCACCTCCACCAGGCCCATTCCGGCCAACCTGGCTCCTGCTAACTTCACACCAGATGCCCCAGAACCCATGCAGGTTGGCGTTATGCGGTCTACCCTAACCGCTGAAGAACGACACCGCCGGCAAAAGAATAACCTCTGCCTATACTGTGGTGAAGCCGGCCATTACGTACGTTCTTGCCCAGCAAAGTTACGTAAGTTTCTCTCCATCTCTCCTTCAAGTTATCCAGCATCCGCTGCCAGTGCTACTCACTTAGCGCTCCCTGTTTCGTTTCAACTCCCGGGAGGTACAATACCAGTCACCGCAATTATTGATTCTGGAGCGTGCAGCTGTTTCATTGATCTCACGTTCGCCATCCAACAACACATCCCTCTTCAAACCAAGACTCAAGGACTTTCCATTTTTCTTGCAGATGGGTCTCATATTAGGTCTGGACCTGTAACTCAGGAGGCCCCTCCACTTCCTATGGTCACTTCTTCAGGTCACAAAGAGCTACTCAGCCTGGATGCTATTGCTTCCCCTTTATTTCTGGTTATCCTGGGATTGACATGGCTGCAGGCCCACAACCCACAAATCGATTGGATGACAGGAACGATCAAATTTCAGTCTGATTACTGCATAAACTCCTGTTTACCGGTCTCTCTCAGCCCTGCCAGTACCCTGCTCTGTTTGGACTCTGACACAGATCTGCTTTCTGCTGTGCCTAAGCCTTATCATGGCTACCTGGACGTTTTTAGTAAACGGGGGGCCGAGACCCTTCCTCCTCATCGCACATACGACTGCCCGATCGAGTTACTTCCTGGGGCCGGGATTCCATTCGGTCGTATCTTCCCTTTGTCAGAACGGGAATTGGAGGCTCTGAAAGAATACGTGGATGAAAATCTAAAGAAGGGGTTCATTCGTCCATCGACATCCCCAGCAGGGGCAGGAATCTTCTTCGTGGAAAAAAAGGACCACTCTCTCCGCCCCTGTGTGGACTATCGGGAACTAAATAAGATCACGGTCAAGAACCGTTACCCTCTTCCCCTGGTACCAGAACTTTTCCAAAGACTGAGGTCAGCCTCCATTTTCACTAAGTTAGACTTACGTGGGGCCTATAATTTGGTCCGTATTCGTGAGGGGGATGAGTGGAAAACAGCGTTTCGCACCAGGTTTGGGCATTTTGAATATCTGGTGATGCCCTTCAGCCTGTGCAACGCCCCAGCAACCTTTCAACATTTTGTAAATGATATTTTCAGAGACTGGTTAGATATCTTTGTTATTGTCTACCTGGACGATATCTTGATTTTCTCTGCATCCCTGGATCAACATCGGGGACATGTCAAAAATGTCCTCGGCAGACTCCGCCAACACGGATTATATGCCAAGCCGGAGAAGTGCGACTTTGAACGCCAGAGTATTCAGTTCCTAGGTCTCATAATTTCCACTGAAGGAATTAAGATGGATCCCCAAAAGGTCTCAGCCATCTTGGACTGGCCACCCCCGTCAGACAAGAAGGGGGTCCAGCGCTTCGTAGGTTTTGCCAACTTTTACAGGAGATTTATTAAGGGATTCTCTGACATCATTTCCCCCATTACACAGCTCACGAAGCAGAATACCCGGTTCAATTGGCCTCCTGAAGCCCAGACTGCCTTTCTAACCTTGAAAAGGCTCTTTACAACTGCTCCCATCCTGAGTCACCCGAATCCTGCCCTTCCTTACCTTCTTGAAGTAGATGCATCAGAAGTGGCCGTGGGGGCAGTTATTTCGCAAAGGCAGGGTACTAAAGATCTCATACATCCTATAGCCTTCTTCTCTCGTAAACTTTCCCCAGCAGAAAGGAACTATGACGTTGGTGATCGAGAACTTCTGGCCATTAAGGCTGCCCTTGAGGAGTGGAGGTACTTGTTGGAAGGGGCAACGCATCCTATCCTCATCTTCACAGATCACAAGAATCTTGAGTATTTAAGAGCTGCTAAACGGCTGAGGCCACGTCAGGCACGTTGGGCATTGTTTTTCTCAAGTTTTTCCTTACATATTACCTACCGGCCGGGATCTAAAAATGTCAAGCCAGATGCGCTCTCCCGCATGTTTGATGATCCAAAGGAAGTGCCAGTACCCGACACCATCCTGTCCGCAGGTAATTTTTTGTTATTACAGACCAACCTGATGGCCCAAATAAAGCAAGCTTCTGCAAAGAATCTCTGTCTCCCTGAGGTGTCCCTGGTACCCAGAGATGGGTTATTATGGCTTAAAGACAAGATCTTTGTCCCTGAAGAGGTCCGAGTGACGGTTTTAGGGTTATGCCATGACCACCCTCTGGCGGGCCATTTTGGTACTCATAAGACCCTGGATCTATTACAACGAACATTTTGGTGGCCAGATCTGGAACAGAGTTGCAGGGAGTACGTGAAGTCTTGTACCGTCTGTACCCGGAGCAAGTCTGTAAGAAACAAGGCGTGGGGCCTGCTCAGGCCACTACCAGTCCCTGACAGGCCTTGGAAGATGGTCGCCATGGACTTCATAGTGGAGCTTCCCCCCTCAGAGGGCTGTTCCGCCATTTATGTGGTCGTTGATCGTCTATCTAAGATGGCCCATTTCTTGCCACTCAGGAATACGCCCACGGCCAAGGAGACTGCAGAAGTTTTTATTAAAGAGATCGTTAGGCTTCATGGGGTTCCTGCAAATATTGTTTCAGATAGAGGGGTCCAGTTTACCTCCCGCTTCTGGAAAGCCTTGTGCGACGCGTTGAAGATTGAGCTGTCCTTGTCTTCTGCCTACCATCCTCAGACTAATGGACAAACCGAAAGGACAAACCAGACGTTGGAACAGTATATCCGTTGTTTCACCACATTTGTCCAGGATGACTGGGTGGCCCTACTACCATTGGCAGAGTTTGCATACAACAATGCTAAACATTCTGCTACAGGGCAAGCTCCATTCTTCGCAAACTACGGTTTCCATCCGTCCTTCTTACCGGATGTTCCCGCTGAACCCACAGTTCCAGCAGTACAGGATATCATTAGCTTCCTCAACCGCAATTGTAAACTGCTGCAGGATGCTATAATAAGGGCACAAGCAGCCTCTAAAAAGATTTTTGACAGGAAGAGGAGAGGGGAACTAATCCTTCAACCAGGTGACCAGGTATGGCTATCTACATGCAACCTCCGCCTAGCCTGTCCCTCAAAGAAATTGGCACCCAAGTTTATTGGACCCTTCCCGGTCAAGAGGAAACTCAACGAGGTCTCATATGAATTACACTTACCTGATTCTCTTAGAATTCATCCGGTGTTTCATGTCTCCTTGTTAAAACCTACAGTCCCTAACTCCTTCCCGGGCAGAAGCTCGGAACCACCCGAACCTGTGATTGTCGATGGGGAGGAAGAATATGAGGTGGAAGCTATTTTGGATTGCAGGAGGAGGAGAGGTCAATTACAGTTTCTCATAAAGTGGAAAGGTTATGGCCTGGATGAAAATTCCTGGGAACCGGAACGGAATATCCATGCTAAAGAACTGATCTATGCTTTCTTTCGCAGTCACCCACAAAAGAAAAACCTATTGGGCACCCGGAGGTTGCCCTTAAGGGGGGGGGCAATGTTAGGAACACTCCCTGTGTACACTGAAGTGCTGTCATGAATCTGCCAGTTAAGAGTTAACTTAGTGCAGACTAATTGCACTAATTGGCAAAAGGCTGGCCTATTTAAACACCACAGCAGCACTGAGCCATTGCTGTCTTGTCTGCAGCTTTACCTGTACTTCCTGATCCTGATGTTTCCTGTTGACTTCCTGATCGACCTCCCGGCTTGTCCACTACTTCGTCTGCTTGCTGCCCGCCCTGACCTTGGCTCGTTCCTGTGACCACTCTCCTGCCTTATCCTTGTCGGCTTATCTGCTTCTGATTCTGGACGTGTTCACCTCCTGGTGGGGCAACCCTGGGGACCGCGACCTGGTGTTAGCTTGCAGCGCAGTCTATCCCCACCACCAGGGGCTCTAGTGAAAACCAGCTAGCACTTAGACTCCGCACCTCAGACTAGCCCGTGTCTACCACCAGTGTGACCCGTCCGTGTTCCTGTTGTACCAGATCCCACGAGGCTACCTCTGCACGTCAGGCTCAGCCACCAGCACCATTACAGATAGTCTGAGGCTACTGGGTTACTTGATGGTAGGATGCGTGGTGGAAGAAGTGTGGGATGAAACCCATAGTTTAAGTAGAACGGACTTTGCTTAGTAGTACTGTGGGTTGCGTTGTTATAAGCAAATTCCGCCAGAGGGAGAAGGTCCACCCAATCATCCTGTAGGTATGATGTGTAGCAACGCAGATATTGTTCTATACACTGGTTGACTCTTTCAGTCTGTCCGTTGGTCTGAGGGTGGTAGGGAGAAGTGAGCTTTCGCTCAATCCGTAATATTTGACAAAGAGCTTGCCAAAATTTGGAGATGAACTGTGAACCACGGTCGGATAATAGAGTCTTTGGAATTCCGTGTAACTTGAACACATGTTTCATCAGTAGTTCCGCTGTTTGTTTAGATGAAGGTAGTCTACGGATAGCGATGAAATGTGCCATCTTTGTCAGGTGGTCCACTGACACTAGAATGGTATTAAATCCTTTAGAAGGTGGTAGTTCTACTATAAAGTCTAAGGACACAACTTCCCATGGAACCTGGGGTATTGGTAGACTGCAGAGTAGACCAGATGGTTTTGTAGTGTCAATTTTGGACCTTGCACAGATGTCACATGAAGATACAAATTTTTGTACAGACGTCTTCATATCAGGCCACCAAAACTGCCTAGTAAGCAAATTAAGGGTTTTCGTCATACCCATATGTCCTGCCATGGGCACATCATGTGATAACTCCAAGATCTTGGTGCACATAGTAGGGGGTATGTAGAGTTTGTCGTTGTAGTAGAGGAAGCCTTCTGCATCAGTACTTAGTTGAGGTGGAGGTGAATCCAATCCTATACTGTGCAAAATCTCTTCCTTCAGGGAACGAACAACCCCAATAATACGTTCATAGGGTATTATAGGAATAGAAGGGATTTCAGCGCAGTTATCTTCGGTTAATCGTGATAGCGCATCCGCTTTTTTATTTTTGTCTGCAGGCGTGTAGGTCACTAAGAAGTTGAATCTTAGGAAGAATAATGACCATCGTACCTGCCGGTGGGAGAGAGTTTTGTTAGTCTGGAGGTATTGAAGGTTTTTATGATCTGTATATATGAGTATTGGTAACCGGGTACCCTCAAGTAGATGTCGCCAATTCTCCAGTGCCAGTTTTATGGCAAGCAACTCCTTTTCACCCACTGGGTAATTCACCTCTGGGCTGCTTAATGATTTTGAAAAGAAAGCAACTGGGTGGAGTGGTGAAGTATTTGTTGGTCGTTGGGAGAGAACTGCTCCTATTGCCATATTTGACGCATCTACCTCCAGAATATATTGGAGGGATGGGTCTGGATGGCGTAGTATGGGAGCAGAAGTAAAGCTTGATTTTAACAAGCAGAAAGCTCAATTTGCTTCTTCTGACCATTTGAATGGTTTCTTTATACTTGTCAGTTGTGTGAGAGGTCTCACAATGGCAGAAAAATTCTTGATGAACTTCCTATAGAAGTTTGAAAATCCAAGGAATCGCTGTAATGCCTTACGAGTTGTTGGTATAGGCCAGTCCAGAATACAGGATATCTTGCTCATATCCATCTTAATTCCGGTTTTGGATATGATGTATCCTAGGAATAATATTTCTTCTTTATGAAATAGGCATTTTTTTAATTTCACGTATAGATTGTGTGCGAGTAATCTGGATAACACAAGTCTTACATGTTTTATATGTTCAGAGAGAGATCGAGAATAGATAAGTATATCGTCCAGATATACTACAACACAGACATCAAGTAAGTCTCTAAAGATGTCGTTTATGAACCTTTGGAAAGCTGCGGGAGCATTACACAACCCGAATGGCATCACAAGATATTCGAATAATCCGTATCTGGTTCTGAATGCTGTTCTCCACTCATCTCCGTCACGGATTCGGATTAGGTTGTATGCCCCTTTCAGGTCTAATTTAGAGAAGTAAGTAGCCCCACGCACTTGTTCAATGAGTTCAGGGATGAGCGGTAAAGGATAGCGATCCTTTATTGTAATCGTATTTAATTGCCTATAATCGACATTAGGCCTAAGACTTGAATCCTTATTGCGGACAAAAAAAAGTCCTGCAGCTGTGGAAGAAGTAGAGGGTCTGATGAACCCTTTTGTCAAATTCTCATCCAAGTATTCCTTGAGGTGAGAAAGTTCATCCTGTGAAAGAGGATACACATGACCGAAAGGCAATTTGCTGTTAGGGAGTAGATCGATAGTGCAATCATAATCCCTATGGGGAGGCAACATTTGAGCATTTTTTTCAAGGAATACTTCGGACAGATACTGATAGCATAGTGGTGCAATCTCATCTGACACCACAGACAGGATCTTTCCATAAGATGGGAGGTTACACGTAATCTCACAATAGTGAGAAGGGAAAGACAAAGTCCGTCTTTTCCAATCTATGATTGGTTGATGTGTGTGTAACCAGGGGAGTCCCAAAATAATAGAAAAATGGGGTGAAGATAGTATATCAAAAGTGGTGGTCTCCATATGAGACTCGTTAGTAGTGACGAGGAGTGCTTGTGTCTGGTTGGTGATTGGACCAGAAGATAGTGGAATACCGTAAATGAAACTAACAGAAACAGGATTAGGTTTTGAAATAATAGGTATTTTATTTAAGGTAACAAAACATGTATCAATATAGTTTCCACAAGATCCGGTGTCGATCATAGCCTTGGTGGTAATTCTAGTCTGGTCCCACTGTAATGTCAAATGAACAAAGAGATAGGGGTTAGAAAAGGAAGTCGTTAATCCTCCTAGCAAGACATGTGAACACTCACCCTCTTTTTTGCGGACAAGGGGACAGACGCTTATTAAATGATCCGGGGATGCGCAGTACATGCAGAGGTTTCTGGATCTTCTTCTGGCTCGTTCAGTAGTTGATAAAGGTGGGCGTATGGTTCCTACCTCCATGGGAGTAGGGTCAACGGCCGAAATCCGAGAAGGACTAGACAATGGCATTCCCATTTTCTCAGCCTTTCTTTCACGCAGTCGCCTGTCGATGTTGATACTGAGTTGTATTAAGAACTCGGCTACAAAGTCTTCTACAGGTCTCCTTCCTTGTTTTAAAGCCCTCAATTGAATATCAGCAGTACTCTGCCTGTTGGGGTCATCATTAGGGATGCACCGAAATGAAATTCTTGGCCAAAGCCGAATAATAATGAAATGCTTGGCCGAAGGCCGAATACCGAACGCGGTGTTTTGCATTTTTTCCATTTATTTTATTTTATTTATTTTGCCAATTTTTTGTCCCCTCTCTTCTCAGCTTCTAATGAATCTTTATTGAACATCAGATGTGTATCTTTTGTACATTATTATGGTGTAGGCCGAGTCACAGATGACGGACACTAGCTTTCATTGTTCAGATGGCATCTGCATCCAAGGCCCTTTTTTTCTCTACTTTACAGGTTTTAGAAATTACATTTTATATATTTAATACTAATTTATAATAAAACTGTGACAAACTCACTCAGGATATGGGCTTTTGGAGGGGACTGCAGGCTAGCCACTTACCTGCTGACTATGGGCCCTGGCTTGTGAGGAACACTGCTCTTTGTGGGGTGTATGCCAGGGGGACCCTTGGAGTAATGTTACTTTGGATTCAAGTCCATGTCTCCCTAAGACACACAGACTCTGGGACTCTAGGCCTAGGATCCATGTTAAAGGCCTAGCTGCCTATTGCATGGCAGATGCTAATGTCATCAGCTCAACCACCTGTCTTCCACACATTGTTGATTGTGCTGATTAACTCACCTATTGTCTACTGTGGGGATGTATTTAGACTTATAATAATGTGTATTGTACTTCATGAGCTCGATGATGGCAAGTCTGCTAGTTAATGAGCTCAAGTTAATTAAATCACTGTCATCTATTAGTTTCTAGTGGGAAAGTAGAATACTGTTTGAGTTGGTTGTTTCTTACATATGTTAATTATATTTCTGTACACAATTTCATCTGCATATGATAATGTAATCAGGCACCTGACCTGGTGGGGTATATATTCGGTGTGAGTGTGTTCAATAAATGTTTCAGATCTTATACAAGCTATTCTCAGCTAGTTTTGTATAGGAGCAGCTAGAATATCTGAAATCTATGTTCAAGACTGAAGGAAGCGTTATTCTGTTGGAAGCACACAGGAGCATTGTGAGTCGCGGTTCCGTTACAAAAACTGGATTTTTTGACTTACCATAAAATCCTTTTCTCTTAAGTTCATTGACGGACGTAGTTCTCTCTGATTCATATCAGTAGGGGTAATACTGCCCCCTAGAGGAGAAGGACACTAGGCAGAAAAAAGTTCTGGCTACGCCTATGGGCAGTCCCGGAGGGTACACCCTCTCTCTTCCTACATAGGATGTCAGTTTTGTATCAAAGCAGTGTCAGAAAAGTAACACCAACCAAACTCAAAATAGAGGGGCAGGTACTGCATCCGTCAATGAACATAAGAGAAAAGGATTTTACGGTAAGTCAAAAAAACAGTTTTCTCTATTGTTCATTGACGGACGCAGTTCTCTCTGATTCATATCAGTAGGGACGTCCCAAAGCAGTGCCATAAAATGAGGGGTGGGAACAGCAGAAAAGAACAAGTCCCCAAGGCCAAACATAGCCGACCAGGCAACATAGGACTCATTAGCACAAAAGATAAGGCCCACCTGAAAACAACAGTAAACACCCTCAAGGAAGGCCAAAAGCCCTCCAAACAGCAGCCAGCTAAAAACCTTGTGGCGAAAAGAGGCATCTGCAGATGCTAGCACATCCACCTTATAAACCGTGGTTAAGGTGTGAACAGACTACCAGGTAGCCGACTTGCAACCTGGAGCACAGATGCCCACAAGGCGATAAGCCCAGGAAGCACTAAGCGCCCGAGTAGAACGCACCGAAACAGGGAAAGGTAGGACCTGACCCCTAATTGAATAAACCTGCACCACCATCTGTCCGATTCATCCGGGAATAGACGCAGCAGATGCAGGCAGTCCCGTTCACGGGCCATCCGTAAGTATAGAGAGCGAGCCTGACTCACGAAAAGACTCAGTAGTCGCCAAGTACACCTGGAGTGCCCACACTCTAAACAGAGTAAGGAATGCACATTCCTTAGGATGTGAGGGCTCGGGACACAAGTGTAATGTTCCGGTACCTTTGGTACCCTAAATTACACTTTCTACAAATGTATGCGCCCCACCATTTACTTTTGGAAAGGTGCGCATACACCTTTAAGACTGGAGCTGTCATCACCCAGCGCCGGACTAGATGGCTATTTAAAGCGCCGGTTCTCACTCACATGTGTTCGTTCAAACACCTTTACCTGGATGCTAACCTTGCTTGAAGCTTCCATGCTTGCAAGCTTACTTCGCTGACGGAACCTCGCTGCGCTGATCCCTGTATCCCACTACTGGATCATCCGCCTCTCCTGAAACACCCTTCGGCTGTATCGCTAATAGTGCTAAGTACCCCGCAGGGGAATTCTCTATAAACTTATACTAAGCTTACACTATCTAGCTCTGCATAGTAAAGACTGTTTATCACATCTGCATAACTAGATTGCTAGCTCTTGAGACTACTGCTACTTTTCTGCACTGGGTTGATCTCTTTTGTATGTCCACCTGCTATTCTGTCATCTGCTACCATACAACATTGCTAAACCTTCCTGCATCCATCTGCTACTGTCTCACCTTCAAGTGTCTATCACCTACCACCTCCACTCAACCTATCCCTCAACCTTCATCATTGTGTTACCACATACATAAAGTCATTCTAGGAACCAGCTTGCTAATTGTGTGTATTTACTGGCTGAAATAAGACCTTCCACACATGATGAGTCATTGAGGTTGGGAATGGTATCTCAGCATATCTCTTATTATCTCTAACTATTTCTGCAGCTGAAAATCCACACCATATAAGAAACGCAGAAGCGTTACAGATTGAACGAACCAAAAAATGGATTCAGCAGAAATAACCACTCAGGTGACACAATTAAAACAGCAAGTATCTGCGTTAATACACGCACTTGCTGAATTAAAAGAAGACAATCAGGCTCTGTCGCAGCAGGTAATTAGACTGACACAACTTACCTCTGCTCAGTCCCCTGAACCCAAGATAAATCCCCCTTTGGTATTTACAGGCGATCGCAAAAAATTTCGCAAATTTAAAAACGCATGTGAGTTACTTTTTTTGTTAAAACCTCGTACCTACCTTACTGATCACATTAAGGTTTGTACTATTATTTCTTACCTATCAAACGATCCTCGAGCCTGGGCAGATTCTCTTTTTGAGAAAAACGACCAGCTTCTCAACTCCTATGCCTTGTTCCTGGCAGAGCTCACTAGCCTATATGATGACCCCAATAGGCAGAGTACTGCTGATCTTCAGTTAAGATCCTTGAAACAAGGAAGGAGGCCTGTAGAAGACTTTGTCGCAGAGTTCAAGAGATGGACCCTTGATTCAGAATGGAATGATGCATCTCTGAAAACCCAATTTAGGCTTGGCCTATCAGAAGCCGTTAAGGACGAGCTCGCCCGAGCGGATCTGCCAAAAACCCTGGATGCACTAATACAACTCAGTATTACCATAGATAGAAGACTACGAGAAAGAAAGGCTGAAAAGATGGGAATGCCATTATCTGTTTCCTCTCGGAGTCTGGCCGTTGACCCCGTTCCTATGGAGATAGGAACCATACGCCCACCGCTATCAACTATGGAAAAAGCCAAAAGACGAAATGAAAATCTCTGCTTGTACTGTGCATCCCCGGATCACAAGATAAACGTCTGTCCCCTAGTCAACAAAAAGAAGGGTGAGTGTTCACATGTCTCCCTAGGAGGATTGACAACTTCATTCACTAACCCCTACATTTCTGTTTTTTTGACATTACAGTGGGACCAGAACAGGATTACTACTAAGGCCATGATTGACACAGGATCTTGTGGAAATTATATGGATATATGTTTTGCTGCTTTAAATAAAATTCCTATTATTTCTAAACTCAAACCTGTCTCAGTAAGTCTTATTACCGGTGTTCCGTTATCCTCTGGTCCGATCACCGATCAGACACAAGCACTTCTAGTCACTATTAACGAGTCTCATAGGGAGACTTCTACCTTCGATTTAATACCATCACCCCACTTTCCCATTGTGTTGGGACTTCCCTGGTTGCACACACACCAACCAACCATAGATTGGAAGAAACGGTCCTTGACCTTCCCTTCTTGTTATTGCGAGGAAACGTGTAACCTCCCGTTTTCCGGGAAGATTCTGTCTGTGGTGACAGATGAGATTGCACCACTATGTTATCAGGATCTTTCTGAGGTTTTTCTTGAGAAAAATGCTCAAGCATTACCTCCTCATCGAGACTATGATTGTTGATTGTAGCATTGATCTACTCCCAAATAGCAAATTGCCGTTCGGTCATGTTTATCCTCTTTCACAGGATGAACTTGCCCATCTCAAAACCTATTTGGATGAGAACTTGGAAAAAGGTTTTATTAGACCTTCCACTTCTTCCACAGCAGCAGGACTCTTTTTTGTTTGCAATAAAGATTCAAGTCTCAGACCTATCATCGACTACAGGAAATTGAATGCTATCACAATAAAAGATCGCTATCCTCTACCGCTTATCCCTGAGCTCATTGAGCAGGTGCGTGGAGCTACCTATTTTTCAAAATTAGACCTGAAAGGAGCATACAATCTCATTCGAATCCGTGATGGACACGAGTGGAAGACTGCATTCAGAACTAGATACGGATTGTTCGAATATCTTGTGATGCCATTCGGCCTATGCAATGCCCCTGCAGTTTTCCAACGATTTATAAACAATATTTTTAAAGGCTTACTAGATGTCTGTGTTGTGGTATATCTGGACGATATACTTATATATTCACAGACCCTGTCTGAACACATAAGACATGTAAGACTTGTATTATCGAGATTGCTTGCACATAATCTTTATGTGAAGCTGAAGAAATGCTTGTTCCATAAAGATGAGGTACTCTTTCTAGGCTACATCATATCCAAAACAGGAATCGAGATGGACATGAGTAAAATATCCTGCATTCAGGATTGGCCTACACCAACTACACGCAAGGCGCTACAGCGATTCCTGGGATTTTCAAATTTCTACAGGAAGTTCATAAAAAACTTTTCTGCTATTGTGAGACCCCTCACACAGCTCACTAGCATAAAAATACCATTTAAATGGTCAGAAGAAGCAAATAAGGCTTTCCACTTGTTAAAGACAAGGTTTACTTCCGCTCCCATATTACGCCATCCAGATCCATCCCTCCAATACATTCTGGAGGTAGATGCGTCAAACATGGCAGTAGGAGCAATACTCTCCCAACGACCTACCCACACTTCACCACTTCATCCAGTCGCTTTTTTTTCTAAATCCCTGAGCAGTCCCGAGATAAATTACCCCGTGGGTGAAAAGGAACTGCTTGCTATAAAATTGGCTCTGGAGAATTGGCGACATTTACTCGAAGGCACCCAACTACCAATAATTATATACACGGACCATAAAAACCTCCAATATCTTCAGACTAGCAAAACTCTCTCGCATCGACAGGTACGATGGTCACTATTCTTTCTAAGGTTTAACTTCCTAGTGACCTACACACCTGCAGATAAGAACAAAAAGGCGGATGCACTATCACGACTAACTGAAGAAAACTACTTTGAAATCCCTTCCGTTCCTATAATACCTCACAAACGCATTATTGGAGTTGTCCGTTCCTTAAAGGAAGAGGTTCTGCATGGTATAAGTTTGGATTCACCCCCACCACAACTAAATACTGATGCAGAAGGCTTCCTCTACTACAACGACAAACTTTACATACCACCTACCCTACGCACCAAGATCTTGGAATTATCGCATGATGTGCCTATGGCAGGACATATGGGTATGACAAAGACTTTCAATTTGATTTCTCGACAATTCTGGTGGCCTGACATGAAAACATCTATACAAAAATTCGTCTCTTCATGCAATGTCTGTGCCAGGTCCAAAATTGACACTACGAGACCATCCGGTCTACTATGCAGTCTACCAATACCCCAAACTCCATGGGAGGTTCTGTCATTGGACTTTATCGTAGAATTGCCTCCTTCCAAAGGATTTAATACCATCTTGGTGTCAGTGGACCATCTGACAAAGATGGCACATTTCATTGCTATTCGCAGACTACCTTCGTCCAAACAAACGGCAGAACTCCTGATGAAACATGTCTTCAGATTACATGGTATCCCAAAAACTCTTTTGTCTGACCGTGGATCCCAATTTATTTCTAAATTCTGGCAAGAACTATGTCACATACTACGGATTGAGCGGAAGCTCACTTCTCCTTACCATCCGCAGACCAACGGACAGACTGAAAGAGTCAACCAATGCATCGAGCAGTATTTACGTTGTTACACTTCTTACCAACAGGATGATTGGTTGGATCTTCTTCCCCTGGCAGAATTTGCCTACAACAACGCAACTCACAGTACAACCAAGCAGAGTCCGTTCTACTTGAACTATGGGTTCCATCTCTCTATTCTCCCTCCACGCATCCTTCCTTCAAATAACCCAGTAGCCTCAGACTATCTTACCCAAATAAAGGATTCTCTGGGTTTACTAAATACTACCATTGCACACGCTCACAGTCAACAAAAGAAGTACTATGATCTTCGTAGAAGACCTTCTCCACAGTATACTATCGGGGACCTCGTTTGGCTCTCAACAAAAAACTTGAGACTGAAGATCCCTAGCAAAAAGCTTGGACCTCTGTTCTTGGGACCTTTCCCAATCAAGAAACTTATTGGAAAAGCTGCAGTGCAGCTTACATTGCCAATGGACCTAAAAATCCATCCCATTTTCCATGTGTCGCTACTAAAACCCCATGTTCCGGACCAAGGAATAAGGCCTAATATTCCACCTCCCCCTCCTGTACAAGTTGAAGGTGGAGAAGAATACGAGATAAAAGAGATTCTGGATTCTCGTATCTACAGAAGAAGACTTCAGTACTTGGTTAGATGGAAGAACTATGGGCCCCAAGACGACACCTGGCTAAACACCTCTGACATACATGCCCCTAGATTAATCCGCAATTTTCATGCGAGATACCCAGACAAACCAGCTCCAGAGGCCTTCAGGAGCAGGCCTTAAGGGGGGGGTATTGTAATGTTCCGGTACCTTTGGTACCCTAAATTACACTTTCTACAAATGTATGCGCCCCACCATTTACTTTTGGAAAGGTGCGCATACACCTTTAAGACTGGAGCTGTCATCACCCAGCGCCGGACTAGATGGCTATTTAAAGCGCCGGTTCTCACTCACATGTGTTCGTTCAAACACCTTTACCTGGATGCTAACCTTGCTTGAAGCTTCCATGCTTGCAAGCTTACTTCGCTGACGGAACCTCGCTGCGCTGATCCCTGTATCCCGCTACTGGATCATCCGCCTCTCCTGAAACACCCTTCGGCTGTATCGCTAATAGTGCTAAGTACCCCGCAGGGGAATTCTCTATAAACTTATACTAAGCTTACACTATCTAGCTCTGCATAGTAAAGACTGTTTATCACATCTGCATAACTAGATTGCTAGCTCTTGAGACTACTGCTACTTTTCTGCACTGGGTTGATCTCTTTTGTATGTCCACCTGCTATTCTGTCATCTGCTACCATACAACATTGCTAAACCTTCCTGCATCCATCTGCTACTGTCTCACCTTCAAGTGTCTATCACCTACCACCTCCACTCAACCTATCCCTCAACCTTCATCATTGTGTTACCACATACATAAAGTCATTCTAGGAACCAGCTTGCTAATTGTGTGTATTTACTGGCTGAAATAAGACCTTCCACACATGATGAGTCATTGAGGTTGGGAATGGTATCTCAGCATATCTCCTACATGACTACTGACGTGGAACTATTTCTGCAGCTGAAAATCCACACCATATAAGAAACGCAGAAGCGTTACAACAAGATAGGAATACAATGTCCCCGTGCAAATGAACACCAGAAACCACCTTCGGAGGGAAGGACGGATCCGGTTGAAGTACCACTTGGCCCCATGATCAACATATAGGGAGAACGAAAGGACAATGTCGCCAGTGCCGACACCTGCACGCAGAGTGACAGCCACCAAGAAGGCCACCTTCTGTAATAAGGTAGGCAGGGGATACCCTTGAATACTCACATACAGAGAGTCTAAAAGAACCGACTGCACCAAATAAAGGTCCCCAGTGGGTGACGGAGGTTGCACCGGAAGCACCAAGTGTCGCACCCCCTGGAAGAAGTCACGCACCAGGGAACAGGCGGCCAACAGCCTTCAGAAGAAATTTGCCAAAACCAAAACCCACCCTTGACAGTACTCAAGGCCAACTTGTGATCAACTCCCCATTGAAGGAAGCCAAGATCCGGGCCCATTGTCCCATTACTTTTGGTCCCTTAAAAAGTGGGAAGCACATATACCAACTGTTGTAATTCCTACACCTTTCACCTGATTTGGGTGTAAATAACCTCAGATTGAAGCTGAAAGTCTGCAGTTAAAGCACATCTTATTTATTTCATTTCAAATCCATTGTGGTGGTGTATAGAGCCAAAAAGATTAGAATTGTGTGTCGATGTCCCAATACTTATGGACCTGACTGTAAATAGTATATACATAGCGGGGCTTTCTGTGTTGGGTGCTGTTTGGGGAAGAATGGGTGGAAATCTCAGAGAGGGGAATTTCCATGCATTAGATCCAGCATCTGCATTTGACATAGAAATAATAATAATAATAAATCCCATAGGGCGTGGCGGGGATGTAGACGGCGCCGGACGTGTCTTCTCAAAGCTCCTCATAATCCTGACCTTATCCGGCTCCATCCACGGCCCCTGTGCCTTGGATCACGGCAGTTTTGCCCTACTCCGCATCGGGCACAGGTGGGGCACGAATGCCGGGGAGAAAATCCGGGGTTTCTACACCGACCCCGCGGCCTCAACGATCGGTCCCGCCGCGAGGCGTGAAAGCAGCCGCCACCATCTTGAAAGTGCAGGCCTCCTCTTCTCCATCTGCGGCCACAGGCACCCGAGCCTCCTCACAGTCGGGGACGATGTCTGCGGGGGCCGGGAACCCTCCTCTGGAACATCCGCTGGACACAGGTACCGAGGGGTCATCGAGGGGGACCGCTGGACAGACTGGGGGGTCACCTGGAGGGGGGGATATCACCGCTCCCATCCTGGCGGCTATAGACGCTTCTAAAACTGCCCTAATGCTCCGGATTGATCACCTGGCCTCTGAATGCACCCTGATCCGCCATGATTTGGATAAATTCAGGGGGCGCCTGACAGAGGCTGAAGGCCGTGTATCTGAGGTGGAGGATGTCACCGCTTCCCATTCGGCACAACTCATTGCTTTGCAGGCCCAGGTGAATGCTATGGCAGACAAAATGTAGGATGCTGAGAATCGGCAGCGTCGCAACAAAATCAGGGTGGTCGGCTTGCCGGAGAAGGCTGAGGGATCTAATTCTACACTGTTTGCTGAGAAATTCTTTTGTGATCTACTCAAGTTGCCTCCCCCTCCCCCGACCTACGTGGTGGAAAGGGCCCATAGGGTTCCCACTGGACCCAGGCCGCCCGGGGCCCCCCCCCCCCGCCCCTTTTTGGTCCGTTTTTTGAACTTCCGTGACAGAGACCGCATTCTCTCTGAGGCCAGGAAACAGGAGGAGTTGCTGTTTGAGAACAGTAAGATAATGCTATTTCCTGATTTCTCTGTGGAAACGCAGAAGAAGCGCAGATCGTTTACTGAAGTGCGTAAAATCCTGAGGACCAAGGGCCTGAAGTATGGCATGATGTACCCGAGCCGCCTGCGTGTGGATTACAAGGGAACTGTCCTGTTCTTCAATTCGGCTGGGGAGGCTGCGGACTGGTTGGAATCTATTTAATCTCCTATTGTGCACCCGCTCTCCAGGATGGTATGGGACTCTTGGGGCCCTGCTTCTCTATGCCCCCTATTTGAGGCTCCTGTCTTCACGCACTCTGGCTCCTCCATGGCTGATGGGGGGGCATCTACAGTACCTGCATTGATGATCCTGCCATGAAGCTTCCTGGATTGCCCTGGATTGGATCCTTGCTTCTGTCCCTGGGGTTGTGGAGTAAACTACAGTTTATTGGAGCTCTGTGTGCTACACGTCGTTGAACTTGACTTTTCTTTTTTCAGCTTATTTTTCTTGCTTTTTACGATTTTTGTTTTTTCCTTTTTCTTTCCCCTTTTTTGAGACTGACGATCTGACAGCTCCCTTTTTTTGGGGCTACCTCTGGCGGACACGAGTAACGCCGGCTGCGGTTCTATGTTGCAGCCATGCCTTTAAATTTTTTGCTGGGTTTTGGGAATAGGCTGGATACCCTGTTGCACTTTTTCTTGTTTCAGGTTTGGGTATCACAGCAGGGATGTTGTTGTTTTAGGCTCCAGGCTCCATCCGGTGGTCATTGTCTATTTTTCTTATGTATATGTATTGCTGCATGTCTGAATGGAGCTGGAGGATCGGGTTGGTCCTCGGGCTGTGCTTGGTCCTCTGGCTCCCTCCTGCTATGTACCCCTCTGCTGTTCTATGGCTGAGCTACTTAAGATTATGTCATGGAATGTGCGAGGTCTCAATGACAAGGTGAAACGCACGGCTATATTTTGGTATATTAAAACTGTACAACCTCATGTTATCCTCCTCCAGGAGACGCATTTGGATGGCAGCAGGGTGCTTGCCTTGAAGAGGCCTTGGATTCAGAGGATCTTCAACGCCACGTACTCCACGTATGCCCGTGGGGTGTCCATTTTGCTTGGTAGGAATGCACCCTGCTCGATTCAAAAGGTGATTACGGATCCTGGCGGACGGTATGTTATTGTTCTCCTGGAGTTATTTCACCGGCAGGTGGTTCTGGTGAGTGTTTACTTACCTCCCCCGTTCCACTCCCAAGTTCTGGTGGATCTCCTGGTGACCCTGGCCCCTTATATGCACCTTCCTCTTATCATGGCGGGGGATTTCAATGCTGTTCTGGACGGCGGGCTGGACTCCTCTAACCTGGGTAGACTGTCTTCCCCTGAACTTGTGTCCTGGTCTTCCGCAGCTCAGCTTACAGAGCTGTGGCACTGGAAAAATCCTGGGGTGCGTGGCTACTCCTGCTGGTCTGGGGTGCACAGAACGGCGTCCAGAATAGATCTGGCTTTTGCTAATGAGTCTTGTCTTCCCTTGGTCCAGGATGCCACCTATTTGGCGGGGGGTCTCTCAGATCACAACCCACTGCTACTGACTCTGCGGGTGGGGGCTGGTGGGACCAGGGGTGCTTGGCGCCTATCGCCGGGGTGGCTGCAGACTGAAAAGGTGATGCAGCAGGTGGAGCCCCAAATGCCTGCATATTGGGATGATCATGCCTCGTCCACGGCTGGGGTGGTCCTGTGGGATGCTTTCAAGGCGGTCATGCGGGGTCATTACATCTCTGCGTTTAAGGCGTCCCGTAGGGAGGCTAACGCTGATAGAGAGGCTGTTCTGCTGGAGGTCCGTAGGTTGGAGGAGGAATACTCGGCTTCTCCAGGACCGGCGGCCTATGAGGCCCTGGAGGAGGCCAGAAGGCGTTTGGCTTTATTGGATACTGATTTTGCGCATGCCATTCTTAAACATAGAGCGGAGTCCCTTTTTGAGAAGGGGGACAAAAATGGTAAGCTGTTGGCTTTTTTGGTGGCAGACCAGAGGGCTTCGGTAAGTGTTCCATGTATCAGGTCTGGTTCGGGGGAACTGGTTAGGGACCCGGGGGAGATCTCCCGGGTCTTTATGGATTACTACTCTGACACTTATTCACCTCTGCCTGCATACGACCTGGGGGAGTTGGAGCGCCTTTTATCTGGATTGCCGATTCCGGTCTTGGAGGGCGAGGACAGTGCGTGGTTGGATAATGACATAACGTTGAAGGAAATTGAGAAAGCCATCTCGTCCTTCCCCCCCAATAAGTCGCCGGGCCCTGATGGGTTCCCGGTGGAGTGGTATCGGCAGTATTCGGACTCCTTGGCTCCCAGGCTCTGTATGCTGCGTGTTTCGATCAGGGGGCCCTGCCGGGCTCCAAGCTCGAGGCATGTGTTGTTCTCCTGCCCAAGCCGGGTAAGGACCACACCCTGTGTTCCTCCTATCGCCCCATTGCCCTGCTCAATGTGGATCTCAAGATACTCACGAAGGTCTTGGCTACTAGGCTGGAAGTGGTCCTGCCCTCCCTGGTGGACATTGATCAGACCGGATTCATGCCGGGCAAGTCCACGGACACCAACCTTAGATGCCTGTTTACACATTTGCAGGTGTCGCATGCCTCTGTTGGCACTAGAGTGGTGGTGTCGCTGGACATTGCCAAGGCCTTCGACACGGTGGATTGGGTCTACATGGGGGTGGTGCTGCGGAGCATGGGGTTTGGTCCTAAATTTTGCAAATGGATTTCCCTCCTGTATTCTTCCCCGCGTATGGCGTTGAAGATCGGTTCCACCCTATCTCCCTTTTTTGGGGTGGGTAGGGGGACAAGGCAGGGCTGCCCTCTTTCGCCCTTTCTGTTCTCCCTGATGATCGAACCCCTGGCTATTGCGTTGCGTGCATCTCCAGAGGTGGGGGCGCTGGAAGTGGGCTCCATTAAAGAGTGCCTGGCGCTCTATGCGGATGATATGCTTTTGTTTTTGAAGGATCCTAACGTTTCCCTGCGGGCGGTCTTCAATATCCTTGACACTTTTGCTAATTTTTCCGGCCTAAGGGTTAATTGGGATAAATCCACCATGCTTCCCATTGATCCTGGTGCTGTTGCTGCAGCGGATGGGGCGTTGCCTTTGAAATGGGTGACTGAGTTCACATACCTGGGAGTCAGGGTGTCGGCGAGAGTGGCAGACTATCTCAATCTGAATCTTCTCCCGTTTCTGGAGGTCTTTAAACGCAGGGCGGAGGTGTGGCGCGACTTACCTTTGTCGGTTCTGGGGCGCATTAATTTGGTAAAGATGAAACTCCTCCCTGTCTTTCTGTATTTCCTTAGGAACTCGCCGGTGTGGGTTCCACAGTCGTTCTTCCGTCGCGTTCATGGCCTGATAGGTTCCTTTATTTGGGGTAACTCCCCTCCTAGAATTGGCATGCAAGTGTTACAGGAGCCCTGGGGTCAGGGGGGACTGGCTTTGCCTGATCTTTATAAATATTTCCTGGCCGGGCAGGGAGTGGTGGCGCGGCGCTGGCTTATGGGGGACGATAGGGATTCTGCCACGGTGCTGGAGGCGGCTGTTTTGGGCTCCTACAGGAGTCTTCGGCTTTTGCTGCATCGGGGGTCCAGGGCTAAATTTCAGCTGAAAGGGACGATGCGCTCTACCATCAAGGCCTGGGACCATATGCTGATGCTGGTGGAGCCAGGGGTTACTAGTGTATCCCCGGCCTCCCCATTGTGGTGGAACCCCAAATTTCCTCATTTTGCTTCGATCTCTGATCCTGCCATCTGGGCCGTCAAAGGGGTTAAGTTGTTGGGGGACGTTGTCTCTGGTGGGGAGTTGTGCACCTTTGATGCCTTGAAGGTGCGTTATGATCTACCCAATAAATATTTTTTTCGTTATCTTCAACTCCGCCATGCATTTGTGGCGCAGTTTGGGTCCCCCCGGGTTGTGATTAAAACTTCAGCTCTTGAAGTGGCGATACAGGCGGCGGATATGCGGAAGCCCCTCTCGGAGTTGTAAAGGGAATTGTTCGCTGCCACTCCGCCGGCGGTGCGTAGGTGTCGGGAACGCTGGGTGGGGGAGGTGCCTGACCTGGATGGTGATGACTGGGATGATATGTGGAGTTCGCCCTTCGCTTACCTGGTTTCTGCAAGGGACCGCCTTATTCACTTTAAATTCCTACATCGGATCTATTACACGCCGGCGAGGTTGGCACGTATTTATCGGACGGCCTCGGCGGAGTGCTGGCGTTGTTCGTATTCTCCGGCGGACTTCAGCCACATCTTCTGGGGGTGCCCGGTGGTCAAGGACTATTGGGCATCCGTCTTGGATTGCATCGTGGAGGTGGTTAAGATTCCGGTCCCCTGCTCCGTGGAGGTCTGTCTTTTGGGGTTGGTGGATGGCGTGGCCCCCGCGAGGGCAGTTCGTACTCTGGTCAGTCTACTTCTTTTCTATGCTCGCAAGGCTCTGCTCTTACACTGGAAAAGTCCCTTGGCTCCCACGATCCTCTTTTGGAAGGGCTTAGTTAATAAAGTGACTCCGCTCTACAAGGCTACGTATCTCAGTAGGGGATGTCCTCGCAAGTTTGATAAAGTGTGGAAAATATGGATAGACTCCCCAGCCTCGACCTCCGTGGCTCAGCTTTGAGGTTTTGTGAGATCCTGTTCGGGGTTACCCGGGGGGGGGGTGGTCATGCCAGTTGATGATGTTCTCCAACTCATTGGGTGCTAGCTGCATGTGTTGAAGTCTCTCCGGTTTTTGAATACGGCATGGGGTTGCTGAATACGGGTATTGTACTGTGCTAATTTCTATGTTTGATGACCTTGCTCCTTGGTAGATGGAGCAGACTTGGGGGGTATCTTTATTGCTGCTAGAAGCTTTGTTTTTGTCATGGACGTGCTGGGTGGAGCCTGGAGGGGGGGGGGTGGGTGGGGGTCGGGATGGGGTTGTTGACCTGTTGTCTTTGGTTGTAAATGTTGCCCTGCGTGGCATTGTATTGTCTGTTTATATGTGCAAAATTTCAATAAAAACAAATTTTCAAAAAAAATAATAAATCCCATAGGCAGAGGCATGATGGGACTTGTAGTTCCGCAACAACTGGAGAGCAAGCAGTTTGAGACTCCTGGTTTACACAATCTCAACCTGCAGTAGGCACACATAGAAGATGGGAGGGTAGTATATTTCAGTCTACACAAAACAAATGCTTTAGTGGCTTTGTGAGTAAGAACATTCTGTTATATAGCATGTGATGAGAGTATTTCATAGTCTGGGTTTAATGACACTTTAATTGAAGAAAAAAAAAACACTCAAGTTACCCCCAAGCACTTAAAGTTCCCCCAGAGTTAGAGTTCCCACATACAGACAAAAATATATGATGTGTTGCGGGCACGGCAATACAGACGCAAGATGGAGCCAATGATCATAGGAAATTACTGTATGAAATAAAATACGACCAATATTCGTCATGGTTGCACAAATGCATGTCACTTTCATTCAACTATCTATTTATTTTTTAATGGACCTCTAAGACTTCACAGCACAAAATGTACCCAGCCCAGAGGTAATGACTCAATTTTTATTTTTCTACTGCTATCAATGGCCAACACGGTACAACACTTCATCCATGTCTTTGGTGATCTCTGATCTCCTTATGAAGTGTTTCTTACATGAAGAAGATCAGCCATGGAGTATATCTGAGGTGTATATCAGGGTGTGCTTCTTCCCCACATGAGAGCTGTGATGTCCAGCAACATTCATATAGAAGACATTTCCCACACTCAAGGCACAAATACACCTTGAGGGTTGTGTGGGATCCCTGATGTACAGGAAGACAGGACTTCACTGAGGAACAATTTTCCCTCACTCAGGACAGGAAAGTGGCTTCTCCCCAATGTGCGATTTCTGATGTCTGTAAAGATTGGATGTTTGTGAAAAACATTTTCCACACTCAGGACAGGAATATGGCTTTTCCCCCGTGTGAGATCTCTTATGTTTGTAAAGACTGGAATGTCCTAAAAAACATTTCCCGCACTCAGAACAGGAATACGGCTTTTCTCCGGTGTGACATCGCTGATGTTGCACAAGTTCTGATTTTTGTGCAAAACATTTCCCACACTCAGAACAGGAATAAGGCTTCTCCCCTGTGTGCAGTTTCTGATGTCTGCGAAGGTTAGACTTCACTGAAAAACATTTCCCGCACTCAGGACAGGAATATGACTTTTTTTCCATGTGAGATAATTGATGTGTGACAAGCTGAATTTTTAGTACAAAATATTTCCCGCACTCAGGACAGGAAAATGGCTTCTGCACCGCGTGAGATCTCTGATGTGTAGACAGATGAGACTTCTTTAAAAAACATTTCCCGCACTCAGGACAGGGATGTGGCTTCTCTTCTGTGTGAGATCTTTTATGCTCATCAAGATTGAATTTAAAATGGAAAAATTTCCCACACTCAGTACAGGAAAACCTCCTATCTGCTGGAAGGGTGGCATCGTCCCTCACAGTCTGAGGTTCCTCAGGATAAGAGGAATACGATGGTCCGGCACCGTCCCTCACAGTCGAAGGTTCCTCAGGATAAGAGGAATACGATGGTCCATCTACACTGTGTGGTGCCGGATGGACATTTGAGGTAGCTGGGTTTTCTCCTGGACTATACTGTGTGATGTCCTCATCTTCTACTTTACAGTCTGGAGACAAAGTGAGACAATCCTCTGAGGTTTTCCTCATCTCCCGTCCATGTACTAAAATAGAAATAAAAAGATTATTACTAGACATGAGCAGATTGGTTCCCCTACACCAGGACTCCGCCCACATCAGGCAGCTTTGTCTATGAGGATCTTACAATTCTACCCTCAAGGTAACTAGTAAATGGGTCCTCTGATCTCCTACCAGTTCATTTCTTTATTCATGGACCTTAGTCAGAGAGTGAGGAAACAACGAGAGCTGTCTTTTATAGGAGTGACAGTGATGAGGAGATTATAGGACGAGTGTCCCCACTGATCCTGAAGACCACCATCATTGGGTTATGGACTCCTCCCTCATTATTACTTTCTGTTTAAGATTCCAAAGTTTGAGGATGTTATCACATTATTATCAACATAGAAAAGTTTGTCCTCCATTCAAATCATCAGATATAAAATGTCCAGCTAGAAAATTGGTCTAAAAGCAATAAAGCCTAAGTACCGTACAACTTATTAAATGGAATACAAGGATTAGGACAATACAGTATCAAAATTATGTAATGTACAACATAGAGTATATAGTGCAGGGGTCAGAAGTATGTAATGTACAACATAGAGTATATAGTGCAGGGGTCAGAAGTATGTAATGTACAACATAGAGTATATAGTGCAGGGGTCAGAAGTATGTAATGTACAACATAGAGTATATAGTGCAGGGGAGGAGTATGCCTTTAAAGTCCCATTTCTGTTTGGCTTGAGGAACCAAGAGTCGTAAATTGTAATTAGTGTTAATGACCCACCTGTGCTGATCTCTGTAGGAGTGTCCTCCTCTATAAATGTCCCCGTTATTCCATCCTCCTCCATAGACTGCTGATCATCCCTCACATACATTTCTTCTTCTACTTTAACCTCAACCTTTATATCATTCAGATGTTCACCCTAAACCAAAAGAAGGATTGACAATAAGATCTGTAAAATATCAATTGTTATATTGTATCATCACATAAAAAACCCACACATCTTCTCCACGTGTCCATGTTCTAGATGCTCGAGCCCACCAACCTTGTAATGGTGAGGAATGGTTTGACCTTCATGTGTGGAATCCTGGGAATACAGAGGACGGGGACATCTCTCTGGTGGGTTCCTGGTATTAGGTGGCTCCATCATATCCTTGTGTCCTTCCATAAAATATTTCATCCCTCCATACTCCTCATCCTCCTCTTTATACTCTTCTTTAACAATATTATCCCCAAAGTTTCTACTCTGAAAGATATTAGAAAACATTTATTGCAACAAACATGCCATGTATAAATCACAACTACCAATAATTGTCAATCATCTACCTGATGATGGTGAGGGGTGGTGTGACCTTCCTGTGTGGAATCCCGGGAATACAGAGGACGGGGACATCTCTCTGGTGGGTTTCTGTAGCTGGATGATTCTATCATGCTGTCCTGGTACAGATTTTTGTGTTTTAGTAACTCTGACTCCTCCATCACCCCATTCTCATCCTCCTCCTCTTTTATCTCTTCTTTAACCTCAACTTTAGACTCTCTCAGGTTTCCACTCTGAATATAAAATATACACATTGTATTAATACAGATAATGTACAGATCCTAATGATATTATCAGTGATTGTTCCTCATCTACCTGATGATGGTGAGGGATGGTGTGACCTTCCTGTGTGGAATCCCGGGAATACAGAGGACGGGGACATCTCTCTGGTGGGTTCCCATTACTGGATCGATCTGTAGGAAACACACACACTGACTGAATACATTGTTTCTATGGGTTTATCAGATGATGGGGGATCTAGGTGGAGCCTCCGTACTGCTCTCTCCTTTACAATAAAGTCTCCTCTTACCCGGTGATGTGAGGGGCGGCTGATTCTCCATCATGACGTCCTTGTAGAGATCCTTGTGTCCTTCTAAATACTCCCACTCCTCCATGGAGAAATAGACAGTGACATCCTGACACCTTATAGGAACCTGACACACACAATGATACAGTCACCATCCAGACACATCCCTTGTCTGTTACTGGATAATGTCCAAGAATTCCCAGAACCGCTCACCTGTTTTGTCCGCAGCTCAGTGATCTTTCTGGTGACTTCTAGAATCTTCTTTCTATTTCTCTATTCTATCAGGGAGGGAGGTGGAGGCAATTTGATGGTCATATGATCTCCAGACTTCACAGGAGGAAAAGTCTAGATTTGAACACAAATAGTAAAACCAAATTACATTCCTAGAATTCTCCTCACCTCACCGTTCAGGTCTCTAGTTTAATAAAGCCCCACTTCAGACAGTGGTATGATTTACCCAGACAGAGCCCCCCCCCCCCCCCCGTAGATTAAAAGCTTGTTGCAGGCATTCTGACATTGTTACATACAACACAGAATCAATAGTCCACCCACATTCTATATCCATCAGAAAAAGGAAAAAAAAAACATATAGAGGAACATTGGGAGGAGGAGCTGTGAGGTCAGTGTGATTTCATAGGATTCTCTGACTCTGGTTGGAGGGACATTGGGGGGAGGAGCTGTGAGGTCAGTGTGATGTCATAGGATTCTCTGACTCTGGTTGGAGGGACATTGGGGGAGGAGCTGTGAGGTCAGTGTGATGTCATAGCATTCTCTGACTCTGGATAGAGGGACATTGGGAGGAGGAGCTGTGAGGTCAGTGTGATGTCATAGGATTCGCTGACTCTGGATGGAGGAACATTGGGAGTAGGAGCTGGGAGGTCAGTGTGATGTCATAGGATTCTCTGACTCTGGATTGAGGGACATTGGGGGAGGAGCTGTGAGGTCAGTGTGATGTCATAGCATTCTCTGACTCTGGATTGAGGGACATTGGGGGAGGAGCAGTGAGGTCAGTGTGATGTCATAGGATTCTCTGACTCTGGTTGGAGGGACATTGGGAGGAGGAACTGTGAGGTCAGTGTGATGTCATAGGATTCTCTGACTCTGGTTGGAGGGACATTGGGGGAGGAGCTGTGAGGTCAGTGTGATGTTATAGGATTCTCTGATTCTGGTTGGAGGGACATTGGGAGGAGGAGCTGGGAGGTCAGTGTGATGTCATAGGATTCTCTGACTCTGGATGGAGGGACATTGGGAGGAGGAGCTGTGAGGTCAGTGTGATGTCATAGGATTCTTTGACTCTGGATGGAGGGACATTGGGGGGAGGAGCTGTGAGGTCAGTGTGATGTCATAGGATTCTCTGACTCTGGTTGGAGGGACATTGGGAGGAGGAGCTGTGAGGTCAGTGTGATGTCATAGGATTCTCTGACTCTGGATGGAGGGACATTAGGGGGAGGAGCTGTGAGGTCAGTGTGATGTCATAGGATTCTCTGACTCTGGATTGATAGACATTGGCAAGAGGAGCTGTGAGGTCAGTATGATGTCATAGCATTCTCTGACTCTGGATGGAGGGACATTGGGGGGAGGAGCTGTGAGGTCAGTGTGATGTCATAGGATTCTCTGACAGTGGTTGGCGGGACATTGGGAGGAGGAGCTGAGGTCAGTGTGATGTCATAGGATTCTCTGACTCTGGATGGAGGGACATTGGGGGGAGGAGCTGTGAGGTCAGTGTGATGTCATAGGATTCTCTGACTCTGGATGGAGGGACATTGGGAGGAGGCGCTGTGAGGTCAGTGTGATGTCATAGGATTCTCTGACTCTGGTTGGAGGACATTGGGAGGAGGAGCAGTGAGGTCAGTCTGATGTCATAGGATTCTCTGACTCTGGTTGGAGGGACATTGGGAGAAGGAGCTGTGAGGGGAGCTCTGTAAAGTTTCTGTACACAGAATTATTTCTCCTGGGTGCGTCTCACCTCTTCTAAATGGAAAGATTTGGCTTTGCCAGGACACATCGTATTCCTGTGATCTCTGTGTACTCCGGAGACTTTACTCATCACATTTTAGGATGAATATCCGAGACTGGGATCATTATAGAAACATTTGTTTTCAGGACATTTACTACAAATGCTATTTTCCCCTATTTCTTTCTATTTGACTGTTATAAAATAAATATACATATTCCAATACCCCCTAAATAAACTCCCCCATCCCTCCTCTAATAAAATTGGTATAATCCATTAGTATAGACTGATGAGGTGAGAAGGTGATTGGTGGAAAATGTGACACATCTCCAAAATAAAGAGAATGTTTTGGCCCCATAAATGGGGAAATGTTCTGTCCCTGAAGGGGTTAATCTAGGTTTCCACACTATATATGTGTGTATCATCATCTGCTGGAGATAAAAGACGTCACAGTGACTATGGAGGAAGAGGACGGACATGACGGGGAGTTACTGGGTGTAAATAGAAAATACGATCTTATTACCTCATCTACTGCCACTTCCAGCAATGTCTCCTCTCTACTTCCTCCCCACTCACCTTTCACCCAGAACTTCCTGTCTGTAGCTAATATCACTTCCTGTTTGTAGCTGACATCACTTCCTGTTTGAATTCCATAGAGACACCCATTCTCAGTAGAAGTGAGATCCCCACCTTGTGGAGCTCAGAGGAACTGCAGCCCTGAGAAACGTCTCTTAGCCCCGGTTCACACTACTGCGTGTGCCGGGTTCGCATGTCATGTCGGAGCGCACTGCTCCGACATGACATGCGATCAGCTGTGCGGTGCGAGTTTAGCCATACAGTTTGTATGGCTAAATTCGCACCGCACCCGCAGCAAAGACGCACAGGAGGCATTTTTGCTGCCGCATCAGGATCGGATCGCACAGCGGTTCACACTTGTGCGATCCGATCCTGTGCGAACTGCACGATCGCACTGCGATATGCGATCAAACTGGGGGTGTCGTTAAGATTACATTGACACCCCCAGCGGATCGCATATGGCAGTGTGAACTGCCGGGGGTGCGTGTGCGATGCGGGAACAGGCTGCGAATTCGCAGCCTTCCCGCATCGCAATAGTGTGAACCGAGCCTGAGTGTGAACACGGCCTTGTGCTGTGTATGTACTACTATTATTATATAGGATTTATATAGCGCCGACAGTTTACGCAGCGCTTTACAACTTGAGGGTAGACAGTACAAATACAATACACTTTAAAACAGTAGGAATCAGAGGGTCCTGCTTGTTAGAGCTTACAATCTAAAGCCTCGTACACACGCAATGATTATCGGCCGACCGATCGTCTGTCTTTTGTCCAGAGTGGTGTTTTGTTGGTTGGAATGTGCCTAGACTGCACACAAATTTTCTCGGCCAACAAAAATCTACTTCAGAAGTGATATCATGTGTTGGTTTGTTTTTTTTTGTGTTTTTTCTTCACTGAGCATGCCCAGACTTGCTGATCAGATTTTTCCCTGTCAAAATCTGTACTGACTGCACGAAAATCGGCCGTTGTGTTGACGGCCAACAAAAATTTTATAGCCTGCACACCAGATTTTTTTCGGCCGAAAAGTCGGAGTTGGTTGTCGGAAGCATCATACTAACAAGCCGAAAATAGGCAGATCGGTCGTTGGCCGAAAATTCCCTGCCAATTTTCGACGTGTGTACAGGGCATTAGAGTAAGTATGTACTGTAAATCCTTATCAGGACTTTTTTTCAGCAGGAACGTGGTGGAACGCAATTCCGGAACCTCCAGCACTGAATGTATGTAATAGCAAGGGGAGTGGGGTGTGTTGGAGGGTCTCTTGATGCTGGCTGCTTGGGGATCTATTGTCACTGGTAGGGATCTGATATTGTGCGAGGGTCTATTGTTGCTGCTGGGGGATCTTTTGTTGCTGGGGGGGGGTCTTATGTTGTTGGTAGGGATCTCCTGTTGAGGTAGAGGTCTATTGTTGGCTTATCTATTGATACTGGTTGCTGGGAGAGCGGTTGTTGCTACTGGAGGGGGTCTAATGTTGCTGGGGTGGATCTTTTGTTGCTGGGTAAGGTATTTTGTTGTGCATGGGAGATGGGTAGGGGGTGGAACCAAGGGACAATGCTCAGAGGTGGGTATTGGGTGGAGACAAGGGGTGACTCAGAATGGGGGGTAGTTCCTGCACCTATTCTCTAAGAAAAAAAACCCTGATCCTTATAGATGGGTCATCTCCACTCCCACCAAGTGGGGTAGAAATATATTACTGCCTTGTCCAGCCTTTCCCAGCCAGGGTTCCTCCAAAGGTCTCTAGGGGGTCCTTGAGCAATGAACAATTCCTGTCTTTTAGTAACAATGATTTACATAGTTAGTGAGGCTGAAAAAAGACATCAGTACATCCAGTTCAACCAATGATAAGTGTGTGTTTGTTGTTAACCGTACATTGTATACCCCTGTAGGTCTTTAAGGTGCTCATCTAATAGATTTTTTAAACTATCAATGCTCCCTGCTGATACCACTGCTTGTGGAAGAGAATTCTACATCCTTACTGCTCTGACAGTAAAGAACCCTTTACGTAATTTTTTTTCTAGTTTTAATGAGTGGCCCCGTGTCTTATTGAAGTTCCTTTCTCTGAAAAGTTTGTTCCCTATGCTAGGGTCACCAGTACAGTATCTGTACATTGATATCATATCCCCCCTCAAGCGTCTCTTCTCCAGAGAGAATAAGTTCAATGCTTGTAGTCTTTCCTTATAGCTGATGTCCTCCATTCCCCTAATTATCTTTGTTGCCCTTCTCTGGACTCTCTCCAGTTCCAGCACATCCTTCCTGAGGACCGGTGCCCAGAACTGGACAGCATACTCCAGATGTGGCCAGACCAGAGTCTTGTAGAGTCGGAGAATTATCATTTTATTTCTGGAGTGAATCCCTTTTTTTTTTTTTTTATAAATGGCAGTATTCTGTTGGCTTTGCTTGCAGCAGCTTGGCATTGCATGCCATTGCTGAGCTTGTCATCTACTAGGACCCACAGGTTCTTTTCCATCTTAGATTCCCCCAGAGGTTCCCCCTCCTAGCGAGTATCTTATGTTCGTGTTTCTGACACCCAAATGCATTACTTTACACATTAAACCTCATCTGCCATGTAGTTGCCCACACCATTATTTTGTTCAGGTCTGCTTGTAAGGTTTCCACGTCCTGCATATCGGCCTGCTTAGCTTAGTATCGTCCCCAAATACAGAGATTGTGCTAGATATCCCATCCTCTAGGTCGTTTATGAATAAATTAAACAGGATTTGTCCCAGGACAGATCCCTGGGGGACCCCACTTTTCACACCCGACCAATCCGAGAACTCCCCATTTATCACCACCCTCTGGACTTGCCCCTGAAGCCAGCTTTCAATCCAGGTACTCACCGTATGGTCCATACCTACGTACCTTAGTTTGTACAGTAAGCGTTTGTGTGGAACTGTATCAAATGCCTTTGCAAAGTCCAGATACACCACATCCACAGGCCTTCCTTTATCTAGATGGCAACTCACTTCTTCATAGAAGGTTAATAAATTGGTCTGGCAAGAATGATTTTTCATGAATCCATGCTGATTACTACTAATAATACTGCTTTTACTACTAAAGTCTTGTATAAAGTCCCTTATCATCCCCTCCAATATCTTGCAGACTACTGATGTTAGGCTGACCGGCCTATAGTTTCCCGGGATATACCTCAGCCCTTTTTTAAATATTGGTACCACGTTGGCTTTTCTCCAATGAGCTGGCACCATTCCCGTCAGTAGATTATCTATAAAAATTAGGAACAATGGTCTGGCTATCACCTGACTGAGTTCTTTAAGGACCCTCGGGTGTAAGCCATCTGGTCTCAGAGACTTATTTATGTTAAGTTTTTCAAGTCTAGTTCGGAGTCTGTCTTCTGTTAACCATGGGGGTGCTTCCTGTGACGTGTTATTAACTTTAACGTTAAAAGCTGGGTTAATGTAGCCCCCCTATTCTTTTGTGAAGACTGAGGAGAAGAATTTATTTAGCACCGTTGCCTTCTCTTTGTCCTTTCTAGCCAGATTCCCTTTGTCGTCTTTTATGGGGCCAATGTGTTCTGGCCTCACTTTCTAAATATCTATATACTTAAAGTATTTCCTGTTTTTTTTTTTTACTCTCTTCCGCTATGTGCCTTTCATGTTCTATTTTATACGCCTTGCTTTCACCCTTACATTTCTTATTGCCCTCTTTGTAATGTTAAAAATGCTGCAAATAACCCCTCAGCCTTGTATTTTTGAAGGCCTTTTCTTTAGTTTTAATATGCATTTTTATATTTGAGTTTAGCCACCCAGGGTTTATTTTAGCTCTTTTTAAACGTATTCACCGTTGGAATGCACTGGCCAATACCTTTATTTAGTATGTTCTTAAAGCACACTCTTTTTCCCCCATGTCCTTTGTTCCCAGGGTTCTATCCCATTTTATATTGTCTAGCAAAGAGTGCAGTTTAGGGAAGTTGGCTCTTTTGAAATTCAGTGACCTTGTATTATCCTTGTGCTTTATATTTCTATGATTTATACTGAAACGAATTGACTTGTGGTCACTGTTTCCTAAGTTACGCCGTATTTCTATATCCGTGATCAGGTCTGTATTGTTAGTAATCAGTAGGTCTAATAATGCATTGTTTCTCGTTGGTGCGTTCACCATCTGACCCATGAAATTGTCCTGCAAAACATTTAGGAACTGCCGAGCCTTAGACAAATGCGCGGTTCCTTCTACCCAGTCTATATCTGAATAATTAAAATCCCCAATTTTAATAACACTTCCCATCCTTGCTGCCATTCCAAGCTGTGATAGGAGGTTCGACTCTCTCCATAATTTCATAACGATGTAAGAATGTTATTCTCCCACTGACTACTGATATAAGGGGATCCTTCTCCTATTGGTCACCAAAAGAGGGATCAATAATCAAACCACTTGGAATATGCTCCTGTTTAGACTGAACCCATGTTTGGACAGAATCTGGCTTGACTGAAGGGGTGGTCAGTGAACAGCTTGACTAAATAGGTATTCGACCAAATCTATCCTACAGTTGCAATATTACTATTGCTGATAAATGGGGCAGCTTCTTAGTCAAGCAGGTTGTATGGATGGGCTGAACACCCCCCTGTTTGGTTTGCAGTAGAACTCCTGAACAGGGAAAATGGTCTGACCTGACTGGCAAACCCCATAGAAGCCTGTGTCCCCGCCATCACGCATCCTGTGTCCCCACCGTCATAATTCAGCCTGTGTCCCCGCCATCATCCAGCCTGCCTCGAAACGATCGCCAGGTTACTAGTGTACATCAGGACTGCCGGACCAGCATATTGCCTCCTGTCAGAGGCAAAGAAAAATGGAGAGGAGTGAATCCCAGGCTCCACCCGTGCTCTATGCTGGCAATCTCTCCTATCTGGATACAGGGAGAAAAGCACCAAGTACACAACTTACAAAGACACAACAAAGCGAGGGAGGCGTGGCTACAGGAGAGGCCCCTGATTGTACAGTCGTTGACAGCTATGTAGAAGAGCACACAGAGGAGTCGTCATATGGGGGAGCCTGTGTCCCACTGCCCCCCCCCATCATCATCATCCAACCTGTGTCCCTGCCATCATGCGGCCTGGGTCCCCTGTCGTCGTGCAGCCTGTGTCCCCTGTCCCTGCCATCATGCAGCCTGTGTCTCCTGTCCCTGCCATCACGCAGCCTGTGTCCCCTATCATGCAGCTTTTGTCCCCATGGGTTGTGGAAAATTTTAGAACACTGCCCTCCCTGGCCCCCCCCCAGAGTTGCCACTCACCATCGGTCTGTGCACAGTCCCCTGGCTTCATTCAGGGGGTAGCGGCCATCTTGCTACACCCAGAGTGTCATCCATGTCCATCCTGATAATCCCCAGCATTGCTCAGACTCTGCATGCTCCTCAGGAATCCCCAGCCTGCTAGCTGGTTACCCCTGGCTTTATTTACTGTGCAATCCCTGTTTGGCTGGGGGGGCGATTGTTGCCTAGTTTCCAGCACTGCCTGTGACAACCATTGTGACACGCCATCCTTCTTTCAGGCCTGCCTGCTTCCTTGGGACCTTACCTTGCCCCTGCTTCAGCGCCTTCATCACCCAGCCTCTTCCTTTTGCCCCGTTATTACTTCTGCTATGGCACCAACTAAACCCAAGCTGGAGGCAGCCACCACACTGGATACGTTTAGAAGGAATGAGCGGGATGATCTGGGGTTGGATGGTGGAGCCCCATCGGAGGGGAGAGGGTTGATGGGAGCTGACACGGATAGGGCCCTTGAGGCCATCTCTGCTTTGCAGGGCACCCTTGCCACCAAAATTGAGGAGGTGAAGGTGGATATTTCCCTAATCCGGCAAGACCTCCACCAACTCAAAGAGTGGGTTAAAACATCTGAGACAAGAATAGGGGAGGTGGAGGATGCAATCCCGCCATGACAGAATTCCTCCGAACGCATGCATCACCAAATCAATAAACTCCTTGCAAAACAAGATGACATGGAGAACAGACCCACAGGTGCAACCTCCGCTTTATTGGTCTACAATAAACTGTTGATCATGACTTATGGCTGGGAGACTTTCTCAGCCACATTTACTGTCAAACGAGCACACCGCATGCCTGCCAGGCCGCTGCCGCCACAGGGTGCCCCTCCACACACGTTTATTGCCAAACTGTTGAATTACAAAGATATGGATGCAGCACTCTGTATGGCACGAGTGAAGGGAAATACAGTATACCCATTGCCAATGCTAGGGTGGCCATATTCCCCGACTTCTCCACTGAAGTGCAGAGTTTCACAGAGGCCAAAAGACACCTACGTGTCAAAAACCTTAAGTATTCCATGCTGTTCCCAGCTATGTTCCGCAGGTTCTTTAGTTCTCTCTATGCCACCACAACAACTTATATGACACCAATTGACCTCTTCTTAAAAAATCTTGCCATCCCTCAATTTTAACCTCTGCTCAAATAGATACACTAGGAGGCACCATTAACAACCGAGGAGATAGCGACAGCAATCGCCAGCTTTGCTAGATTCCAAGTCCCCTGGTTCTGAAGGACTACCCATTGAATTCTACTCACAATACAGCGAGACCCTCATACCTCACTTGCTCACTCTTTCCAATCACCTCTTTGAAACCCTCACCCTATCCCCATCCATGAGGGAAGCCATTATCCTACTCATTCCCAAACCAGATAAAGATCTGGGTCTTCCTGAATCATATTGACCTATTTCCCTACTCCAGGTTGACATTAACCACTTGCCGACCGCTCACGTTGAGGGTACTGTGGCAAAGTGGCTCGTTATCGTCCAGCGACGTAGACCTACGTCGCTGGATCCCGTCACCTCTTGGAAGCGCGCTCCTGCTGTATTCAGACACAACGGGAGTTGGGCCAGGGGAGGAGAGGCGGTGATCACCGCCGCTCTTCCCCGATTGTCGGGGATCGAGTGAGGAAATCCGCCGCTTGTGTAAACAAAGCGGGCAGATCTCCTACGTGACAGACAGTCACAGATTACAGGATTCAGCATAGATGAACCTGCGATCTGTGTCTGTGTCACACAATCCCCTCCCCCACACACGTCAGTAAGCATGAGGCATACATTTAACCCCTTGATCACCAATAAAGTTAACCCCTTCCCTGCCAGTGTCATTATTACAGTAACAGTGCATATTTATAGCACTGATTACTGTAGTAATGTCACTGGTACCCCCAAAAGTGTCAAAAATGTCAGGGGTCCGATCTGTCTGCCGCAATGTCGCAGTCCTGCAAAAAAAAAAAAAAAAAACGCAGAACGCCGCCATTACTAGTAAAAAAAAATAAACAATAAAAATGACAAATCTTTCCCGTAGTTAGTAAACGCAATAACTTTTGCGCAAACCAATCAAAATACGCCTATTGTGATTTTTTTTTACCAAAAATATGTAGCAGAAAACAAATTGGCCTAAAATGTTAAAAAATTGATTTTTTTTTGGATGGTTATATATCAGAATGTAAAAAATATTGTTTTTTTTTTCAAAATTGTCGCTCTTTTTTTCAAAAATTAAAAAAAATCGCACAGGTGATCAAATACCACCAAAAGAAAGCTCTATTTGTGGAGAAAAAAAGGACAAATTCAATTTGGGTACAGCGACGCACGACCGCGTAATTGTCCGTTAAAGTAACGCAGTGCTGAATCAAAAAATATAACCTGGTCAGGAATGGGGTAAAATCTTCCGGTCTTAAAGCGTTTAAAAATACGCTCATTGAGGATTTTTTTGTCAAAGACATGTAGCTAAATACATTTTGGCCTAAATATATGACAAAAATTGAATACATTGGATATTTCTTAACTGTCAAAGTAGAAAATGTCAAATTTTTTCGCCAAATTTTCGCTCTTTTTTTATTAATATCGCAAATAATAAAAAGCGCAGAGGTGATCAAATACCACCAAAAGGAAGCTCTGTTTGTGGGAAAAAAAGGACGTAAATTTGATTTGGGTACAGGGTTGCATGACCGCGCAATTGTCAGTTAAAGTCGCGCAGTGCCAAGTTGCAAAAAGTGGCCTGGACGTAAAGCAGGAAAATCCTCTGGTGGTAAAGTGGTTAAAATATTGGTGAAAATATTGGCTTTGTGCCTCAACCAGGTTATCCTGACCCTAGTGCATGAGGACTAGGCGGGTTTTATGCCGAGTAGAAAAACCTCCTTTAACCTTAGGAAATTATTTATAACTATGCAAGCCTATCACGATAATGCTGGGGAGAGGTTGGTAGTAACACTTGACACAGCCAAGGCGTTTGACTCGGTTAAATGGAACTATTTGTGGAACTGCGTGACGTGATATGGCTTTGGCCCCAAATTTCTTAGATGGATCCGCTTGCTTTACCAGGCCCCTACTGCCAAGGTGGTGGCTAACGGTTGGCAGTCGGACGCTTTTGTACTCTCCGAAGGCACTAGGCAGGGCTTCCCTCTGTCCCCCTACTATATGCATTGGCCACCGAACCCCTAGATATATCCATCAGAGACAACCCATTGATACGGGGTTTGCGCATTGGCGATTTTGAAGAAAAAATAAGTATGTATGCAGGTGACACACTCCTATATTTGGCAGATTCGGGTCCGTCCCTGGCGGAAGCTTTACAAACAATTTGACCACTTTGGCTCATTCTCCAGGCTGAGGATCAATTGGGGGAAGTCGCAAATTCTCCCATTTGATCACGCCCCACAGACCCAACTGCCCTTACAGAGAGTCAATACTATTAAGTATCTTGGGGTGAAAGTGACTAGGTCCCTGGATGATTAGGTTTCCTTAAACGTAGAACCACTGTTTGCCCCGATTAAATCCAAAACACAAATATGGGCACGTCTCCCCCTTGGAGTACTAGGTCGTATCAACCTTATCAAAATGATACTTCTCCCAAAAATTCTATATGTCATGTGGCACACTCCAGTATATTTGCCACTGAATCATTTCAAACCATAGATGCAATTCTCAAACCCTTTGTTTGGGGTAATAGACATAAATTGGCGTGGCGACTTCTCAAAAATCCCACTGATTTGGCCGGCACGGCCTTACCAGACTTCAGTCTATTACCTAGCATCCCAGCTATCCCAATTGTTTCATATAGATAAGACTGACAGGAAGAGATTCACCCTACTCGTATGTCCCACCTGGGCCCAACTGACCACATTATAGGAAGATATGGAACTTGACCTCTGTTAAACTAGACATTCCCATATATAATGATTATTCTACCATCTGGCATAATAGAACTCTTCAAGAAATACTGACCTTGCCGGACTTGGAGGTCTGGTCTAGAAGAAATTTTCTACCTCTCGCACTTGATTTCTACTGGCTCATTAAAAACTTTCGATGCTCTGAAAATGGAATTTACCCTTCCAAATCGTATGTTTTTTTAGTTTTTTACAAGTCCGCCATGCCCTATATGCTCAGTTCCCAGATTCAAGCCTCCTTCCTACTACAATCCTATCACGGAGGTGGTTAAAGAGGTTGTAAACTCATTAAAATTTTATTTATTTTTTCCAACCTGAAAGCGAAACACATAACGAGCTGTACTAGCTCATTATGCTCATTATGATATACCTTAGAACGAGCCCCCGACGTACCGCCCGCTTACCTGTATGACGGGCGACATGTTCAGTCGCCCGTCGTCCGGGATCGCGGCATCCGGCCATCTGATTGTCCGGACCCGAGATTACGTCACGCCGACGGTCACGGCACGGGGCTCTGAAGGAACGGCACCAGCGGCCGTTCCTTCAGAGCGCATGAGCCAGTGATGTCACTGGCTGCATTTAAGGTAAATATCTCCTAAACGGTGCATGTTTAGGAGATATTTACAGTACCTATAGGTAAGCCTTATCATAGGCTTACCTATAGGTAAAAGTTGCAGAGGAGGGTTTACTTCCTCTTTAAAAGCAAGGACTCTGAGAAATTAATATCTGTGTTTTATAGCATGCTGCACACCCCCTCATCAACGAAAATAGCCTATAATGTAAAAATCACGATGGGAGGGAGACCTGGGGAATCTGGAGGATGAAGACTGGAGTGAGGCATTGGATTCATGTAAAGCTGTCTCACCCAAATTATTGGAAAGATTGACCCAAATATACATTCTGCATCGCTCATACCTCACTCCTACGAGGTTGGCTAAATTTATTTAGGGATGATCCTCTACATGCCTATTGTGCAATCAGACACCCGTCAGGTTCTTCGACCTCCTGGTCCTGTCCATATGTTCAGAGGTATTTGAAGCAGGTGAATGACTTTCTTCATGACCATATGGGGTCTCTGCTGACTATTGACCCCAAACCATGTCTTTTGGGAATTCTCCCTGATGATGACACTGATAAATACACCAAAACTTTTCTCCATGAAACTTTATTTTCGGCTAGCAAAACAATAGCCAAATTATGGATGAGGCAAACTCATTTTGTAAAAACAGCTGAATATCCTCCTCGACTTTCCTAATGAATAATTAGTCAAAACGAGTCTAAGAGGAATCACATTCCTCACAATTTAAGTCGGGAGGAATGGGCAATTCTTACAGCTTTATCTACATGAGGACAGCTGATGTTGCACACCTAATATTGGGAGTCTGCTTCGAATAAGGAACAAAAGGAGATTGTACATCATATCCCTGTGAGGGTATATCTGCATATTTGGACCGAGATTAATTGCAAGGTCACCTTCAGTGAGGTGAGCACCCACCCCATGGGGGGTCACGAGAGTGGAGGTGATGCCCCTGACAAGCCGTTATGTTCTTGTATCACAATTCATCACTGGTGAATGGGACTGTCTGATTATCCATTTTAGGAAGGAATCTTTCAAATTTTTTATATTCAGTGATTAAGCACTTATTGCATGAATTTGCATTGTTTTCTCAAATATTGTTCTTTACATCATTCATTATTTATATATTTAATATTTAAATATCTAACAGTTCACAACTTTGTGTACACCTTTTTGCAGCACTTTAGAATTTAGTCAGAATTCCAGCTTAGTCTTCCCAATATAGAGGCATCCGCAATTGCATAGTAGTATGTAAATTACCCCAATAGTTCTACAGTTAGAAAAGTGTTTTGCCCAAAAATTTTGACCATTTGGGAGTATAGGTTTCTTATCTACATGCATATACTTCCATTATTTACATGATCCACACATAAATGTGACTTTATATTTACACGGGTCTCCTATTAGATCTCCCTTTAATTCGCTTCTGACTAGTTTGTGCTTAATCGCAGTGGCCTTCCTGAATGTAAACTGTGGGGTTTGGGGAACATGGCGGCCAAGGATAGGATCCATGGTGAGAATGTGCCAGTATTTCCCCACAATTTTTCTAATGTGTGAATGTTGATTTGAGTATCTTGTGATGATTCTAAGTGAGTTTTCATTTTTTCTGGGTTGGGAATATATTAAATCATGTCTAGTTTTACTGCGTGCTTTTTTGTTCGCTTTTTTCAAGGGTGTATGCGAGTACCCTCTCCGCAATAACCTATCGCGTAGCCAATTGGCAGCAATTTTAAAGGTATTGTCATCTAAACAGTTCCGTTTTATTCTCAGGTATTGGCTGTAGGGGATCGAGTTCACCAAAGGTTTTGGGTGAAAACTTGAAGCGTGCAATATGGTGTTTCCAGCCGTGGACTTCCTATATAGGTTACTGTGGAGTATGTTATCATTTCCCCTATAGACCTCTACATCCAGGAAGGCCACGTGATCTGGGTCAGATGTCATAATAAAGGAGAGATTGAACTTGTTTTTGTTCATTCTCTCTACACACTTGGCTAGCAGGTCTGGGGATCCCTCCCAGAAGTAAGAGGAATACGATGGTCCATCTACACTGTGTGGTGCCAGGTGGACATTTGAGGTAGCCGGGTTTTCTCCTGGACTATACTGTGAGATGTCCTCATCTTCTACTTTACAGTCTGGAGAGAAGGTGAGACAATCCTCTGATGGTTTTCCTCATCCCCCGTCCATGTACTAAAATGGAAATAAAAAGATTATTAATAGACCTCAGCAGATTGGTTCCCCTAAGCCAGGACTCCGCCCACATCAGGCAGCTTTGTCTCTGAGGATCTTATACGAGTGACAGTGATGAGGGGATACCAATGCGCAACCCCCCCATGTCAGTCAGTTGACACATTCCCCCCCCCCCCCCCATCTGCCTCCTTACCTCCTCTTTCCTCCTGTCCGAGCCAAGGAGTGCTGGATGGCTGAACCGCTATCCTCCTCAAGCCGTGTCTCTTTTGCCTCTTCCTGGCCACTGCCCAGTAAGATCTCTTCTCCTTTTGGCCAATTGGGAAAGGGGTCTCACAACCCTCTTCCTGATTGGCTGGGAGGAGAGTCAGTGTGACAATAGCGAATATACATTTGCTATTGTCACACAACTGGGTGGGCTGAGGGCGCAGTACTCTGTGCCCCGAGCCCACCTTTTTTTGAAGCCTATTAGAGCCTCTGGCTCTAATCATGTGCTTTAACAAAAAAAAATCCCCTATTGGAGTCCATGTGTCCGGCACCCTACATATAGATTAGGGGGCCGGATGCATGGATAGGGGGGGCGGCGCCCCTGCGCCCCCAATGGACGGGCCGCCCCTGCCTTATAGGAACCTGACACATACAATGATACAGCCAACCATCCAAACACATCCCTTGTCTGTTACTGGATAACGTCCCAGAATTCCCAGCACTGCTCACCTCTCCTGTCAGCAGCTCCATCATCTTCTTGGTGACTTCTAGAATCTTCTGCATGTTGTGTCTCTCAGGTTTTAGGGAGTCACATGGAGGCACTGTGATAGTCATATGATCTCCTGACTTCGGAAGAGGAAATCTCTATATTGGAGATCCAATAGGAATATTATGTTAGGATCCTCCTCACCTCTCTAGTCAGGTCTGTGTTTTATTAATAGAGATAAGAGTGATGTCATGTGACCTCCCAGAATTCTACCCACCTCTCCTGTCAGTAGGTAGATGATCTCCAGGGTGAGGTTAAATATCTTCTCAGTCATGCGACTCCAGTCCTCCCCATCCTCATTGGTGCCATCATTTGGTCTATTCAGGTCTCCTTGTAGACGGATATCTTTGGGAAATGAAATTAAGAATTGTTTGGATTGTATTGGTCATGCAATAATAGGATGTGGATGTGAGGGGGGGGGGGAACACATTTAGTCTGGACGGTTAAGTGTTTACTAGATTTTGGAGGTACTTGGACCCTCTTGGCCTGCCGGATCAGAAATTTTACTTTTCTCTGTTGGGTTGGTTTGCTTTCTGAACTGGATTTGATTAGTATTAGATCTGCAGAGAAGGAATGATAAATATGATCCTTCCTTTGACTTGTTTGCTCTGAGGCAATGCTGTGAGGTTAAATGTAAGATCATCATGATGTCCAGGAAGGAGAACTGGCTGACTTTTGACTAGAATTGCCAACTGATTAGGATAATTGCCAGAACTCCAGCTGCAATGCTCCAATCTCTGGCCGCCTGCTGACTGACAGGAGTGATGCAACTTTCACTCTCTGCAGTAAGAGAAGGGATTGGATTGGATAGCAGGAGGATGCTGCTGGTGGACTACAGAACTGTGGGGGAGGAGTCTGTTCTGCTCTCTCCAATAGCAACCCAATTCGGGTAGAAAGAGGAAAGCAGAAGGGAGGGGTTGTCCTCTTGGTCTTTGTTCTATTTTGTGTTCTGCAGCATTTTTCTTGACTAGTGAGATGGTGATGTAAAGGCTTCCTTCACTTGTTCGCAGGAATTCTTTAACCACTTTACCGCTGCTCACTAGAGCTCTACTGCGGCAAAGTGGCTCGATAACTACGTCGCCAGACATTCCCCTCACTCGGCGGCGCGCGCGCGCCGCCGGAGGCTCGCTCCCGCTGTATTCAGTCACAGCGGGAGTGGGGCCAGGGGTGATCACCGCCTCTCTTCCCCGATCGTTGGGGAATCGAGTGTGGAGATCCGCCCGCTTGTGTAAACAAAGCGGGCGGATCTCCTAAGTGACAGGCAGGGTCAGATTGCAGGGTTCAGCTTAGCTGAACCTGCGATCTGTCACTGTGTCACTCAGTCCCCTCCCCCCACACACGTTAGTATGCACCAGGCATACATTAACCCCTTGCTCACCAATAAAAATTAACCCCTTCCCTGCCAGTGTCATTTTTACAGTAACAGTGCATATTTATAGCACTGATTACTGTAGTAATGTCACTGGTACCCCCAAAAGTGTCAAAAATGTCAGTCAAGGGTCCGATCTGTCTGCCGCAATGTCGCAAGTCCCGCAAAAAAAAAAAACGCAGATCGCCGCCATTACTCGTTAAAAAAAAACACCAAAAACGACAGAAATCTTTCCCTTAGTAAACACAATAACTTTTGCGCAAACCAATCAAAATACGCTTATTGCAATTTTTTTTTACCAAAAATATGTAGCGGAAAACAAATTGGCCTAAAATGATAAAAAATTTAGATTTTTACATTTTTTTGGGGGGGAATTTCATATAAAAATGTGAAAAATATTGTTATTTTTTTCAAAATTGTCGCTGTTTTTTTGTTTATAGCGCAAAAAGTAAAAATCGCACAGGTGATCAAATACCACCAAAATAAAGCTCTGTTTGTGGGGAAAAAAGGACGTCAATTTCGTTAGGGTACATGACCGCGCAATTGTCAGTTAAAGTCGCACAGTGCCGAATCGCAAAAAGTGGCCCAGACATAAGACAGCAAAATCCTCCGGTGGTAAAGTGGTTAAGGAGGTCAGAAAGTTATGTGCAGGTGGGGTGGGAGGGCTATCAGAGACCAAGAGCCCCTATGAGCCCTAAAGCTCCCTCTTACCTCAGAGCCTTGCAGCCTGATTGCCCCTGACTACCCCCTCAGAAGCACCCACAGCCCTTCAGCCCCACTAACCTCTCAGAGTTGTTCAGCCCTATTACTTCCTAAGAGGCCCCTAAAGTCCTTCAGCTACACTTCCTCCCCAGGGGTCCTAGAGTCCTTTAGATGCAGTAAACCCTCAGAGGTCCCAGAGTCTTTTAGTCTCAATACCTCCACACCTCCAGAGGCCTCTCAGCTCCTCTACTTCTTGCAGTATTTTCCTCCCTCTGACACCAATGATGGAAGATATTCTTCATGGCAGGCTGGGGAATGTTTTCTTCCTCCTGACCAGCAATGTAAGGGGCTCTATGCTCCATACTCCTGACCCCTGCACTCCATCATTGTGTTGGCTGCATATTGTAATGATTGCCCATTGGCTGCCTGTTTAGTGTAATAATTGTCCTTTGTAGGCCATGTATGGTCAGGATTGTCATTGTCTTCTCTATTTATTATCAGTGCTGTTTGTTTAGAGGACCATATTGCTAGAATTTATCTCCAAATTAAAGAGAATGTTCCGGCCCCATAAATGGGGAAATGCTCTGACCCTGAAGGGATTAATATTCAAATAATAAATGGGGTAGCGCTTTCACTATGAACAAAATATCTGATCCCAAAACAGGATGGTTCCCATAAAACATTCTGATAACAAAGTGTCAGACAACACCTGGGGTAACCTGGCAGCACTTACTCAGAAAAACCCCTGGCTGTAGATGGCAAGGTGTGCTGGGCTCTGTAGTCCTACAGAGTTTGTGGTGCCTGTGAAGCAATACACATCTCTATAGCAGTAAATTGGGAATACCGGCATAAACTGAAATGCTAATCCACCGCCAGGGTCCTGGTCACAGATGTTCCGGTGGAATGGCAGGCCTGATACCGCTTAGATGTAACTAGAGAGGGTGCTCTCCTAACCTGGTGACATTAAACGTGTTTGGATTGGAAAACACCAATCTTTGTCTAGGAGGGCTATTGGTTGAAGAGGTCCTAAAATGTGCTCCTACCCTCGCCCAGATTCCCTAACCATTTAGGCTCTGTTCACATGTCAGCGTATGGATCGCGGGCAGAATCGCCGCGATTCCACCCGCGATCCGGAGATTATTGATTATGTGCGTTGCCCGTGATTTGCAATAGCCCCCCAATCCCTGAGCGATGTTGCCGCGATTTCCGCCTGCCGAATCGCGGTAACATCGCGCAAAAAAATCGCGGGACGCAATACGCTCCAAAGAAGCTCTTGTACTTTTTTGGGCGTAATGCGTCCCGTGATTTTTTTTGTGCGATGTTACCGCGATTCGGCAGGCGGAAATCGCGGCAACATTGCTCAGCGTTTGGGGGGCTATTGCAAATCACGGGCAACGCACAGGCGTCCCGCGATGACATGTGAACGGAGCCTTATAGCCCAGAATTACATCTTCTATATCATATATCACTAAATTCATACAAAACTTTATTTATAATCATCAATAACTGGTAAAATGAATGAAAAGCAAACAGCTCAATATCAATATTCAGTCCAGCCGGAAAAATTGTATTCAAAAAAAAAAAAAAAATTTGATTCCCATCTGGATATCTTTTTGGTAAAATTGCCTTTCACTCTGGGTTCACCATCTCATCCCCCCAAAATCCAGTCCCTTTCAGACTCCTATTGTGAGAGTGGTCATAGTGTCTCTGGAGGTGGTTGCTGATCATGCCCATGTAAAATCTTACAGAAATCTTCCTTAATTCCAACTTTTAATTATCATTTCATTCTCCCCACATACAATGTCTGGAACCGGCATTTACTGACACCAATAACTCCCCTCGTGGTACAGACCATAAATTCCCTCATTGTAATATATGGGATTATTCTACATTTCCACACTATATATGTGTGTATCATCATCTGCTGGAGATAAAAGACGTCACAGTGACTATGGAGGAAGAGGACGGACATGACGGGTGGGGTTACTGGGTGTAAATAGAAAATAAGATTACCTCAGCTGCCACTTCCAGCAATGTCTTCTCTCTACTTCCTCTCAACTCACCTCTCACCCGGAACTTCCTATTTATACCTGACATCACTTCCTGCCTGTACCTGACATCACTTCTGGTCTGTGTTCCATAGAGACTTCCTGTCTGGGTAGAAGTGAGATCACCACCTTGTGGAGCTCAGAGGAACTGCAGCCCTGAGGAACATCTTGTAGTGTGAACACGGTGTTCTAAAATTTAGTCGGACACGTGAAAACTCCGGACCCTCGTCACTTCCGGTGATACTACGTCACCACCAGGAGCTGTTGTGAGCCCCGGTGCGCATGCGCACAAGACATTTACCAGGTCCGATGAGATTTTAAGACTTTGCTAACAGCTGACTGAGAGGAGGAGGAGGGGCTGAGGTAGGACGACAACACCGCCGCAGGAACATTTTACAACACCACCACATCATCGAGCAAGGAACATGTTGCAGAGCTGACTTAGAGGGGACTGTCCGTCCCAAGGAGGCGGGAAGGAAGTATATATATATATATATATATATATATATAATATGTATATATATTTATAGACTTTGGCCCTCACATAGAGCCACTTCCGCCTGTTCTCCCGATACTTCCGCCCTTACTGACACATACCTCCGCCTAAGTCCATAGACTTCCGCCCTCACATAGAAGTGAATTCCGCATTCTCTATGGAAACTAATAGAGAACCCCTCTAAGTTAGCCTAATGATGAATGCCATTGTTGCCAAGTGTTCCTGGATGAGTGAGGACAGTCGTGGGATTGTGGGTACAGTGATATCATGTCCTCATCTCACAGGTTCCAAGACTCAGAGTCAGTGTTGCCAACTGTCCGTATATTTACAGACAGCCCGTAAAAACAGGGCACTTTTCTCCTGCCCGTAAATGCCCGTAGCAGGAGAAAAGTGCCAGTAAAAATGGCTGTGAACGGCTTAGCTCGGAACTGCGCATGCGCAGTTTCCAGGAGATTCCCGAGATGATCATCTGAGTGATCTGATGCTGCATTCGGCCGGCCGCCGGCAGGGCTCAATGCTGGGGGCGGGTCTGGCAGAAGCTGTGCGGCGCGATTACTCATCGGGACCCACTCGGGAGTGATGATGTCATGGCGCATTCCCGCCAGGAGCCGAGGAGCTGGATTCTACACAGGCCACTCACTGTCTGTCCCGAAGTACCACAGCAAAAGAGACTCACGCGGCAGGCAACAACACAGAGGCGTCACAAGGGGGGTGCGGGCCGCACCAGGGTGTCCATCGAGGGAGGGTGACACCCAGTGTAAGGTAAAAAGCCTGCCAGTAAAAAAACAGCTTGTCTCAGCATGTGACGCTTGGAGTTCCGGAGCCTGCCGAGACAAGTCTCCAATGATCTTTCTGAGTCAGAGTTCTGATGCTACTTGCACCCCCCCTTCTCCAGTGCGCCTTATTTGATCTTAATAAGAAGAGATGCCAGGAGGGGGGAGAAGTGCAGTCTGCAGTGGAGGACAGACTTGTTTAGCCTAGCAGTAAGGTAAGTTGGCTGCTGGCTAAACTCGGCAACATGTCATGTCGGTGGCTTGTCTTAGGCTACATTCACACCTGAGCGCGTTTTTTACCGTGATTTTTACAGCGATTTTTACCGCGATTTACAGGCGTTTTTACAGGCGTTTTTTGTGCAAGCGTTTTTAGATTGAATAGAGACCAATGGAAAACGCCTGTAATCTGCCCAAAAAGAAGCTCATGTACTTTTTTGAGCATTGGGCGTTTTGCTCACAGCCTCAAAACGCTCAGATGTGAACAGGGGCCATTGAAATGAATAGGATTTGTCTTGTTGGGCGTTTTGAGAGCTGATCCTAGAGCAGAAAAACTTCCCAAAAACGCCCCAAAACGCCTTCATGTGAACGGAGCCTTAGTGGGAAGGAGGGTGGGGGGGAGAATGTGCTCTCTGTAGCAGGCTGCTGTCTGTTTTTTTTTTGTGTGAGATCTACTCTGCTTCTGGTGGATATTTTCTAAATTCTACCCCCAATGTCCAATACACCTCCCTAGAATCCCTATCCCTTACCTGCTCATCAGTCCAGTTCAGGCACAGACTCCTCTCCTGCATTAACACCTCATGTGTCTGTGGCACTACAAATCCAAGCATGCCAGGAGAGGGGAGGCAGCAGCAATATGACAGATCAGACTGATTTTCAGATGAAATGTGCATTAAGTATAGTGTGTATGATCATTATTTATTTATTTATTGTGCTTGGTGGTGTTTACTATTCATATACATATCAGAGTATCAGAGTAAGTAGAGAGCACATTTGCAGTGGAAGTGCTCTGCAGTATTTTTATTAGTGTATAATGAAAAGACAGAGTGGTGGAGTGATGGGGGAGGGAGATGGAAAGAGTGAGCAGTAAGAGATGGAGGTATAGATTGGGTGACAGAGAGACAGATTGATGAAGGGATGGAGCAAGGTATGGAGGGATGGTGAGAGACACAGAGAAATGGAGCAAAGGATATAGGGATGGGGTGATGGAGGGATGGAGTTATGGAAAGATAGAGTGAGAGACAGACAGAATAATAGAAGGATAAAAGTGATGGTGGGTAGAAAAGGGGGAGGGATATATAGGGCACAAGGATTTTTGGATGGACAGTATGATGGAGAGATGGAGCAAGGGGCAGACAAATGAAGCAAGGGACGGATGGACCAAGAGATAAAATGATGGAGTTATGGAAAAATGAAAATAATGGAGGGTGAAGTGGTGGGAGGGATGATTGGATGCACAGTTTGATGGAGGGATGGCGACAGGGGGGTGATGGCGGGATGGAGACGGGGGGTGATGGAGGGATGGAGACGGAGGGTGATGGAGGGAGGCAGACGGGGGGTGATGGAGGGAGGCAGACGGGGGGTGATGGAGGGATGGAGAGAGGAGGGGAGGGAGGGATGCAGACAGGAGGGGAGGGAGGGATGCAGACAGGAGGGGAGGGAGGGAGGCAGACAGGAGGGGAGGGAGGGAGGCAGACAGGGGGTGATGGAGGGAGGCAGACAGGGGGTGATGGAGAGATGGAGACAGAGGGTGATGGAGGGATGCAGACCGGGGGTGATGGAGGGATGCAGACGGGGGGTGATGGAGGGATGCAGACGGGGGGTGATGGAGGGATGCAGACGGGGGGTGATGGAGGGATGCAGACGGGGGGTGATGGAGGGATGCAGACGGGGGGTGATGGAGGGATGCAGACAGGGGGTGATGGAGGGATGCAGACAGGGGGTGATGGAGGGATGCAGACAGGAGGGATGCAGACAGGGGGTGATGGAGGGATGCAGACAGGGGGTGATGGAGAGAGGAGGGGATGGAGGGATGCAGACAGGAGGGGAGGGAGGCAGATAGGGGGTGATGGAGGGAGGCAGACAGGAGGGGATGGAGGGAGGCAGACAGGAGGGGGTGGAGGGATGCAGACAGGAGGGGATGGAGGGAGGCAGACAGGAGGGGGTGGAGGGATGCAGACAGGAGGGGGTGGAGGGATGCAGACAGGAGGGGGTGGAGGGATGCAGACTGGATGGGATGAAGGGATGCAGACAGGAGGGGAGGGAGGGAGGCAGACAGGGGGTGATGGAGGGAGGCAGACAGGGGGTGATGGAGGGATGGAGACAGGGGGGTGATGGAGGGATGGAGACAGGGGGGTGATGGAGGGATGGAGACAGAGGGTGATGGAGGGATGGAGACAGAGGGTGATGGAGGGAGGCAGACAGGGGGTGATGGAGGGAGGCAGACAGGGGGTGATGGAGGGAGGCAGACAGGGGGGTGATGGAGGGATGGAGACAGGGGGGTGATGGAGGGAGGCAGACAGGGGGTGATGGAGGGAGGCAGACAGGGGGTGATGGAGGGAGGCAGACAGGGGGGTGATGGAGGGAGGCAGACAGGGGCGTGATGGAGGGATGGAGACAGGGGGGTGATGGAGGGATGGAGACAGGGGGGTGATGGATGGATGGAGACAGGGGGGTGATGGAGGGATGGAGACAGGGGGGTGATGGAGGAATGGAGACAGGACATGATGGAGGGATGGAGACAGGGCGTGATGGAGGGATGGAGTGCTGGAAACAGGAGGTGATGGGGGGATGGAGTGATGGAAACAGGAGGTAATGGGGGGATGGAGTGATGGAAACAGGAGGTAATGGGGGGATGGAGTAATGGAGACAGGAAGTGATGGAGTCAGAAGATGATGGAGGGATGGAGTGATGGAGACAGGCGGTCCTTTAGAATTGGGGACATAACATTTGGGTGATCCTGGTGACTTCCAGTGATTTCCCCTCACTTTCTGTGATGGCTATGGAACAGAAATTAAGGGGAAATCTCTCCAGTTTGACATAGGTGACAAAATCTGATGGGTTATAATTGCCCGCCCTTACTATATCAAAAATAACATAAGAAATATGTTATTTTACCTTAATGTCTATCTTAAACCACATTGCTAATTGCATATTGTACTTGTTTGCAGCTTATGCACTGAAATTTGCAATTAAACCTGTCATTTTGTAACTTTTGGAAAATGCCAGTAAAAACTTGGCTGTGCCAGTAAATTTTGAGTGTCGTGTCAGTGAATTTCCATCTGGTAGGTTGGCAACACTGCTCAGAGTGCAGAGTGTCAGTGAGGTGATGACTGCTGGAACACTCTCGGGGTTCCATCACCAGGCACTGCAATTAGAGCAGACTGTTGGGAGCAGTCATCTCCTTTCTGACAGTGAGAGAATAACTCCGACATCAGCAGAGAGGCAGCGGGAGTGTGTGATCAGGTAAGTATCACCACCGACCACCAATGGTGGGCTGGGGTTACTCTTTATTCTCACTGACACCAACAATGGGACCTTTTTTATTCTCACTGACACCAACGATGGGACTTATTTTATCTCACTGACACCAACAATGGGCCTTTTTTTTTATCTCACTGTCACCAATGATGGAACTTATTTTTTCTCATTGACACCAAAAATGGGGCTTAACCACTTGCCTACCGGGCACTTCCACCCCCTTCCCATCCAGGCCGATTTTCAGCTTTCAGTGCTCTGACGCTTTGAATGACAATTGCGCGGTCATGCTACACTGTACCCATATGACATTTTTATCATTTTTTTCACACACATAGAGCTTTCTTTTGGTGGTATTTAATCATCTCTGGGTTTTTTATTTTTTACAAAAAAAAGAAAAAAAGACAGAAAATTGTGAAAAAAAGACAGAAAATTCTGAAAAAAAGACAGAAAATTCTGAAAAAAAGACAGAAAATTCTGAAAAAAAGACAGAAAATTGTGAAAAAAAGACAGAAAATTTTGAAAAAAAAAAGTTTATTTTCTGCGAGTAAATTTTGAAAATAAATAAATTTTTCTCCTTCACTGATGTGTGCTGATGAGGCGGCACTGATGGGCACTGATAGGCTGAACTGATGGGCACTGATGAGGTGGCACTGAGAGGTGGCACTGACGGGCACTGAGAGGCAGCACTGATGGGCACTGGCGGGTGGCACTAATAAGCACTGATGGGCAGCACCATCAGTGCCCACACTCAGTGCCCATAGTGCTGCCAGTCAGTGCTCATCAGTGCCTAGATGAGCAGGCACTGACGGGCACTGACTGGCAGCACTATGGGCACTTATTGTGCGCACTGATGGAGGGCACTGTGGGCACTGATGGTGGGCACATTGTTTTTTTTTTTACCTCTGTAGTAATCAGGGCACTGGTGATCAGTGCCCTGATTACATTCCACTATGTCCCCGACGGCTGATCAGCTCTCCTCCTTACTCACACTGCAGTCTCCGTGTGAGGAAGGAGCGCTGGCGATGAGAGATGATCTCATATGTTTACATATGAGATCATCTCTCATTGCATGGGCCGATCACGTAGTAAATGGCCGCTGTGATTGGCCATTTACCACGATCTGTGATTGGCTGTGTCCAAGGGACACGGCCGACACAGATTTTCCCCGATGCGCGCTCACGGGAGCGAGCGGGGAGACTGTCTCTGGGAGGCCGTATTAAGATTTTATTTTACTGATGCCAATAATGGGGCATATTTTATCTCACTGACACCAATGATGGGCCTTTTTTATTTCACTGACATTCGTGATGGGCAGAACTCCCCTGGGGTCAGTTTGACACCAAAACTCCAGAACAGGAATAATTCTAACCAGAACTCAAAAAATCAAAATTCCCCATTCTAAAGGCCTTTTTTTGGCCATAAAAAAGGGTACAGGGGTCCGGGTACTGTACCAATTCAAAAACAAATGTTTAAAATAATATTGTTTTTAATAATGCTTAAAGTGAAAAATTCCTTTAAATATCATGCCTGGGGGGGGGGGGGGGGGTCTCCTTAGTCTGCCTGTAAAGTGGTACATCTGTACCGTTGTCATGAATCTGCAGCAATGTTTCATGCCCTGACTGTCTGCTTACCTCTCTGGTCTGTGTATCAGCTTTAGGGACCGTGCTCTCACACCTGTGTGTTTAAGTAATCTTCTCTCAGCATGGCTCCACCCCAGCCTCTAACAGGAAACACTATTTTAACCACTTTACCAGCGGAGGATTTTGCTGTCTTACGTCCAGGCCACTTTTTGCGATTCGGCACTGTGCAACTTTAACTGACAATTGAGCGGTCGTGCGACGCTGTACCCAAACGAAATTTATGTCCTTTTTTTCCCCACAAACAGAGCTTTCTTTTGGTGATATTTGATCACTTGTGCGATTTTTACTTTTTGCGCTATAAACAAAAAAAGAGCGTTGATTTTGAAAAAATAACAATATTTTTCCCATTTTTTTATATGAAATTCCCCCCCAAAAAAATGTAAAATTCTAAATTTTTTTAAATTTTTGGCCAATTTGTTTTCTGCTACCTATGTTTGGTAAAAAAAATCACAATAAGCGTATTTTGATTGGTTTGCGCAAAAGTTATTGCGTTTACTAACTAAGGGAAAGATTTTTGTCATTTTTGGTGTTTTGTTTTTTTAACGAGTAATGGCGGTGATCTGCGTTTTTTTTTTTTGCGGGACTGCAACATTGCGGCGGACAGATCGGACCCTTGACTGACATTTTTGACACTTTTGGGGGTACCAGTGACATTTCTACAGTAATCAGTGCTATAAATATGCACTGTTACTGTAAAAATGACACTGGCAGGGAAGGGGTTAATTTTATTGGAGAGGGAGGGGTTAATGTATGCCTGGTGCTTACTAACGTGTGTGGGGGGAGGTGACTGAGTGACACAGGGACAGATCGCATGTTCAGCTGTGCTGAACCCTGCAATCTGTCACTGTTTGTCACTTAGGAGATCCGCCCGCTTTGTTTACACAAGCGGGCGGATCTCCAGACTCGATTCCCCGACGAGCTCCTCCCCTGGCCCTCCCCTGGCCCGACTCCCGCTGTGACTGAAAACAGCGGGAGCAAGCCGCCCACAAGGGGAGGAGTCCAGCGACGTAGGTCTACGTCGCTGGACGGAATCGAGCCACTTTGCCGCAGTACAGTCCCAGTGACTGGTCGGCAAGTGGTTAACTCACGCACTGCAAGTCAGCTGTGCCCAAGCAACAAATGAGTGACGGCTTTCCTGGGTGATTCTTGCCATGTGCTCTATGCCTGATCACCGTGTACCGACTTTGGCTTGTTCGCCTGACCATCCCTGTCTGCTTGTTGCCCCGACCTTTGGCTTGTTCCTTCAACTACTTTCAACTACCCCTTGTTGCCCTGGACTGCTGCTTCCTCGTATTTATTTATTTATTTCAGGTACTTATATAGCACTGTCAATTTACGCAGCGCTTTACATATACATTGCACATTCACATCAGTCCCTGCCCTCAAGGAGCTTACAATCTAAGGTCCCTAACTCGCATACATACACAGTAGGGCCAATTTATTTATTTATTTTTATACAGGATCCAATTAACCTACCAGCATGTCTTTAGAATGTGGGAGGAAACCAGAGTGCCCGGAGGAAACCTACGCAGGCACATGCAAACTCCAGGCAGGTTGTGTCGTGGTTGGGATTAGAACCAGCGACCCTCTTGCTGCTAGGTGAAAGTGCTAACCACTACACCACTTTGCTGCCCTGAGCCAGCCGTGAGCGTGAGCTGGGAGACCCTAGGGGCCACGACCTGGAGTCAGATTAAGCCAAGTCCATCCTCGCCATCAGAGGCCCTAGTATAAACCTGCTGGCTCTTAGACTCTGCACCCTTGGGAATCTTATGCTCTAGCTCCCTGTCCAGGACCGTGGCTGCAACCCCGTGTAGCTGCTTCTCATAGCCATCCTCAGCAGTCAGCCATTGGGTCCACAACCTCTGCGGTGCACTCCCCGTCACTTGGTCCTGCAGGGCCATGGACCTGGCTGATGTGCCTCTACCTGCCGATGATCAGCTGCAGGGCATAGTCCGTAGACTCGAGACACAGGAATCTAATCAGACCCAGGTTATGCTTTGAACAGCTTCAAGCCTACTTAGGACCTCCGGTTCAACAGCCCCGATAGCAATCTGCTGCCGTACCTATTCCGGTTAAAGTCACAGCCACAAATTCTTTGCAATTGCCAGCTCCGTCATGTTACTCTGGGGACTCTAAGGCCTGCAGGGGATTCCTGTGCCAATGCACCATTCATTTTGAACTCCAGCCCCAAAACTTCTCCGTCTGATCGGGCAAAGGTAGCCTATATTATTTCCCTCCTGTCTGGCGAGGCTTTAGCCTGGGCTGCCCCTCTGTGGGAGAAGAATGATCCAGTGTTTTCTAGCCTGCCTGACTTCTTGAAACTCTTTTGGAATATCTTCGAGGAACTGGGTCATGCCTCTTCGGTGGCCAGTGCCCTTTTATGTCCCTGCCAAGAGTCTGCTTCAGTGGGACAGTATGCTCTTCATTTTCGTATACTAACTGCTGAGCTGGAATAATGAGGCCTTAGTTGCAACTTTTTTACATGGCCTCTCTGACAGACTGAAGGATGAATTAGTGGGAAGAACCATCCCCACTGATCTGGACAATGTCATCTCCTTGTGTAACCAGATCGATATTCACTTTCAGGAGAGGAACCTAGAAAAAAGATGCCAGCACTCATTGGTCTTTAGTCAGCCTGAACTCCCCTCTCTTCGACCCTGGAGCATCCCCTGCCAGCTGAGGAACCTATGCAGATGGGCAGGACCAGGCTTTCCCCTGAGGAACATGCTAGGTGCAGAACTCTGGGCCTGTGTCTCTAATGTGAGGGCAAAGGTCATTTTCATGACACCTGCTCACTTAGTCCAGGAAACGCTTGGGTCTAATACATCTGGAAGGTGGAATATTGGACCCAGAATATTGGACCCAGAACTATCCCCTTCACCTTCTCACTTCTCTTTTTCTGTGTTCCTCCATGTTGGCACTTCCTCTCATTTGGTCTCGGCATATCTGGTTTCCAGAGCTGCTGTCAATTTTATGGATTGGGGAACTGCATCTTCCATGAAACTTTCCCTTTCGCCCCCCCCCCCCCACTACTCCGCTGGTGGCCTCAGCGATTGATGGCACTGTTCTTTCAGGGGGCCCTATCTGCTTCCAGACCCTCCCTGTTAGGATGTCGATAGGGATACTCCACCTAGAGTTGATATCCTTCCTTATTCTACCTAAGGCCCCAACCCCTATCGCATTGGGCCTTCCTTGGTTCCAGCTTCATTCTCCACACGTTGACTGGACTTCTGGGCAGATACTGGATTGGGGTTCCTCTCGTTTCTCATCCTGCCTACTCAACGTTGCCCCAAAGGAGCGACATCCTGTTACCACCACATTATCTTCTGCTCTTCCTGCTGCATATAGCAATTTACGGATGTGTTCTGCAGAAAATCAGCTGAGGTGCTTCCTCCTCACAGGTTCTTTGACTATGTTATTGACCTTGTTCCCAGAGCAACTCTGCCCAGGGGTCGTACCTACCCCTGTCCATCCCAGGGACCCAGGCCATGTCCAAGTATGTTGCTGAAAATCTAGAAAAAGGATTCATCAGGAAATCCTCTTTGCCTGCAGAAGCAGGATTCTTTTTGATGCTAAGAAAGATGGTACTTTACTTTCCTGCATTGACTATCAAGGCTTAGGTCCGGTTCACATTAGTGCGATCACAGAGATCGCATGTAATTCGGAGCGCACTGCTCCTAAATTACATGCGATCTCTGTGCGGTGCAAATTTCAGCCATACAGTTTGTATGGCTGAATTCACACCGCACTAAACACGCCCAGGACCCTTTTTTTTTTTTTTATCTGCAGCAAAATCAGATCGCATGGTGGTTCACACTAGTGCGGTCCGATTCTGTGCGAACTTGCAGATCACACTGCGATATGCGATCTCAACTGGGGGTGTCTTTAACTTTTAATTGACACCCCCTGCGTATCGCATATTGCAGTGTGAAGGAAGAGGAATCATTTAATTCTATTTAGGGTTATGTTCATGATTACCTCTGGGCAGCTGCTGACAAATTCGAAGGTTTTGCCGACCCTTCGCTGGCATAAGCCGCCTTCTCTACAGCCAGGAGACAAAGTCTGGCTTTCCACCAGGAACATTAAGCTCTGGGTTCCTTCTCTGAAATTTGCCCTAAGATTCATTGGCCCGTACACTATAATTTCTAAGTTAAATCCAGTTTGTTTTAAACTTCAGATCCCTAAAAGCTTCAAGATCTTAAACTCCTTTCATGTTTCCCTTCTGAAGCTTTTAGTCCTCAGTAAATTCTCTCGTCCTCTCCCTACCTCAGTACCGGTCTCTGAGGATAATCATGAGTACAAGGTTAGTCAAATTCTAGATTCCTGGCTCTGTAAAACCATTCTTCAGTACCTCAAAAGATTTTGGTCCTGTGGAGAGGTCTTGGATCCCTGTATCTGATGTCTTTGCCCCTCGCCTTTTGAGGAGGTTTCATATGAGGTTCCCCTCCAAGCCTGTGCCCAAGCGGGGCAGGCCTCATAAGAGAGGGGTGGGAGGTACTGTCATGAATCTGCAGTAATCATCACTACATCATGCCCTGACTGTCTGCTTACCTCTCTGGTCTGTGTATCAGCTTTAGGAACCGTGCTCTCACACCTGTGTGTTTAGGTAATTGTCTTTCAGCATGGCTCCACCCCAGCCTTTAACAGGAACCCCTTTTTTAACACGCAAACTGCAAGCCAGTCTTGCCCGAGCAACAATTGTGTGAAGGCTTCCCTGAGTGATTCTTGTCATGTGCTCCATGTCTGATCCCCGTGTACCGACTTTGGCTTGTTAGCCTGACCATCCCTGTTTGCTCGTTGCCCCAACCTTCGACTCATTCTCTCAATTTTCCCTTGTTGCCCTGGACTGCTGCTTCCTCTCCATCCAGCAGAGCCAGCCATGGCGTAAGCTGGGAGACTGGATTCAGCTTCAGCCAAGTCCATCCTCCCCATCAGAGGCCCTGGGGAAAACCTACTGGCTCTTAGACTCTGCGCCCTGGGGAATCTTATGCTCTAGCTCCCTGTCCAGGACCGCGGCTGTGACCCTGTGTAGCTGTTTCTCAGAGCCATTGACCCTCAGCAGTCAGCCAAATATATTTATAACTGATTTAGACCAACTGACATTAACTGAGATTTTACAATGTCTTCATCTCAATTCGGATCATGCGTGCTCCCTAATCAGTCACACAAGGGTTAACCGCAGATAAGCGCTATATGAACCCACCAATGATGTTTAATGATGGCAGCAATAATAGTCATGAATGATGCCAATGTAGTAAATAGAACATTGAAAAGTTTTATTCAAAATCAGTCCCATGTATGTATAAAACAGCAGTACACCTTGTACAATGACCCCCGCTGGATCTGCAATGGTGAAGCCAAAATAAGGGGTTAAAAACTCAGAGCATGGTGACCATCCAGTGTGTGTGAAGGCATAAAACCAGCCAGGAACAATGCAGCAGTGTGGACAGTTGTGCCTTGCTCGGGCTGTGAGGAGATGACAAAATGCCTCAATCCTGGACAGGGAAGGGTGGAAAAGGGGTCACACAATGCCCGGTATAGGAGGCAAGGAGGATCGCCATCTGTGGCCGATCCGATCACCCACGATGAGTGCCGACTGCGAAGGGGACCCAGACGTGACTTTAGACTCTGGGAGAAAGAGGCTTGAACTGCTATAGAGCCGCTGGTGGTGAGCGGCATGTGCTGTGACCGAGTGCAGTGGAGCCAGGGGAGCGTGAGAAGTGCCTGATTCTTGAATGGTTGTCCTGACAACTTTTCAATGTTCTATTTACTATATTGGCATCATTCATGACTATTATTGCTGCCATTGGTAATCATCATCGGTGGCTTTATATAGCGCTTATATGTGGATAAACCTTGAGTGACATCCCTCCTGGTGTGTTTTGTTCCCACACAGCTGCTACTTGACCCCCAGGTGTTATGCCAATTATCATGGAGAGGGCGCTGGTCCTGTCTTACTATCCCGGGATTTCTTTGTGTTTTTTAGTGCTCCCTAATCAGGCCAAGTCGAGGCTATATCGAGCAAGGGATATAAAGCTGGCGGGGGCAGGCGGTGGGTGTTAACAATAGTGTATTCACAAGTAACAGGAAAAAACGGAATTGGATGCAGCGGGCCGGGATGGACCATCACTTTGACTATACGTCATTCAAAACAGTAGCATATATTAGAGGATGTATAAAATTAATGGTAAAAGGACTAATATGGCATACGTGCAGTCCTGCGGCGTTGGAAGATCCAGAGATCCCAGGAGTCCTGAGCAGGGGATTCACAGGGGCCACAACAATAGATTTTTCCAAATTACCTGTGGGGCCTTATTAATGCGGCCCGCGGGCCGGACTTTGGACATGCCTTACATAGAGTGTAGCACTGCCCCCTAGAGGACTTCTGGTAAATGACACCTTTGGATTCCCCTGGTTACCCGTAGCAACTGCTTGCAGAAATCTTATGGGGGATTAACAGTCTCTTCAGGGGCCCCTTGCACTAGGGCATCCCCCACCAAAGAGACCTTAGACCACTACCATTTTCTTTGGGTAGCAACCCAAAAAGTCCCATTCCTGGCCCGTGGGCCAATAGAATCTTCACAAGGCATCTTTGTAAAAAGAGTCTCTTTGCAAAGATTTCTCCTCTTCAGCCTGGTGGCCTAACTACTCCACAGAGTGTCCTTTTAACTTGAGGTGGTACATGATCCTGGCCCGATGGCCCAAAGGATCTCCTTTATTAGCACAGTTGTAATATCGCTAGAGTCCTCCTTTAGCAAGGGTCTCTTCTTCTTTAAAGATGGAGGATTGGCCCTCTTTAGTGGAACCACTCAGCAGTAGTGATTGTAGAATTCCCAATCCCTTTTGCAAGGATAGAAGGGAAAGGGGTATTGGGAATAGGGCTTGGGCCCTAGCAACAAAGATGAAACTTGAAACATCACTGTACACTTTACATTCGGGCTATTTAGCCCCTCGGCTTCTGTAAGCAAGTAAGCAAACTCAGGCTAGCCAGCCTCACTTAACTCAGCATCCTGTGTCCTTAGCAATAGTAGTCAGGATGGGGGATTTGCACAACATTCCCCTCTGAGTCTCTCACACGGATGGACCAAGCCTGGCCAGACCTCCACTCGGTCTATATAGATGGCCCGCCCAAAGTTCCAATTAGCCTTTACAGATTGGAAGGTTTTCCATAACTCCGGCTTTGACTGGTTGCCGTGGGGTTTCGGGATATAAAGGAAGTCACATACAGCCTTGTCATACCAAGCCTCTCTAATGGCCTCAATCTCCAACATAATCTCCCTTGGAGCCTAAGGATAGTCATATCCATATTCTAAGGCCATCCTCCTCTGTATCAGCCGCTGTAGTCTGGAGAACCTGGGGAGGGTTTGTCTGTTGCCTCTCCCAGGTGGGGAATACAGGGTCTCCTCCTTAATGATGAGAGACGCATAGGCCTCGTTTTGTTACTGAGCCCGGGCATAGGTTTGAGGCGAGGATAGATCAGGGACCCTGTTAGAGTAGGCCTCACAGAACCCCGATTCTTAGCACACTGTCCAAGTATCACAGAATCTCTAGTCTCCTCATCGGGAACACCTGGACTGGTCGAACTGCTCTGTTCATTTAACCCCCAGTCCTACTCGGTTTCTTTCTCTGATTTCCAGACATCGATCCCCTCCTCACAGGATCCGTAGCAATGCTGGAAACTAGGAGACCCCACATCAATGACCCCGGCCTCTTCCTTCTCTGCTCACACTCACAGCCCTGGTCACTGCAGGCCATCGACTCCCCTCTGCCTTGATTGGAGCAGACCTGGTGTCTGCTACTGCAGTCTTCTGTACATCAGGTGGCCGCTCCCCAACCCTCACTACCTGCATGCAGTGCTGTATTTTGGCCTAGGCCAACAAGGCCCAGGCCTAGGGCAGCACTTTGCAGGGGGGCAGCAAAAAAGCCACCCCCCCTCCACCTGAGACTCTGTTGGCCACTAGTTGCTAGAACCGCCTCTCTCATCCCCCTCTCTCTTCCTCTATCATCCCCCCTCTCTCGCTCTCCTCTCACACTCTCTCTCATCCCCCCACTCTATCTCCCCTCTCTCTCTCATCCCCCCCTCTCTCTCTCTCTCATCCCCCCTCTCTCTCTAATCCCCCCTCTCTCTTTGATTCCCCCCTCTCTTTCATCCCCCCTCACCCACCCTCTCTCTCCCTCCCTCCCTCCCTCACCCACCCTCTCTCTCTCTCCCTCACCCACTCTCTCTCTCTCTCTCTCTCTCTCTCTCTCGCTCTCTCTCATACCCCCTCTCTTTCCCTTCCTCACCCACCCACCCCTCTCTCTCTCTCTCTCTCGCCCCCTCTCACCCCCCATGAGATCTCAGGGGTTCATGCTGGGACTTGTAGTCCTTCAGTTTTGGATGGAGTCACATCTGTTAAAAAAGGAGTGGGGAAAATTGACATGGGGCGGGGGGCGCCCAATTTTAGTCTTGCCTAGGGCAGCACAAAACCAAAATACACCACTGCCTGCATGCACACAGCCTTGGAAGTATGGGTTTCTCTCATCTTGCATACTGTAGCACCGGCAGGTGTCACAGGGCCCAGTTCCATCAGCATCCTGAGCACTCCTCTTCTTCTGCCCACAAAGAGTCCCGATTCAGAAGCTGACAGAGCACGAGTGACCCCTGGTCTCCCTTGTCACATTCAGTCTCCTGAGCTGACCTTCACTCTTCTCTGCCCGCAGCAGAAGATTGCCACAGAGCCCGCACTGGCCCCACACTTGCAGCCGCATGGTAACGTTCAGACACTGACTACATACCAGGCCCAAATGTTCCACGCCTGCTCCAGTACACAACGGCAGTCCTCCTTTGGGCACCAACCATAACTCAGTGTCCCACAAGGTTGATGTCGGCATTCCGGTCTGCTCCACAGGATTTCCGCCAACACGTGGGATAGCCTCTGTGTTCCGGCTCTCTCCGGCACTCGCCATCTTGCTCCTCCACACACGTGTCTCCCTCTCAGCCCCACCCAAAAGCGGAAGTAATTTATAGGCTCCTTTCCTCTTTCTGGATTGGCTGTGCGTGGGTGGCGTCTCCGCCCACAACTCCAGATTAGTTGATTCTTTGGTGGTGGTTCCTCCTGCTAGGCAGATCCCTCCAGCGCACGCTTTCCCACTTTTCCAGCATGAAAGTCACTGTAAAGCAGATCGTGCTCTTCAATCCGCATGCATCTGCCATCCCTGTCTGCACCTGGGCCTCAGTTGTACCTCCATCTTTCCAGGCCAACTGACCCCTTTGCTACTTAGGAGAATTGTCTCGCTGTCAGACATTGCACGGCCGACATTCCTCTTCATAACATTTGCACAGACACACTCACCATACTGTCTTGGAAAAGTGTCCCGCTGTCTTTAGTTGCACGGTCAACAATTTTCTCTACAGCATCACCCTTGCCACTATCTAGGAAAAGTGTCCCGTTGTCATTTTTCTGTATAGTACTGGCACAAACATGGCCCCCGGCACACCGATCTACATGTCCTGGGCCGTAATTTTTTCCGTCCACACTTGCACCATTCACTGTTAAGCAGACTCAGTTCTTTTGTACAGCGTGATGCAACTCTCCTTCTCCAACTCTCCTGCACATTTCTTGAGAGAACAGATTACAGTCCCAACAAAAGTCCATCCGTGGCTGCTGGCAACCATCACTGTGAACTTGACTCTTCATCCCACTCTCCGTATCTCCTGTAAAGCAGGCCTCACTTTCCTCTCTGGCACTCCAGCACATTTCTTTAGGAAAGATTATGTTTTTAGGCAACATTTTTCAGCCATTGCCATTAACAATCATTCCGGTAACCCAGGACGAGCCCCCAAATGTAGCACTGCCGACTAGAGGACTGCTGGTAAATGATACCTTTGGATTCCCCTGGGTTACCCATAGCAACTGCTTTCAGAACTCTTAACACTTTATGCTCCCAGATCAGTCAATGATCAGTCTAGGGGTAGTTGTTTTTGTGGTTTTATTTTATATTAGGGATGAGTGGGATACTCCAACTGTTGAACTATTCACAATTCAGAGGACTTCTAGCTTGAGAATGCAGCAAGGCCACTACTTCATACTGCCACTTGAATGAAGCTGAGGTAAGTGTTTCTATTTGTATTTCTCTTCAGGGTACTCCTCCAGTACCCCCTTTCTATGTACTTGGTGACACCCGTCCACTGACTATACTCCCGGAGTGGTCTCCTTCCTGGGCAGACCCCTGGACAAGAATCCTCTGTACTTATGATACTGTGTTTCCAGATTCTTGCAATGCCCCTGCTCCTCCAGTCAGCTCTCCTGGACCTCTGGGTTCAGCCTCATACCACTGGCTCACCAGGCTGACTACCTGTGACCATTGCCAACTGTGGCTTTTTATAGCCAAACGTGGCTTTTTATACCCTGCCCCATAATGCACCGAGACCAACTGTCTGTGCCAAACAGCTGGGGACACACCCTCATACCTGATGAATCACACACTGGGCACACTGAACAGACCTAACTCCAGTGGCGGCCGGCCGATAGGGGGCGCAGGGGCGCCGCCCCCCCTAAAAAAAGAAAGAAAAAAATGTCAATTTTTAGCCCACTAGAGGCGCCGGACATAGTGCTGGGTATGGGGGGGTGGGGTTTTGCCTCCCACGTGAGGCAGACAGAGGCGCCGATTGGCAGCCTTCTGGGGGTCATCGGGGCCCAGAGCAATGCGCCCCGACACACCCTACTTTCCTGATGTCCTGCTTGTGATTGGTCCAGGCTCCAGCCTGGACCAATCACACAAGAGGACATCCCGGGACCTGGTGACGTCACGTGATGCGTCCCGGCATCACGTGACCACCTTCCCGCCCGCCGGCACCATCGGAGATGAGAGAGAGAGAGCGGAGCCACTCAGCAGTGCGGAAGAAGTACTGTGAGCTGAGTAGTCGACTCAGCAGCAGCACGCAGGTTACCATCTGGTCCGTCTGAGTCAGGTAAGTTAGTGATAGGGGGGGGCAGCCCAGCCAGCCAGCCCGCCCAGCCCGACCAGACCAACCAGCCCATCCAGCCCGGCCAGCCCAGCCAGTCCAGCCAGCCCGACCAGCCTGGCCAGCTAACATGGCCAACACAACAGCCCAACAACACACTGTCTGTCATGATGATCATCATTCATCATCATGTCACAGTCAGCTTTGAAGGGGGCACGCACGCTGGTCTCTCTGCATTGATGGGGGGCCCGGGGGGGGCACGGCAGACAAGCTGGTGGACTCACTGAGACTGACTGCATTGCCATTGATGATGGGGGGCACTGCAAGCTGGTGGTCACTGCATTGAAATGAGGCATGTACGCTGGTCACTGCATTGAAAGGGGCATGTATGCTGGTCACTGCATTGAAAGGGGCATGTATGCTGGTCACTGCATTGAAAGGAGGCATGTACGCTGGTCACTACATTGAAAGGGGGCACGCTGGTCACTTCATTGAAAGGGGCATGTACGCTGGTCACTGCATTGAAAGGGGGCACGCTGGTCACTGCATTGAAAGGGGGCATGTACGCTGGCCACTGCATTGAAAGGGGGCATGTACGCTGGTCACTGCATTGAAAGGGGGCATGTACGCTGGTCACTGCATTGAAAGGGGGCACGCTGGTCACTACATTGAAAGGGGGCATGTACGTTGGTCACTGCATTGAAAGGGGCATGTATGCTGGTCACTGCATTGAAAGGGGCATGTACGCTGGTCACTGCATTGAAAGGAGGCATGTACGCTGGTCACTACATTGAAAGGAGGCATGTACGCTGGTCACTACATTGAAAGGAGGCATGTACGCTGGTCACTGCATTGAAAGGAGGCATGTACACTGGTCACTACATTGAAAGGAGGAGTGTACGCCGGTCACTGCATTGAAAGGAGGCATGTACGCTGGTCACTGCATTGAAAGGGGCATGTATGCTGGTCACTGCATTGAAAGGAGGTATGTACGCTGGTCACTGCATTGAAAGGAGGCATGTACGCTGGTCACTGCATTGAAAGGGGCATGTATGCTGGTCACTGCATTGAAAGGGGGCATGTACGCTGGTCACTGCATCGAAAGGGGGCACGCTGGTCAATGCATTGAAAGGGGGCATGTACGCTGGCCACTGCATTGAAAGGGGGCATGTACGCTGGCCACTGCATTGAAAGGGGGCATGTACGCTGGTCACTGCATTGAAAGGGGCATGTACGCTGGCCACTGCATTGAAAGGGGGCATGTACACTGGTCACTGCATTGAAAGGGGGTCTGTACTGTGGGGTTTGTGCTAGGGGGTCTGTACTGTGGGGTTTGTGCTAGGGGGTCTGTACTGTGGGGTTTGTGCTAGGGGGTTTGTACTGTGGGGTTTGTGCTTGAGGGGTTTGTGCTAGGGGGTCTGTACTGTGGGGTTTGTGCCACTCTCAGTCAGTGTATCCCATAATAGGGTGTCTCTCACAGTATATCCCATAATAGGGCCCCACTCCCTATTATGGGATATACTAGTACTGATGGACCCCTTAATATGTGATATATTGGGAGAATTTGTTCACGCAAGCAAAATACAGGGGACAAATGGGTGGAGTCTATAAGGGGTGGGGCTTCTGAGAAATGGGAGGGGTCAAAATGGAAGGGCGTGGTCTTGCGCCCCCCCCCCCCATCTTAAAACTTCACCAGCCGCCACTGTCTAACTCGCAGATCCTGCTCCCTGGTAAGCAGAGTGCAATATAGATTTTGCATGGTGCTCCTCTGGCAGACATAGCCAAAACTATACTCACTACCTAGCACCTGACTAGGAGGGTGCCACATAGAGTATATAATTTACAATATAAATGATATAGTGAAGGGTCAGGAGTATGTAATGTACAACATAGAGTATATAGTGCAGGGGTCAGGAGTATGTAATGTACAACATAGAGTATATAGTGCAGGGGTCAGGAGTATGTAATGCACAACATAGAGTATATAGTGCACGGGTCAGGAGTATGTAATGTACAATATAAATTATACAGTGTAATGGTCAGGACTGATAATATTGGTATTCAGTAATCAGTGGAAGCTTAAATGTTTACATGAGACAAGTTGCAGAGGTCCCACACCGCTGCCTCCCATCTCCTGAGACTGCACTCAGTGACTTGGGTCTGAGACTATACAGACATATCCCTCCACCCGGCACAGCCAACAAATAACAGAGTAAGTAATCCTGGGAGAATTGTTCTGTCAGAGATCTTACTAGACCCAGGCATGGGGCAGAAGACCCAAAGCACATGCCCCTGATGCCTAGGTCTAGTAATGCCTATGGTGAAAATCAACATTTTGCTGCAAGTTGAACCCAAGAATCTCCATAAATCCAGTCTAGATACATAAATTGTGGCTGCAGCACCGAGAAGGGAGATTATCCGAGAGAAATACAGGACGGGAACACAGCTAAGGAAAGTGACCAGGGTATTCAATCTAGCCCTACTCTGGACCAATCAGTGAGCAGTATGAATGGAGGAATGTATTTAGTGTTAATGACCCACCTGTGCTGATCTTTGTAGGAGTGTCCTCCTTTATAAATGTCCCTGATATTCCATCCTCTTGCATATACTTCTGATCAATCCTCACATACCTCTCTTCTTCTTCTGCTTTAACCTCAAATTCTTTATCCATTGGATCTCCACTCTAAATAAAAAAAATTAGAGTGAATAGCATCTGTAAAATATAGGCTCACATAAAAAAAATCCACACATCATCTCTACCAGTCCATGTTCCATCCCACCAACCTTGTAACAGTGAGGGATGGTGTGACCTTCCTGTGTGGAATCTGGGGAATACAGAGGATGGGGACATCCCTCTGGTGGGTTCCTGGTATTAGGTGGCTCCATCATATCCTTGTGTCCTTCTGAAAACTTCTCCATCACTCCATACTCCTACTCCTCCTCCTCTTTATACTCTTCTTTAACATCAATATTATAATCCCCGAGGATTTCACTCTGAAAGATAAAGATAAAACATTCATTGTAACAAACATGCTGTGTATAAATCAGAACTATCAGTAATTGTTCCTCATCTACTTGATGATGGTGAGGGATGGTGTGACCTTCCTGTGTGGAATTCTGGGAATACAGATGACATCTCTCTGGTGGGTTTCTGTAGCTGGGTGTTTCCACCATGGTGTCCTGGTACAGATCTTTGTGTTCTTTGAAAAGCTCCATCTCCTCTATCACCCCATCCTCATCATCCTCCTCTTTTATCTCTTCTTTAACCTCAACTTTAGAATCTCTCCGGTTTCCACTCTGAATACAGAATAAAATGACATCAATTGTAACAACGCAGATGATGTACAGATTGTATAGTATCAGTGATTGTTTCTCATCTGGAAAAACAAAAAGGAATTGACCACGCTCTCTGTAAAAAAGTGTCTGCAACAAATTAGACTTTGCTAACCACATAATAAAGTGACAAGTGAAATAAAGTGCACAAAAGTCCCACAAAACCAATTCATAGCATATATAAATATATATATATATATATATATATATTGTAACAGGAAGTCAGCTAAATCTGGGAATGTAGTCACAGGAAGGAGATACATTTCTACCTGATTGAGAAGTCCATTAATTAATTTAGGGTGTTGGCTACAGAGCTAGCCAGCAGGAAGTTGAAAGGCCTTCACCTGTTCAGAATGAGGGAGTTAAGGCTCTATAATTTGTTCAGAGAAATTCCTGTTGTTTGCTGCCTCCAGAAGCTGTGTCCTGAAGCCATGTGGGCTGGGAGCAGGAGGACAGTCAGCGTGTGCCTCCCGACAGGATGTGTGGGCCTGGGAGAAGACCCCCCGGAGTGATGTGTGCCCGGGACGGTAACCAAGGGTGAAATCGTCTCAAAGGTGAGAAGACGAACTGTTGATGTGAAAGAAACAAAGGACTGTGTTGCCCTGTGAAGCTATTATAAAAGGACTATTGAGTGTCCGCTGGAGGACAAGGAAGTCTGCCCGACGGTAGGTTGGAGACAGACACTTAGGCAGGTTCCAGTTGTGAGAAGGTAGCCGCCCACAGAGGCAAGGATTTATTTTCTGTTTTATTTTATTTTGGATGTTTTGCTGCATACAGCCTGGTGAAGAAAACACCATTTAATAAACCACACTGTTTGTTTGCAAGCACTTGTCGGCTACCTCTCTGGGAAAACGCACCCCCCAAGGGGTCATCCACACCCGCCACCGAGCTAATCCCTCACATATGGTGGAGGTATGCAGTGGGCAGAAGCAGCAAGATCCCTGCAAGGAAGTGCAAATGTTTGATGAACTTTATCTGGTGCATGAGATTGCACAATCTATGTGTGCAGGAGAGAAGATCCTGACAGAAAACAAAAAAAAAAAAAAAAAAGTGTTTTAAAGAGACAGCGGTCTCAAAATTATTTGATGAACTTTGTTGTGTCTGGTGCAAGTGACTGCACAAACTGTGTGCGCAGGAAAAGAGATCCCGCAAGAGAGAGAAAAACTACATGTGTTGAAGAGACAGTGGTCTGAAAATTGTTTGCTGGACTGTGAAAAATTTGTTTGTGGAGTTATTGAAGATGGGGCGGTCCAAACGCCTGAAAAATGCAAAGATAGATGAAATGAGAGACCGGATTCTATGGATGGAGGGGATGTTGCCGTCTGAACCAGCCCCATCCATGCCTAAAGAGAGTCTACTAAAGAGGAAGGTTGTTGTCCCTAGCAACACTGATGAAACTGCTATGGAGACGCAGTGTGCTCAGATGAAAAGTAAACTCAAAATGGAGGAGATGTTGAAACAACTGATTATATCAAATACAGCTCAACAGCAGGCAAATGCAGCTCAACAGCAGGCAAATGCGGATTTTCAGCAGAGCTTTGCAGCTCAACAAAAGGCTCACCAAGCGAGCATGGCAGGCTGGAAACAGAGACGCCAGCAGCCAATGGAGGCCATCGGTTTGGAGGAAACCGAGTATGTGTGCAGGGCTGAGTTGGATGCCTTGCAACGGAAAATGGAAGAAAAGGAACAAGCCTTGGAATTGCTTAAAATGGAGCATAGAAACTTGCAGGAAATGAATGAACTACTCAAGTCTCATGTGTTACAGTGGGAAGAATCCACTGCTCTTCTTTTGGTCGAGTTGCAAAAACGCAGAGAGACTATAATGGAGAAAGATACCATCCTCATGGAAAAGGAAAGTGAAATTCAGACTTTGCAGAAGCAAAGTATGGCTGATATGTTGGAGTTGCGTAATCAGCTGGAAAAAAGTCTTCAGTCTTTGGGAGCTACAAAAATAGACCTGCAGGAGTCGCAGGAACAGAATGTTGCTCTGGAAGCGACATTGTCTCTCAGCGACAAAGAGAAAAGTGAAAGAGAGGCTAAATTACTGAGTACTGTGTATGAGCTCACTACTTTAAGCAATGTGGTAGATGAATGGCGTGCGGACTGTGAAAGTTGGAAAGGGGAAGCCCAACGTGTCCAGCAGCAGTTAAAGGAGAAAGAAGCCTGTGTGGCAGAATTACAGTCTCATTCCCAGAAACTAGCCAATGAGGTGAAGGCTCTTATGCAGGGAAAAGGAGATTGTGAACATAAGAGGGAAAAAGTAGAGGCACAGCTTCTGGAATCGCAAGTCAAGGTGTCAGAAGGTGACCGATTGTGTGCTAAGCTGTCAGAGAAGGCAAACCGACTGCAGGTTGAGTTGGACAATGTTACAAATCAGCTTTCTCAAGCAGACAGCAAATCTAGAGAAATTGCGGAAGATTTTTCTATCTTGGAATCGCAGCTGCAAGACACGCAGGAACTCTTACAGGAAGAGAGGTGTCAAAGGCTGAGTTTTAGCACAAAGCTCAAACAAATGGAAGATGAGAAAAATGGCTTCCTGGAACAATTAAAAGAGGAGGCGGAAGCAAAGAAAAACCTATCAGAGCAAGTCGCAACATTGCAAGCTCAGATAGCGGATATGAAAAAACGCATGGAAGAAAGCGTTGGTTCATTACAGTGTGTTGAAGATGTGAAAAAGAAGTTTGATCAGATGCTTGGTGAAGAGAAGACTGTGTCTGCAAAATATGCAGAAGAACGCGCACGTGCAGAAACGGAGGTGCGTGATAACGAGAGCAAAGCCCTGTTCTTGGCTCGCTCTTTGGAGGAAGCTCTAGAGTGTAAGGCTGAACTAGAAAGTGTTAAACAGCTGCGTACAGAAATGGAAGAATTGGTCAGCTCCAAGGATGATGTTGTGAAAAGCGTTCAGGAGCTAGAAAAGTCTAAGCGAGCCTTAGAACAGCAAGTAGAAGAGATGAAGATTCCGTTGCAGGAACTGGAAGAGGAATTCCAGGCAACAGAGGATCTGTCCCAAAGAGGGGATAGTGTGCCTGATGCAGTTTTTAAAAGGATCAGTGTTTTGGGGTCTGTCCTGAGTGAGCCTCAGAAATGTGACGACATGTGGCTTGAATCACCCCTTTGGAATAAACCGTTCCTTCAAAAACTTCAAGCATTGGAAAATGTATCATTAGAGCTTCAGCAAACAAAAGAGTTGTGTAAGAAATGTGATGATTTCTCAGTTCAGGCTGAAAACCTAGTGGAGAAAACTAAAGCGGAGAAAACTAAAGCAAGTGATATAAATCTGGGAGAAAAAAGCAAACGCCACCTAGTGGAGAAAACTAAGGCTGTTGGTGAAAACATGAAGCAAATGAATAAGTGCCTTTCAGGGAGTGTTTCGAAAATGGAACTGGTGAAAGACGGGTGGCAGAAGTTTGATCGTGATCTTGAGATGCATTCCATGTGGAATTCAGATAGAGAAAAAGAACTAGGTGACCTTGAGCGGTCAAATAGTTCAGCAGAAAGTGCATTGAAGAAACCTGTAAAAGAATGTGTTGCAGTTCCATGCTTCTTCACTGATGCAGAGAGGAGGTCTATAATGGATACCACCCAGATCGCTGGGTTCAACTGTGTTGTTGCCTTTGACCCCTATGTTGGTGGAAGGAAAGTTGATGATGTTCTGGTTGGCTACTTCTGTGAAGAGTTTGGCAAGAAATATAAACTGAATATCAAATTAAGTAGTAGGCCTTTACTGCGACTCGCTCAGGAGGGCGAAAAGTTTAAGAAGTTGATGAGTGCAAATGCTTCAGATCTGCCTATGAATATGAAATGTTTGAATGATATTGATATCTCTGGGAAAAGGAACAGGGGTCACTTTGAAGAAATGTGTGACAGCCTGTTGTCTCAATTGGAAAATCCTCTGCACAGCATCTTAGAGCAAGCAAAGCTCAAGAAGGAAGATCATTCCCTTTTACAACAAAAAGTCAATGATTGTGTACAGCTGTATGGAGAGGCAACTCAAGTCACAGAGGGATGTCAAGAGTCCCTACTTGGAACAAAGCTTAGTGAAGCAAAGGTTCTCAAAGTTTTGTGGAAAACATTTATTGATTGCAGAGAGAGGCGTCTTAAGAATGTTGAAGACATTAAGACTAGCCCAATTGAGTTGCCTATGGATCACGGTCCTCCATGGTGGATTGGACAGACGGTTATGAGGGACAAGCTGTCTGACATTTATGAGAAAGCTGTCAATGAAGATGACAGAAACGAGAAGGAGCAAAATGATGCCAAAAATGCAGTTGAAGAATGTGTATATGAGATGAGAGACAAACTGTGTGGCATTTATGAGAAATCTGTCAATGAAGATGACAAAACAGTTTCATCCGGAAGCTTGAGGATAATAGGAGGCTTATTAGTGAGTCAGCAGTGCCTGACACATGCGTGCCTGGAAATATGTGTCCCAACCCTAGGGTTGAAACAAGAGGGGGGGGTATGTAACAGGAAGTCAGCTAAATCTGGGAATGTAGTCACAGGAAGGAGATACATTTCTACCTGATTGAGAAGTCCATTAATTAATTTAGGGTGTTGGCTACAGAGCTAGCCAGCAGGAAGTTGAAAGGCCTTCACCTGTTCAGAATGAGGGAGTTAAGGCTCTATAATTTGTTCAGAGAAATTCCTGTTGTTTGCTGCCTCCAGAAGCTGTGTCCTGAAGCCATGTGGGCTGGGAGCAGGAGGACAGTCAGCGTGTGCCTCCCGACAGGATGTGTGGGCCTGGGAGAAGACCCCCCGGAGTGATGTGTGCCCGGGACGGTAACCAAGGGTGAAATCGTCTCAAAGGTGAGAAGACGAACTGTTGATGTGAAAGAAACAAAGGACTGTGTTGCCCTGTGAAGCTATTATAAAAGGACTATTGAGTGTCCGCTGGAGGACAAGGAAGTCTGCCCGACGGTAGGTTGGAGACAGACACTTAGGCAGGTTCCAGTTGTGAGAAGGTAGCCGCCCACAGAGGCAAGGATTTATTTTCTGTTTTATTTTATTTTGGATGTTTTGCTGCATACAGCCTGGTGAAGAAAACACCATTTAATAAACCACACTGTTTGTTTGCAAGCACTTGTCGGCTACCTCTCTGGGAAAACGCACCCCCCAAGGGGTCATCCACACCCGCCACCGAGCTAATCCCTCACAATATATATATATATATATATATATATATATAGGAGTCCCATAGGTAGTTAGTAGCATACAAATGCCCAAAATGACGGATCACCCATGACCTGGTGTGTCTCCTCTCCACCAACATTCATATGTGCATCACACTCACCAGAACGTATTGACCCCCATTACAGGTAGTCAAACCCAGCGTAAATGGAAGTTTCCACTTGGAGAGAAGAAATCCAGGGGCGACTTTGTAATGTTCTGGTACCTCTGGTACCCTTCTCTCCATATTTCTCCTTTCCTAATTGCGTCCCATCTTGTGTAACAAGGGACGCATATACCTTTAAGACCGGATGACATCATTGCCGAGCGCCGCTATGAGCGGCTATTTCAATCGCCGGTTTGCTCTCACTCATTGCTCGTTCAACCGCCATGGTTGGAGCGTCCCGCTGTCTGAAGTCAGCATACCAGTTCGACACGTTCCTGTATCTCGCTACCTGAACCTGTTTTCGGATCCTGTGTCTCGCCACCCGATCACCCCTGGCATGCTGTCTTCACCTTCACCGCATGTTCACCGCACCTACTCCTGTGAAGTCGGAGCTGCTGACATTCTTCCTTGCTGAACTGAAGCCGGAAACCTCGCTGGTGATCCGTATCTCGCTACGGGATCACCCCTCTCCAATGGACACTGTTATTCCTAAACCTATCTAAGTGATAAGTACCCCGCAGGGGATTCTTACTAACCAATCTCCTACTGTCATCTACTGCAATTACCAAGACTATCTGTATCTATCTATTCACTATCATCTGCATAGACTGTTAGCTCTTGGGACTACCTTCAACTATCCTTGCACTAGGTTACTCTGTCTAAGTATACTCCATCTGTGTCCTCTTACCATCTGCACTATACTTGACATCAGAACCTATCTGCTTTACCATCACCTGCAAACTCTCCTAATACTACTTCTAGTGCTCACCATACAATAGCCTGTCTCTCATCTATACATTCTCATATATTCTATCCCTCCATTAACATCTATTAATATATATGGTATATAACAGGCTGTACACGGTGATGAAGTCCTGAGAGTTGGATATGTTTGTTCAACAGATTCTCTACAAGGCTACTGAGTGTAATAATTCTGCAGCTGTAAATCCATCCACTAACAAAAACGCATGAACGTTACAGACTGTCAATGGCGATGTTCCTGTATATGTAAATACTCATGGCAGCCCATGTACAGGTAAAAGAAAAGCCTCTCATAGTGCAGTATGTAAAGAAAATGTTAATAAAAACGTATACAAACACACTTACATTGAGTAGGTAATCTCAAGCATTATCAAAAACCAGGGGATGTCACATGCGATCCAGGAACGCGGAAGTGACGTTTCACACTTTATTTTGTGTTCAGCAAAGTCTAATTTGTCACAGACACTGTTTTCCTAAGAACGCGTTCAATTGCTTTTTGTTTTTCCACTTGTTAAGCTTTGCATTTTTAAAGCCCCCATCAGACTGAGGTTTAATTTACCCACATAGGACCCCCACACTACACTGGTTAAAAGCATGTTGCAGGCATTCTGACATCATTATATACAATGCAGGACCAACAGACCCACTTTATGAGTGAGGATTTCAAGGGACCGCCCACATTCTAAGAGCATCACAAAAAACAAGCCAAATGGAGGGACATTGGGGAGTAGGAGCTGTGAGGTCAGTGTGATGTCATAGGACATATAGACTCTGGATGGAGGGGACATTTGGATGTGGAGATTTGAGGGGCCCTCTATATTAGGCTCCAATGCAAACCAAATTATTGTTCCTGGGTGCGTCCTACCTCTCCTAAACTGAAGAGTGCACTTTGACCTTTACCGTACAGAAACATGTCAGGAATCTGTGAAAGTAATCTCTCATGTGAGCAGGTGACGTGCAGAGTGTAAATAGCAGACAATTTTCTCCAGAGCTCCTAATGGTGGGAATGGATTTTGCTGCAAGCTGGTGCCAAGTTTGCACCCCCCAGGGTCACTGCAGGTGTGGAGAAAAGCTGTGTAAGAGGATATGGAGGAGAGATGAGGAGGAGATCCAGGAGTCAGGATAAAGGTCAGGACAAGCAACAGACGAGTGCATCCAAGAGATGAAGCCGGGGTCACTACACAGAAAATCAATCCAAGGAAATAACAGGCAGGACGAGGAATAGCAAGAAGGAGCTCAGAGACAAATGAGAATATTGCTCAGCCAATGGGAGATTATCTCTGCATGACTTGCATAATGAAGGAGATGAGGGGGAGGGGAGGTGACCATAGATACATGGAAATTCAGCTGGTTCAGCAGGGATCGGTCACATTTCCATCCATGTGTGGTCACTGCCGGATGAAAGTCACTCCATCAGCAGCTGCAGCCAATAGCTTCATCACTGATCTGTGTATTCTGAGAGCGGAGTAGCGCCCCCCATTGACAGAATACAATAGTGCAGCGGGGAGGATTCCTCCATCCTCCTCCAATGTGTGGATGGGGGATTCAGCTCAATTCTTTCCACTCAGTCCGCCTGCTGAACGATAAAACTGAACCATGTACAGCCAGCTTTGGAAGCAAGATATATTATTCATCAAAGGGGTTAATCTACGTATTACCTTCTCTGCCACCACATCCGGTGTTCTAAAATTGTCCTCGACCCGTGAAAATCCTCGACTGCGTCACTTCAGGTGCAGCCGCGTCATACAACAGCTGATGCCGACCTCCCAGTGCGCATGCCCAAAAGATGTTTCTCGGGTCGAGGAAAATTTTAAGAGCGGAGAGCTGACTGAGAGGAGATGGGACGGAGGTGCGGCCGTGTTATTTAACAGCTGGTGCCGCATCACCAGTGCGCATGGGTAGCATATATTCTCAGGTCAAGGAAAATGTTACTGCATATCGGAGAGCTGACTGAGAGGAGGCGGAGCTGTATGCCAACAATGCAGGGCTTCTAGCCATTAAAAGCGACTCCTTCTAATCAAATATATATATATATATATATATATATATATATATATATATATTAAATACTAAGTATACTAAATAATAATAATTATAATAAAAAATAATAAAAAAATAAATAATACTAAATATAATTGAATACTTAATATAAATATTAAACACCAAATATTAGGATTAAAATATATATGTATATATTTATATATATATAGATAGAACTGTATATATATATATATATATATATATATATATATATATATATATATAGATAGATAGAACTATCTATATATATATATATATATATATATATATATTAATGGAAGAATTAAAAAAAAAATATATATATATATATATATATATATATATATATTTATATTTGATCAGGAGAACAGCCCTCCATTGATATAACTGAGTGAGAGGAGTGGCAGCTCTCTCGTTACGTGCCTGCATGATGGGGGACACAGGTTGCATGAACGACGGGGGACAGACTGCGTGATGGGGGACACAGGCTGCGTGATGGGGGACACAGGCTGCATGATGGCAGGGACAGGGGACACAGGCTGTGTGACAGCTGGGACACAGGCTGCGTGTCGGCGGGGGACACAGGCTGCATGATGGCGTGGACACAGGCTGGGTGATGGCGGGGGACACAGGCTGCATGATGGCGTGGACACAGGCTGCATGATGGCGGGGACACAGGCTGCATGAGGGGGACACACACCCCTTGCATGCCGAATGGTCAGTGCTTATCCCTGGAGATTTCACAGTGGCTGTAGTATGAAGATGGGGTATCTGTCAGCGGAGAAGTAGAATGAGAGGTTAGAGGATTGTGGGGCCCGTCATGCTACTATAGGTGCAGTCACGAGGGGTACTTTGAGGGGCCACAGCTCGGGCCCTGAATGAGAGTCCGGGGTCCCACATTTGGCACAGAGATGGGGGAGGTCTTCCTTTACCAAACATTTTGAACTCGCTAGCCCAAAATTTCCTGGTTAACTATTTCCAGGACCACTTGAGAGTTTGTGGCCCTTGGCAAGTACTGCAGAGCGGGGAGTGCTGGGTACCGCAAGAATCCCTGGACTCTTAGCTATTCAACTGTACCTGCAGAGCGGGGCTCTGCAGTTCCTGTATTCCATAGTGGTTAGCCAAATCTACCCCTATGCAGGTCCCTGTAACAATTAAGCATCGGCTCCGAAAAATGCATGTGGCCCCTGGGAATCCTATAGTATCTCTGAGCCAAATTTGAGGCCCCTAGCCGCCAGGGTTCAGTTACCACGAGGCCCTCAACAAGTCAGCTTGGTGATGTGCTGCTACCTTTGGCACAGAGGTAGGGGACATCTTCCATTACCACTCTTAAAATGTTGGAGTAGCTAGCTTGAAATTTTCTGGTCAACTTTTTCAGGGACCTCTTGGGAGTGTGTGGCCCTCGGGCAGTACTGTGGAGCAGTGACTGCTGGGTACCATATTCATATCCATATTCTTTGCTATCCAATAGTACCTATGTACCACTGGTACCTATGTGCCACAGTATTCGGGCAAATTGGACCCCCATGTTAGTCCTCGTAAAAATTAGGCATCAGCCACAAAAAAATGTGTGAGGCCCCTTAGGTCATCTAATATCCCTGTACCAAGTTTGGTGCCCGTAACCCCCGTGGTTCGGATACCACAGGGCCCTAAATTTATGGTAGATTGGCCTGCTATCTTAATCTATGGCTCGGTCGCGGTTGGGAATTTGAGGGGCCACAGCTCGGACCCCGAAAGAGTCCAGGCTCCCACAGCTTGAGCTCCTGGACATGTTTGGGGCCCAAGCTGTGGCCCCTCAAAATTCCCTACTGCGCCATATATTAACATAGATAGGCCAAGCTAGCGTAAATGTAGGGCCCTGATGGTAGTGGAACGATGCTGCCCAGGGACACCAAAATTAGTACAGGGTTACTAGAAGACCCCCCAAGCGCCACAAAATTTTTTTGTGGCCAATGTCTAATTTTCATGGGGACCTGTATGGCGGGTGGAATTTGCCCTACCACTGCAGGACACAGGAACTGCGAAGACCCGCTCTGCAAATATTTTTAAATAACTAAGAGTCCAGAGATATCAATCCCTGTTCTGCAGTAGCGCCCAGGGGCCACACCCTCCCAAGGGGCCCTTTAAAAAGGTGACCATAAAATTTCAGGCTAGTGACCCTAAAAATGTAGGGGTGGTAAAGGAAGACCTTTCCTACATCTGCCAAATTTGGGCTTTTGGACTCATTCAGGGCCCCGATCTGTGGCCCCTCAAATTCCCAATCGTGACTGCACCATAACATAGTGGGTCAGGCTAGCCTAAATGTAGGGCCCTGTGGTACCCGAACTACGGTGCCCAGGGGCACCAAGTTTGGCACAGGGATACTATATGATTCCCAGGACCACATACATTTTTTTGGAGCCAATGCTAAGATTTAAGGCATTCCTGGGGTATCCAGCACTCCCTGCTGCGCCGTATGGCCTGGGGGCCACATACTCTCAAGGGGCCCTAGAAAAAGTTGACCAGGAAATTTTGGGCTACCAACCCCAAAATGTTTGGGGTGCTAAAGGAAGGCCTCCCCTACCTCTGTGCCAAATATGGGCCCCCCTGGACTCATTTGGTGTCCAAGGTGTAGTCCCTCAAATTTCCAGACTACAACCCTGCCATAGATTAACATAGCAGGCCAAGCTACTATAAATGTAGGGCCCAAACCACGGGAGTTCAGGGCACCATACTTGGCAAACTTATACAAGAGGATCTCCTGTAGCCACACAAATCTTTTTGGGGCAATGCCTAATTTTCACAGGGACTGGCATGGTGATCGTCTTTGGCCAAATACTGCGGACAATAGGTAATGCAAAGCCCCACTTCAAGGGTACTACCGGATAGCTAAGACTATGGGGATTAACTATTTGCGGACCGGGACATAGCCCAATGACGGCCACAGCGCGGTCAGCTTATTTTGGGTGGGCGTACAGGGACGTCCTCCCAGAATCGCGCTTCCTGCGGATTGTGGTAAAGGGCCAACGACAGGGGCCCTTTACCATGTGATCGCTTCATGCAATGATGGATCGATAATTTGTCAACAAACCGCTGCATGTCCGGTTCCGCTCTCGCCTTGCACACCGTACACACCAATCCACACCACCCCTGCGCCACCTGTGCCTCATTCATGCCCACCTGTGCCACATTCATGCCCATCTGTGCCTCTTTAGTGCTCATTTGTGCCTTATTCTGTGCAACATCAGTGTGTTCCTCATCATCCAGCCTGTGTCCCCACCTTCGTCATGCAGCCTGTGTCCCCGCCATCACGCAGCCTGTGTCCCCGCCATCACGCAGCCTGTGTCCTCGCCGTCACGCAGCCTTTGTCCCCCCCATCATGCAGCCTGTCTCCCCGCCATCATGCAGCCTGTCTCCCCGCCAATATGCAGCCTGTCTCCCCACCATAATTCAGCCTGTGTCCCCCACCATCATCCAGCCTTTGTCCCCCGCCATCATCCAGCCTGTGTCCCGCCATCACGCAGCCTGTGTCCCCGCCGTCACGCAGCCTGTGTCCCCGCCGTCACGCAGCCTGTGTCCCTGCCGTCACGCAGCCTGTGTCCCCACCGTCACGCAGCATGTCTCCCCGCCATCACGCAGCCTGTCTCCCCACCATCACGCAGCCTGTCTCCCCACCAATATGAAGCCTGTCTCCCCACCAATATGCAGCCTATCTCCCCACCATAATGCAGCCTGTGTCCCCGCCATAATTCAGTCTGTGTCCCCCGCCATCATCCAGCCTGTGTCCCTGCCATCATGCAGCCTGTGTCCCCACCATCATGCAGCCTGTGTCCCCGCCGTCATGCAGCCTGCGTCCCCGCCGTCACGCAGCCTGTGTCCCCGCCGTCACGCAGCCTGTGTCCCCACCGTCGTGCAGCCTGTGTCCCCGCCATCATGCAGCCTGTCTTTCCGCCATCATGCAGCCTGTCTCCCTGCCAGTATGCAGCCTGTCTCCCCACCATCATGCCGCCAGCGTCCCCGCTGTCATCATGCAGCCTGTCTCCCCTCCATCATGCAGCCTGTCTCCCCGCCATCATGCAGCCTGTGTCCGCGCCGACATGCAGCCTGTGTCCCCGCTATCATGCGGCCTGTCTCCCCACCATCATACAGCCTGACTCCCCACCAATATGCAGCCTGTCTTCCCACCATCATGCCGCCTGTGTCCCCGCTGTCATCATGCAGCCTGTGTCCCCCATCATGCAGTCTGTGTCCCCGCTGTCATGCAGCCTGTGTCCCTGCTATCATCATGCAGCCTGTGTCCCCGCTGTCATGCAGCCTGTGTCCCTGCCATCATCATGCATCCTGTATCCCCGCCATCGTCATATAGCCTGTGTCCCCGTCGTCATCATGCAGCCTGTGTCCCCACCGTCGTCATGCAGTCTGTGCCCCCCATCATTCAGCCTGTGTTCCCCACCATCATCCAGCCTGTGTCTCCGCCGCCATCATCCAGCCTGTGTCCCCGCCGCCATGCAGCATGTGTCCCCGCCATCATTCAGCCTGTATCCCCACCGTCATCCAGCCTGTGACCCTGCCATCATTCAGCCTTTGTCTCCTGTCCCTTCCATCATGCAGCCTGTGTCCCCCATAACACAGCCTGTGTCCCCTGTCATCGTACAGCCTCTGTCTCCTGTCCCTTCCATCATGCAGCCTGTGTCCCCCATCATGCAGCCTGTGTCCCCTGTCCCTGCCATCATGCAACCTGTGTCCCCCATCACGCAGCCTGTGTCCCCTGTCCCTGCCGTCATGCAACCTGTGTCCCCATTACACAGCCTGTGTCCCCTGTTGTCGTACAGCCTGTGTCTCCGGTCCCTGCCATCATGCAGCCTGTGTCCCTTGTCGTTCATGCAACCTGTGTCCCCCATCATGCAGGCACGTCACGACAGAGCTGCCACTCCTCTCACTCAGTTATATCAATGGAGGGCTGTTCCTCTGATCAAATATAAATATATATACATTTTTTTAATTCTTCCATTTATATTAATAAATATATACTGTATATACATATATATATTTATATATATATATATATATATATATATATATATATATATATATATATATATATTTTTTTTTTTAATCCTAATATTTAATATTTGGCGTTTAATATTTATACTTGGTATTTAATTTTATTTAGTGTTTATCATTATTTATTTTTATCATTATTATTTAGTATATTTAATATTTATTATTAATAAACAGGCGGTCCCCGGGTTACAACCAAGATAGGGACTGTAGGTGTGTTCTTAAGTCTAATTTGTTTGTAAGTCGGAACAGGTAAATTTTTTAAGGTAGCTCCAGCCAAAATAATAATTTTTTGGATAGCATTGGGAAGGGTTAACACCCCTGTTCCATTTGTTTTGCTATCTGTACCCCTATTCAGAAGATGTCACCTCACTTTCTGTCCCTATGACAACTGGATTTTGCAAATTTTGGGTTGTTGTGGAAACAAGGATTGGTGATAAAGCTTCAGTGGAGACATCTTTTTCCCATGAGAACTCTTACAGGAAAGAATAGATTTCTCCTAACTTCCTGCTATCTCCCTCCGTTTGTAAGGAGTCGTTTGTAATTTGGATGTTTGTAGCCCGGGGACCGCCTGTATATATATATATATATATATATATATATATATATTTGATCAGGTGTCGCTTTTAAAGGCTAGAAGCCCTGCATTGTTGGCATACAGCCCCGCCTCCTCTCAGTCAGCTCTCCGATATGCAGTAACATTTTCCTCGACCTGAGAATATATGCTGCCCATGCACACAGGTGACATGGCATCAGCTGTTTAATGAAACGGCCGCACCTCCGTCCCATCTCCTCTCAGTCAGCTCTCCACTCATAAAATTTTCCTTGACCAGAGAAAGATCATCTTCTGGGCATGCGCTGCGCACTTGGAGGTCGGCATCAGCTGTTGTATGACACATCTGCTCCGGAGGTCAAGGATTTTCACAGGTAAAGGAAAATTTTGGAACACCGGTGTTCCGTGAAAAAAACCTTCCCGTGAAAATGTCATACCCTCGTCACTTCCGGTCAGCAAACAGCTGAGGAGCTTACTAGTGCGCATGCTCGGAGGGTATAGAATGTATGGAATGTGTGTTATAACGTTACACCGCATCAGCTGTTGCGGCGGTTACATCTCCACTGCAACATCAATCATCTCCTCTCCTACCCCTGTCACTTCCCTGATGTCGGCTACTAAATGTAAAAGCGGATCACTGAGCCGAGATCTCCGTGATTTAGATTGCATACACCAACCGCCGCTTTTACATTTACTAGCCAAGAACCGGGAAGTCACAGGGGTAGGAGCGGGGATGATTCATGTTGCAGCTGAGCTCTTTTAATGTAACCGCTGAGTCGGTGTAACGTTACACACACTACCGTGATAATTTCATACCCTCCGCGCATGCGCACTGCTACGCTGCTCAGCTGTTCCATTACGTTTCTGACAGGAAATGACGTGAGTATGCAATTTTCACGAGGTATGCTTTTCTCACGTTACAGGACGTTTCTCACGTCTAATAAATGGAACGTCCTGCCTGTACCTGACATCACTTCCTGTCTGTACCTGACATCACTTCCTGTCTGTCTTCCATAGAGACTTCCTGTCTGGGTAGAGGTGAGATCACCACCTTGTGGAGCTCAGAGAAACTGCAGCCCTGAGAAAGGTCTGGTAGTGTGAACACTGCCTTGTGCTGTGTGTGTATATATTGTATATCCTTCCCCTTTCTCTCCTCCCTGAGTGTGTATGAAGAGGCGGAGCTCCTGCTGGAACAGCAGGCGGAGGAGGAAGCCGAGTCTAGGAGGGAGGCTGACAGAAAGCTCAGCAGACATGCAGGAGTGAGCGAGGAGGATCCAGTTCCTTTGCCATCGGAGGTGAGGAGAGTGTGAAGGATGTTTATAACTCTGGTAGCTGAAAAGCTGGGAGTCAAATTGCTCTGGTGAGTGGGGAAGAACTAATAAGGGGGCGCCCTCACCATCACGTGTGTAAGAGGTGGAAGAAGGCGTGGCTACACTACAGCTGGCACAGTTTGGAGCACGGTACACTTTCACACATTATCAACTTTTCATTCATTTCTGGATAAGTTCATTGAAGTCGATGCAAAGTGGAAGCAGTGGACTTGCAGGGAACTCTGTATTGAGCACAAAATATTGTATGACATGACGTTGCACAGATTTTTACTTTATTTAATATAGCAGCAAATATTATAAGATTAAAGTAGACGCAAAGTGGAAGCAGTAGATCTGCAGTGAATATTATTTTGAGCCCCTAGCACTTTATATATGAATGTATCCACATATTTTAGTGTATTTGTGATAATTTATGTGCACACACAATAGGACAGCGCTGTGACACATAATGCTCTTCTAGTTGATAAAGGAAACACTTATCTTTGTTACAGCAGCAGTCCGGTATAAGCTATTTTTGTAGGTATTTGAGTTGTTACACAGCGTGGGTTTTTTCCATTTATATTGGTGACATAATTGCCCAAATCTGGGGATCAGCAGTAATTTCCACCCTTTACTCTCGGCTGGGGTTCTTTGTATCCATATAACAGATGTTCTACATGACTAAATCTGCAATCAATTTTACTGCAAAATCAAAGGTGCCAAAATGTCCCCCCCGAGATGTAATATATTTCTATCGCCCTTGGTGGGAGTGGAGATGACCCATAAGGATATACAGTACATACAGACACAGCACAAGGCAGTGTTCACACTATGAGACGTTTCTCAGGGCTGCGGTTCCTCTGAGCTCCACAAGGTGGTGATCTCACTTCTCCCAGACAGGAAGTCTCTATGGAATACAGACCGGAAAGATGTCAGGTACAGACAGGAAGTGATGTCAGGTACATGCAGGACGTTTAATGTGGTATGAAGTAGAGAGGAGACATTACTGGAACTGGTAGCAGAGAAGGTAATAAGATCTTATTTTCTATTTACACCCAGTAACCCCCCGTCATGTCCGTCCTCTTCCTCCATAGTCATTGTGACATCTTTTATCTCCAGCAGATGATGATACACACATATATAGTGTGGAAGCCTAGATTAACCCCTTCAGGGGGGATCAGTTGATGAATAATATATCTTGCTTCCAAAGCTGGCCATACATGGTTCAGTTTTATCATTCAGCCAGTGGGATGAGTGAAAAAAATTGAAGTGATTCCCCCATCCACAAATTCGAGGGGGGTGGGGGAATCCTCCCCGCTGCACTATTGTATTCTGACAATGGAGGGCGCTCCTCCACTCTCAGAATACACAGATCAGTGATGAAGCCATTGTCTGCAGCCACTGATTGAGTGACTTTTATCCAGCAGTGACCACACATGGATGGAAATGTGACCGATCCCTGCTGAACCAGCTGAATTTCCATGTATCTATGGTCACCTTAAGTGACTTCCTCCCCTCCCCCTCATCTCCTTCATTATGCAAGTCATGCTGAGATAATCTCCCATTGGCTGAGCAATATTCTTATTTGTCTCTGAGCTCCTTCTTGCTATTCCTCATCCTCATTCCTTGCTATTCAGCGCCACACTTCTATGGTTTATTATTCCTCATCCTGCCCGTTGTTTCCTTGGATTGATTTTCAGTGTAGTGGCTTCATCTCTTGGATGCGCTCGTCTGTTGCTTGTCCTGACCTTTATCCTGATTCCTGGATCTCCTCCTCATCTCTCCTCCATATCCTCTTACACAGCTTTTCTCCACACCTGCAGTGACCTGCAGTGATACTGGGGGATGGAAACTTTGCACCAGCATGCAGCAACATCCATCCCCACCATTAGGAGCTCTGGAGAAAATTGTCTGCTAAGTACACTCCATTCCTCCACACGTCACCTGCTCACATGAGAGCTTACTTTCACAGATCTCTGACAGATTTCTGTATGTTAAAGGTCAAAGGTCACTCTTTAGTTTTGAAGAGGAAGGACGTACCCGGGAACAATGATTCAGTTTGCACAGGAGCCTCAAATCTCCCCATCCAAATGTCCTTCCATCCAGAGTCTATATGACCTATGACATCACACTGACCTCACAGCTCCTACTCCCAATGTCCCTCTATCTGGCTCTTTTCTCTTTTTTTCTGATTCTCTTAGGATGTGGGCGGACCCTTGGTATCCTCACTAGCAAAGTGGGACTGTTTGTCCTGTGTTGTATGTGATGATGCCAGAATTGCTTATGACAAGCCTTTAACCTATGGAGTGGGAGGTCCTGTGTAGGCAAATTAGAGAACTGACCGGAGAGGTGAGGAGGGTTCTGGGAGGTCACATGACATCATTTTATGGTCATTTTTACAGATTTCCTCCTGTGAAGTCATGGTCACATGACCATTGCATTGCCTGATGATAGAAAAAAAAGATTATAGAAGTCACCAGAGAGATCATGGAGGAGAGGTGAGCAGTGCTGGGAATTCTGGGACATTATCCAGTAACAGACAAGGGATGTCATTTCAAAGCCTTTGTTTCTAATTTTTTGGGACTCGTTAAGGACTGGAATAGTACCACTGGATTGGCGTAGGGCCAATGTGATGCTTATATTTGTAGGCCTGCCCCGAAGGAGTGGCTTGATGTATGGGTATCCTCTTCACTTCTTTCACCCTGAGCCAGCTACAACCCAACTGACACTATTTGTTCGGTCATTTTGAATAATTAAGACCACAAGTATTGCAGTGTAAAAACAAGTTTACTGCTTTTGAATTTGAAATAAACAAAGTATACAAACAGAATCAGGAATAATGCAATAGTTGCCAATGAGCTAGATCCTGAGTTCCCAACCAAGGATTGGAGTATAGTTCAGCATCCAAAACACAGACCACACATATATATATATATATTTTAATAAATGCCTATATATACTAGAGGACTATAAACTGTAAATGTTTAGAGATACTTAGAGAGTGACCACAGATCAGAAATGACTATACTGAATAATGAATGCAAAACAAATAGTATAACAATGCTAGATCAACTATCAGAGTGCACTTTGTGCACTAACGGGGGCCCCCTTTATACTGAATTGCAATAGTCTCCTGAAGAGTGAGGCCTCACTAGTCTTCACCAGTAAGGAATTTCCCCAAGAAATCCATGAAAGTAATTGTAATCCAATAAAGGTGATGATGATGAACTGTGATCCCCAAAGTAGTTGATAATTGTAATCCACAGAAACAAATGTAAAACAGATCTGGATGTGTCAACAGTCTAACAGCCTAGGACTGGACAGAGGGCCTAAGGCCTAGTTCACCCACCTCGCCTGTCTGACAACCTTCCGCTCGGTCACACTACCGAGACTCCTCCACGCACTCACACAGCCTGCTTCAGCTCCGGTGTCTGTCACTTGGCCTCCGGTGTACTCCTCTGCAATCCTCAGCAGCTCTTCCCCTTCTTTACAGCACGCTGTCCTCGAGGCAAGAGAACGAAAATGGATCCCGCCCCCCTTTATAAAGACACTCCCAGCAGGCTCCGTGCACCACACTGCTCCCTGGGAGAAGAGTCCTTCTATAGCAGTCTTTGATCCTGGCTCCTCCCGGAACTGCATCTCCCAGAATTTCAGAGTCACTGTCTTTGCAGAACTTTAATAACAAATAACAGTTTGAACAATACCAGCCGTGCGACCAGGCTACATCTGTAAAAAGGGATCAAAGTCTTTACCAAGTAACTATAGACCTATAGGCTCCGTTCACATGTAGGCGTTTTGGGGCGTTTTTGGGGAGTTTTTCTGCTCTAGGATCAGCTCTCAAAACGCCCAACAAGACAAATCCTATTCATTTCAATGGCCCCTGTTCACATCTGAGCGTTTCGACGCTGTAAGCAAAACGCCCAACGCTCAAAAAAGTACATGAGCTTCTTTTTGGGCAGATTACAGGCGTTTTCCATTGGTTTCTATTCAATCTAAAAACGCCTGCACAAAAAACGCCTGTAAATCGCGGTAAAATCGCGGTAAAAAACGCTCAGGTGTGAATGTAGCCTTTAGTGTAACTTCTATAGTCGGGAAGATACTGGAGAGTGTCATAAAAGACCATATAGATGAGTTCTTGCTGGAAAAAAATATTTAAGTAACAGAATGCATGGATTAATGAAAGACAGAAGTTGTCAGACAAACCTAATTTCTTTTTATGAGGAGGTAAGTAAAAGCTTGGAAAGAGGGGTGGATATGGATGTGGTATACTTGCACAGGAGGGGAAGGCCTTTGGACGTGGTATATTTGGACAGAGAGGTCGCTGTGGACGTGGTATACTGGGACAGAGGGGTGGCTGTGAACGTGGTATACTTGGAGACAGCTCCCCACACATGGCTAATGTGTAAGGTAAAGTCTACAGGCTTGGAAAAATCAGTTTGTAAATGGATAGAAAATTGGCTAAAAGATAGAATTCAGGAAGTAGTGGGTAATGATTCTTACTCTGAATGGTCTAAGATTATCAGTGGTGTACCCCAAGGTTCAGTGTTAGCACCCTTACTTTTTAATCTATTGATAAATGATGGGGGTCTGGGATTTCAGTGTTTGTAGATGACACCAAGCTTTGCAGTGGAATAACTTCCTTACAGGATGTCTCCAACTTACAAGCTGACCTCAGTGCACTGTTTCATTGGGCAACTATGTGGCAAATGAGGTTTGATGTTGATAAATGTAAAGTTATGTACAGGGGGGGGGGGGGGGGTAAGAATACTAGGGGGAGTAGAACTGGGGGAATCCATAGCAGGGAAGGATCTTGGCTTAATAATATTATGTAATGCCAAGCTGCGGTTTCCAAAGCAAGCTCCATGTATAAATACATAAGGGGGGATATGATCTCAATGTATAAATACATAAGGGGAGATATGATCACCATGTATAAATACATAAGGGGGGATATGATCACCATGTATAAATACATAAGGGGGGATATGATCACCATGTATAAATACATAAGGGGGGATATGATCACCATGTATAAATACATAAGGGGGGATATGATCACCATGTATAAATACATAAGGGGGGATATGATCTCCATGTATAAATACATAAGGGGAAATATCTCCATTAGAGTTGAGCGAACACCTGGATGTCCAGGTTCGGTGGGTCCGGCCGAATTTGAAAAAAAAGTCCGGGCTCGTGACCCGGACTTAACCCAAACTTGACCCCAATTACGAACCCCATTGAAGTCAACGGTGACCCGAACTTTTTAGCACTAAAATGGCTCTAAAAAAAACATGGAATGGGCTAGAGGGCTGCAAATTGCAGCAAAATCTTGTTAAGAGCTTGGCAAGTGCTCTGCAAACAAATGTGGATAGGGAAATAACTTAAAATAGCATAAAAAACTGAAAAATAAAAAAGAATCATATGGCCCATATGGAGTAGGAGGTTGAGGTTGCGGTGGATGTGGCGGTTTAGGTGGAAGCGGCGGTGGAGAAGGACGAGGTAGCCAACACTGGTTTTTGTTTTTAATTTTATTTCTTATTAAATTAGGGTACACCCCAAAAGAGTGAGAAAGATCAAAAATACAACAATGGCTGGGTAAAGAATAGAACAACAGTATCCAAAGGTTATATCTCACACGTACACATACAGACTAGGGCTCAATTTAATATTTTTTCCCTAAATGGGTGTTTATTGAATAGCGGAATAGAACAACAGTATACAAAGGGTGTATCTCACAGTAACATATGCAGACTAGGACACAATTTTTTTTCCCCCCTAAATGGGTGTTTATTGAATAGCAGAATAGAACAACAGTATACAAATGGTGTATCTCACACGTACAGATACAGGCTAGGCCGCAATTTAATATATTTCTTTCCCCTAAATGGGTGTTTATTGAATAGCGGAAAGCAACAGTATCCAAAGGGTGTATCTCAGAGTAACGAATGAATGAAAATTATTTATTTTTCCCTTTAATTGGTGATTTTTGAAGAGCAGATTAGAACACAGCAGTGTCTAAAGGCTTTATCTCACAGTAACATATAAAGGAAAAAATGGAAAAAAAATGTTTCCCTTTAAATTGGTGATTTTTGAATAGCAGATTAGAACAGCACTGTGTGTAAAGGCTGTATGTCACAGTAACGTATGAATGAAAAACTGAAAAATAATTATTTTTCCCTTAAATTTGTGATTTTTGAATAGCAGATAAGAACACAGCAGTGTCTAAACGCTGCATGTCACAGTAAAGTATGAATAAAAAACTGAAAAATAATTATTTTTCCCTTAAATTGATGCTTTTTTTTTTTTTTTTGGTGACGTGCGGCGCTACGTGACTCCAGCTTATATAGAGGCTGGTTGACATGCTGCACTGGCCAATCACAGCCATGCTATTAGTAGGCATGGCTGTGATGGCTTCTAAGGGCACACTAGTTAAATGCTTGTTGATTGGCTGCCCTGCAGCTGTTGAAACCGTGCCATTAAAACCGTGCCAAAACATGAAATAAATTACCGAACAACAGACTGTATCCCGAATATACAGTAAAATGTTCGGGTCTGTGTCCAGGTACTGAAAACCCAAAAGTCCGGCACGATCCCGAACAATACAGTCCGGGTTCGCTCAACCCTAATCTCCATGTATAAATACATAAGGGGGGATATGATCCCCATGTATAAATACATAAGGGGAGATATGATCACCATGTGTAAATACATAAGGGGGATATGATCACCATGTATAAATACATAAGGGGGGGATATGATCACCATGTATAAATACATAAGGGGGGGATATGATCACCATGTATAAATACATAAGGGAGGATATGATCTCCATGTATAAATACATAAGGGAGGATATGATCTCCATGTATAAATACATAAGGGGGGATTTTGTCATCATGTATAAATACATAAGGGGGGATATGATCACCATGTATAAATACATAAGGGAGGATATGATCACCATGTATAAATACATAAGGGGGGATACGATCACCATGTATAAATACATAAGGGGGGATATGATCACTTTGTATAAGTAGATAGGGGGTCCATATAGTGAACTTGGTGTCGAGTTTTTCCCCAAAGTTCATTACAGAGAAGAAGGGGGTACTATTTACGCCTGGAGGAAAAGAGAGATTAATCTCCAAATACAGAAAGGCTTCTTCACGGTAGGAGCTGTGAAAACGTGGAATAGACTCCCTCAAGAGCTAGTTCTGTCCAGCTCAGTAGATTGCTTTTTCAATAAAATCCTGGATTCTTTCCTTAATGTACACAATAAAACAGGATACTAATATTTTATAGTAAAGCTAACCCAGGGAATATCTAATTGCCTGTTGTTGGGTCAGGAAGGATTGTTTTCCCCCTACTGAAGCAAATTGGATCATGCTTTATTGGGATTTTTTCGCCTTCCTCTGGATCAACTGTGGGCATAGGATTGGGTATATGGAGGTTTTCTATGTGTGTGTGTTTTTTCCTATGTTGGTTGAACTGGATGGACTTTTTTTCAACGAGATTACCTGTATTTATGTGACTGGATGGCGACTGTAACATTGTGTGTGTCAGGTTCCTATAAGGTGTCAGGATGTCACTGTCTATTTCTCCATGGAGGAGTGGGAGTATTTAGAAGGACACCAGGATCTCTACAAGGACGTCATGATGGAGAATTAGCCGCCCCTCACATCACCGGGTAAGAGGAGACTTTATTGTAAAGGAGAGAGCAGTACGGAGGGTCCACCTAGATCCCCCATCATCTGATAAACACATAGAAACAATGTATTCAGTCAGTGTGCGTGTTTCCTACAGATAGATCCAGTAATGGGAACCCACCAGAGAGATGTCCCCGTCCTCTGTATTCCCGGGATTCCACACAGGAAGGTCACACCATCCCTCACCATCATCAGGTAGATGAGGAACAATCACTGATAGTATCATTAGGATCTGTACATTATCTGCATTGTTACAATTGATGTCATTTTTTTTTCTATATTCAGAGTGGAAACCTGAGAGATTCTAAAGTTAAAGAAGAGATAAAAGAGGAGGATGATGAGGATGGGGTTATGGAGGAGTCAGAGTTTCTAAAAGAACACAAGAATCTGTACCAGGACACCATGGTGGAGTCATCCAGCTACAGAAACCCACCAGAGAGATGTCCCCATCCTCTGTATTCCTGGGATTCCACACAGGAAGATCACACTATCTCTCACTATTACAAGGTTGGTGGGGCGGAGCATCCTAGAACATGGACAAAGGAGACAAAGTGTGGATTTTGCATGTGAGCTTATATTTTAAAGATGATTTTCTCTCATTTTCTTTTTCATTTAGAGTGGAGATCCAATTGATATAGAATTTGAGGTTAAAACAGAAGACGAAGAGACGTATGTGAGGGATGATCAGCAGTCTATGGAGAAGGATAGAATAACGGGGACATTTATAGAGGAGGACACTCCTACAGAGATCAGCACAGGTGGGTCATTAACACTAAATACATTCCTCCACCCATACTGCTCACTGATTGGTCCAGAGTAGGGCAGGGGCTGGGTTGTATCAAGAAAAACAGACAAAAGGGCGCCTCTGAGTGTAGACTGTATGATGAAGATTTATTAGGACACATGTAAAACTCACATAGAAGTTCATGTGAACAAACCTGTGGGATTATATGATGCCCAAACAACATCTGGAGGAGTATGGGCAGTGGTGCCCGTGCTGATGCTGTCTCTCACTCGCGTCTCGCTGTATCCGGTCAGAGAAGGAACGAGTTGAACCCCCAGCTGGGAGCGAGGGCTGAGACGCACATTGGTAGTTGAATGTCGCTCCTCTGATGTCACAAGTCCGTCTCTGGTTGGGACAATACATCGGGACACGAGTGAGAGACAGCATACAGCATCAGCACGGGCACCACTGCCCCTACTCCTCCCAATGTCGTTTGGTCATCGTATCATCCCACAGGCTTGTTCACATGAACTTCTATGTGAGTTTTACATGTGTCTAAATAAATCTTTATTATACAGTCTACACTCAGAGGTGCCTTTTTTTCTGTTTTTCTTTACATGTTTGGGGAAGCAGCTTCCACTCCTCCCCTTCTGAAAGGCAGCCCTGCACAGTGGACATCTTCCCTCAAAAGGACATTACATGGACTCATTTTTCATTTAAGGTGCAGTCTTTTATATATAGATGTTCATGTATTAGCGCCTAACTATCCATGTCTATTGTTGTCACTGAGTGATATCATCCTGTAATACCCTGGTCACTTACCTGAGCTGTGTTCCCCGTTCTGTATGCCTCTCGGAAAATCTTCCTTCTCTGTGCTGCAGACACATCTTATGTATCTAGACTGGATTTATGGAGATTCTGGGGTTCAGCTGGCAGCAAAATGTTGATTTTCACCATAGGTGTTACTAGACCTAGGCAACAAGGAAATATTTAAACTATCACTGAATACTAATAATATGAGTCCTGACCATTACACTGTATAATTTATACTTCATGTTACATACTCCTGACCCCTGCACTATATACTCTATGTTGTACATTATATACTCCTGACCCCTGCACTATATACTCTATGTTGTAAATTACATAATTCTGATACTATATAGTCCTTTCTGTTGTATCTTATACAATATGTTGTACATTTCATACTCCTGACTTCTGCTCTCTCCCCTTTACCCACTGCTATATATACACATAATATGGATTCTCTTTTGTTACACCCATTTTCTCTCAGCTGGACATTTTGTATCTGATGATTTGATTGGAGCACAGAGTTTTACATGTTGATAATATTGTGATAATATCCTCAAGCTTTGCAACCTTAAACAGAAAGTAATAACGAGGGAGGAGTCAGTAACCCAATGATGGGGGTCTTCAGGATCAGTCCAGTCTTCATCTTGGTTGTTCTCCCCCCATCCTCACTCTCTGACTAAGGTCCATGAATAAAGAAATGAACTGGTAGGAGATCAGAGGACCCATTTACTAGTTACTTTGAGGTGGGAATTGTAAGATCCTCAGAGACAAAGCTGCCTGATGTGGGCGGAGTCCTGGTTTAGGGGAACCAATCTGCTGATGTCTAGTAATAATTTTTTTATTTCTATTTTAGTAGATGGACGGGAGATGAGGAAAACCTCAGAGGATTGTCTCACTTTGTCTCCAGACTGTAAAGTAGAAGATGAGGACATCACACAGTATAGTCCAGGAGAAAACCCGGCTACCTCAAATGTCCATCCGGCACCACACAGTGTAGATGGACCATCGTATTCCTCTTATCCTGAGGAACCTCAGACTGTGAGGGGCGGTGCCGGACCATCGTATTCCTCTTATCCTGAGGAACCTCAGACTGTGAGGGACGGTGCCATCCTCCCAACAGATAAGAGGTTTTCCTGTACTGAGTGTGGGAAGTGTTTCCATTTAAAATCCCACCTTAATAAGCATAAAATATCTCACACAGGAGAGAAGCCACATTCCTGTCCTGAGTGTAGGAAGTGTTTTTCAGTGAAGTCCAGTCTTTGCAGACATCTGAGGGCTCACGCAGGAGAGAAGCGATATTCTTGTCCTGAGTGTGGGAAATGTTTTTCACAAAACTCCAGTCTTTATAGGCATCAAAGATCTCACACAGGGGAAAAGCCATTTTCCTGTCTGGAGTGTGGGAAACGTTTTTCAGAGAAGTCGAATCTTTACACACATCAGAGATCTCACACAGGGGAAAAGCCATTTTCCTGTCCGGAGTGCGGGAAAAGTTTTTCAGAGAAGTCCAATCTTTACACACATCAGAGATATCACACAGGGGAGAAACCATATTCCTGTCCTGAGTGCGGGAAATGTTTTTCAAGAAAGTTTTATGTGAACAGACATCAGCAATCTCACACGGGGGAGAAGCTGTATTCCTGTTCTGAATGCGGGAAATGTTTTTCACAGAAGTCTCATCTTTACAGACATCAGAAATCTCACATGGGGGAGAAGTCGCTTTCCTGTTCTGAGTGCGGGAAATGTTTTGTAACAAAAGCAGATCTTGTCAAGCATCAAAGGTCTCACACTGGAAAAGCCATATTCTTGTCCTGAGTGTGGGAAATGTTTTTCAATGAAGTCCAATCTTTATAAACATCTGAGATCTCACACAGGGGAGAAGCCATATTGCTGCCCTGAGTGCGTGAAATGTTTTTCAAAGAAGTCCAATCTTTAAAAACTTCAGAGATCTCACATGGGAGAGAAGCCACTTTCCTGTCCTGAGTGAGGGAATTGTTCCTCACTGAAGTCCTGTCTTCTTGTACATCAGGAATCCCACACAACCCTTGAGGTGTATTAGTGCCTTGAGTGCGGGAAATGTCTTCTATATGAATGTTGCTGGACATGTGGGGAAGAAGCACACCCTGATATACACCTCAGATATACTCCATGGCTGATCTTCATGTAAGAAACACTTCATAAGGAGATCAGAGATCACCAAAGACATGGATGAAGTGTTGTACCGTGTTGGCCATTGATAGCAGTAGAAAAATAAAAATGGAGTCATTACCTTTCATTGGCTGAGTACATTTTATGGTGTAAGATTTCACAAACACTTAGAGGTCTATTTTTTTAAAAACTTAGTTGAAAGAATGTGACCAGCATTTGCACAGCTGTGACAAGTTTTGGCCTTGTTTTATGTCATATGATCATTGGATTAATGTAGTGGCTTTAAAATCGTATTTCACATTTCTTACTGATGAAGGTAATTCAGGAAAAATACAAGCAGAAAATAACCAAGATCAATATTGTATGTTTATGTAGCAAGATTTCCAGGCATTGGGCCTGATGTGGGTCTGCCATGGTCACCGGTAACACTAAAGCCCCGTACACACGTACTGATTGTCGGCCGAACGATCGGCCGTCTTTTGTCCGGTGCTGTCCTGTTGGTTAAAAAGTGCTAAAGACTGCACATGAATTTTGTCGGCCAACAACAGCCGACTGCAGAAGTGATGTCATGTGATGGTTAACTTTCCGTGTGTTTTTTCTTCTCTGAGCATGCCCAGTCTTGCTAATCTGCTGTTTGTCGGCCGAATTCTGTACTGACTGGCGAACAATCGGCCGTTCTGGTGACGGCCAACAAAAATTTTAAAGTCTGCACGCCAGATTCTGGTTGGCCGAAAAGTCGCAGTCGGTTGTCGGAAGCATCATACTAACAAGCCGACAATCGGCCGATTGGACGGTGGCCGAATATTTACGGCCGACAATCGCTACGTGTGTACGGGCCTTAACAGCACATTTAAGCTGAATACCCAAGTGTGAGATCTGAGTCAAAGAACAGTCCAGCATCTTTGTTTTGTTTATTTGATATTGGGGATGGGAGAAGGGAATGAGTGGGATACTCCTCTGGCTCAACTAGGTACAAATTGGGACACTTTGTGAAAATGTCTTTCAGCGCTGACTTGACGCCGGCTGAATGCCGACCAACGCCTGCTGGCGCTTGAAATCACTGCTTGTGCTGTACTGAAGACTTACTTCTGATACTCTGGTTAGCTCAAAAGACATTGACACTGCTCCCTCCAGTCCTTCCTGACTGAGTTAGCCTTTAGTAACACTGCTGCCGCTGCAACTCTCAGCGCTGTACACTTCCACTGTACACTTCCACTGTAAACTAAATACTTCAGGGCCCAACCACTGGCACCCCCTTTACTCTTCATGGTCAACACTGGGACCCCCTTTTTCTCTTCCTGCACCGGCTAGCTAGCTCCCAGATCCCTCTGACCTTCTCAGGAGTGGTCCCCTCTCACTAGGCAGACCCCCAGGGGCAGTTTGCAATACTCACGACTGGGAATGCTTTCCTGAAACTCGACCCCTCTCAGCTCCGCTGGTCCTCAGCACACCGGATCCTCTCTGCAGCTCAGCTCAGCCCACTGTCTCCTCAGGCAAGCCGCCTGGGACACCCGATTCCTCTTGACAGGAGGAGAGACAGCCATACCCTTCCTCCTGGGACTCTGCTTCCTGCCAAAGACGCTGCGTCATGTGCTCCCCTCAAACTTATACCCCCTCCCTGAATGCTGTGCGGCAGATCCTGCCTTTCTGGGGTAGATACAAGCCTGGGTGTGCCATTGGCCGGGTTTCCTCCTCTGCCCTATGAGAGCCCTCATTGAGCACAGTGGGGAGATTCCCCAGTCTCAACAGCCCCACCTGGGAACCATGACAACCTAACTGAAAATCATGGCCCTGCTGATAAGCAGTCAAAGCCTACTACACTTTCGCTAGCACCTACCTTGTAGGGTGCTACATTTACATGAACAGGTTTTTAGTTTATTTAATATAGCAGAAAATACGAGATTAAAAAAGTATGTGCAAAATGGAAGCAGAGGACCTGCAGGGAACAGAATCTTGAGCACAAAGCACTTATGTTGTACTGTATATGAATTTGCATATAGATCAGTTTACTTTTTTCATTGATAAACACGATAAAATGAATGAAGTAGGTGTAAAGGTGGAAGCAGTAGATCTGCAGAGAATATTATTTTGAGCCCCTAGAACTCTATATATGAATGTATCCACATATTTAAGTGTATTTGTGATAATTTATGTGAACACACAATAGGATATAATGCTCTCCCAGCTGATAAAGGGCATACTTACCTTTGTTACAGCAGGAGTCTGGTAGAAGTTATTTTTGTAGGTATTTGAGTTGTTACACATAGCGCAGGCTTTTTTCAATTTATATTGGTGACATAATTGCCCAAATCTGTGGATCCGGAGCCATTTCCACCCTTTATTCTTGGCTGGAGTTCTTTGTATCCATATAACAGATGTTCTACATGACTAAATCTGCAATCAATTTTACTGCAAAATCAAAGGTGCCAAAATGTGTCCCCCCAAGCAGTAATATATTTCTATCCACCCTGGTGGGAGTGGAGATAACCCATGTATAAGGATATACAGTACATACACACACAGCACAAGGCCGTGTTCACACTATGAGGCATTTCTCAGGGCTGCGGTTCCTCTGACCTCCATAAGGTGGGGATCTCACTTTTACCCAGACAGGAAGTCTCTATGGAATACAGACAGGAGGTTCTGGGTGAGAGGAGAAGTGGCAGCAGAGGTGGTAATAAGATCTTTCTGTTTACACCCAGTAACCCCCCGTCATGTCCGTCCTCTTCCTCCATAGTCACTGTGATGTCTTTTATCTTCAGCAGATGATGATACACACATATATAGTGTGGAAACCTAGATTAACCCCTTCAGGGGATCAGTTGATGAATAATATATCTTGCTCCCAAAGCTGGCCATACATGGTTCAGTTTTATCGTTCAGCCAGTGTGCTGAGTGAAAAAAACTGAAGTGATTCCCCCATCCACACATTGGAGGGGGATGGGCGAATCCTTCGGGCTGCACTATTGTATTCTGACATTGGGGGGCACTCCTCCACTCTCAGAATACACAGATCAGTGATGAAGCCATTGGCTGCACTATTGTATTCTGACAATGGGTGGCGCTCCCCTGCTCTCAGAATACACAGATCAGTGATGAAGCTATTGGCTGCAGCTGCTGATCGAATGACTTTTATCTGGCAGTGACCACACATGGATGGAAATGTGACCGATCCCTGCTGAAGCAGCTGAATTTCCATGTATCTATGGTCACCTTATGTGACTTCCTCCCCTTCCCCTCATCTCCTTCATTATGTAAGTCATGCTGAGATAATCTCCCATTGCCTGAGCAATATTCTCATTTGTCTCTGAGCTCCTTCTTGCTATTCCTCATCCTGCCTGTTTCCTTGGATTGATTCTCTGTGTAGTGACCCCGGCTTCATCTCTTGGATGCGCTCGTCTGTTGCTTGTCCTGACATTTATCCTGATTCCTGGATCTCCTCCTTATGTCTCCTCCATATTCTCTTACACAACTCCCCCAAGTCGTCTTCAAGGATGACCTATGAGAGATAAAGCACCTCCTCCAACAGGAACAGAAAACACATCACCAAGTACACTTCTAAACAAAGTCCCTCTGCTAAACTGGTCAGTTTTTGTGTTTCCTCCGACTGGAGGTATCAGCGTTGTCTCCATATAACAAATATGTTGTATATAGCTGGTGGCTTGTAACACAGTGGAGATTAACATGGGTACCTGAAGGATAAATTATGTCTCAAGGCACTGAACTTTTTCACATTCCTATACAAGTATGTCGGTGGTGGAAAGTCAGCAGACGTATGCTTTTTTAACAGATTCTTATGTGTTCATATTCTATGTAGGTGGTGTTTTTGTATCTCCACCATAAGTTCAGACCTAGTTCTTCCATGTAGAGTTTGTTGGGGCTAGTTTTTTTCCACTTTGCTGTCAGGGTTTACCTACAGTTTTCTTCAATAACCCTGTTTCTTTGGCCACACAGGCTTTAAGGGCTTTCATCTGTCCTTAATTGACCAATGACTCGAGCTGGCTCTTTTATTACATATATTGATATTTTGAAATCAGTGCTATGTAACTTTGAGCTTTTTTTGCTGATATGGCTTACAGTTTTCCTTGCAACCAGGTCCCCTACCTTAGTTTTTCTCTCTATTGAGAAGTGGGTCCACTGTATCTATGATATTTATAGTAATCCTGAGGGTGGTAAAGGTCTTTGGGCTTTTAATGACCCTCCGTAATCTAGTAAGTTCTTGTTATCAGCTCATGGGCTGTCCTGGAAGACAATTTGGGAAAACCGAAGTTAGACTTACCAGCAACTCTGTTGGGGAGAGAAGTACCGAAGTACCTGAGTGGGAGTACCAGAGTACGTGAGTATCGGAGTGTGAGTACGGGAGCTTTGTAAAGTACCTCTGTGTGAGTTCCAGAGTGTTGTAAAGTACCTGAGTGAGAAATTAGAGTGAGGAAGCTAGAAAACAGCTACACAGGACAAAGTTAAAATTTCAAAATCCCCATTAGATTAGATTAGTGGGTTCAATGCCCGGCAGGTGTGGAGATGTGACTCGGTTTACATCAGGTGATCGAGGGCAAATACAGCTGCACAAAATGTGAGCACGTTGTTTCCTTGGAAGCTCAAGTCCTGAATCTAGGGAAGCAACTGGCAACACTGAGAAGAATGTCCATGCTGAAGAAGAGCTGGGAATGTACCCGTCAGATGCCGGCAGGGGCCAGCACAGAGGCAGGCAGAGATACAAGGGTGCAGGCATCAGAGCAGAGTAGCTGGGTGACAGTTGGGAAGGGTAGAAAGGAACGAGGCAAGGAGGCCAGTCCTGGGCTGGAGCATCCCAATAAATGTGCCCTGTTGCGTGATGTTGGGGAACCCAGTCATGGGCCAGCATTGCTGAAGCAGAGCGACGCCCCTAGCTGCCAGGGGTTGAACTCCTCCAGTGAGGGCGGGAACAAGGGTAAGGAAAGACAGGATCTGGTGGTAGGGGACTCAATTATTAGGACAGAAAGGGCAATCTCAAAAGGACCGTAAGTGCCAAACGGTCTGTTGTTTACCGGGCGCTCGGGTTCGGCACATCACGGATCTGGTGGACAGATTAATGGGTGGGGCTGGGGAAGACCCAGCTGTCATGGTACACGTGGGTAACAATGACAATTTCAGACAGAGATGGAGAGTCCTAAAAAACAATTTCAGGGACTTAGAAGCTAAGTTGATGAGTAGGACCTCCAAGGTAGTATTTTCAGAAATACTACCTGTACCTCAAGCCACGCCCAAGAGGCAGCGGGAGATTAGGGAAGTTAACAAGTGGCTGAGGAGCTGGTGTAGTAAGGAGGGTTTCAAGTTCCTGGAGAACTGAGCCGACTTTTCAGTCGGCTACCGGCTCTTTGGTAGGGACGGTTTTCACCTAAATGGGGAGAGTGCAAGCGTACTGGGAGAGAAGATACCAACAAGTTAGAGGGGCTTTTAAACTAGGTGATGGGGGGGAGGGTACAGATGTAGAAGTAGCTAGCGGGGAGCAAGGTTCAACGGGCAGTAATGCGGACACTAGCGGTAGGATATAGTATGCAACTGGACAAAATTACAAGGTTTGTATAGCAATGCTAGAAGCCTGGCCAACAAGATGGGAGAGCTGGAGCTGCTAATGTATGAGGAGGATTTAAATTTTGTGGGGATTGCAGAGACTTGGTTTGACAGCTCTCATGATTGGCTGGCGACCATTCAGGGGTATTCCCGATATCGCAGAGATAGAGAAGGAAGAAAAGGGGGAGGGGTATGTCTGTATATTAAGAACAGTGTAAAGGTAAAATGGAGGGATGACATCACAAATGGAGCAAAGGAGGAGGTAGAATCCCTGTGGGTAGAACTTCAAAGGGGTGGCACTATGGGGAAAGTATTATTGGGCGTATGCTATAGGCCCCCCAAACCAGAGGGAGAAGGGGGAGGCAGACCTCCTATCACAGCTTGGAATGGCAGCAAGCATGGAAAATGGGGGACTTTAACTATCCAGATATACTTTGTAGATTGGGCAGAAGGAACCGCGCATTCATCCAAGGCTCGACAGTTCCTAAAAGTTTTGCAGGACAATTTCATGCGTCAGATGGTGAACGCACTGACAAGAAACAATGCGGTACTAGACCTACTGATTACCAACAATACTGACCTGATCTCGGATATAGAAATACGGGGCAACTTCGGAAACAGTGACCATAGGTCAATCAGTTTCAGTATAAATCATAGAAGTAGGAAACACAAGGGTAATATAAGGACACTGAATTTCAAAAGAGCCGACTTCCCTAAACTACACTCTTTGATAGACAATATAAAATGGGATAGAACCCTGGGAATAAAGAACATGGAGGAAAAATGGGAGTGCTTCAAGAACATACTAAATAAAGGGATAGGCCAGTGCATCCCAAAAGGGAATACGTTTAAAAGAGCAAAAATAAACCCTCCAACATTAAAAATGCATATTAAAACTAAAGAAAAGGCCTCCAAAAATTACAAGGATGAGGGGTCATTGGCAGCATTCAAGCATTACAAAGCGTGCAATAAGAAATGTAAAGGCCAAATCAAGGAGGCTAAAATAGAACACGAAAGAAAAACAGAAGAGAGTAAAAAAAAAAACCAAGAAATTCTTTAAGTATATAAATAGTAAGAAAGCGAGACCAGAACACATTGGCCCCTTAAAAGACGATGAAGAGAATCTGGCCACAGAGGACAGAGAGAAGGTGAAAGTGCTAAATAAATTATTCTCTTCATTTTTCACAAAAGAATTGGGGGGCTAAAGTAACCCAGCTTGTTATGTTAAAATAAATAATACACCTCAGGAAGCACCCCCATGGTTAACAGAAGATAGACTTAGAGCTAAACTTGAAAAACTTAACATAAATAAATCACCGGGACCGGATGGCTTGCACCCGAGGGTTCTTCAAGAACTCAGCCAGATGCTAGCCAGACCATTGTTCTTGATCTTTATGGATAGTCTACAGATGGGTATGGTGCCAGCTGATTGGAAAAAAGTCAACAATTCTGTGTTTTTCTGTCAGTATGGGGTGCTATGTGTACATTCATGAGGAAGAAGAATGAACCTAAATGATTTTAGCAAATGGCTGCAATATAACAAAGAGTGGAAAATTTAAGGGGCTCTGAATACTTTCCATACCCACTGTATGTAAGAGACAATCACCCCCCCCTTTTTTTTTTCCTCTTTTCTTTTCTCCCCTCCCCAACTCTCTCGACTAAGCCATCTCCAAAAGACCATTATGCATACACATCATAATTTCACCGTGCCCCATATAAGCCCGATCTATTATGAGTCACACACCAACAATAGACCTGACCCACACCAATACTGACTCCTCTACGCTCATTCACCTCTTGGGAACTATTGACTATGGTCTATACCTCCACCATACTCATATACAGTAAAGAAGAAATCCTGAACCGATTTTTTCGTTTATTTTCATGTTGCTTCAAATTATTGGTTATACAAACTTGTAGAATATATCAGGACTGGACCATTATATTAAAGGTTTATGCATTGTCAATTGACTCTTACCTACAACTTAACTTTGCATAATTAATTGTTGTTATACAATTAATGTTCAGATTCTGTATATGTTACAATTTTTTTTTCTAAATAAAAATCTTTATGGAAAAAAAAAAAAAAAAAGACTTACCGGCAACTCTGTTTCCATGAGTCTTCCAGGACAGCCTGATCCCCACTCTTGTTTTGTTTTTGTTTTTTAAATACATTTTATTAAAATAATTCACCAATACAAAGTATACATCTTGAACAGAAGTCAAGATTTGTGTATTTTACACTTCGTAATGAATATGTTAATAGGCTGAGATATGCACGCTTATTTTATGATGTTTTGTTTAGGATTTGTCCTTTGTTTCTCTTTTTAAAACTGACCAATTCTGCAGAGGGATTTCCTTTTAAAGTGTACTTGGTGATGCGTTTCCTGTTCCTGTTGAAGGAGGTGCTACAGTCAGGTCCATAAATATTGGGACTTCGACACAATTCTAATCTTTTTGGCTCTATACACCACCACAATGGATTAAAGAACAAGATGTGCTTTAACTGCTGACTTTCAGCTTTAATTTGAGGGTATTTACATCCAATTCAGGTGAACAGTGTAGGAATTAATATATACAGTTTGTATATGTGCCTCCCACTTTTTAGAGGTCAAAAGTAATGGGACAGATTAACAATCATAAATCAAACTTTCACTTTTTAATACTTGGTTGCAAATCCTTTGCAGTCTATTACAGCCTGAAGTCTGGAATGCATAGACATCACCAGACGCTGGGTTTCATCCCTGGTGATGCTCTGCCAGGCCTCTACTGCAACTGTCTTCAGTTCCTGCTTGTTCTTGGGGCATTTTGTCTTCAGAAAGTGAAACATAGAAACATAGAATGTGTCGGCAGGTAAGAACCATTTGGCCCATCTAGTCTGCCCAATATATCTGAATCCTATGAATAGTCCCTGGCCCTATCTTATATGAAGGATAGCCTTATGCCTGTCCCATGCATGCTTAAACTCCTTCACTGTATTTGCAGCTACCACTTCTGCAGGAAGATTATTCCATGCATCCACTACTCTCTCAGTAAAGTAATACTTCCTCATATTACTTTTAAACCTTTGCCCCTCTAATTTAAAATTGTGTCCTCTTGTGGTAGTTTTTCTTCTTTTAAATATACTCTCCTCCTTTACCGAGTTGATTCCCTTTATGTATTTAAAAGTTTCTATCATATCCCCTCTGTCTCTTCTTTCTTCCAAGCTATACATGTTAAGGTCCTTTAACCTTTCCTGGTAAGTTTTTTCCTGCAATCCATGTACTAGTTTAGTAGCTCTTCTCTGAACTCTCTCTAGAGTATCTATATCCTTCTGGAGATATGGCCTCCAGTACTGCGCACAATACTCCAAGTAAGGTCTCACCAGTGTTCTGTACAGCGGCATAAGCACTTCTCTCTTTCTACTGCTTATACCTCTCCCTATACATCCAAGCATTCTGCTGGCATTTCGTGCTGCTCTATTACATTGTCTTCCCACCTTTAAGTCTTCTGAAATAATTACTCCTAAATCCCTTTCCTCAGATACTGAGGTCAGAACTGTGTCAAATATTCTATATTCTGCCCTTGGGTTTTTACGCTCCAGGTGCATTATCTTGCACTTATCCACATTAAATTTCAGTTGCCAGAGTTCTGACCATTCTTCTAGTTTTCCTAAATCCTTTTCCATTTGGCGTTTCCCTCCAGGAACATCAACCCTGTTACATATCTTTGTGTCATCAGCAAAAAGACAAACCTTACCATCGAGGCCTTTTGCAATATCACTTATGAAGATATTAAACAAAATTGGTCCCAGTACAGATCCCTGAGGTACCCCACTGGTAACATGACCTTGTTCTGAATGTTCTCCATTGACTACAACCCTCTGTTGTCTGTCACTCAGCCACTGCCTGTGAAATGCATGCTCAATCGGATTCAGGTCAGGTGAATGACTTGGCCATTGCATAACATTCCACTTCTTTCCCTTTCTTTGGTTGCTTTCGCAGTATGCTTCGTGTCATTGTCCATCTGCACTAGGGCTAAAAGATATTCGATTTTTACATCAACATCGTGCTGTGAGCGTGGGCGATAGTCACATCGCCAGAACATGCGATGGAAGACAGTGTGGAAGGCAGAGAAGTCGGGACTCACAGTGAGTAGAAGTCTGCCCTGCAGCTAGTTCTCCTGACTGAGCGGTGAGCAGTGCACCGTGAGCAGCGGCACAGGGAACCAATCACGCGTGCCTGCACACGTGATTGGTTCGCTGTGCCGCTACTCACGACGTGATTGGTCTGCTGTGCCGCTGCTCACGGCACTCACCGCTCAGTCAGGAGAACTAGCTCTAGGGCAGACTGAACATGTCAGGGGACGGATGTTAGGCTGTGTTCTTCTACTCACTATGAGTCCCGACTTCTCTGCCTTCCACCACACTGTCTTCTTAACCTGCTGTGATACTTCCCAGTTCCCTAAATTAACATTAACCCTGGCCTGTATGATACAATCAGAAGGCTGCACTACTTCCCTACAGTAACATTAACCCTGTATGGTACAATCAGAAGGCTGCACTACTTCCCTACAGTAACATTAAACCTGGCCTGTATGGTACAATCAGAAGGCTGCACAACTTCCCTACAGTAACATTAACCCTGTATGGTACAATCAGAAGGCTACACTACTTCCCTACAGTAACATTAACCCTGTATGGTACAATCAGAAGGCTGCACTACTTTCCTACAGTAACATTAACCCTGTATGGTACAATCAGAAGGCTGCAGTACTGCCCTACATTAACCCTGTATGGTCAGAAGGCTGCACGTTCCGCGTGCCTGCACAGTCACACGTCATTAGTTTGTTGTGCCACTGCTAACGGCGCTCACCGCTCAGTCACAGCCAACATTCATCACTACTAAAAATGCGCGATGAAGAGGATCCGCCGCAAAAAAATATTGCAATATATATCGTTGGGAAAAAAAATATCGCAATGTGATTTTTTTTCAATATCGTGCAGCCCTAATCTGCACTGTGAAGCGCCATCCAATGAGTTCTGAAGCATTTGGCTGAATATGAGCAGATAATATTGCCTGAAACACTTGAGAATTCATCCTGCTGCTTTTGTCAGCAGTCACATCATCAATAAATACAAGAGAACCAGTTCCATTGGCAGCCATACATGCCCACGCCATGACACTACCACCACCATGCTTCACTGATGAGGTGGTATGCTTTGGATCATGAGCAGTTCCTTTCCTTTTCCATACTCTTCTCTTCCCATCACTCTGGTACAAGTTGATCTTGGTCTCATCTGTCCATAGGATGTTGTTCCAGAACTGTGAAGGCTTTTTTAGATGTTGTTTGGCAAACTCTAATCTGGCCTTCCTGTTTTTGAGGCTCACCAATGGTTTACATCTTGTGGTGAACCCTCTGTATTCTTCTCTTGATTGTTGACTTTGACACACATACACCTACCTCCTGGAGAGTGTTCTTGATCTGGCCAACTGTTGTGAAGGGTGTTTTCTTCACCAGGGAAAGAATTCTTCAGTCATCTTCAGTTGTTTTCCGTGATCTTCCGGGTCTTTTGGTGTTGCTAAGCTCACCGGTGCATTCTTTCTTTTTAAAAATGTTTCAAACAGTTGATTTGGCCACAACTAATGTTTTTGCTACAGTGCCTTGTGAAAGTATTCAGCCCCCTTGAACTTTTTGACCTTTTGCCACATTTCAGCCTTCAAACATAAAGATATAAAACTATAATTTTTTGTGAAGAATCAACAACAAGTGGGACACAATCATGATGTGGAACAAAATTTATTGGATATTTCAAACTTTTTTAACAAATAAAAAACTGAAAAATTGGGCGTGCAAAATTATTCAGCCCCCTTAAGTTAATACTTTGTAGCGCCACCTTTTGCTGTGATTACAGCTTGGGGTATGTCGCTATCAGTTTTGCAAAACAGCTCGAGCTCAGTGAGGTTGGATGGAGAGCGTTTGTGAACAGCAGTTTTCAGTTCTTTCCACAGATTCTCGATTGGATTCAGGTCTGGACTTTGACTTGGCCATTTGAACACCTGGATATGTTTATTTGTGAACCATTCCATTGTAGATTTTGCTTTATGTTTTGGATCATTGTCTTGTTGGAAGACAAATCTCTGTCCCAGTTTCAGGTCTTTTGCAGACTCCATCAGGTTTTCTTCCAGAATGGTCCTGTATTTGGCTCCATCCATCCAACTTTCGCAAGGCACTGTCTAGATATATATATATATATATATATATATATATATATATATATATATACACATACACATAGAGAGAGAGCGGCAAGAGAGAATAATATCTGTTGCAAAAAACACATGAAAGAATTGCAGCTTACTAACATTGTTTAACATAAAAAGGAATAAGAAGCAAAATAAAAAGCCAGCAAACACAATTATCTTTAATAATTCAACAATTTATACCACAATTAAAATGTATGCTTTTGTGTAAATAACAGAGTTGTAGAATTTGAATCAATGGATGACACTTGCGCCTATTTTTTACGACCTGCTCCTAGTCGGGAATTCCCTAATTCACTATAACGGCGGGTTACGATTGCCAAGGCATAGGCTTGAAACTATTTTCAAGGTCTGAGAATGCGCACATGTGCTGCTTCATGGTCGTATGCTGTGGGAGAATTTTTTACTTTTCACACTTTCATTGAGATTTCTTTTTACACATCAATTTTTGATTTTGTTTCAAAGCAGATCATGTCCAAACATTATACCACATCTTTAAGAACCGTTTCAACTATGCTATCATGCTTGAAACATTATTTCCATGAGCAATGGTGGTACTTTTAGTACAACTATTAATTTACTCACTCGCTGACGGATATTGCCGATAGTGAATTTGCTTCTGCAATTACGTTTTCACGCACGCTATACTGAATTCAGTGTAGGAGTATATCTACGGCGGTTTCGCCGTAGAAACTAAAAGTACGCACGTACGCCAGTGAGGCGTTATAGTGAATTGGGCCCTATGTAACTATATCTGAGGTGTATATCAGGTTTTGCTTCTTCCATGTTTGAGAGACATTTCCCATACTCAAGGCACTAATACACCTTAAGGGTTGTGTGGGATCCCTGATGTACAGGAAGACAGGACTTCAGTGAGTAACAGTTCCCTCACACAGGAAAGGAATACGGCTTCTCCCCTGTGTGAGACCTCTGGTGTGTGTAAAGATTGGACTTCCTTGAAAAACATTTCCCGCACTCAGGACAGGAATAAGGCTTCTCCCCCGTGTGAGATCTCTGATGTGTGTAAAGATGAGGCTTGTATGAAAAACATTTCCCACACTCAGGACAGGAATGCGGCTTTTCACCTGTGTGAATTCTCTGATGGATATTAAGACTGGACTTCCTTGAAAAAAATTCCCCGCACTCAGAACAGGAAAATGGCTTGTCGTCTTCTGTGTGAGATCTCTGATGTGTGTAAAGGCGGGCCATCTGTGAAAAAGATTTCCCGCACTCGGGACAGGAATATGTCTTTTCACACATGTGAAATCTCTGATGTCTGCAAAGATTGGATTTATCTGAAAAACATTTCCTGCACTCAGGACAGGAAAATGGCTTCTCCCCTGTGTGGGACCTCTGATGTGTGACAAGTTTTGTTTTTACCACAAAACATTTCCCGCACTCGGAGCAGCAATACGGCTTCTCACCTGTGTGAGATCTTTTATGTACATTAAGATAGGATTTGAAACTAAAACACTTCCCGCACTCAGAACAGGAAAACCTCTTATCTGTCGGAAGAACAGCACCGTCCCTCACAGTCTGAGGTTCCTCAGGATAAGAGGAATACGATGGTCCGGCACTGTCCCTCACAGTCTGAGGTTCCTCAGAATAAGAGGAATATGATGGTCCATCTACACTGTGTAGTGCTGGATGGATATTTGAGGTAGCCGGGTTTTCTCCTGGACTATACTGTGTGATGTCCTCATCTTCTACTTTACAGCCTGGAGACAAAGTGAGACAATCCTCTGAGGTTTTCCTCATCTCCCGTCCATCTACTAAAATAGAAATAAAAAGATTATTACTAGACATGAGCAGATTGGTTCCCCTAAACCAGGACTCCGCCCACATCAGGCAGCTTTGTCTCTTAAGGGATCTTACAATTCCAAGGTAACTAGTAAATGGGTCCTCTGATCTCCTACCAGTTAATTTCTTTATTGATGGACCTTAGTCAGAGAGTGAGGATGGGGGGAGAACAACCAAAGTGAAGACCAGACTGATCCTGAAGACCACCATCATTGGATTATTGACTCCCCATTATTATTTTCTGTTTAAGGTTGCAAAGTTTGAGGATGTTATCACATTATTATCAACATGTAAAAGTCTGTGCTCTAATCAGATCATCAGATATAAAATGTCCAGCTGGTAGAAAATGGGTGAAACTAGAGAGAATCCATATTATGTGTATATATAGCAGTGGGTAGAGGGGAGAGAGCAGAAGTCATGACTATGTAATGTACAACATATTGTATAAGATACAACAGATAGGACTATATAGTATCAGAATGATGTAATGTACAACATAGAGTATATAGTGCAGGCGTCAGGAGTATGTAATGTACAACATAGAGTATATAGTGCAGGGGTCAGGAGTATGTAATGTACAACATAGAGTATATAGTGCAGGGGTCAGTAGTATGTAACATGAAGTATAAATTATACAGTGTAATGGTCATGACTCATATTATTAGTATTTAGTGAAAGTTTAAATGTTTCCTTGTTGCCTAGGTTTAGTAACGTCTATGGTAAAAATCAACATTTTGCTGCCAGCTGAACCCCAGAATCTCCATAAATCCAGTCGAGATACATAAATTGTGTCTGCAGCACAGAGAAGGAAGATTTTTCCGAGAGAAATACAGGATGGGGAACACAGCTCAGGAAAGTGAACAGGGGATTACAGGCTGATATCACCCAGTTTCTGCCCTACTCTGGGCCAATCAGTAAGCAGTATGGGTGGAGGAATGTATTTAGTGTTAATTACCCACCTGTGCTGATCTCTGTAGGAGTGTCCTCCTCTATAAATGTCCCCGTTATTCCATCATCCTTCATAGACTGCTGATCATCCCTCACATATGTCTCTTCTTCTTCTGCTTTAACCTCAAATTCTATATCGATTGGGTCTCCGCTCTAAATACAAAAGAAAAATAAGAGAAAACATAATCTTTAAAATATAAGCTCACATACAAAATCCACACTTTGTCTCCTTTGTCCATGTTCTACGATTCTCCGCCCCACCAACCTTGTAACATTGAGGGATGGTGTGACCTTCTTGTGTGGAATCCCGGGAATACAGAGGATGGGGACATCTCTCTGGTGGGTTTCTGTAGCTGGATAACTCCGTCATGGTGTCCTGGTACAGATCTTTGTGTTCTTTTAGAAACTCTGACTCCTCCATCACCACATCCTCATCATCCTCCTCTTTTATCTCTTCCTTAACTTCAACTTTAGAATCTCTCAGGTTTCCCTTCTAAATATAGAATAAAAATGATATCAATTGTAACAATGCAGATAATGTACAGATCTTAGTGATCCTATCAGTGATTGTTCCTCATCTACCTGATGATGGGGAGGGATGGTGTGATCTTCCTGTGTGGAATCCCCGGAATACAGAGGACGGGGACATCTCTCTGGTGGGTTCCTATTACTGGATCCATCTGTAGGAAACACACACACTGACTGAATACATTGTTTCTATGTGTTTATCAGATGATGGGGGATCTAGGTGGAGCCTCCGTACTGCTCTCTCCTTTACAATAAAGTCTCCTCTTACCCGGTGATGTGAGGAGCGGCTGATTCTCCATCATGACGTCCTTGTAGAGATCCTTCTGTCCTTCTAAATACTCCCAGTCCTCCATGGAGAAATAGACAGTGACATCCTGACACCTTATAGGAACCTGACACACACAATGATACAGTCACCAACCAGTCACATAAATACAGGTAATCTGGTTGAAAAAAAGTCCATCCAGTTCCACCAATATAGAAAAAAAAAAACACACACATAGAAAACCTCCATATACCCAATCCTATCCCCACCGATGATCCAGAGGAAGGAAAAAAATCCCAATAAAGTATGATCCAATCTGCTACAGGAGGGTAAAAAAATCCTTCCTGATAAAACAACAGGCAATTAGATATTCCCTGGATCAGCTTTACTATACAATATTAGTATCCTGTTATATTATGTACATTTAGGAAAGAATCCAGGATTTTCTTGAAAAAGCAATCTACTGAGTTGGACAGAACCGGCTCTTGAGGGAGTCTATTCTACATTTTTACAGCTGTTACATGAAGAAGCCTTTCTGAATTTGGAGATTAAATCTTTTTTCCTCCAGAAGTAAAGAGTGCCCCCTTCTTCTCTGTAATGACCTTTGGTGAAAAATTATACACCAAGTTCATTAGTTGGACCCCTTATGTATTTATACATGGTGATCATATCCCCCTTATGTATTTATACATGGTGATCATATCTCCCCCTTATGTATTTATACATGGAGATTAGAGCTGCACGATTAATCGTATGAAAATCGCGATCTCGATTCACCCCCCCCTGATGATCTAAACCTGAAATATGCTCGATTCTTTGCATAGCTGCATAGCAGAGAGAACAGCTGTGGAAAAAAAAAAAAGCCTCCCGGCAAACGCCTATCAGCATAGTCTCCCAGTAACTATAAACAAAAATGATTACATTGTATCTTTTCCTTCCCTCTGCCAGGGAGAAAGGAAGTTTAACCTCTTAAAGACTGGACCTTTTTCTGACACTTGTTGCTTGCAAGTTAAAATAATTTTTTTTTGCTAGAAAAGTACTTAGAACCCCCAAACATTTTATATATTTTTTTTAGCAGAGACCCTACAGAATAAAATGGCGATTGTTGTAATATTTTATGTCACACTGTATTTGCGCAGCAGTCTTTCAAACGCAATTAATAGACTTTAATGAATAAAAAAAAAACGTAACAGTAAAGTTATCCCAATTTTTTTTTGTTACACAGAGAATCGTGAGAGAATCGTGATCTTTATTCCAAGCTAAAAAATCGTGATTCTCATTTTGGCCAGAATCGTGCAGCTCTAATGGAGATCATATCCCCCTTATGTATTTATACATGGTGATGATATCCCTCCCCCCTTATGTATTTATACATGGTGACAAAATCCCCCCTTATGTATTTATACATGGAGATCATATCCCCCCCTTATGTATTTATACATGGTGATGATATCCCCCCTTATGTATTTATACATGGTGATCATACCCCCCTTATGCATTTATACATGGTGATCATATACCCCCTTATGTATTTATACATGGAGATCATATCCCCACTTATGTATTTATACAGGGTGATCATATCTCCCCTTATGTATTTATACTAGGGATGCACCGAAATTTTAAGCTGAAAATGGGCCTATCCCATTTCGGCCGAAAATGGGTTAAAAATGCAGAAATGAATGGCCGCCGTGAGGAAGGAGGAGGGCGCAGTGCAGGTTTGAAAAGTCCCGCCTCTGGCCGGCCGCCCGCCTCTCAGTGATGTCCCTACTGCCACTATGTATATGAATGAACTGACACATGCGGGTATCTCCTCTGACAGGGAAGTGAAGCGCTCACATAGTTATAGCTATTAGCGGCCGCTCGCCCGCCCTCCTGCCCAGTGTGTCAGTTCATTCATGTACAGATTGTAGTAGTAGTGACATCACAGGGAGGCGGGCCGCCGGCCAGAGGCACGTCTTTTGGTATTAGTATTATGCAGCATGAGGGGGTTAATGTATTGTCACTGCTGGTCACTGATGCATTAGTGACCGACCAGTGGCAGTTAATTAACCCCTTTGTGCTGCATTAGTGCAACCAGTATCAGTGCAACCAGTGTTAATTAACACTGATACTGGTTGCACTAATGCAGCACAAAGGGGTTAATTAACTGCCACTGGTTGGTCACTAATGCATCAGTGACCAGCAGTGCCAGTACATTAACCCCCTCATGCTGCATAATACAAATACCATTGGTAATTAAATTAACCTCTTGCCAACCCATCACAGTACATATACTGTGACAGGGTGGCAGCGACAGGTGTACGTCGCTGCCTGTTTTTGGTGTATGCCCCTCTTCTATGTATTTTAAAATTATTTGGGGGAAAAAGTAATTTTCGGTTTTCGGCCAAGGGCATCCTGCATTTTCGGTTTCAGCCCAGAATTTTCATTTCGGTGCATCCCTAATTTATACATGGTGATCATATCTCCCCTTATGTATTTATACATGGTGATCATATCCCCTCGTATGTATTTATACATGATGATCATATCCCCTCTTATGTATTTATACATGGTGATCATATCTCCCCTTATGTATTTATACATGGTGACCATATCCCCTCTTATGTATTTATACATGGTGATCATATCCCCTCTTATGTATTTGTACATGATGATCATATCCCCTCTTATGTATTTATACATGGTGATCATATCCCCCCTTATGTATTTATACATGGTGATCATATCCCCCCCTTATGTATTTATAAATGGAGCTTGCTTTGGAAACCGCAGCTTGGCATTGCATGCTATTATTAAGCTTAGGATCTACCAGAACATCCAGATCCTTATCCACCATTGATTCCCCCAGTTCTACCCCCCTAGTATGTATGATGCATGCATATTCCCCCCCCCCCCAAGTGCAGAACTGCACATTTATCAACATTAAACCTCATTTGCCACATATTTGCCCAATGAAACAGTGCATTGAGTTCGGCTTGGAGATATCCTATAAGGAAGTTATTCCACTGCAAAGCTTGGTGTCATCTGCAAAGACTGAAATCCCAGACCCCCCATCATTTATGAATAGATTAAAAAGTAAGGATCCCAACACTGAACCTTGGGGTACACCACTGATAATCTTAGACCATTCAGAGTAAGAATCATTACCCACTACTCTCTGAATTCTATCTTTTAGCCAATTTTCTATCCATTTACAAACTGATCTTTCCAAGCCTGTAGACTTTAACTTACACATTAGCCATGTGGGGAGAACTGTCTCCAAGTATACCACGTTCACAGCCACCCCTCTGTCCAAGTATACCACGTCCACAGCCACCCCTCTGTCCAAGTTTACCACATCCACAGCCACCCCTCTGTCCAAGTATACCACATCCACAGCCACCCCTCTGTCCAAGTATACCACGTCCACAGCAACCCCTCTGTCCAAGTATACCACGTCCACAGCCACCCCTCTGTCCAAGTATACCACGTCCACAGCCACCCCTCTGTCCAAGTATACCACGTCCACAGCCACCCCTCTGTCCATGTATACCACGTCCACAGCCACCCCTCTGTCCATGTATACCACGTCCACAGCCACCCCTCTGTCCATGTATACCACGTCCACAGCCACCCCTCTGTCTGAATATACCAGGTCCACAGCCATCCCTCTGTCCTAGTATACCACATCCCCAGCCACCCCTCTGTCCTAGTATACCACATCCACAGCCACCCCTTTGTCCAAGTCTACCACGTCCACAGCCACCCCTCTGTCCAAGTCTACCACGTCCACAGCCACCCCTCTGTCCAAGTCTACCACGTCCACAGCCACCCCTCTGTCCAAGTCTACCACGTCCACAGCCACCCCTCTGTCCAAGTATACCACGTCCACAGTCACCCCCTCTGTCCAAGTATACCACTACCACAGCCCCCCCTCTGTCCAAATACAGTATTTTACAAAAATGAGTACACTCCTCACATTTTTGTAAATATTTTATTCTATCTTTTCATGTGACAACACTGAAGAAGCTTGTATAACAGTGTAAATTTGCTGTCCACTCAAAATAACTTAACACACAGCAATTAATATCTAAACCGCTGGCAACAAAAGTGAGTACACCCCTAAGTAAAAATGTCCAAATTGGTCTCAATTAGCCATTTTTCCTCCCCGGTGTCATGTGACTTGTTAGTGTTACAAGGTCTCAGGTGTGAATGGGAAGCAGGTGTGTTAAATTTGGTGTTATCGCTCTCACTCTCTCATACTGGTCACTGGAAGGTCAACATGGCACCTCATGGCACAGAACTCTCTGAGGATCTGAAAAAAAACCTAGGCTATAAGAAGATTGCCAAGACCCTGAAACTGAGCTGCAGCATGGTGGCCAAGACCATACAGCGGTTTAACAGGACAGGTTCCACTCAGAACAGGCCTCGCCATGTTCGACCAAAGAAGTTGAGTGCACGTGCTCAGCGTCATATCCAGAGGTTGTCTTTTGGAAATAGACGTATGAGTGCTGTCGTCCCAAGAAGGAAGCCTCTTCTAAAGATGATGCGCAAGAAAGCCCGCAAACAGTTTGCTGAAGACAAGAAGACTAAGGACATGGATTACTGGAACCATCTCCTGTGGTCTGATGAGACCAATATAAATTTGGTTCAGAAGGTGTCAAGCGTGTGTGGCAGCAACCAGGTGAGGAGTACAAAGACAAGTGTGTCTTGCCTACAGTCAAGCATGGTGGTGGGAGTGTCATGGTCTGGGGCCGCATGAGTGCTTCCGGCACTGGGGAGCTAAAGTTCATTGAGGGAACCATGAATGGCAACATGTACTGTGACATACCGAAACAGAGCATGATCCCCTCACTTCGGAGAATGGCCCGCTAGGCAGTATTCCAACATGATAACGACCCCAGGGTCCTACATGTTTCGCCATTTCGATGGCTTCGTCAGGGACCGAATGACTTATGACCTCTCAAATAGTTCTAGGCAGTAACAGACAAAATGTTAGGATAGTTCATTTTGCGTGCGTGATCGCACGTATCACAAATTAATACATTATTTCTGTTATGACATAAGCATATATATGGTTAAGTCATTCAAAACTTACCAACAGTTAAGTATCAAAGGGTTTGATGCTTTCGACAATCACATTGGGTAAGATCATGCATGTAAGGCGATGATGGACCACCCCCGAGTCCTAAGGGGGCGCGGGGTATTACATGCCCTCACGGGCTGGCGGATACTGGACCGGGCCAGGACAGGTAGCTGACCTTCTCGTTGTCTTCTTTTCCTCCTTCACTTCACGTTTTTTTTCTCTATTCTCCCTCTCTTTCTCTCTCCCTTCCCGCCGTCACCAGTCACGATTTCTGGGAGTCCCGGTATCACCTTTACTTGGTCCCAACATGTACCCTATCATTTGGTGGGGTTCATGGTAAGACCTGGCTCGTTTGGTTGTTTTCTTTCACAACTCTCTCCTCTTGGGTCACATACACGGCTATATAGCTGTTTTACCAAAATATGCTCAGCCAATGTAGCATCTAAAATGGCCCTCATTTGTCCTCCTTCTTTCAGAGGCGGGGACTTTTCATTTACCGTTGCTAGTTTTGGCAAAATAGCCAGCTACCTGTCCTTGCCCGGTCCAGTATCCGCCAGTCCGTGAGGGCATGTAATACCCCGCGCGGGGGTGGTCCATCATCGCCTTACATGCATGATCATACCCAATGTGATTGTCAAAAGCGTCAAACCCTTTGATACTTAACTGTTGGTAAGTTTTGAATGACTTAACCATATATATGCTTATGTCATAACAGAAATAATGTATTAATTTGTGATACGTGCGATCACGCACGCAAAATGAACTATCCTAACAAACATTTTGTCTGTTACTGCCTAGAACTATTTGAGAGGTCATAAGTCATTCGGTCCCTGACGAAGCCATCGAAATGGCGAAACATGTAGGACCCCGGTGACCCCATGTATCTCTTGGTTCGAAACATCACAGTATCTGTATCAACTGTATCAATTTTATCATGGATCAATGTCCACGTATTGTCACTTATTTGTCGTGTTTTTTGTATGTTTTATGCTGCAAAATGAATTAAACTTTGTACTTTTAACTGGAATTTTCTTTGATTGTCTGTCTTTGCCACAACCACACCACCTTCAAAGTCCCATACCCGTTGGTGGTTCTTTGGCTGACCAGTCAGGCCATTGAACACCCTCTTTTATCCTTCAATAGCACATTGGGGATGTGGTGGTATTGGTCGGCAACAGGTGAACCTATGTCAGTCATCCAATCCTTTTCTCCTTGATGATAACGACCCCAAACACACCTCCAAGACGACCACTGCCGAAAATAATGGTGGCCACACAAAATATTTGGGCCCAATTTGGACATTGTTACTTAGGGGTGTACTCACTTTTGTTGCCAGCGGTTTAGACATTAATGGCTGGGTGTTGAGTTATTTTGAGGGGACAGCACATTTACACTGTTATACAAGCTGTATACTCAATACTTTACATTGTAGCAAAGTGTCATTTCTTCAGTGTTGTCACATGAAAAGATAGAATAAAATATTGACAAAAATTTGAGGGGTGTACGCACTTTTGTGAGATACTGTATATCACATGTCCACAGCCACCCCTTTGTCCAAGCTTTTATTTACCTCCTCATTAAAAGAAATCAGATTTGTCTGACAACGTCTCTCTTTCATGAATCCATGCTGTCTGTTACTTAAAATATTTTTTCCAGCAAGAACTCATCTATATGATCTTTTATGACACTCTCCAGTATCTTCCCGACTATAGAAGTTACACTAACCGGTCTATAGTTACTTGGCAAAGACTTTGATCCCTTTTTAAATATAGGCACCACATTGGCCCTACGCCAATCCAGGGGTACTACTCCAGTCCTTAACAAGTCCCTAAAAATTAGAAACAAAGGCTTTGAAATGACATCCCTTGTCTGTTAATGGGACTGGGAATGGATAATGTCCCAGAATTCCCAGCACCGCCCACCTCTCCTCCATGATCGCTCTGCGCTCTGGTGACTTCTAGAATCTTCTTTTTATCATATGGTCATATGATCATGACTTCACAGGAGAAAATCTGTAAATATGAGCATAAAGTGATGTCATGTGACCTCCCAGAATCCTCCTCACCTCTCCGGTCAGGTCTGTGTTTTATTAATAGAGATAAGAGTGATGTAATTTGATCTCCCAGAATCCTCCTCACCTCTCTGGTCAGGTCTGTGTTTTATTAATAGAGATAAGAGTGATGTCATGTGACCTCCCAGAATCCTCCTCAACTCTCTGGTCAGGTCTGTGTTTTATAAATGGAGATAAGAGTGAGGTCATGTGACCTCCCAGAATCCTCCTCACCTGTCTGGTCAGGTCTGCGTTTTATTAATAGAGATAAGGGTGATGTCATGAGACCTCCCAGAATCCTCCTCACCTCTCTGGTCAGGTCTGTGTTTTATTAATAGAGATAAGAGTGATGTCATGTGACCTCCCAGAATCCTCCTCACCTCTCCGGTCAGGTCTGTGTTTTATTAATAGAGATAAGAGTGATGTCATGTGACCTCCCACAATCCTCCTCATCTCTCCAGTCAGGTCTGTGTTTTATTAATAGAGATAAGAGTGATGTCATGTGACCTCCCAGAATCCTCCTCACCTCTCAGGTCAGTTCTCAATTCATTAAAGCCCCACTTATGACTGAGGTATAATTTGCCTACACAGGACCTCCCACTCTATAGGTTAAAGGCTTGTCATAAGCAATCTGGCATCATCACATACAACACAGGACAAACAGTCCCACTTTGCTAGTGAGATGCCAAGGGTCCACCCACATCCTAAGAGCATCAGAAAAAAAGAGAAAAGAGCTAGATGGAGGGACATTGGGAGGAGGAGCTGTGAGGTCAGTGTGATGTCATAGGACATACTGACTCTGGATGGAAGGACATTTGGATGGGAAGATTTGAGGGGTCCTCTATATGACGCTCCTGTGCAAACCAAATCATTGTTCCTGCGTGCGTCCTACCTCTTCAAAACAGAAGAGTGAACTTTTACCATACAGAAATCTGTGAAAGTAAGCTCTCATGTGAGCAGGTGATGTGCGGAGGAAAGGAGTGTAAATAGACAATTTTCTCCAGAGCTCCTAATGGTGGAGATGGATTTTGCTGAGTACTGGTGCCAAGTTTCCACCCCCCAGGATCACTGCAGGTGTGGAGAAAAGCTGTGTAAGAGGATATGGAGGAGAGATGAGGAGGAGATCCAGGAATCAGGATAAAGGTCAGGACAAGCAACAGACGAGCGCATCCAAGAGATGAAGCCGGGGTCACTACACAGAAAATCAATCCAAGGAAACAACAGGCAGGAGGAGGAATAGCAAGAAGGACCTCAGAGACAAATGTGAATATTGCTCAGCCAATGGGAGATTATCTCAGCATGACTTACATAATGAAGGAGATGAGGGGGAGGTGACCATAGATACATGGAAATTCAGCTGGTTCAGCAGGGATCGCTCACATTTCCATCCATGTGTGGTCACTGCCGGATAAAAGTCACTCGATCAGCGGCTGCAGCCAATAGCTTCATCACTGATCTGTGTATTCTGAGAGCGGAGGAGCGCCCCCCCATTGTCAGAACACAATAGTGCAGTGGGGAGGATTCCCCCATCCCCCTCCAATGTGTGGATGGGGGAATCACTTCAATATTTTTCACTCATCACACTGGCTGAATGATAAAACTGAACCATGTATGGCCAGTTTTGGAAGCACGATATTTTATTCATCATCTGATCCCCTGAAGGGAATAATCCACACTATATATGTGTGTATAATCATATGCTGGGGATAAAAGACGTCACAGTGACTATGGAGGAAGAGGACGGACATGACGGGGGGGTTACTGGGTGTAAATAGAAAATAAGATCTTATTACCTCCTCTACTGCCACTTCCAACAATGTCTCCTCTCTACTTTGTATCACCTGAAACGTCCTGCCTGTACCTGACATCACTTCCTGTGTGTACCTGACATCACTTCCTGTCTACTTCCTGTATGGGTAGAAGTAACATCACCACCTTGTGGAGCTCAGAGGAACTGCAGCCCTGAGAAGCGTCTGGTAGTGAGAACACGGCCTTGTGCTGTGTGTGTATGTACTGTATATCCTTATAGATGGGTCATCTCCACTCCCACCAAGGGGGATAGAAATATATTACTGCTCGGGGGGGAGACATTTTGGCACCTTTGATTTTGCAGTAAAATTGATTGCAGATTTAGTCATGTAGAACATCTGTTATATGGATACAAAGAACCCCAGCCGAGAATAAAGGGTGGAAATGGCTCCGGATCCCCAGATTTGGGCAATTATGTCACCAATATAAATGGAAAAAAATCCACGCTATGTGTAACAACTCAAATACCTACAAAAATAACTTCTACCAGACTGCTGCTGTAACAGAAGAGTATTAAGTGTCACAGTGCTGTCCTATTGTGTGTGCACATTAATTATCACAAATACACTAAAATATGTGGACACATTCATATATAAAGTGCTAGGTGCTCATAATAATATTCACTGCAGATCTACTGCTTCCACTTTACACCAATTTCTTTTTTCTGATATTCGCTGCTATATTAAATAAACTGAAATCCTGTGCAAATTCATGTAATCATACAATATTTTGTGCTCAATATAGTGTTCTCTGCAAGTCCACTGCTTCCACTTTGTATCTATTTCAATTAACTTATTTTGATTAAAAAAATCCACAAACCAATGAAAAGTTGATAATGTGTGAAAGTGTACCGTGCTCCAAACTGTGCCAGCTGTAGTGTAGCCACGCCTTCTTCCACCTCTTACACACGTGATGGTGAGGGCGCCTCCTTAGTAGTGCTTCCCCACTCACCAGAGCAATATGACTCCCAGCTTTTCAGCTACCAGAGTCACAAACATCCTTCACACTCTCCTCACCTCCGATGGCAAAGGAACTGGATCCTCCTCACTCACTCCTGCAAGTCTGCTGTGCTTTCTGTCAGTCTTCCTCCTAGATTTTCTTTCCTCCTCGGACCGCTGTTCCATTAGGAGCTCCGCCTCTTCATACACACTCAGGGAGGAGAGAAAGGGGAAGGATATACAGTACATACACACACAGCACAAGGCCGTGTTCACACTACTAGACGGTTCTCAGGGCTGCAATTCCTCTGAGCTCCACAACGTGGTGATCTCACTTCTACCCAGACAGGAAGTCTCTATGGAAGACAGACAGGAAGTGATGTCAGGTACAGACAGGAAGTGATGTCATTTACAGACAGGAAGGAAGTAGAGAGAAGACAGTGCCGAATCTGGTGGCAGAGGAGGTAATCTGTAGATCAGCTGATGAATAATATATCTTGCTTCCAAAGCTGGCCATACATGGTTCAGTTTTATCATTCAGCCAGCGGGATGAGTGAAAAAAATTGAAGTGATTCCCGATCCACACATTGGAGGGGGATGGGGGAATCCTCCCCGCTGCACTATTGTATTCTGACAATGGGGGGGGGGGGGGGGGGGCGCGCTCCTCCGCTCTCAGAATACACAGATCAGTGATGAAGCTATAGGCTGCAGCCGCTGATCGAGTGACTTTTATCCGGCAGTGACCACACATGGATGGAAATGTGACCGATCCCTGCTGAACCAGCTGAATTTCCATGAATCTATGGTCACCTTAAGTGACTTCCTCCCCTCCCCCTCATCTCCTTCTATGTAAGTCATGCTGAGATAATCTCCCATTGGCTGAGCAATATTCTCATTTGTCTCTGAGCTCCTTCTTGCTATTCCTCGTTCTGCCTGTTGTTTCCTTCGATTGATTTTCTGTGTAGTTACCCCGGCTTCATCTCTTTGATGCGCTAGTTTGTTGCTTGCCCTGACCTTTATCCTGATTCCTGGATCTCCTCCTCATCTCTACTCCATATCCTCTTACACAGCTTTTCTCCACACCTGCAGTGACCCTGGGGGGTGGAAACTTGGCACCAGCACTCAGCAAAATCCATCCCCACCATTAGGAGCTCTGGAGAAAATTGTCTGCTATTTACACTCCATTCCTCCGCACGTCACCTGCTCACATGAGAGCTTACTTTCACAGATCCCTGACAGGTTTCTGTATGGTAAAGGTCAAAGTTCACTCATCAGTTTAGCAGAGGTAGGACGCACCCAGGAACAATGATTTGGTTTGCATTGGAGCTCATATAGAGGACCCCTCAAATCTTCCTATCCAAATGTCCCTACATTTTTATATAGTCTTATAGTTTATATGTCCTATGACATCACACTGACCTCACAGCTCCTCCCCCCAATGTCTCTCTATTTGGCTTGTTTTTTGTGATGCTCTTAGGATGTGGGCAGTCCCTGGAAATCCTCACTCATAAAGTGGAACTGTTGGTCCTGCATTGTATGTAATGATGTCAGAATGCCTGCAACAAGCTTTTAACCTGTGTGAGTGTGGGGGTCCTGTGTGGGTAAATTATACCTCAGTCTGATAGGGGCTTTAATATAATGGAGACCAGAATGGTGAGGTAGAGGAGGATTCTGGGAATATCATTTGATTGTGTTTATTTGTGTTCAGATCTAGAGTTTTCCTCCTGTGAAATCTGGAGATCATATGACCATCCCATTGCCTCCATCTCCCTCCCTGATAGAATAGAGAAATGCAAAAAAAATTATAGAAGTCACCAGAGAGATCATCGAGGAGAGGTGAGCGGTGCTGGGAATTCTGGGACATTATCCAGTAACAGACAAGGGATGTGTCTGGATGGTGACTGTATCATTGTGTGTGTCAGGTTCCTATAAGGTGTCAGGATGTCACTGGCAATTTCTCCATGGAGGAGTGGGAGTATTTAGAAGGACACAAGGATCTCTACAAGGACGTCATGATGAAGAATCAGCCACCCCTCACATCACCGGGTAAGAGGAGACTTTATTGTAAAGGAGAGAGCAGTACGGAGGCTCCACCTAGATCCCCCATCATCTCATGACGCCCTGGGAGGAGGGCAAAACGCATCTAGCTATTGGCTGAAGCGTCCCGAATCACGTCATATCCGGCCGGTGGAGCGCACGCTGCAAGAGCAGCTAACCACCGAGCCGTCTCTCTGTTTGTTTTTAAACCTATGCTTGTAAGTAGGTTTCTTCTTATTTAAATAAAACATTACCTTGATGTACTTCACCATGGTGGGCTTTATATCTTTATATGGAAGGCGTAAAGCCGAAACGCGTCAGCATCTGTCATGTTGTCACCGCTATCCATGTTGGAATAAAGCATTTTATTTGGAAGAAGACTTTTTGTGTGCCAGCTTTATTCATATAACATTTGGTTTGGACGTTCAGCCTGAGCACCGACACTTAGCTCTTTATTTTCCCACAGTGCGGTGGAGCTAGGGTGAGTTACTGTTTATGATCTTTATGAGGACACCCTGGATCTATATACCACTGGCAATAAGGATTTCTCTCCTAAGCTGAGTCCCTAAGGCTGCTCCCACCAGGATGTATGGTCACACACCAGGAGATTATATTGCTCAACGCCCGATTTCCATCTGCTTGTGGTGAGTAGGGACACAATTCTTTTGCACTTTTTTACACATATCTATTCATTGATTCATTGAAGCATCACAGTGCATGGACATTTGAATTGATGATATGACAGTGATATGATATTTTAAAGCACATTTGTATCACACTTAGTTTTTATTGATGTGATTATTGATAATCATACACATTGATTTATGTATAGTTATTAATTGGGTTATTGTTACATAAGTTAGCAGCGCTGATTTTCGGTTCTTATTACTTCCTGAGTAAAGCCCGTCTCCCATATCACACACAGCTTCCTGGGCTGACTTTCACTCTGCACTACCTGCACAAGTAGATCACGCAGTGTTCACATGGACTGCAGGCCTGTAGCCGCAAGGATACATTCAGACATCGGGAACATACCAGCCCGAAATGCTCCTTGTCCTTCCCGCTGCACAACGCCAGTCCTCCCTTGGGCACTATCCGCACTCCGGTGACCCACAGGACCGACTGCGGTGATTCTACTGATTTCTCAGTTACTCCGCCAACACGTGGGATAGCCCCTGCGCAACGGCTCACTCTGGCTCCCGCCATCTTGCTCCTCCGCACGCGTGTCTCTGTCTCAGCTACACCCGAAGGCAGAAGTAGTGTCTCGGCTCCTTTCCCCTTTTCGGATTGGCAGTCTGTGGGCGGCTACTCCACCCACAACTCCAGAATAGCTGATTCTCTAGCGGTGGCTCCTCCTGTTAGGCAGATCTCTTCAGCACGCGCTTTCCCGCGCGGTACAGTAACTTCTTCACTGCTGTTCCAACTCTGCTCAGCCAGCATGAAGATCACTGTACAGCAGATCGTGTTCCTCAATCCACATCTGCCATTTCGGTCTGTACCTGGGCCTCAGTTGCACCTCCATCCTGCTAAGCCAACTGACCTCCCTTGCTGTTTGTGAAAATTGTCCCGTTGTCAGACATTGCACGGCCGACATTTTTCTCCACAGCACATGTACAGACATGACTTCCCATACTGTTTTGGAGAATTTTCCCGCTGTCATGAATTTCACGGCCAACATTTTTCTTCATAGTGCATGTACAAACATGACCCCTGACACACCAATCCCTGTGTCCCAGGTCACTACTTTTTTCCTCCACACTTACACCGATTACTGTAAAGTAGACACAGACTTTTTGTACAATACAGTGCACTTCCTCTTTATCAACACTCCTGCACTTCAGTTGTAAGGACACACTGTTTTTCTGACAAAAGTCCATCCGTTGCCACTGGCAACCATTATTGCAAACTTGACTCAACGTTTTGCAGGCTGCTGTTTTATGAGAGAAATGTTTTTTTGCTATTCTCTTAGGGGGTCTTTTATCTGGGTGAGCTCCTGTTGTTTGGTTGAGCTCCATGTTGCCCGGTTGGCTACGTTTAGCCTTATGGAGTTGTCGTTACTGTCTGGTAGCATTTTCCCACTCCTCATGCCTTTACTGCTTTGGGACATCCCACTCAGCTTATGGAGATGAGGCTGTGTCTGTCGATGGACGATAGAGAAAATAAGATTTTGTAAGATCTTACTGTAAAATCTTTTTCTCTGATGTCCGTCGACAGACGCAACACCCGCCCCTCTGTTTGGGGTTAGATCTTTGTTCTCACTGCTTTAAACTAAACTTATGTGCTGAGTCATGCAGTGGGGGGATTATGCCGAGAGGGACAGCCCCCTGGGGGTGTGTATTCAATTTTTTTTATGCCTAGACTACTCCTGATGGGAGGAGCATAAAACCATTCAGCTCATGGAGATGAGGCTGCATCTGTCGATGGACATCAGAAAAAAAGATATAACGGTAAGATCTTACAAAAAATCTTATTTTTCTGAAACATAGGCCCTGGAGAATAGAATGTTGGTAATTGTTAAGGTGTTCCTCTGACACAAATGTCACCTTCATATCAGGGGTTTATTTTCTCCTTTCCCCATTTTCTTTTTCTTTTTTATAATAATGTAACACGTTGTGTATTGTATTGTACACAAATAATTGTCGGTGCAATGATGAAAATCTTTGATACCAAAAAGTTGCTCATAGGCGATGCTTTAAAAGCTTTTACAGGTCATAAGTTTACAGATAACCATAAATAATGGTCTAGAGTGCAGTGGTCAGGAACATGTCATATACAGTCCCGTGTATAGAGTGCAGTGATCAGGAACGTGTCATATACAGCCCTGTGTATTGAGTGCAGTGGTCAGGAAAGAGTCATATACAGCCCTGTGTATAGAGTGCAGTGGTCAGGAACATGTTATATTTAGCCCTGTGCAAAGAGTGCACTGGTCAGGAACATGTCATATTCAGCCCTGTGTATAGAGTAAAGTGGTCAGGAACGTGTCATATACAGCCCTGTGTATAGAGTGCAGTGGTAAGGACCATGTCATATACAGTCCTGTGTATAGAGTGCAGTGGTAAGGAATATGTCATATACAGGCCTGTGTATAGCGTGCACTGGTCAGGAACATGTCATATTCAGCCCTGTGTATAGAGTGCAGTGGTCAGGAACGTGTCATATAAAGCCCTGTGTATAGAGTGCAGTGGTAAGGAATATGTCATATACAGGCCTGTGTATAGTGTGCACTGGTCAGGAACATGTCATATTCAGCCCTGTGTATAGAGTGCAGTGGTAAGGAACGTGTCATATAAAGCCCTGTGTATAGAGTGCAGTGGTAAGGAACATGTCATATCCAGTCCTGTGTATAGAGTGCAGTGTTAAGGAATATGTCATATACAGCCCTGTGTATAGAGTGCACTGGTCAGGAACATGTCATATTCAGCCCTGTGTATAGAGTGCAGTGATCAGGAACGTGTCATATACAGTTCTGTGTATAGAGTTCAGTGCTCAGGAACATGTCCCATACAGTCCTGTGTATAGAGTGCAGTGGTCAGGAGTATATCATATATAGTCCTGTGTATAGAGTTCAGTGCTCAGGAACATGTCCCATACAGTCCTGTGTATAGAGTGCAGTGGTCAGGAGTATATCATATATAGTCCTGTGTATAGAGTTCAGTGCTCAGGAACATGTTCTATACAGTCCTGTGTATAGAGTGCAGTGGTCAGGAGTATATCATATATAGTCCTGTGTATAGAGTGCAGTGGTCAGGAACATGTCATATACAGCCCTGTGTATAGAGTGCAGTGGTCAGGAGTATATCGTATATAGTCCTGTGTATCGAGCGCAGTGGTCAAGAACATGTCATATACAGCCCTGTGTGTAGAGTGCAGTGGTCAGGAACATGTCATATGCAGCCCTGTGTATAGAGTGCAGTGGTCAGGAACATGTCATATGCAGCCCTGTGTATAGAGTGCAGTGATCAGGAACATGTCATATGCAACCCTGTGCAGAGAGTGCAGTGGTCAGGTAAAGTAGAGTATTAGAACCATGCAAGTCATATAGTCACTAGGTATCTAGGCATTAGTCTGATGATGGATCTGATCCCCGGCACCTCTACACTGAGAACCGAGCAGTCCAACACTGTCGATCGCTCAGTTGCTACAGCTTTGTGAGCAGAGAGCTGCTGCCTGTCAATCAGCAGCTCTCTGCTGTGTCCCTTCTTGCTCACTGGAGCGCTGGGCTCACTGGAGCGGAGGGGGCGGAGCTCTCGCTGAGAGGCTGAGCCGGGTGTCAGTCCAGGGCTCTGGCAGATACCGACTCCATGGTCATGATGACGCAGAGCCTGGACTGACCTTTGTGACGTCAGCAGAGAACAGACTTCAGCCCGCTCTCTGCTGAAAACAGGTCACAGGAGTGCAGAACAAACTGTACGCCTGTAATCCACAGAAGTACAGCCAAACAAGTTTTGGCAATACTTCTCCTTTAACCACTTGCCGACCAGCCAGTGCAGATATACCCGTACATCAATTCGCAGAAGCGATTGTGGGGCACACGCACCCCCCCATTCGCTCCCCATGGAGACAGAATGGCAGTCTGCTGGTCCCTGTGTTGATTCTATAAGCCCATCCCCCACAGTTAGAAAACACCCCCTAGGTATGCATTTAACCCTTTGATCACCCTTGGTGTTAACCCCTTCTCTGCCAGTGTCATTAGTACAATGACAGTGCATATTTTTAGCACTGATTACTGTAGTAATTTCACTTGTCGCCCCAAAAGTGTCAAAAATGTCAGTTATGTGTCCGATCTGTCCGCGCAATGTCGCAGTCCTGCTAAAAAAAAATCGCTGATCACCACCATTACTAGTAAAAAGTAAATACAAATTTACATAAATCTTTCCCCTAGGTTGTAGACGTGATAACTTTTGCACAAACCAATCAAAATATGCTTATTGGGATTTTTTTTACCAAAAATATGTAGCAGAAAACAAAATGGCCAACAATAATGAAGAAATTTGATTTTTAATTTTTTTTATTGGGAATGTAATATAGCAGAATGTGAAAAATATATATATATATATTTTTTTTCAGAATTGTCGCTCTCTTTTTGTTTATAGCGCAAAAAATAAAAATCGCACAGGTGATCAAATACCACCAAAAGTAAGCTCTGTTTGTGTTGGGGAAAAAAAGGACATCAATTTTATTTGGGTACAGCTTTGCATGACCACAAAATTGTCAGTTAAATTAATGCAGTGCCAAATCGCAAAAAATGGCCTGGTCATAAGGGGGAAAATCTTCCGGTCCAGAAGTGGTTCAGCTTACTATGGTTATGTTTGCTTGTAATCACTATTGTTAGAAATATTTGTGCGTGTCACAGCGTAACCATATTCAAATAGTAGTTTAAAGTATGTGTAGCTCTACCCCCTAGAGCAGTGGTCCTCAACCCTGGTCCTCAGGGCCCACTAACAGGCCAGGTTTGCAAGATAACTGAAATACATCCCAGGTGATATAAATTGCTGCTCAGTGATTGCAGTACTCTAGTCTGCATCTCCTCAAGGTAATACTTAAAATCTGGCCTGTTAATGGGCCCTGAGGACCGGAGTTGAGGACCACTGCCCTAGAGGGCCGCTTGATTTTTTGGGTCCCCCTTATCCCTGCACAGCTAGGCAACATGCATTTTCCAACTCTCACATGAAAACAAAGAATCAGTCCATGGGCTTGTTTTTATTGGGAATTCAACTTGGATGGGGAATAGGAGTTATGGGATGCCCAACTTGACTTGATTAGAACAACACAAGGACAACTTCCTTCACTCTATACTCTGAAAAATGGCAAATCCTGGACTGTGTTCCCTTTCGGAACAATGACAGTCTCTTAATTTAGTGTAGCACTGCCCCCTTGGAAGCTGCCGAGAATGGATTCCCCTGGGTTACCCATAGCAACAGTCAGTTAAACCCATCAGTCAATGAACAGTCCACGGGATTTGGTTTTTTGTATTTTAGTTGGAACTGGGATGGGAGAAGGGATGAGTGGGACACTCCAATGAAGGAACTATGCACAAATCCTGAGGACATCTAACTACAGTATGTGCGGCAAGGCTGCTGCTTCAATTTGCCACTGAGGTGCAGATTTAAAGGTGAACTATACTTTAGGTTTCTCTTCAGGGTCTAACTTGGCACCCCTTTTTTACTTGCTGTTTGTGCTGACTCCTGTCCACTGACTCTCACTGGAGTGGTCCCCTTCCTGGGCGGACCCCTGGCAAGCTCCCTGGTTCTCACGGACACTGTTTTTCCTCAGGTTTCTCTGCCACTTGCTCCACTGTCAGTTTCCTCTGGACCACACAGCTTAGCACCACACTTCTGGTCCACCAGTCCCACTGCCTGTGACCACTTTCCACACTGATAGGAGGAGAGACAGCCATCACCCTCCTCCTGGAACCTGGCTTCCCATCCAAAGACACCATGTCACATGTGCCCCCAGCTTTTATGACCTATCCCAGGATGCACTGCGGTTGTGCTCTCCCACTGGGACAGCCACAAAAGCCTGTGTGTCACTGGCTGGGTTTCCTCCACTGTCCAACAGGCTCCCCTATTGGACACAGTGGGGACACTCCCTCAGCCCAAGTGAATCACACATGACACATGCAACAGGCAAAACTACTGATCAGGCTCCCCTGATAAGCAGATGAAGCAAACAATGCTTTTGCCTAGCACCTAACTAGGAGGGTGCTACATCAGCAAAGAAGAATTCCACTTAAAGAGGCTTTGTGTCCCCTTGGTGAAATTTTAGAAAAGTAAAATGTCCAAAACTTGTAGGAGCTCTATGTCTCCTCTCTTGGAAATATTAGCCCACCTGACTGCCTTGTAACAAGTCCCAACATAAGTGATTGGGTTCAGTGGTGGCACTGTACCTGGAAAGCTTTCTAGATATTGCAACTGGCAGCCTCCTCCATTTTAGGCCCTGGGGGGGGGGGGGGGGCATAGAGGTACTCACACTGTCTCTGAAATCCTGCTGCTTTTCAGAAGACTGCCGTTCAAGCCTCCTGCTGTCCAGAACCTTCCATGCTAGACAGGGTGACCCATAGAAAAGACTGTAGGGTAGTGGAGTTCCCTTTGTCCTTATTCCTTCCTTCCTCAGCTCCAGACTGGAGGCAGAGCCCCCTCAGCCCCAGGATCCCCACCTAGGATACACAATGCAGCCTCAGCCCTCCATATTCTACCCAACTACAACCCCTCCCCCTGCTTTGCTGGTCAGGCTTCACTATATTTATGAGGCCTCCTGCATGGGGATTGGTCCCATAAATAAGCAGATCATGGCCTCATCTCATCCACCCACTAGCTTCTAGAAGCTTCTAGAACCAGAGAGGGGGGGGGGGGGGGCTGACCTACAGCAACCCCAACCAATTACTAGACACACTACTGTGACACAAATACATTTTCCTCATACTAGACTGTAGACTAGAGGATGCTACATAGGCAAAGTATTTTAGTTCTTTAATGTGTATCATCAATATTGTAATTATGAAACTCCACCTCTTTCTAGTTAAAAAATGTCCATTTAAATGCTTCTATCACAAATTAGAAAGCTTCCAGACCCTCAAAGTCAGGGATCCTCAAACTACGGCCCTCCAGCTGTTGCGGAACTACACATCCCATGAGGCATTGTAAGACTCTGACATTCACAGACATGATTAGGCATGATGGGAATTGTAGTTCCTGAACAGCTGGAGGGCCGTAGTTTGAAGACCCTTGCTCAAAGGCATTTTATGTTTTCAGGCCAACTAACATAGTTGAATCCTTTATAGAAAATGATTAAAGAGCAACTCCACTTTTGTTGAGAAAAAGACATCCCCCGCCCCCGGGTGATAAATGTACAATGCAAGGATTTTACCAAACTTTGTGGCAGATTCCTACATTTTGTTATTCTGAAGAAATTCCTGTGTTTCAATGTGCCCATGTGGGAAAGTTAATCTAATGGAAGTGGTTTGCTAATTACCAATTAGCTAATGAAGAAAGCTGCTGGGCCTGTATGCCTTTAGACGTGTTCCTATTGGGAGTATCTCACCAAAAATGACATTTTTGTTCCAGGGGATGCCAGAAATCTGACTTGTATCTTAGTGCAGACTTCTGGGAAAATTGGTGAGCCAATCAAACAAGCAGGAAATTATGTTTCTGGGGGGCGCTCTGTATACATTCTGTGTACAGCACACCTCTAGGTGGCCATATTGCATTGCATTTTCAGAAAATTACAACAGCTGCAGCTTGAAAAGGAAAGGTCATTTGATTTGTGTCGCAATTGTATACGCTATATTATTTTTTCTTTTATTTGCTATTTTTTTCGTTTCGGAGTGCCACCTGATGGCAAGGGAGGTAATGCTTGTATAAACAATATGTAATGTAATCAGGAGTGGTAGTTTGCTGAAAAGGGTAAATGGGAAAGACACAAGAGGGAATGATTCTACCAGACCTGGATATGGGGATTTTAATGTGCCTCAAGACTCGCAAACAAAATAGATAGAATTTTATTAAAAATGTTTTTTATATTTATTGAACATAACATAATAAATGTTAAAACAGTTATGTGTTTATACAAGCTTTCTAAATTGTATGGAGAGGGGTGGTCTATCTAGCGGGTAACTGGCACCGTCCCCTGGAGTAGGTAAACAATATGTAATGTAAGCAGGAGTGGTAGTGGGCTGAAGAGGGTAAATGAAAAAGACACAAGAGGAAATGATTCTACCAGACCTGGATATGGGGATTTTAATGTGCCTCAAGACTCGCAAACAAAATTGGATAAAAGTAAAAATAAAAATTATATTTATTAAACATAACACACAATAAATGTTAAAAAAGGAGTACAGTCATAATAAAGTGTAACAGTGCATGTATATCACATTTGACATGCCCTGTATGTGATCTGCTTGTTCTACTCGTTTCGCTCACATTTAAGGAGCTTCTTCAGGATCCAAAACATACATGCAAATCAGATAGACTTTAATCATATCACAGTATCCTTTGTTTAAAATCAATCTGTGAATTGATTCAATCTGTGAATCTCCTACAATACTAGATGGCATGTGATGACATCAGGGAACCAAGATGAATCAAAATCAGTATGGGAGCAAAAAGATGTTAATCCCATACTCAAAAAAATAATAAGAGTTGAAGTACATGGGTACAGAAAACCATGAAGGGGAAGAAAAAGGACAGCCAGGTGGATCCCCTGGTCCATAACCCTGGAAGTAAATCAGTCCTGTTCCAAATAAGGTGTACTTATATTTCAAGCACATTAAGGTACAGAGACCACAAAGATACTTTTCACTAGATCAGTTCCCTCCACAGAAAGGACGCTGTAACAGATCAACTGGCCCCCCGAATGGGGACCTCCGTTGACAGATGTTCCTAGTGCTTCCCAAGGGCTCCAAGCACTCCACCAGACACCATAACCACCTCAGACCCCATGAACCGCCGCAGCTTGGTTGGGGTCTCGCCGTCTCCAACCCACCCTGGACCTACGACAAGGTTCCAGGTTCCAGTGGGTGAACCTCTCTTTCCCCAGAGAGTGAAGCAGGAAAAGGAACAAGCTCTTACAAGAGCTTAGTGATGATTCAAGGGAGTATGAAGAGCATAGCAATCCCTTGTAGCAGATTCCCCCAATCAGAAACAGGACTCTAGCTTGAGGGTGAAGTAGAACTCTAGGTTTAATGGTACAGCTGCTCTTTTATACAGTTTTCCCCCACAAGGTTACTGCCCAGGTGGACCTTGTGGGAAACAGGACATGAAATTCTCAATCCAATAAAAACAGAGTTTTACACTCAGTCACTCCCATACAGTGTACACAATCCCTCACCTCTGCCTGATTACATTATCATATGCAGATGAAATTGTATACAGAAATAGAATTAACCTGAACTAATTATCTAGCTGTCTGGACAGAATACACATCCCACCTCATTACACAAACAATAGGGAAAGTCTGTCTGACATTGAAGTACAATACACATTAGCATCACTTGTAAATACAGACCCCATTTGAAGAAATCCAAACCATTAAGTATCCGTTTTTCACTCCCAGAGACGGTTAGCAACCTCCTCTCCTTTTTTACCCTGGGCCTCCGGAACTGCCACAGGTGTGGGCCAGAGATCGTTGACTCTCTGTCTGGCTGCCAGTGCTTCAGCTGCGTGTAGAAGCTTCACTTCATCAGTTTGTCGCTGGGGCCGATTTCCCCTGCTTCCTGGAACTCTGCAGCTTTTGCGGGTGCTGGGCAGAGGTTGGTAGCACTCTGCCCCTTTGCCAGCTGTTCTACAGGAAAGTAAACTGAAAGGTCAGTGGCCATGCACACATCTTCCTGAAAAAAACACATACATACGAGTGCTAAAATCCATCCACATATAAATGTTGACTGAATACTATAAGAAAGAGGGGGGGAGGGGAGGAAAAAACAATCTAAAATAAATAAATAGATGTGGAATGTCCATAAAAAATTCCATAAAATAAAATGTCCAACGACACTAAGCAGCTCTTCTCAGGACCCGGACGATCGTGGGAGACAGCCGGCACCTCCTCTCCTGTGACGGACGTTTGGACTCGGTCTTGTCCTATATGTGGATGAATGGCACCACCCAGAGGAGTCCTGCCTAAATACTGATATTACAGCCTTTCATGCCAAGGCTTCTTGTGAGTTGCTACAGTTGTTTTTTTACACACCATAATAAATTCTGCCTGCACTTAGAGTGCTTTTTTGTATTTGCACACATCTTCCTGGGTCACCAATTGTTGCAGGCAGAGGTCAGCAGTAATAGGCCTGGATAGCAAGGTAAGGAGGTGTTGGCGGTCAGAGGTAGTGCAGTAAGGGTAACTGCTGCAGAATGGGTTAATGTCAGGGTCTGTATCCAAGGTGTGTAACCAGGATACAAATAATCATCACACAATGAACCATAAAGTGTGGGCACAAGGAGGGGATTTAAAGTCCATGTCCAGGTCCCTGGAAAAAAGGTGGTGGTGGACTATCCTGAAGTCCAGTAGGAAAGGGAAGGGTCCAGGGTGGTTCCAGGGATGGATAAACACTCAGGGCAAGCTGACCGGAGGAGTGAAGCCGACTCTGTGTTAGAAATTAGGAGGAGAGGAGAGCGCCTCAAGTGTTGTAAATGATTTATTTGACAATTAAAAAGTAGTAACTCACATTGAAGTGAGCAGATTCACATGTGTAGGTGTCATGCTCCGGGTGCAGATGTAAGTGTCCGCGATGTCCAGGCAGTGTCCAGCAGTCCGGGAGGACTGGAGAGGCCCGCTCCAGCGTCTTCCGGGTGGACGGGCGAGGATGCTAGTGCGGCGGCGTCTGACATCACAATTGTGAGGAAGGGCAAAAAGGGCAGGCTGGGCTCACAACGCGTTTCGGAGCATGCGTCAATACCCGGGCCGGGCATGCACACTCCTTTATCAAGTGTCCAGACCAGGGAGAGAGGACAGTCTTTATAGTCCACTAGGGGGCGTGTACAATTGTTAAAGCAGCAATGCAGATGATAAACTTAATGCGGCAATGTAATTTATGGGTACGTCAGGGGCTGCACTGTTCTTAATGACCATTCCATACAAGATTAACAATCGGGATGCAAGGGGACAAGAAGATGGGGAAATAAAAATATCAACGGTGACAATAATAGTAACATAGATGGGATGATGGTTACAGGGATGGTATAGGTACAGACAATGTAAGTAATAGTAATAAAAATAATAATAATAAAAATAGTGATAATGGTCATAATCACCGGGTTGGATAGATACATCATGGGAAAATAGTATTAAAAATCCCAAACATTCATGAATAATTAAGAAATTAAATTAATTAAAAGATTAAATTAAAGATTAATTAAAATCAAATACGAGATGGGCACACTAATATATTAAGTGTGCAGGGGTCAATTAACCACTTGCCGACCAGTCACTGGGACTGTACTGCGGCAAAGTGGCTCGATTCCGTCCAGCGACGTAGACCTACATCGCTGGACTCCTCCCCTTGTAGGCGGCGCGCTCCCGCTGTTTTCAGTCACAGCGGGAGTCGGGCCAGGGGAGGAGCGGCGGCGATCGCCGCTGGTCTTCCCCGATCGTCGGGGAATCGAGTTTGGAGATCCGCCCGCTTGTGTAAACAGAGCGGGCGGATCTCCTAAGTGACAAAAAGTGACAGATTGCAGGGTTCAGCATAGCTGAACATGCGATCTGTCCCTGTGTCACTCAGTCACCTCCCCCCACACACGTTAGTAAGCACCAGGCATACATTAACCCCTCCATCTCCAATAAAAGTAACCCCTTCCCTGCCAGTGTCATTTTTACAGTAACAGTGCATATTTATAGCACTGATTACTTTAGAAATGTCACTGATACCCCCAAAAGTGTCAAAAATGTCAGTCAAGGGTCCGATCTGTCCGCCGCAATGTCGCAGTCCCGCAACAAAAATCACAGATCACCGCCATTACTCGTTAAAAAAAAAACACCAAAAATGACAGAAATCTTTCCCTTAGTTAGTAAACGCAACAACTTTTGCGCAAACCAATCAAAATACGCTTATTGAGATTTTTTTTACCAAACATAGGTATCAGAAAACAAATTGGCCAAAAATGTAAAAAGATTTTGATTTTTACATTTTTTTTTGGGGGGGGGGGGGGATTTCATATAAAAAAAAATGTTAAAAATATTTATTTTTTTCAAAATAAACGCCTTTTTTTGTTTATAGCGCAAAAAGTAATAATCGCACAGGTGATCAAATACCACCAAAAGAAAGCTCTGTTTGTGGGAAAAAAAGGACGTAAATTTCATTTGGATATGGCGTCGCACGACCACGCAATTGTCAGTTAAAGTCGCACAGCGCCGAATCGCAAAAAGTGGCCTGGACGTAAGACAGCAAAATCCTCTGGTGGTAAAGTGGTTAAATGTCAGCGTATCTGGTTAGAGGGGTAGGCCAGATGTATGAGAGCAATATGACATGGTATTATGTAAGGTATGCAATGCGTACCCAAGATATCTGTAAATGGGAGAGGGGTGGAACGGGGAGGGAAAAGAAAAGGGGGGAAGGGAAGGGGGGGAGGAAAGGAAAGGAGTGGAAAGGGAAGGGAAGAAGGAAAGGGGGGGGAAAGGAGTGGAAAGAAAGGGAATGGAAGAAGGAAAGGAGGGGAGGGGGGGCAGGGAGGTTATACTTACTATATGTAGTCTTGATGAATGTGACAAATGTAATATGCAATGTGAAAAACCCTGAAATGGTAATAAAACAAAGTTAAGTGAGGTGGTGATAGCGGAACTAGGGTAATGGGGCTATAGGATGGTGTTGATGTCAAGTTCTTTGTTTAGCCCATTGGGATTAAGACTATCTAAGGTATAAATCCAGAACATTTCTCGCTCACATAGTAATGAGAACGTTCTGCTGCTGGTAAATGTTTAGGGATGGATTCAACGATCCAGACCCGTAATCCAGCAGTGGATTGTTTATGGAACTCTAGAAAATGGCGGGGGACGCTGTGTTTGTCACAGCCAGTCTCGGTGAAGCGTCAGTGTTTACAGAAACGCTGTCCTAGGGGACAAATGGTACGTCCCACGTACAAGAGTGGGCATGGGCAAGAAAGACAATAAACTACATGGTCAGTAGAGCAGTTGTGAAAATTGTCGAAGGTGTATGTTTTACCTTTGTGTGAAAATGATTTTTGACCATGTTGTACAAATTCACAGGTCTTACAGAGGGCTTTTTTACACTAAAACATCCCTTTGAGGGGTACGAGACAAAGAGGGTTGGGTGTGGGATTTTTTAATTTACTAGGTGCGATTTTATCCTTAAGGGAGGGGGCCCTACGATATGCGATACCGGGTTTTTCAAGGATATTGGCGGAGAGGAGAGTATCCTGTTTCAGGATACCCCAATGTTTGGAGATGATACTTTCCATTTTTTTGTGTTGTCCGTGAAATCTAGTAATGAATCAGATGGTAGAATTGGAGGTGGAATTATCTTTTTTGGGGGGTTTGCCATGGAGGTAAGTGTTGTAAGCTGTGTCAATCAATGTGTTGGGGTAACCTTTGTGCAGAAATTTCTTTTTCAGATGATTGCTTTGGGTGATGTAATCGGAAACTCTTGTACAGTTTTGTCGTAGCCGGCAGAACTGACCCTTGGGAATATTTTTGACCCATAATGGGTGGTGACAGCTATCGTAATGTAGGTATGAGTTGCCGCGGTGGGTTTTGAATAGTTGCAGGAGATTATGGTGACGCCGTCATGGCCTAGCTCTAGGTCTAAGAAGGCTAGATGCTCACGATGCCAGGCAGAGGTAAAGGATAAACCAAAGGGATTGTTATTACAATGGTTGACAAAGTCCTGCATGGTGGTGGATGGGCCGTCCCAGATGATTATGAGGTCATCGATATAGCGCCCGTAAAAGATGAGGTGCTGGATATAAGGGTTATTGTGCCAGATTAATGAGTTTTCCCAGAACCCCATGGGGAGATTGGTGTAGGAAGGGGCAAAATTGGCCCCCATGGCTGTGCCTGTGGTCTGAAGGTAATAATCATCTTGGAAGAGAAAATAATTGGGTGCGAGGCAAAATTTTATGGCATCTGATATGATAATAGCTTGGTCTGGGTTAATCATATTATCCTGGGATAAAAAGTATTGTGTAGCAGTCAATCCAATGTCATGGGGGATGGACGTATATAGGGAGTTAATGTCAAGCGACAGCCATAGGTATTGTTCTTCCCAAGTATATGGTCCCAAAAGTTCCATAAGGTGTGTGGAATCACGTATGTATGAGGGAAGGGATTGAGCAAGAGGTTGTAGGAAGGTATCCACGTACTGGGAGAGGCCGCTGGTGACACTATGTTGCCTCTATGGGTCTGCCAGGGGGTATTGTGGGATGTTTATGTATTTTGGGCAAATGGTAAAAGTAGGGTGTTTTATAGTAGCCTCTCTACTATATGGAAGGGATTTGGGATTGTTGCTGGTATGATCAGGTTTCTTATTGTTGGTATTGTGGATATTGTTGTGTTTGTATTTGTTATTGTGAGAGTTATGCTGTTGATTCGGGGGTCAAGGTGGTCTGGTCCTAGAGGGTATAGTAGGGCCATAGGCCTTCTGTGGAGGCTTCCAGAGGGGAGGTGGTGCAGGTGTAAAAGGAGGGATGGTCTCTAGGAGCACCCCATAAGGAATCTAATAGAGAGGGGATCTGTTAGTGTTTTTTCCAAGAGAATATCTTTTTTTTTTTTGATAATTATCAAGGTCCCGTTTAAATTTGCCTACTTTGGTAGTTATTAGGGAATCTTCTTTTTTCTTTGTGTTTTGTTTAAGTATTTATAACCAGGAACTAGGTACTTCTGGTTATATGAAGTGATGCCTTGGGTAAGTATCTGCATGTGATGTACGGTTTCGTCGTATTTAACTAATCTTTGTTTGGTAAGGACACCTAGGAATTTTGCAGTGCAGAATTTGGCTATACCTTACCGATCCTTGAGATGGCTGGGGTCTAAAAATGAGCAGGTAGTAAGTACTCTAAGGCCTCTGGGCGAGAGGTTGCTCGAAATTTATTGAAGGAAGAAGTTATCCCACCAATGAGTATTGGCCGTGAGGATCAACCCTCTCAAGTCTTTTAAAAATAGACAATGTAGTTTGTCTTTCTTGCCCATGCCCACTCTTGTACGTGGGACGTACCATTTGTCCCCTAAGACAGCATTTCGGTAAACACTGACGCTTCATCGAAACTGGCTGTGACAAACACAGCGTCCCCCGCCATTTTCTAGAGTCCCATAAACAATCCACTGCTTGGTTACAGGTCTGGATCCTTGAATCCATCCCTAAACATTTACCAGTAGCAGAACGTTTCTCATTACTATGTGAGCGAGAAACATTCTGGATTTATACCTTAGATAGTCTTAATCCCAATGGGCTAAACGAGGAACTTGACATCAACACCATCCTATAGCCCCATTACCCTAGTTCCGTTATCACCACCTCACCTAACTTTGTTTTGTTACCATTTCAGGTTTTTTCACATTATTACATTTGTCACTTTCATCAAGACTACATATAGTAAGTATAACCTCCCTCCCTCCCCCCTTTCCTTCTTCCCTTCTCTTTCTTTCCACTCCTTCCCCCCCCCCTCCCTTCCCCCTTTTCTTTTCCCTTCCCGTTCCACCCCTCTCCCATTTACAGATATCTTGGGTATACCCTCATACGCATTGCATACCTTACATAATACCATGTCATATTGCTCTCATACATCTGGCCTACCTCTCTAACCATATACGCTGACATTTAACCACTTTACCACCGGAGGATTTTGCTGTCTTCTGTCCAGGGGAGGGCTTGATTCCGTCCATCGACGTAGACCTACATCGCTGGGAGGAGTCCAGCGATGTAGGTCTACGTCGCTGGACGGAATCGAGCCACTTTGCTGCAGTACAGTCCCAGTGACTGGTCGGCAAGTGGTTAATTGACCCCTGCACACTTAATAAATTGGTGTGCCCATCTCGTATTTGATTTTAATTAATCTTTAATTTAATCTTTTAATTCATTTAATTTCTTAAATATTCATGAATGTTTGGTATTTTTAATACAATTTTCCCATGATGTATCTATCCAACCCGGTGATTATGACCATTATCACTATTTTTATTATTATTATTTTTATTACTATTACTTACATTGTCTGTACCTATACCATCCCTGTAACCATGATCCCATCTATGTTACTATTATTGTTACTATTATTGTCACTGTTGATATTTATATTTTCCCATCTTTTTGTCCCCTTGCAGCCCTATTGTTAATCTTGTATGGAGTGGTCATTAAGAACAGTGCAGCCCCTGACGTACCCATACATTACATTGCCACATTAAGTTTATCATCTGCATTGCCGCTTTAACAATTGTACACGCCCCCTAGTGGACTATAAAGACTGTCCTCTCTCCCTGGTCTGGACACTTGATAAAGGAGTGCGCATGCCCGGACCGGATATTGACGCATGCTCCGAAAGGCGTTGTGAGCCCAGTCTGCCCTTTTTGCCCTTCCTCACAATTGTGACATCAGACGTCGCCGGCCGCCGTACTAGCATCCTTGCCCGTCCACCCGGAAGACGCTGGAGCGGGCCTCTCCAGTCCTCCCGGACCGCTGGACACTGCCTGGACATCGCGGACACTTACATCTGCACCCGGAGCATGACGCCTACACATGTGAATCTGCTTACTTCAATGTGAGTTACTACTATTTTATTGTCAAATAAATCGTTTACAACACTCAAGAGGTGCTTTCCTCTCCTCGTAATAGGCCTGGATGCCCGCTCTTCTGCTGTAGGCTTACTGGGACGTTCTTCCTCAGCAGAAAAATCTATTAAATCCCCAGTCTCTGGAATTGCTGAAAGTCCAGAGCATGGGCTGGTGGCACTTAGACCCAGTGCCAACACTTTGGCAGGTGACTTATCATCCATATCATCCTCCAATGAAAAGTCAATTACATCTGTGACCCATGGTTGGAGAATGAAGATGGCTTCCTCTTCTCCCATACCTTTATCCAGTGGCTGGACAGACTCATTCCTCCATCCACGCTCATCCTGTGCAGAAACAGGTTCCTCCATCTGCCATAAGACCTCCGCATCCAAGACCGTGGGTGCAGGTGAGCAAAGCACACTATTACTGTGCCATATTGTCGATTCTTCAGTCAGGATTTCTGGACTGTCAGCTGATCCTTCTGGATATTCCCAGGCAAGGGGAGCCCAGCCCTGTCGCTGAGCCGAGTCTAGAAGCCGTCTGTAGGCAATCTCTAGCTCCCATTCCTGAATGGCCAGAAACTCCATATCTTCCAGTGCCCAGTGCACTTCTGAGAAGTTCAGAATCCTCTCTGTAATCCATAATTTCCTCTAACCACCACTCCAAATCGCTCCCAAAGTTAGGGTCCCCTGACAGCTTCTCGTACAACACAGTCCCCAGCCGCCATAGCCAAAGCCTTCCGTTGGGCTGTCATCCGCTATCCAAGGGCATGTTTGGGATACATGGCACTGGAGGGCTCTATAGCTCTCTTCCAACCGCATCTTATCCCAGACCAGCCTGCTTAACTCAGCTGTCTGCTCCCTGTGCGGTGTATCTCCCAAAAACAGCTCCTTGCAATCCATACTGTGACCAGTACCTTTTCTAGATGGAGGAGAGGATTTTTACCTGGTGGCGCTGGTCATGGGCTAGTGTTTCCTTCCAGAGATCCAAGCACACCGAATCATGCCATCCTAGCAGGACCTACTCTGACACTGGTCCCCTGTGCTGTATCTGCATCTCTCGCAACCTCCTTCCAAATTCCTCTTCCATGGCGGCTGATATCTGTACCTCTCCTCTTCTGCTATCCAGACCATGGATCCCGGTGGAGGTTTGGATGTCCCAGACTGCAGGAAGCATCCCACCGCTTGCCACCAATGTAACAGATCAACCGTCATCCCGACTGGGTTCCTCCGTTGACGGATGCTCCTAGTGCTTCCAGAGGGCCCCAAGCACTCCACCAGACACCATAATCACCCCACGAAACGCTGCAGCTTGGTTGGGGTCTCGCCATCTCCTATCCACCCTGGACCTACGACAAGGCTCCAGGTTCCAGTGGGTAAACCTCTCTTTCCCCAGAGAGTGAAGCAGGAACAGGAACAAGCTCTTACTAAAGCTTAGTGATGATTCAAGGGAGTATGAAGAGCATAGCAATCCCTTGTAGCAGATTCCCCCAATCAGAGACAGAACTCTAGATTGAGGGTGAAGTAGAACTCTAGGTTTAATGGTACAGCTGCTCTTTTATACAGTTTTCCCCCACAAGGTTACCGCCCAGGTGGACCTTGTGGGGAACAGGACATGAAATTCTCAATCCAATAAAAACAGAGTTTTACACTCAGTCACTCCCATACAGTGTACACAATCCCTCCCCTCTGCCTGATTACATTATAATATGCAGATGAAACTGTATACAGAAATAGAATTAACCTGAACTAATTATCTAGCTGTCTGGACAGATTAAACATTCCACCTCATTACACAAACAATAGGGAGAGACTGTCTGACATTGAAGTACAATACACATTAGCATCACTTGTAAAAACAGACCCCCTTTGAAGCAATCCAAACCATTAAGTATCCTTCTTTCACTCCCAGTGACGGTTAATACCGTCACAGACGCCATCTAAACTAATCTAAAACTCCCAGGGATATGGACCAGGGGATCCACCTGGCCGTTTTTTGAGCATGGGATTAACATCTTTTTGCTCCCATACTGATTTTGATTCAGCTTGGTTCCCTGATGTCATCACATGCCATCTAGTATTGTAGGAGATTCACAGATTGATTTTAAACAAAGGATACTGTGATATGATTAAAGTCTATCTGATTTGCATGTATGTTTTGGATACTGAAGAAGCTCCTTAAATGTGAGCGAAACGAGTAGAACAAGCAGATCACATACAGGGCATGTCAAATGTGATATACATGCACTGGTACACTTTAGTATGACTGTACTCCTTTTTTTTAACATTTATTGTGTGTTATGTTTAATAAATATAATTTTTATTTTAAAACTTTTATCTAATTTTGTTTGTGAGTCTTGAGGCACATTAAAATCCCCATATCCAGGTCTGGTAGAATCATTTCCTCTTGTGTCTTTTTCATTTACCTTCTTCAGACCACTACCACTCCTGCTTACATTACATATTGTTTACCTACTCCAGGGGACGGTGCCAGTTACCCGCTAGATAGACCATCCCTCTCCATACAATTTAGAATGCTTGAATAGAACCCTGATCCACCGAACAGAAAGAAGGTTACACCCTCTGGGCCAGGCTTCTGGAGGCTTTTATGAGTGTATTGTCTTAACTTTATAAAAATAGCAAGTCAGGGGAGAGTGGGATCAGACACCCATCATCTGCAGATAGATACGCCTCATCATCAAGAGGGAGATCCATCATCTGACACACTTCACTGAAGCCAGGACACACAGCTCCAACATTGCTAGATGTCAAGTCATAAATACAATGCCACCCATTGGTCAGTAGATATTTGAAGGACCTGGTTGGCAGCCATAATTAGGCAATCCATTTACAGAGGTCCACTTTATTGCTTTTGAGGGTAAATATAACGTATTATTCTCCTGTGATTTTTGTTTAGGACAATTGCAATAATTCTTGCTATAACTTAGTTTTTCTTCCACAATAACATAACCACTAGAATTAGATCATTTTTTTGTAATTCAATTTTATTATTCTTTTCTCTTGGCTGTATTGGCTTAGCCTTTTAAATATTTTGATGCCTATTCTTTCTGGAGGAGAATAACAGTTGGAATCTGAAACACAGATTGTCTGCTAGGTGGTTACAATGGTTATGCTGTCTATGAGGGAAAATTCATTATTTAATATAACCCAACATATATACCAAGACTTTAGCGGAATATCTTCAACGATTCCTTGAGAAGATAATTTAGTGTCTGTGTCATCCCCCTCATCTGACTGTTAGTGGTGTATGGAAAGTGACTTATTCTAAGTAAATACAGTATGAATTTGGTTTGATAGTCTTTAGTCCATACTGACACCCGATTTTGTTGTGTTAATCAAATTATTTTGACATGAGCAAAATCATGACATTAGCATGAATAGCTAATTAAGTTAGCTTAGGTCATTTTTATGAATTATTTTTGTATTGGAGGCACTGTTATCCATCAATCGATTGAACGATCAATATAGCTGACTAAATTATCATTCAGTCATTCCCTGACCTTACAGAATATCAAAATAATTTTATTCTAACAGAGATGTATATCAGGGTGTGCTTCTTCCCCACATGAGAGCTGTAATGTCCCGCAACATTCATATAGAAGACATTTCCCGCACTCAAGGCACTAATAAACCTTGAGGGTTGTGTGGGATCCCTGATATACAGGAAGACAGGATTTCAGTGAGGAACAATTCCCTCACTCAGGACAGGAGCGTTTCTTCTCCCTCCTGTGAGTCTTCTGATGTTTGTAAAGATTGGACTTCTGTGAAAAACATTTTCCGCACTCCGGACATGAAAATGGCTTCTCCCCCGTGTGAGATCTCTGATGTCTGTTAAGGTTGGACCTCGCTGCAAAACATTTCCTGCAGTAAGGACAGGAAAATGGCTTCTCTCTCGTGTGCAATCTCTGATGTGTATAAAGATGTGACTTAGTTGAAAAACATTTCCTGCACTCAGGACAGGAATACGGCTTCTCCCCTGTGTGCATTCTCTGATGTGTGTAAAGATTGGACTTATTTGAAAAACTTTTCCCGCACTCAAGACATGAATACGGCTTTTCACCCGTGTGCAATTTCTGATGTGCGTAAAGATTGGACTTCACTGAAAAACATTTTCCACACTCAGAACAGGAAAACGGCTTCTCTCCTGTGTGCAATCTCTGATGTTTATCAAGACTGGACTTTTCTGAAAAACATTTCCCGCACTCAGGACAGGAATATGGCTTTTCACCCGTGTGAGATCTCTGATGTATGTAAAGACTGGACTTCTCCGAATAACATTTCAAGCACTCAGGACAGGAAAATGGCTTTTCAACAGCATGAGACCTCTGATGTATGACAAGTTTTGATTTTTCTACAAAACATTTCTCACACTCAGAACAGGAATACGGCCTCTCTCTCATGTGCAATCTCTTATGATGATAAAGATTGGACTTGTCTGCAAAATATTTCCCACACTCAGAACAGGAATATGGCTTCTCCCCTGTGTGAGATCTCTGATGAATGTAAAGACTGGACTTTCCTGAAAAACATTTCCCACACTCAGGACAGGAAAACGGCTTCTCCCCCGTGTGAGACTTCTGATGTTTGTAAAGATTGGACTTCTGTGAAAAACATTTTCCGCACTCAGCACAGGAATACGGCTTCTCACCTGTGTGAGATCTTTTATGCACATTAAGTTTAGATTTAAAACGAAAACACTTCCTACACTCAGTACAGGAAAACCTCTTATCTGTTGGAAGGACGGAACCGTCCCTGACAGTCTGAGGTTCCTCAGGATAAGAGGAATACGATGGTCCATCTACACTGTGTGGCGGCGGATGGACATTTGAGGTAGCCGGGTTTTCTCCTGGACTATACTGTGTGATGTCCTCATCTTCTACTTTACAGTCTGGAGACAAAGTGAGACAATCCTCTGAGGTTTTCCTCATCTCCCGTCCATGTACTAAAATAGAAATACAAAGATTATTACTAGACATGAGCAGATTGGTTCCCCTAAACCAGGACTCCGCCCACATCAAGCAGCTTTGTCTCTGAGGATCTTAAAATTCCACCCTCCAGGTAACTAGTAAATTGGTCCTCTGATCTACCTGTTCATTTCTTTATTCATGGACCTTAGTCAGAGAGTGAGGAAACAACGAGAACTGTCTTTTATAGGAGTGACAGTGATGAGGGGATTATAGGACGAGTGTCCCCTCCCCCTTTATCACTTATTGCCATCTTCCCAACACAAGAAGTACTGAACTTCCATATTTAGTCCATGATTTAGTCATGAATAACAATGGGGCTGAGCCCCACCAGAGGTGAGAGAGTGAGGATGGGGGGAGAACAATCAAGATGAAGACTGGACTGATCCTGAAGACCCCCATCATTGGGTTGACTCCTCCCTCATTATCACTTTCTGTTTAAAGTTCCAAGGTTTGGGGATGTTATCACATTATTATCAACATGTAAAAGTCTGTGCTCCAATCAAATCATCAGATATAAAATGTCCAGCTGGTAGAAAATGGGTGCAAAGAAGTAATGTACAACTTATAGGATACAAAAGTTAGGACTATACAGTATCAGAATGATGTAATGTACAATATAGAGTATAAAGTGGAGGGGTCAGGAGTATATAATGTACAATATAAATGAGACAGTGTAATGGTAAGGACTCATAATATTGGTATTCAGTAGTCAGTGACAACAGGCTGATATCATCCAGTCCCCACCCTACTCTGGACCAATCAGTAAACAGTATGGGTGGAGGAATGTATTTAGTGTTATTGACCCACCTGTGCTGATCTCTGTAGGAGTGTCCTCCTCTGTAAATGTCCCCGTTATTCCATTCTCCTGCATAGACTGCTGATCATCCCTCACATACGTCTCTTCTTCTTCTGCTTTAACTTCAACTTTAGAATCTCTCAGGTTTCCACTCTGAATATATAATAAGAATGACAACAATGGTAACAATGGGGATAACGTACAGATCCTAATGATACTATCAGTGATTGTTCCTCATCTACCTGATGATGGTGAGGGATGGTGTGACCTTCCTGTGTGGAATCCCGGGAATACAGAGGACGGGGACATCTCTCTGGTGGGTTCCCATTACTGGATACATCTGTAGGAAACACACACACTGACTGAATACATTGTTTCTATGTGTTTATCAGATGATGGGGGATCTAGGTGGATCCTCCGTACTGCTCTCTCCTTTACAATAAAGTCTCCTCTTACCTGGTGATGTGAGGGGCGGCTGATTCTCCATCATGACGTCCTTGTAGAGATCCTTGTGTCCTTCTAAATACTCCCACTCCTCCATGGAGAAATAGACAGTGACATCCTGACACCTTATAGGAACCTGACACACACAATGATACAGTCACCATCTAGACACATCCCTTGTCTGTTACTGGATAATGTCCCAGAATTCCCAGCACCGCTCACCTCTCCTGTCAGCAGCTTCATCATCTTCTTGGTGACTTCTAGAATCTTCTGCAGGTTGTGCCTCTCAGGTTTTAGGGAGTCACATGGAGGCACTGTGATGGTCATATGATCACCTGACTTCAGAGGAGGAAATCTCTGTATTGAGGAACCAATAGGTATACCATGTTAGAATCCTCCTCACCTCTCCGGTCAGGTCTGTGTTTTATTAATAGAGATAAGAGTGATGTCATGGCACCTCCCAGAACCCTCCTCACCTCTCCGGTCAGCAGGTAGATGATCTCCAGGGTGAGGTTTAGTATCTTCTCAGTCACGTGACTCCAGTCCTCCTCCATCTTTATTGGTGCCGTCATTTTTTCTATGCAGGTCTCCTTGTAGATGGATAACTTTGGGAAATGAAAGTAAGAATTATTTGGATGGTATTGGTCACACAATGAGGATGTGGGGGAAGGGGGGAGGGGTAATAGGAGGGTTGCTGTACATTTAACCACCTCAATACCGGACACTTTCACCCCCTTCCTGCCCAGGGCAATTTTCAGCTTTCAATGCTCTTACACTTTGAATGACAATTACTCATTCATGAACACTGTGCCCAAATTACATTTCTATCATTTTTTGCACAGATAGAGCTTTCTTTTGGCTGTTTTTAATCCCCACTAGGTTTTTATTTTTTTTTTCTATATAAATTACAGAATATAGCATTTTTTAAATAAATATTCTTCATACATTTAGGCCAAACTGTATTCGGATTCATTTCTTTGGTAGAAATAACCCAATTCAGGGTTTTTTTTTAATTTAGTCTGTGTAAAAGTTATAGTCTACAAACGATGGGATATATATCTGAAAATTGATCAATTATCTCATTTCTTGAGGCCTTAAAATGGTATTTAGCAAGAGATATGGGGAGTTTTCTTGAGGCCCTAGAAAGGTATTGAGTAAGAGATATGGGGAGTTTTTGGAAGTTGGATTTTTTTGTCACAATTTTTTGGGAAAAATAAGAGATTCATTTTTTGTTTAAAAGTTTCCAATTCAACATTATTTCTCACACACAGCATAGGCATACTTAGAATTACACCCCAAAACGCATTCTGTTATGCCTTATAAATATGGGGAACCAAATATGTAATACTTTTTCGCAGTTTAGTGGTATAAGGGGACCCAAAATCCAAGGAGCATAAATTACGCATCTAATTTCCTAACTACCTATCACATTTTTGTAATCCCTGGAGCACCAGGGCAGTGGAAACACCCATAAAATGACCTCATTTTGGAAAGTAAACATTCCAAGATATTTTCTGAAAGGTATAGTGAGTGTTTTGAAAATGTAATTTTTGGCCACAAGTTTTTGAAACCTGCAGGAAAGAAAATTTATTATTTTTAAAATATTTCTAAGCATAGGCATACTTAGAAGTACGCCCCAAAACACATTCTGCTACCCCTTATGAGTATGGCCATACCACATCTGTGAGACATTTTTTACAGCCTAGCCACACAGCGGGACCCAAAATCCAAAGAGCACGTTCAGGCGTTTTAGAGGCATAAATTACAGATCTAATTTCCTGACTACCTATCACATTTTGGACTGCATTTTGGAGAGTAAACACCCCAAGTTATTTTTAAAAGGCATGGTCAGTCTTTTAGGGACTTCATTTTATTGCCACAAGTTTTTGTTTCATTTTTGTTCTTTAAAAACAACAAACATGTTATACTTACCTGCTCTGTGCATTGGCTTTGCAGAGAGCAGCCAGATCCTCCTCTTCTCGGGTCCCTCGCTGAATCTCTTGCCTCCTCCCTCCTGTGGAGTTCCCCCACAGCAAGGAGCTTGCTATAGGGGCACCTGAGCCGAGCCGCAGCTCTGTGTGTCCATTCGACATGGAACTACGGTTCAGCACTGCCCCCTCTCTCTCCTGATTGGCTAACTGACTTTGATTGACAGCAGTGGGAGCCAATTACGCCACTGCTAATCACAGCCAATTTGGAGGGCGAGACACTCATTCACAGCGCTGGATAGAAATCCGGCTCAGGTAAGTATTAGGGCGGCTGAGGGGGGCTGCTGCACACAGAAAGTTTTTTTATCTTAATGCATAGAATGCACCTTCTGCAGCATGGATATATTTAGAATTACATCCCAAAACACATTCTGCTACTCCGTCTGAGTATGGTGATACCACATTTGTTATACTTTTTCACTGTCTGATCTGATTATATACCAGACATTGGGCTCAATTCACTAAGAGGTATCTCTCGCTTTTAAGAACTGCAGTAAAATACTGCTTAGCGCTTTTCAATTATTTTGAAATTCAATAAAAAAATGCTACTAAAATATCGCAAGAGATATTTTATTAACTGGTGTGGCATTTTAGTAGTTTAGGCTTGCAGTACTTTACCGTTGGTGCTTAACAAGCAGTAAAGAGCTGGTTGTTAAAGAGTGGGTGGCCACCGGCGTTCCTAACAACCAGTAGCTGTCATGGTTATTAAGGTTTGGGCGGCTGTCATGTCCTTAACAACCATGAGTCATCTGCTGTCAGCGGGATCCCTGCTAACAGCAGAATGTACACAAAATAATTGCCAGCCTTTAAAAATTAAGAAAAAAACCCAGCATGGGGTCCCCAATCCATACTAAGCCCCCAATGACCGCATGCCGAGTCAATGATGTCATAATGGGGCTGGGTCACCCAGTGACTTCATTAGGAGGTCCCACCCCTTACTTTATTTAGTGGCGGGAGGCTGCAGAGCTGTCATTTGGTGGGAGCCAAGCGTCAGTGTGGGTCAGGATTCTTTTTGTTGGGTCGGCGGCTGGCATTCATCTTGATTGAGGTTGGATGTACTTCAGAGGGACATTTATTTTTTTTAGGGGGGTTGTCAAAAAATGATTGTGTGTTATTACTAACATTTACCACTTTTTTGGTGAATAAGTAGGGGTATTATGCACCCCATACTCATTCACATGGGGGGCAGAATCTGGAGGCCTCCTCATTAAAGGAGGCTTCCAAACTCCAATAAGCCTCCCACCCGCAAACCCCCAGAACCACCAGGCCAGGGTTGTGGAGAAGATGCCCTTGTCCTCATCTATATGGAGACAAGGCACTTTGGGAGGGAGCCCCTCTGGCCCAAATCACTCCTCATTTTGAGGGCATGTGAAATGGTATTGTTGAGGAGGGGGGCACTTACTCTTCCCCTTCTTTCCTGGCCTTCTGGGCGGTATTCTCGGATAAAGGTCTGGTATGGATTTTGGGGGGGAACCCACGTCATTTAAAAAAAATAAAATAGCATGGGGTCCCCCTTAAAAGGCACACCAGACCGAAGGGCCTGGTATGGATTGGGGAGCCCTCGCTGTTATTTTTCTTAATTTTTAAATGCTGGCAATTCATTTCTTTACATTCTGCAGACGACTCATGGTTGTTAAGGACCACCCGTTCCTTAACTATCATGACAGTTACAGGTTATTAAGGACATGGCGGCCGTCTGCTCCTTAAAAACCATGTTATTTACTGGTTGTTAAGGATGTCGGCAACTGCCAGCTCCCTAACGTTCGGTTAAAATCAAAACACATTTCTTAACTATCGCATGACTGGATCACTAGTTAATTACGGAATGCATTTATTATTTTTTTGTGAATTGACTTTAACGCTGTTTAATGCGGTATTTACTGAGCATAGATATAAGAACACAAAAAACAATCAGCGTAGACAGGTGATAAAAATATAAATAAAAACTAAACATTTTAATGCTTGCTGAACACCGACCCAGGACACAATGCCGTATTTACTGAGCGTTTTTGCTTTTTGAGGTAAATACCGCATAAAGGGAAAGTGAATTGACATTTTCAGCACCGAATGTTGTATTGGGAAAAATGTGTCAGATCGCCTAAATACCGCATGTGATCTGCTTTAGTGAATGGAGCCCATTGTATCTTGTGTATCACACAAATCAACCAATTGTATAAAAACCAATGTATTGTAATGATCACCTCTGTATGAGTGATCAGGGAATATAGCTTGGTGTAGTGTCACCTATATCAGTCCCCATTCCTAGAAGTCAACCAAGCCTAGCTTAGCCTATTGGTACATAGTTGCCCCCAGGAATGCCATGTTCACTGGAGTGGTGTCTTGCAGGAATGTAGTCAGTGGGATCGGCAGAGGGGTCAGTTCAGGACACAGGCAGATACATGGTCAGCAAACAGGCAAAGGATCGGCCCAGGCAGCAGGAAAACTCATGGTCAATAAACAGGCCAGGTTAGGTACAGATCGCAGGAAAGCAACACTGTAACTGGTGTTGAGGTGATCAGGGACACAATAGCTGGTCTAATGGTGATCTGGGACACAATAACTGGTGTGGAGGTGATCAGGGACACCATAACTGCTATGGAGGTGATCGGGGACACCATAACTGGTGTGGAGGTGATCGGGGACACCATAACTGGTGTGGAGGTGATCGGGGACACCATAACTGTCCCTTGCACTATGGACAAAATATCTGAACCCAGAACACGATGGTTCCAATAAAACTTTTTTATAACAAAGTGTCGAGAACTCCTGGGGTAACCTGGCAGCACCTACTCAGAAAACCCCCTGGCTGTAGATGACAAGGTGTGCTGGGCTCTGTAGTCCAACTAAGTTTGTTGTGCCTGTGAAGCAATAGACGCCTCTATAGCAGTAAATGAAGAATACTGGGAGTCCTGGCCACAGATACTCTGGTGAATGGTGGGCAGGATACCGCTCAGATGTAACTAGAGAGGGCACTCCCCTAACCTGGTAACATCTAATGTGTTTGGATTGTTAAACCCCAATCTTTGTCCAAGAGGGCTATTGGTTGGTGAAGAGGTCATAAAATGCACTCCCACCCTCGCCTAGATTCCTTAACCATTCATAGCCCAGAATTACATCTTCTACATCATCATATATCACTAAATTCATACAAAACGTTATTTATAATCATCAATAACTGGTAAAATGACATAAAACAGATGAATCGAAACAAACAGCTCAATATTAATTTTCAGTCCAGCCGGAGCAATTGTATCCATCTGAAAAATCTATTTTGATTCCCATCTGGACATCTTTTTGATATAATTACCCCCCACCCCCACTCCGGGTTCACCATCTCATCCCTCAAAATCCAGTCCCTTTCAGACTCCTTTTGTGAGACTGGTCATAGTGTCTCTGGAGGGGGCGCTGATCATTCCCATGTAAAATCTTACATAAATCTTCCCTAATCCCGACCTTTAATTATCATTTCATTCCCCCCCCCACACATAATGTCTGGAACCGGCATTTACTGACACCAATAACTCCCCTCGTGGTACAGACCATAAATCCCCTCATTGTAATATACGGGGTTATTCTACATTTCCACACTATATATAGGTGTGTATCATCATCTGCTGGAGATAAAAGACGTCACAGTGACTATGGAGGAAGAGGACGGACATGGGGGGGGGGGGTTACTGGGTGTAAATAGAAAATAAGATCTTATTACCTCCTCTACTGCCACTTCCAGCAACGTCTCTTCTCTACTTCCTCCCGACTCACCTTTCACCCGGAATTTCCTATTTATACTTGACATCACTTCCTTTCTTACCTGACATCACTTCCTGTCTGTATTCCATAAAGACTTTCTGTCTGGGTAGAAGTGAGATCACCACCTTGTGGAGATCAGAGGAACTGCAGCCCTGAGAAACGTCTCATAGTGTGAACACGGCCTTGTGCTGTGTGTGTGTGTATGTACTGTATCCTTATAGATGAGTCATCTCCACTCCCACCAAGGGGGATAGAAATATATTACTTCTCGGGGGGGGGGGGGGGGGGGGACATTTTGGCACCTTTGATTTTGCAGTAAAATTGATTGCTGATTTAGTCATGTAGAACATCTGTTATATGGATACAAAGAACCCCAGCCAAGAGTAAAGGATGGAAATGGCTCCTGATCCCCAGATTTGGGCAATTATGTCACCAATATAAATTGAAAAAACCTGCGCTATGTGCAACAACTCAAATACCTACAAAAATAACTTATACCGGACTGCTGCTGTAACAAAGGTAAGTATTCCCTTTATCAACTAGAAGAGCATTATGTGTCACAGCGCTGTCCTATTGTGTGTGCACATAAATTATCACAAATCCACTAAAATATGTGGATACATTCATATATAAAGTGCTAGGGGGTCAAAATAATATTCTCTGCAGATCTCCTGCAAATCCGCTGCGGTTTCTGTCATTCTCTCTCCTGGACTCGGCTTCCTCCTCCGACCACTGTTCCAGCAGGTGCTCGGCCTCTTCATACACACTCAGGGAGGAGAGAAAGGGGAAGGGTATACAGTACATACACACACAGCACAAGACGGGGTTCACACTAACAGACGTCTCTCAGGGTTGAATTTCCTCTGAGCTACACAAGGTGATATTCTCACTTATACCCAGACAGCAAGAGTCTATGGAAGACAGACAGGAAGTGATGTCAGGTACACACAGGAAGTTCCATTTGATAGGACGTAGAGAGAAGACACTGCAGGAATTGGCAGCAGAGGAGGTAAATAATACGTAGATTACCCCTTCAGGGGATCAGTTCCTGGATCTCCTCCTCATATCTCCTCCATATCCTCTTACACAGCTTTTCTCCACACCTGCAGTGACCCTGGGGGTGTAAACTTGACCCCAGTATGCAGCAAAATCCATCCCCGCCATTAGGAGCTCTGGAGAAAATTGTCTGCTATTTACACTCCATTCCTCCGCACGTCACCTGCTCACATGAGAAATTACTTCCACACATTCCTGACAGATTTCTGTATGATAAAGGTCAAAGTTCACTCTTCACATTTGGAAAGGGACACACCCTGGAACAATGATTTGGTTTGCATGGGAACCTCATATAAAGAGACCCTCAAATCTCCCCATCCAAATGTCCCTCCATTTTAAATCAGAGAATCCTATGACATCACACTGACCTCACAGCTCTTCATCCCAATGTCACTCCATGTGTCTTTCTTTTTCTCATGCTTTCAGGATATGGATGGTCCCTTGGCATTCTTACTTGTAAAGTGGGACTGTTGGTCCTGCGTTGTATGTAATGATGTCAGAGTGCCTGCAAAAAACTTTTAACCTGCAGAGTGTGGAGGGTCCTGTGTAGGTAACTTATACCTCAGCCTGAAGTGGGGCTTTAATAAAATGGAGATCTGAATGATGAGGTGAGGAGGATTCTGGGAATATCATTTGATTTTACTATTTGTGTTCAGATCTAGAGTTTTCTTCCTGTGAAGTCTGGGATCATTTGACCATCACATTGCCTCCTCCTCCCTCCTTGATAGAATAGAGAAATAAAATGAAGATTCTAGAAGTCACCAGAGAGATCATCGAGGAGAGGTGAGCGGTGCTGGAAATTCTGGGACAGTATACAGTAACAGACAAGGGATGTGTCTGGATGGTGACTGTATCATTGTGTGTGTCAGGTTCCTATAAGGTGTCAGGATGTCACTGTCTATTTCTCCATGGAGGAGTGGGAGTATTTAGAAGGACACAAGGATCTCTACAAGGATGTCATGATGGACAATCAGCCGCCCCTCACATCACCGGGTAAGAGGAGACTTTATTGTGAAGAAAATAGCAGTCTGGAGGGTCCACCTAGATCCCTCATCATCTGATAAACACATATAAACAATGTATTCAGTCTGTGTGTGTGTTTCCTACAGATTGATCCACTAATGGGAAGCCACCAGAGAGATGTCCCCGTCCTCTGTATTCCCGAAATTCCACACAGGAAGATCACACCATCCCTCACCATCATCAGTTAAATGATAGTCAATTATTGGTAGATATGATTTATATACAAGTATGTTTGTAACAATGAATGTTTTATTATATATTCAGAGTGGAAACCCCGGGGATGATAATATTGATGTTAAAGAAGAGTATAAAGAGGAAAATGAGGAGTATGGAGTGATGGAGGAGTTTTCAGAAGGACACAAGGATATAATGGAGCCACCTAATACCAGGAACCCACTAGAGGGATGTCCCCGTCCTCTATATTCCTGGGAATACACATAGGAAGGTCACATCATCGCTCACTGTTGCAAGGTTGGTGGTACGGAGCATCTAGAACATGGATTTGAGGGGGTAAAGTGTGGATTTTTTATGTAATGTCACAATAATAAAGCTTATATTTTACAGATGATATTTTTTCTCATGTTCTTAGAGTGGAGATCCAATCGATATAGAATTTGAGGTTAAAGCAGAAGAAGAAGAGACATATGTGAGGGATGATCAGCAGTCTATGTGGCCACGTGTTTGGCCACCATTTTGTTTTTGTTTGGTGATGTTGAAAACCACATGGCTGAGCCGCCATTTTGAGATTTAACAAACCACCTCTTCTGTTTCTGTTTTTGGTATTTCTAAACATTTTTTTTTCTCTTTTTTTGTTTAAAAGGGAAACTTTGTTATAGAGTCATTATGAGATTTTTGTACTGTATTTCAGTTTTAAGCAGGGTTTCTTCGTTTTAATTGAAATTCAGCCTCTAGGGAGATTTTTACAGGATCATTGTAGTTTTTCTAGCTAACCTTGTTCATCTTTTTGTTCAAATTCAGCATATATATATCCAACGCCTCTGTTTTTTGTGTTTTTATGTCTGTTTTTAGGGTTAACTATTTTGTTTTGTAAGCATTTGTGTTTAAGTTGTTTTTATAATGTATTTTGCCCCATTTTTGTTGTAAATACATTTTTGGAGTGTAACTGATCCATTCTTATATTGGATTCAGTTTTCGGGTTTGTTGTGTGCTGAGTAGTGGTTATTTCTCACAGAGGTAGTGTTTTTGGTACTGCAGGTTAGGTTTTAGGTAGAGAGGTTATACCTTCCAGTGTGTAATCAGTAACTGGCTTCTCAATTTAATTGTGCTTTCGGGGTTGTTTGGCTACACGGGTTAGGTTGAAACGAACGCATGTACTTTGAGCCGTCTATGTGAAACGGGTGATAGCAACACAATTGTTTCAGCCTTCAACACGTGAGGAGTAGAAACTGAAACCCGCCCCACATTTGGCCATGTAAAATAATCTGAGTTGTGGAGCATGTGGGGGTTGCTGAGCTGTATAGCCGTACAAAGCCACCGGGTTGAGGTTTTCTAGTTGACCGGCGGAGGGCCGTGTAAAATAATCGTAGTCCGCAAGTAAGCCAACACTGTCAAAGCAGGCACCTGGCAGTGTTGCTCCTAAGCCAGGTGCGAAGGAGCGATTCTAATCATCATGGGCAATGGTTCGTCCATGCAAGGGGGGAAAACGCAGGCCCCCTCAGGAGGCCAAACAACTTTTGCGGTACATGAAGTCTGGGTTTGGGGCTCGGGCCATGAGACCCCTCAGGAAGTGGCATAACCAAGGGAACCAGTTGGTGCATCCCTTTGGAAGGTACCTTTGATGTATGGAGATGGGAGGAGTTCCTTATAGAATTTAGGACTAGGCTCCAGGCAACAAAGATGCTAGGAGTAGGGCAATTGTGGCTTCAGAGATCTATTATGGTCTATCAGCAAGGCGTGCATGAGGCGTTTTTTTAGTCCGGAAGAACCGCATTATGTACACTTGGCCTGATGAGATAGCAGAGTCCAGCGATCCAGTGAGGGAAGTGAAGGAAGCTCTTCCTGGGCTAACTTTACTGAGACGAGCCAGATCCGCTGACACTGAACCTGTCACTGTCTCTCCTGATTCATGGCTTATTATTGACTCTACTATCTCTGCACTATAATCTCCGTTTTCTTCAGCTCATAGTACAGCACTCAATACTGTTAACACCCTCCCACCTCACACTGTCTCTATCTCTCAACAGCTGTCATAACAGCTGAACCCTCTCCTTCTAACTCTGTGGTAAACTATGAGTTTTTTTAACAGGTCTGCTATGGGATGTGGAAAGTCAGGGCACTTTAGGCATAATTGTCTGACCAACTCGCGGGGTAAGTGGCAATTTATTCCGGAGGATCCGGAAACTTCAAAAGGTAGGTATGGTCAGAAACGGCTATGACTCATCATAGGGCATTGGTAAACCGGTGTCAGGCCACATCCTAGAGGAATTAAAATATCCCCTCCCTTGACACAGATGCAGCTAAAACTGTTCTAAGGTCTCAAGACGCTGAGGCAAGGTTCCCCTTCCAGGGGAGACAACTCCCACCATAGGTCTCATGGGCCAGACAGTATCTTTACGAATGAATGAACCTCTCTATTGCAGGCTAGGCCAGTTCTGAAAGGAGAAAGTTGTTTTTTTTTATTTCAGGTCATTGCATTTCTCAGGGTACTCAACATCTAACCACTCAGGAATACAGACATTGAAGGACCTCCAGAGACCTCCTAACCTTAAACGATGCACTCTTTATGAACCCTGTGTCTCTTCCTGTTAAGGAGGAAGAGAAGGGGGAGAAGGTCGTGCGGAAAATGATTTTTTTCAAAACTTTACTAATCTCTCTCTGATCAATTTCCAACTTTAGTAGGACACGAGGAACAACACGATTGCCTTTCTTTAATGGAGTGGGAATCAGCGGCTGTCAGTCCAGTGAAGGAGACCCCCATTCCAGACGCTAACCTTTTTGACGATAGTTCCAGGTACTACACCCCAGATGGTAAGCCACACACGGGTTATGCGGTAACTACAACTGGTGAAATTGTGGAAGAGGGTTCTTTAGGTTCCGCACAGGAAGCTGAGTTGTGGGCACTAGCAAAAGCCTGTGAGATGCATAAAGATCAGAGGATCACTTTCTATACAGATTCGAGATACGCTTTTTGGGTTGGCACATGATTGTGGCCTTATCTGGAAGGCAAGAGGATTCTCTTGACTAGTTTGGGAAAGCCAGTGAAACATGCGGTGTTAATAGATAAACTGTTTATTGCCTTCTGCTTGCCACACAAGATCGCCATTCTGAAAGTAAAGGCTCATACTACTGAGACGACTATGGAAGCCAATGGATATGCCTTGGCAGATAGAGCTGCTAAGGAAGGTGCTCTGAGCTCTGTGGCAGAGACCCTGATGCTAGTCATCCCATCTGACGTGTCACTAGAGGAATTTAGGAAACTGCAGTCCAAAGCGGAAATGCAGGAACAGAGGAGATGGACAGCCTTGGGGGCTACACAGGGTCCAGACGACATCTGGGGTCTTGATGGTAAATGGTGCTTACCCAGATCACTTTTTCCAATGATAGCCCACTTGGCTCATTACCCTGGGCATCAGTCAAAGATGGTTATTTATGCACAGGTAGAGGAGCATTGGATTGTCCCTGGCTTTACTACCGCAGCTGAAAATGATAACGGTACCGAGAAGGCACTCACCCAAACCGGAATATCCCTTTCAGCCCATTCAGATAGACTATATCACTTTGCCAAAGAACGGAACGTACGAGCATGTCTTGGTCTGTCTGGATATATTCTCTGGGTGGCCAGAGGCTTGGCCCTTTCACAATGCCAATGCCACTACCAAAAGATCCTTTCTGAGATAGTTTGTCGCGGGGGGCTGCCTGGAATGATCGAGTCGGATCGCGGATCACACTTCACCGGTCAGATCTTTGCAAAGGTATGTAAGGTGCTTCAGGGATTCATCCTCAAATTAGCAGTAAGGTTGAAAGGCTGAATAGAAAAAGCCATGGCCTGAATGTCTTTCCATTACTCTTTACCCCATCAGGAATGCCCCATGAGTTATCACCCTACAAGGTTTTGTTTGGGAGTCAACCAGAGACTGGATTGTACTTTCCTCAGCAGCTGTCATCTTTACATTCTCAGCTGACGGGGTAGGTACAGTCCCAGCAAAGGGAGCTCCAAAAGGTCCATCATAGGGTTTGGGAGTCTCTCCCGGACCCTGACATGATAACCAGTGTACATTCTATTCAACCAGGTGACTGGGTTGTTCTGAGGAAACATCAAAGGACGGGATTGGAGCGGAGGTATTCCGAGCCATACCAGGTTCAGCTGACAACGCCGACTTCTTTGAAGCTTAACTGGATCCATGCCAGCCACTGCAAAAAGCTGCTCAACTCCATCCAAGTATGATAATGAGGAGTATCGTTTTTATTTACATACTTAGCTTAGTGTATTTTAGCAAGGGTTATGATGAACAGCACCCCAACTTATTGTTTAAAATGCATCTTCAGCTGGCCAAGGCGGCAAACAGGTCTAATTGCTGGATGTGCTCCAAACCGCCACCTAGCTATTACACCCCAGCAATGACAGACGTTCGTATTGGCATGACGACAACCAGGAGACACTTGTGCACAGAATTTAATGACACATTCCTAGAGGGTAACATCAGTTATAGTTCTAATGTTAGCTCTGGCTCCTGTTCTTGGTTGGCCAATTCAATTTGGGTAGAAGGACAATTAGGTAGTCAACAGATGTGCTTTAACTTTAGTTTTGGCACCGGGACTAGATTTGTAGGATCTACAACCTGTGGGACAGGTATAACAGTCAACCTCACCAATGAAACTCCGGGTCTTTTTAATGGTAACAAACAGACCCGATTATATCTGCTGGAAAGGCGGTTGTGATGTACAGACTAAGGGAGCAATCCTTCGGTCTATTATGTTAATGCTTAGTGCCCGTGACCGACAGCAAAATTCTTCATGTACGGTGCTGGCAGGTCCCTATTACTTTTTGTGTCATTCTGCGCCTTATAAGGTAGTGCCTCCTAATGCAAAAGGTTTGTGTGCTTTAGTGAAGCTCATACCCGCATCATACATTGCCGCTGATCGTGAGGATCGGCTATTAAGGAAGGCAAGGGTGCAAGACCGGTTTTGCAGAGAAATGTTTTCGTCTCACGATCAGGCATGGGCATGGTTCCTGGCTTAGACTGGGTGGGAGATCGAGCTGATGAAACTGTTGAATCATTTCTGGTCCATTGTGGATGAGATGTTCAATGAAACTGTTATCGCTTTTCTTTCTTTTTTTAACTTTTTGAAATAGTTTTTATTGTGAAAAGAACTGTCCTGTTTATTTGGAAGAAGAAGATTCATCAAGGGACACATGGGAGCATATGACAAAGGGGGGGGGGGGGGGGGCTGTTGTGGAAATTTTATTAATATTTATGTGAACGTTTCTTTAGGATGTATTTTTAGTTAAATTGCCATTATGTCTCCCAGTGTCAGTTTACCGGTAATCAATATGCACAGCGAATATTGCTTTAACTGGCCTTGAGAAAAGACCTGTAATTGTGGAAACCTTCCATCAAATGGAGACTGCACGCTATTTGTAGCCTGATCATCCCTATAGGCGGTGCCGGTCCGGATCTATGGCAGTGCAAGGAGAACTCCACCGCACAAATGTTTATCAGCCAGCCGGGGCCCCGGTATTCACTGACAGAGATAAGTTTGTGATGTGGAATTCTTATCGTTTTAATAATATCTGCCCTTTTACCAGGATTGGCTGGCAACTTTCTGTTATATTTGATCCATATGTTTTAATGAACTATATTATATAGGATTCAACGCCATTAATCCTTTATACTGAAAAGCAAAATGTACAGCTCTTTTGTATAAGGTTATCCAAGCGCTCGGTGACAAAGAAAGAAACAGGCGCACACACTGTGTCAAATCAATGCCAACTGAAGATTCTCTGCCTTAGAGCAGAGCCCAGGTTTAGTTATAGTCAGAGAACAAAAGGGGGTTGCAGGGGAGATGGCATCAACACCACCAATCACAGACATGTATACTTTCAAAAGTACAATAGGAAAGGGGAGTACATGTTTATGGACAAACACGGCCGTGTGCACGAGACTCCAACCTCCAAGTGAAAATGAAACAAAGCAACATGGCTGCCAAGGCCTGACTCAAAGTCTGGGTTGTCCAGGATGGGTATCAGAGAGGACATAGGGGATGCTGAAGTGTGACGGAGTTGTTCCCGGACAACTACGAGTGTGCTCCCTAAGGTAGGGTGTTTAAGGAGTTCTTCAGGAAGAGGATGGGTAATCCAAGGCCAACTTTTTGCCATGTTGCCAGAATCCTCCATCTCCATGGCCACTCAGCTCTTGGCCTCGGCATGGCAAAGTCAATCAACCAGCCTGGTGAGATGCGTGGCTCTATGGTAGGCCAACTCCCTCCCCCTAGACTTTCGGCAGGTGGAGGAGCTGGAGTTGTATGCGTGGTCTCCGGTGGGACCACACAAATTCCCAGAAAATAGTGTTGATACATTTGAAAAAGAGGGGAGGTGAATGGGGAGGGCCTGCATCAGGTATAATAACCTAGGTAGGATGGTCATCTTTAGGGCGCCGCAGCGGCCAAACCAAGTTAAAGGTGAGAGAATGCCATTGTGAGAGGTCTTTACGCATTTGTTGGAGTAATGGGTCGAAATTTGAGCTATATAGGTTGGCGAGGTCAGGTGTAATATTTACTCTAAGGTAGCGTATTGAGTCCGATGCAATCCGAACTGAGCAGAGCGGTCAAAGTTGTTCCAGTGTGTTACCGTCCAACAATATAGGGAGGGCCTGGGAATTGGAGAAATTGATCTGGCAGTATGACAATGACCCATGGGTGTGGAGGGCCTGCAGTAGGTGGGGTAGTGAGGTCAGGGGGTCCGTCAGGAAGAAAATCAAGTCCTCCGCAAAAGCTGCAACTTTGTGAGCTCCAGAGGGTTTCTGTAAGCCTCTGATCTTCGGCTCCCCATAGAGGAACCGTTCCAGGGAGAGCACAACAAAGATCAGGGGCGAGAGCAGGCAACCGTCAGGTGCCATTGGTGATCCCAAAAAAAAAAAAATCAGAATGCCACTCATTGACCTTAACCGCTGCGGAAGGGTTGGAGTACAGGGAGAGGATCCATGTCAACATTGTCGGCCCCAGACCGAAATGCGACAACGTGGCTCTATCAAAAGCCTTCTCCGCATCTGTAGATAGCAGAAGGGGATGCTGGGTAGATCAGGATGCATGGATTAGGTTAAGTACCCTGATCGTGTTGTCTCGTGGTTCTCTAAGGGGTATAAAGCCTGCCTGGTCGGTGTGTATTAAGCTCGGGATGTGGAGAAGCAACATATTGGCCAAGATTTTTGTCAAAATTTAATAGAGCGATGGGAAGATAGCCCCTACAATGAGATAGTTCCTTTCCCTCTTTAGGTATTAAAGAGATGTGGGCTCTGAGTGTGTCCATGGGCATGAGGCGACCATCCTTGAGGGAGTTGAGCGCTGTAATCAAGTGGGGGGAGAGGATCTCAAAGAAGGTTTTGTAGTAGGTTGGGGTAAAGCCATCAGGGCCCAGGGCCTTTTTGGGTCTGGAGTTTGCCAGGGCCACCCCCAGTTCCTCCACAGTGATCGGTTCCTCAAGCTCCTCCCGAGGGAGCGAGGGCATGCCCGAGGCTGAGATTTAAGACTGGATGGCCTCCATGGGGGGGTTGGGATGCTGGGGAATTGGGGTGTAGATTATAAAGGCCCTGGAAGAAAGAGCAAAATTCCGCCGCTCATGGAGGGTATAAAGGTTTTGATGCGGGGTCCACGAAGGGCGCGGGCTAGTAGCGTACCGAGTTTGTTTGAGAACTCGAACATTGAGCGCCGTGCCCATGCCATTGGAGGAAAAGGAGAGAAGGAAGAGGGTAGAGGCGGGGAAAGGAAGAAAGGGGAGGGAGTAGTCTAGACTATTAGAGAAAAATGGATCCCCAGCCGGGAGTCAAAGAACACCCGAGTGGGGAGCTGCCCTAGCAGGGGGTTGGTACAAGTATGTGGGAGAGAAGGACAGAGGTGCACAGGACTTTAGACCAGGGGAGCAGGTCTTCAGTGGGGTAGATAAAACCAATATTTTATATCAACAAACAATGCAATATAACAAGGCACAAAAAATAGCTAGATAATGGAGAAGGAATGGGTCTCCATCCAGGTGTCTTTTAGGGTGACTGAGAGGTGATAGAACGTCGTGTGTGGGTTCATCCATCCCATATCCCCGGAGTCCACCATCCGATACGGAGTCATGGTAGGATGAAATGAGGCCTGGAGATGCCACACCAACCAAGATGCCGTGAGCTCCCAGCCCCACGGAGAGGTAGTCCCCACGGGGTCATCAGGGATTTGGAGATGGCCCATAGTAAGCGCGGGGGTGAGGTACAAGAAGGCCCCACATGAGGGTTAACATCGGGTGGACGATAAATGGAAGTGAATGTAAGCAGGAAAACTCCAGGCAACTACAGGGTAGGGAGTCATATCAATTGGCCGAGTGCTGGCCCCAGGGGGTATAGGGGGGAGGTATAGAGAGGGAGGAGGGGAAGGAAGGAAAGTAAGGAGGGGGATGGGGGCCGTGAGCATCGGTGGGGGGGGGGGAGCACAGGAAAAAAAGACTAAAAAGGTTGACTGGGAACTTCCCTGGACCTGGGGCTCACCCCACACAGGATGGTCTGCAGATGTGAATCTGTAAGGGTACAGGAAGTTCATAGTATGGTTCAGTTCTGTGTGGCTAAGGCAACTGCGGTGCAATTTGTTCATTTTAACAGATGAAACAGCACTAGATGGGATTGCTCTCCTGTCGTCATACTCTAAATTGGAGCTCTCCCTAGCTGCACCCTGGTAATAACATTGCTAGGTCTATTCATTTATCTGCTACATACTTATATAAATGCCTCCTGACATTAAGGGATATTAAATGTTATTAGACCATTTGCTGTGCTGGTGGAATGCTTTCCATTGATTTAACATGTAAAATATCACATTTATCCACTAGAAGGTGCTAATTTGCAAAATACTTAGTGCCAAAAATTTGACCAAATACGATATTTTCCTTTTAAAATCAATTTTTGGTATGAAGTACCTGGTGGAGATCGAGCTGTAGAGGGGGCTTCTCTTGCACCTCCTGTCCAACACCCCTGGTAGAGATGACTGGTGGTGTGAGTGGCACAAGAATCGGTATAGCAGGTGGCACCAGCTGAGCCTTGATAGGAAACCGATTGCCGTGGATCACCGGATGGACACCTAAAAATCCATGATGCTGGATGAGAAGGCAGAAGCGTAGCCGGAACACAAGCCAAGAGGTTGTCAACAGCCAGGCAGTGCGGGTACAGGAACGTGAGACAGAACATTTGGGCAGTGAGGTACAAAGGCATGAGACATGAGCAGGGTCAAAACACAGGCCAAGGTCACAGGTAGGCAGGCAGGAATCCAGAGGAGAGTCGAGAAGAAGCCGAGTCAAACACAGGTAAACAGGAAGCAGGTCAGGGCACAGGTGAACAGGAACAAGCTGAAAGACCACTCAACAATGTGCTCCTGCCATTGCTCATATAGGCCATTTGGCACCAATGTGTGCACGCACATTTGCACATGCGCACCTTTCTTCTTGTGCACATGCTAATGGACCCACGCATGCGCACCAATGCCTGTTTGGGTCCGGCTAAGCTTCTCTTACAGTTGGTTTAATACTGTTGGTTTAGCCTATGTTCTTCGATGTCTACTATACTCATAAGTGCATTAGTATGATCTCAGTTATTAGCATGAAACCATGTCTTTTGAAGAAAAATAAGGAGGCTATTCTTAAAAAATTAGTTGGACAAATGTGAAAAAGCATTTGGCCAGCAATTACAAATTCTGGCTGTAATTTAATTAACACAGTGATTTCCTATGATTGTCAGCTCCATCTATTGGCTATAATGTGGTTATTTTACTGAAATACCTCCAGCTAAATAAATACTACATTATGGCCATAGGAAATCAGTGTATGAAATAAAATATGAATGACGTTTGTGATGGCTGGGCAATTGCTGGTCAGATTCTTTCAACAAATGTTTTAAAAAATAGACTTCTATTTGTGAGAGATTGTACCAAAAAATGTACTCAGCCAACGAAAAGTAATGACTCAATTTTTATTTTTCTACGGCTATCAATGGCCAACACTGTACAACACTTCATCCATGTCTTTGGTGATCTCTGATCTCCTTATGAAGTGTTTCTTACATGATGAAGATCAGCCATGGAGTATATCTGAGGTGTATATCAGGGTGTGCTTCTTCCCCACATGGGAGCTGTGATGTCCAGCAACATTCATATAGAAGACTTTCCGCACTCAAGGCACTACTACATCTTGAGGGCTGTGTGGGATCCCTGATGTACAGGAAGACAGGACTTCATTGAGGAACAATTCCTTTCCCTCAAGGCAGGAGCTTCTCCCCCATGTGCAATCCCTGATGTCTGTAAAGATTGGACTTCCCTGAAAAACATTTCCCGCACTCAGGACAGGAATACGGCTTCTCTCCCGTGTGCAATCTCTGATGCTTGTAAAGAGAGGACTTCACTGAAAAACATTTACTGCACTCAGGACAAGCATATGGCTTTTCCCCTGTGTGAGATCTTTGATGCCTGACAAGATCTGATGTTTGCACAAAACATTTCCCGCACTCAGAACATGAATATGATTTTTGCCCCGTGTGAGATCTCTGATGCCTAACAAGCTTTGATTTTTCTACAAAGTATTTCCCACACCAAGAACAGGAAAACAGCTTCTCTCCTATGTTCAATAGATGATGTTTGTAGAGATTCGACTTCACTGAAAAAGTGTGGAATCTCTGATGTGTAGAAAGAGATGACTTGTCTGAAAAACATTTCCCACACTCCGAACAGGAATACGGCTTCTCTCCTGTGTGAGACCGCTGATGTATATAAAGAGTAGACTTCCTTGAAAAACATTTCCCACACTCAGGACAGGAATATGGCTTCTCTCCCAAGTGAGACCTCCGATGTCTGTTAAAATGGGACTTCTGTGAAAAACATTTCCCACAGTCAGGACAGGAATAGGGCTTCTCTCCGGTGTGAGTTCTTTTATGCACATTAAGATTGGATTTAAAATGGAAACTCTTCCCACACTCAGTACAGAAAAACTTCTTATCTGTTGGAAGGTCGGTACCTTCCCTCACAGTCTGAGGTTCCTCAGGATAAGAGGAATACGATGGTCCATCTACACTGTGTGGTGCCGGATGGACATTTGAGGTAGCCGGGTTTTCTCCTGGACTATACTGTGTGATGTCCTTATCTTCTACTTTACAGTCTGGAGACAAAGTGAGACAATCCTCTGAGGTTTTCCTCATCTCCCGTCCATCTACTAAAATAGAAATAACAAGATTATTACTAGACATGAGCAGATTGGTTCCCCTAAACCAGGACTCCGCCCACATCAGGCAGCTTTGTTTCTATACAGATCTATCCCTCCACTTGGCACAGCCAGCAAACAAGAAAGCAAGTAACGCTGGGAGAATTGTTCTGTTGCTCTGAGATCTTGCTAGACACAGACATGCGGGAGAAAACCCTAGGTCTAGTATCGCCTATTTTGCTGCCAGCTGACCCCCAGAATCTCCATACATCCAGTCTAGATACATAAATTGTGTCTGCAGAACAGAGAAGGAAGATTATCCGAGAGAAATACAGGACAGGGAACACAGCTCAGGAAAGTGACCAGGGTATTACAGGCTGATATCACCCAGTCCTTGTCCTACTCTGGACCAATCAGTGAGCAGTATGGGTGGAGGAATGTATTTAGTGTTAATGACCCACCTGTGCTGATCTCTGTAGGAGTGTCCTCTTCTATAACTGTCCCCGTTATTCCATCCTCCTCCATGGACTGATGTACATCACTCACATACCTCTCTTCTGCTTTTATTTCAACTTTTATATCTATCAGATTTTCACCCTAAACCAAGAGAAGGATAGAAAATATTATCTGTAAAATATAAGCTCACATAATAAAATATCCACACATCCTCTTCATGATTTCATGTTCCAGATGTTCAGTTCCACCAACCTTGTATTGGTGAGGGATGGTGTGATCTTCCTGTGTAGAATCCCGGGAATACAGAGGAGGGGGACATCTCTCTGGTGGGTTCCTGGTATTAGGTGGCTCCATCAAATCCTCGTGTCCTTCTGAAAACTCCTCAATCACTCCATACTCCTCATCCTCCTCTTTATACTCTTCTTTAACATCAATATTATCATCCCCGAGGATTCCACTCTGAGATATAAATAAACATTCATTGTAACAAACATGCTGTGTATAAAGCATAACCACCAATAATAGTTCCTCGTCTACCTGATCACGTTTTGTGTAATTGTGATCTTCCTGTGTGAAATCCCAGGGACACAGAGGATGGGGACATCTCTCTGGTGGGTTCCCATTACTGGATCCATCTGTAGGAAACACACACACTGACTGAATACATTGTTTCTATGGGTTTATCAGATGATGGGGGATCTAGGTGGACCCTCCGTACTGCTCTCTCCTTTACAATAAAGTCTCCTCTTACCCGGTGATGTGAGGGGCGGCTGATTCTCCATCATGACGTCCTTGTAGAGATCCTTGTGTCCTTCTAAATACTCCCACTCCTCCATGGAGAAATAGACAGTGACATCCTGACACCTTATAGGAACCTGACACACACAATGATACAGTCACCATCCAGACACATCCTTTGTCTGTTACTGGATAATGTCCAAGAATTCCCAGCACCGCTCACCTCTCCTGTCAGCAGCTCCATCATCTTCTTGGTGACTTCTAGAATCTTCTGCATGTTGTGTCTCTCAGGTTTTAGGGAGTCACATGGAGGCACTGTGATGGTCATATAATCCCCTGACTTCAGAAGACGAAATCTCTGTATTGAGGAACCAAAAGGAAAATCATATTAGAATCCCAGAATCCTCCTCACCTCTCCAGTCAGGTCTGTGTTTTATTAATAGAGATAAGAGTGACGTCATGAGACCTCCCAGAATCCTCGTCACCTGTCGGGTCAGGTCTGTTTTATTAATAGAGATGAATCCTCCTTACCTCTCCTGTCAGCAGGTAGATGATCTCCAGGGTGAATGTTAGTATCTTCTCAGTCATGTGACTCTGGTCCTCCTCCATCTTCATTGATGTTGTCATGCGGACAGGTTTCTCTGTTGATCGATAGGGGGAAATTACTTTGTATATGGACTGTATTGGTTGAATAATATTAGTGTCACAGTCAGGGGTCAGGCTCCGAGACCAGTAGCTATAGCAGTAGAGAGGCTGGATAAGTACACAAGCAAGTCACCAAGGTAAGTACTAACCGGTGTTCACCAGAGCTCCTGATGGTGGAGATAGGTTTTGCTGCATATTAGTACCAGGTCATGGTGCTCAGGATCACCCCACCAGAAGGTGAGCAACCCGGGGTCCAGTAGCAGATATAGGGATAAGCAGAAGCTTACTCAGTAAACAAGACAAAGGTAGGTAGCAAGTGGTTGCAGGTTGGTATCAAGCAGAAGCGTAGTCAAGGAACAAGCCAAAGGTCGGCAACGAATGGGAGCGGAAATACAAACAGCAGCAGGAGTGACAAGGCCCAGTTCCTGCAGAGATTGGACTACTTAGGGGTTTATTTAAAAAACAATATCTACATAGACATTCATCCAAGAAATCTGTGTATAGGACTGGTGCTAAGTGGGGGGACAAGGAGGGAACTGTTGCTCAGTGGGGGGAGATGGGGCACTAGAGCTCAATGGGGGAACGAGGGGAAAGTAGTGCTCAGTAGGGAGACAAGGGGGGCACAGGTGATCAGTGGGGAGACAAAGAGAGCACTTGTGCTTAGTGGGAGGACAAAAGGGGGCACTGATGCTCAGTGGGTCAATGGTGCTTATTGAGGAGACAAAGGAGCTCTGGTGATCAGTGGGGGAACAAGGGGGTAGTGGTGCTTACTGGAAAGACAAGGGGGGCAATGGTGCTCATTGGGGAGACAAAGATCACTGGTGCCCAATGGGGAGACAAAGGGGGAGCACTGGGGGTTGAAAATGGGACACTGGTGCTCGGAGCGAAAACGCATTGGAGGCGTGGCCTGGTGGGAGAGTTGTCTCTCTCATACCACCAAAGGACTCTGTGGATGTGTTGCACCAGGTATCTTTTTTCTCTTGCTTCCAGTGACTACAGGAGTTGGGATGAGCTCTATCCCTTGCTGGCACTCCTGCAAGGGATGCAGCATCACCCACACTACTCCCCAAAGTAATTGAGCCTGAGCAGCACACTAAACCATCAGTCACGTTCAGTGGGAAGAGAAGGGGGCACTGATGCTTAGTTGGGGGGACAAAAGAGGGCATTGGTGCTCAGCAGGAGATAAGGGGGCCACCGGTGCTCAGTGGCGAGAGAAGGGGGCAGTGGTGCTCAGTGGAGAAACAAAGGGGGCAGTGGTGCTCAGTGGAGGAACAAGGGGGGCGCTGGTGCTCAGTGGACGAACAAGGGGGGCGCTGGTGCTCAGTGGAGGAACAAGGGGGGCGCTGGTGCTCAGTGGAGGAACAAGGGGGGCGCTGGTGCTCAGTGGAGGAACAAGGGGGGCGCTGGTGCTCAGTGGAGGAACAAGGGGGGCGCTGGTGCTCAGTGGAGGAACAAGGGGGGCGCTGGTGCTCAGTGGAGGAACAAGGGGGGCGCTGGTGCTCAGTGGAGGAACAAGGGGGGCGCTGTTGCTCAGTGGAGGAACAAGGGGGCGCTGGTGCTCAGTGGAGGAACAAGGGGGCGCTGGTGCTCAGTGGAGGAACAAGGGGGGAGCTGGTGCTCAGTGCTCTCTTTGTCCCTCCACTGAGCACCACTGCCCCCTTCTCTCCCACTGAGCACCGGTTGCCTCCTTATCTCCCGCAGCGCACCGGTGCCCTTCCCTTGCTCACCCACTGAGCACTAATACCTCCTTCTCTTCCCAATTTTGTTTATTAAAAGTCTTGCAATCAATAAGCATAAAATCAATATACATAAATAAATATATACATATTTACATGAAAAGGGGAAAAAAAAATACATAGCAAATTCTGCTCTCAAATAAAGACTGCCTTTACAGCAAAAACAAAACTCACATCATGAAACACATCATTACCGGGAAAAATAATCTTAATTAGACTCACACCACCACACCAGACATCAAACCTGCGAGGTCAAGAAACAAAAACCACTCCCATTATGCATGCAGCCCTTCTTCAAAAATGAAGATATTAACTAACAAAAGCTAAGGGTGTGAAAGAAATAGCATAGGAAAAAAGCTTTTCACCCAGAGATGGACAGTTCACCAAAAGCAGGTCTGATATTCCTCCACGCCCTTATCCAGACCGCTCGAGGCTCCCTGCCCTTCTCAAGACCCCGAATCTTCCCAACCTCACCCAGAATATCGTACACCACCACCTCGACAGGGAGGACTTTCTTCCGCAGGGTAATCTGGCACCGTGCATTCCACGTGAAGTAACGGACAACTATACTAACTAGAAAAAGTGTATCCAAATCAAAATCCCAGCGAGTCGGGAATGCCCCATACACCCACTCCGCATAACTCATGCGATAGAGAAAGGGGATGCCTAGAGCCCTCCCCACCCTTTTATACACCTCTATGTTAAAGGGACACTGGAGCAAAAAGTGGTCCATAGACTCCACTTTACCAACACACTCCGCTCTAGGACAATCCCGATCATCCACAGGGCGATGCTTCAGGTTCCCTCTCACATAGAGCCTTCCATGGAAAGCGAGCCAGGCTTGATCCCTAAACTTCAAAGGGATTCTTCCTAAGTTAATTAAACGCAACCCCTCCCTCATTACGGGGCCTGGGCAATCCCTTAAGGTCAGCGACACACTGAAAGCAGAGCCCAAAATCCTCTTCTCCAGAAGCTTTCTGGGGAGGGACTTGATATCCCCCACTGTCACCTGCCACTGCCTAAGTATTTTCAGACACGGGGCAACATAAGCCGGAAGCTTGCCATGTCGGACTCTCAGACTTTTCACTGGCCCGCCATCTTCCCAGCATCGCAGAAAAGGCCTAAACCAAGATTGAAAAATACCCACCCATCCCGGCGGGGTCTCTGCTAACATATTACCAAGATTATACTTTAAAAAAAGCAGAGAAAAGAAAACTATAGGGTTGACCATTCCTAGACCACCTTCCCGCCTGGACAGGTAAGTTACATTGCGTTTAATCAGGTTCAGCCTATTTCCCCATAACAGTTGGAAAAAGCAGCTGTACACCCTTGCATAGAGAGATTCCGGCAAGATACAGACAAAGCTGACATATAAAAAGATTGGGATCAGGTAAGTTTTAATCAAGTCAACCCTTTCCCTCAAGGAAAGTTTCCATTTCTTCCAGCTTGCCACCTTGGCATTGGCATTCAACAACCTGCTTTCCCAATTTCGATGACCATAGTCACCAGGACCAAATTTGATGCCCAACACTTTAATTTCCTGCTGGGGCTCTGGGAAGGCATCCGGAAGTTCGAAGCTTTCACCCTCCTCACCCATCCAGAAAACTTCACTCTTTTCATGATTGATTTTAGAGCCAGAAGCCTCAGTGTACTGCTCTATCACAGAGACCACCTCCTGCGCCTCCTCCATCCCAGAGATAATAACAGACACATCATCGGCATAGGCCACGACCTTCAAAGGCGGCACACCAGCAATGCCCAAAGGCACCCCACACAACGATCCACTCTCTAACCTTCTTATGAAGGGGTCAATTGCGAATACATATAGCAGGGGGCTCAAAGGACACCCCTGGCGCACCCCAGAGCCAACCTCAAAAGGCCGTCCAACCCAACCATTAACAAGTGGGAAGCTCTCAGCCCCTTTATATAATGTTTTCAGCCAATCAATAAACCTCCCCTGCAGGCCGTATCTACCAAGTAGCAAATACAGGTACTCATGATTGACTCGATCAAAAGCCTTCGCCTGATCCAATGCCAGCAAGTACTTTCTCCATCCAGCAGCCCTGCATCGCTCCAAAGCCTCCCGGACAGCTAAAATTGCTGAAAAGGTACTTCTGCCCTGGACCGAGCAGTGCTGATGATTGGACAACAAATCGCCTGCTACTGACGACAAGCGCCAAAAAAGAATCTTCGCCAAGATCTTTCTATCAACATTGAGAAGACTGATGGGGCGCCAGTTCTCAATTATTGAGGGGTCTTTACCTTTTGACAGAAGAATCACAGCGGATTGCCTCATGGAGGGAGGGAGAGAACCCTCATCTAAACAGCTGTTATAAACCTCCGCTAAAAAGGGAGCCAGAATGGACTTAAAACACTTGTAAAATTCAGTTGTCAACCCATCTGGCCCAGGCGACTTTTTGGTAGCCAGCTTCTCTATAGCACAAACTACCTCATCCGCTGAAATTGGTTCTGTCAAATCCATCAAAGGCAATGTATAATTTCCCAATCCTGGAGTAGAATCCAGAAAGCTTTCCATCCTGTCCCGACTAAGGTCCTTTCTTCCCAGAAGGTCTGCGTAATATGACCTGAAGATCTCCAGGATCCCTGATCTGGACTTCACCAGGGAACCCGTACTATCCCTCAGACCTATGACCGTCTTAACTGCTATGCCTTGCTTACAGTTCTGGTAAGGATCAGGCGAGTGATATTTCCCATAATCTCTCTCCAGAACCAAGGAGGCATGCCGGTCGTATTGACACTTCCTAAGAAGAAGCTTTACCTCCGAGATCTCCCCTGGATCTCCTCCATACGAGACAAGACGATCAAGCTTCCTCCGCAAATGCTGGTAGGCAATATACATACCAAGCTGCTTCTTCTTACTTATGGCCTTGAAAAGTCCAATCGCCCTTTGTTTCACAAGCTCCCACCACTCTGACTTACTGCTGCAAAAGTCCAGAATAGAAACCTGTGCCTGAAAAAAATCCTCAAAGGATTGTCTTACCTCTACATCTTCCAGGAGAGCCGAATTCAGTTTCCAGGTACCCCTTCCCCTGGGTGGAGTGTCCGAGGCATTCAGAGTCACAGACAGCATACAGTGGTCAGAGAACTCCACCGCCCTCAACTCAGGAGCCGAGAAAGCAGAGTTCTCCTTTAAAAAAAACCTATCTATCCTACTCTGACTATTCCCTCTCTGAAACGTGAATCCCGTGCTGCCAGGGCAGTGCTTAATGTGCACATCTACCAGGCCTGCTTGTCTAACCATATCTCTAAGAAAAACGCTATCATAACCCAGCCTGTCTATGGAGACCCTCCTGTCTTCAGGCCTAATTATGGTGTTAAAGTCACCTCCAAAGACAACCTGCTGGGATGTAAAAAGGAAGGGCTTGATCTTTGTGAAGAGGCATTTCCTGTCCCATTTTGACTGCGGTCCATAGATATTGATCAGGCGCAGGTCCTGCCCCCTAACAGAGACGTCTAAGACCATGCATCTCCCCATTTCTACCTCAATTATCCGCCGGCACGTTACCATATCGGTTTTAAAAAGAACCGCAACTCCGCTGCAAGGCTCAGCCGCAAGAGACCAAAAGGAGGGACCGCATCTCCACTCCCTTTTTGCTAGATGGACATCGGCCAAAGTATTGAGCCAGGTCTCTTGCAAAAATAAAATCTCAGCATCAAACTCACTGAGCAAAAATAAGGCAATATCACGAGCTCTTGCAGATTTCACGCTGGCGACATTAATGGTCGCCACCTTTATCAGAGCGGGCACTGCCATCAGGATGATTGGGGTAGTCGTTTCTTAACCTCCACCACACTCTCATCACCCGAAACAGCTCTCTTTACACTATGTGACTCCCCCTCATCCATAGATGATAAAGTAGATAAATCGGATACTAACTCCTCCCCTGATAAAACCGAAAATGTGTTGCCAAGAGGAACCCCTCCTGGCTCTAACTGTAAGGAAGAAGTGACCGCTTTACTGGTCTTCCTCTTCTTCTTTTTCTTCCTCTTTGTCCTCTCCCACCCCTCATCATCCGAATCCTCCACAACAGAGGGTGAGACATGGGACATGGACACCCCTCCCTCAACCCCATCGACCCCACCACCATCCAGCACCCCTGCACCCTCTTGGCCGCGTTTGCGGTGTCGAGAGACAGGGACTGGAGGTGGAGTAGGCCGAGGGGGAAGATCCACTATACCCGCCCCCCCAGCAGCTTCCGCTAGTCTGGAGGATCTACGCACAGTAGATGTAGGAACAACAGGAGGGACAGACTCAGGGACCACATCACTAGGGGAAACAGAATCTGACACAACAGACACAGACTCAGGGACCACATCACTAGGGGAAACAGAATCTGACACAACAGACACAGGAGGGGCAACAACAATTTCCTCTCTAACTTCAGCTGCTTCATCTTCTTTATCAAGCCTCTGCAGCTCAGTCTCCAATCCTGGCAAGTTATGCAGTGCCTCTGGGCACTGGCTATATGGATGACCCAGCTGCTGGAACAAATTGCACCGAATCTGGGTGCATTCTCTGGCCAAATGGCCTAAATCCTGGCACAGTGAGCACTTCTTGTGGGTGCAGGACGATGCAAAGTGGCCTTTATCACCACATTTATTACATACCTTAGGCTGACCTTGGTAGAAAATGGTCAGCCTATCCCTACCCAGAAAGGCTGAGCAGGGAAGGTGCTGAACTACATCGCCCAGCACCCCCAATTTTAGCGACACTGTCCAGGCCCCTGTCCATATCCCATGCTCATCAAGGACCTTCCGCAGTGGAGTGAGGACCTCGCCATATCGGCGTAGCCATACTAATAAATCAGCCTCTGGTATGGATTCGTTACGCACCAAAATGGTCACTGATTTTATCAGAGGCTGCCTTGAAATCACTTTTGGCACCAAACCACTCCACTGCTGAAGGCCCTTGCACCTCCTAAATCTCTCCCAGAAGAGATCCAAACTTTCAGGTTTTACAAACGACAAATCGAATTCATAACTCCCCACCGGGCAAATTAAAGCAAAAATATCACAAGCTTTAAACCCCATTTCCAAAATCAACTCAGCCACCCTCCCCCTTACAGGTGGAGTTCCATCCCCCACCCACCTCAACTGTACCACATTCCTCCTCCTATACCCACCAAACCTCCCTGAATTTTGACTAATAACAGAATTCCCACCACCCACCCTGGTGTGACTCCCCAAAGCTGAAGCATAGCTTCCAACATTCCTCCCAGCAGAAAATCCATCAGTTTTTTTTAAATTATCTGACACACACTTAGCAGATAACGATTGCACAGATTCGGGATTGATCTGTGCAATCGAATCTTTCCTCTGCTGAGCAGGAGGAGAAATGTCATTTTTATTTTTCCCAGCATTACTAACCCCTTCACCACCACCCACCACATTCATTGCTTTAACATTGTCATTTTTTATACTTGCTGGGATACTTATTATTGCTGTTGTCTTCACAGCAGAATCCATAGTTGCTGCTGCATTGGTAAGAACTCCAGCTGTCATCTTCTCTTCCACTAGGACAGGGTTTTCAGCTGTGGAAATAGCATTCTGTTTTAACACAGCAGCAGGTAAAGCATTGCAGGATATTTCCATTGCTACTTCCATTCCACTTCCAGAACTATGTTGATCCCCTCCCCCATCAGCAATCAGCACTGGAAGACTGGGAGGCTCAGGTGAACATGAAGCAGGCTCTTTGGAGCTGGCAACCATTTTGCTTGCCGTGGGACTACTGGTCTCAGCCAGACCAGCAAAATCCATGCCTGGGGTGTTTAATGCAGGTCCATCCACATTCGTCTGATGGTCCGGGGCTTGCATGTCTGTCGGTTTCTCCACAGCGGTAACTCCAATAGGTAGCTGTATGCAGAGCTCTTTCTCACCTGGGACACCATCCACTACAGCAGATGGGGCAGACATGTTGGATGGCAGCATGGTGTACTGGGATTTCTCCACCATTACTGGCTTTGCTGACTTGAATCTCCTCTGCCCATCCTCAGGGATTTCTGATGGATCATCAGAAAATACAAACCTGTCTGCTTTCAGGGGTGACTCCATCTGCTGGATGAATGTCAGGGATCCATGTCCACTCTCAACCCCCTGGCTGGTTGCCGCTGGTGATTCCCAGTTCTGGCATGGGGGGAGAGGTGCAGAGGCAGATGGAGCCTGGTCATCCATTAACTGAGGCTGCTGATCCACAGAGCTTGCTGATGCTTGGCTTGTAAATCGCCTCTCATTGTCAAATTTTTCTTTAAATGCTCCACTTCTGTCTTTCAGCCTTTCCAATAATAAAGTTTGTTCCTTTACCTTTTCTTCCAATTCCTGTAACTCAGGCTTCATGGCTGTGCGATTTTTACTCCAGGCCTGGAAATACTTGGTTTTGAAGGATTTGTGTTCAGCCTTCAAAACTTTAAGTTTTTCTTCCGCTCTCCCAATCGCCCTAAAACGATTGATAACCTTCTGGCTGAAGACATCCGCATTCTCACCAGGGCCTGGACCCACAGACAGGTCCTCCACCTCCTCCTCACTAGGCCCCGTGTCATCAGGGGGGTCCCTCCCAGGGCCTCCCCCAGGATCAGGCATTGTTCCTGGGCCAAGCTAGCAAGCAAGGCCCAGGCTTGAAAAGGGCTGGATCTCACAGAGAGCTCCTTGGGTGTGTCCTCCTCCTTCTTCCCACTGACCACCAGTGCTCTCTGTCTCCCCACTGAGCAGCAGCACCCCCTTGTTCCTCCACTAAGCACCAGTGCTCCCTTTGTCCCTCCATTGAGCACCACTGCCCCCTTCTCTCCCACGGAGCACTGGTTGCTTTCTTATCTTCAGCTGCACACCAGTGCCCTTCCCTTGCTCACCCACTGAGTACCAGTGCCCCCTTTTGTCCCCCCAATAAGCACTAGTGGCCCCTTTTCTTTCCACTAAACACCAGCACCCCCCCCCCTTGTCACCCCACTGAGCACGTCTGCCCTCCTTTGACCCCCCCACTAAGCACCAGTGCCCCATTTTGTCTCCCCACTGGGCACCAGTGCTCTCTTTGTCATCCTACTTTGACAAAAGGGGGCACTGGTGCTCAGTGTGGGGGGGGGGGAAACAGAAGTGGCCACTGGTGCTCAGTGGAGGGACAAAAGGGGGCACTGGTGCTCAGTGGGTGAACAAGGTAAGGGTACTGGTGCTCAGTGGGTGAACAAGGTAAGGGTACTGGTGCTCAGTGGGTGAACAAGGTAAGGGTACTGGTGCTCAGTGGGGAGAGAAGGGGGGCTTTGGTGCTCAGTGAGGGGACAAAGAGAGCACTGGTGTTCGGTTGGGGAACAAGGGAGGCACTGATGCTCAGTGGGGAGACAAAGAGCATCGGTGCTCATTGCGGGGAGAAGGGAGGCACTGTTGCTCAGTTGGGGGACAAAAGGGGAACTGTCAGGAATTGGTTCACCTGTTGGTGGCACTGTGGCTCCCAGACCTATAGCCTGCAGTGTCTAGCAGCAGGTGTCTCTCAGCAGCTAGAAGCTCATAGTAAATCAGTCATCACCTGATGCTCATTGCTGAAAGAATACAGTATTTAGTCTTTCCTGTGCTACTTCCCCTTGCCTTGGTGTTCTGCCCATGTGTCCCTTGCTCCTTCTGCCTGATCTCCTGTGCATGATCCAGCCTCTGACACTGACTACGCTTCCTGGTCAAATCCTACTGTCTATATACATTTGGTTTGTGTAGTTGCTCATTGTTTGTTCGTTCACTCATTATATTCTCTGGCTTTGGTTTATGCAGTTCTATTGGAGCTGCTTTTATATTGTTGTTTTTAACTTTATTCTTAAGAAATTACATTATTTTATATTATTTTTATTCCTGTGTTCTTATTAAGTGCACACATTTCTGGTAATGCACTCGGTATAGCTGACATAATGCCAAGGCCAGAAAAGACCAGAATGGCTGCATAGGGAAGCCATTTTTAGCTCTGCTTTTGATTGCTGTAAGATGCACCCAGAGGAGGTTATACTATGCTTCGCTAGTGACAGAGGAAAGAGGAAAGGGAATACTGCCCCCAAACATTAAATGAGCAGACCAGAGATGAGATCAGTTGTTAGAATGCATTCATCTTGCTCATTCCCTAGCTGATCAAGGCAGGATGTTGTTTGGTGATGTTAAGCTCAGGTGGAATCGCTGGTATGGTTTTTGGAGGACAACTCAGCTTAGTTCTTTAACCACTATGCAACATGTTCCTAATACGTGCTATTGGATTTGGTTATTGCAGTACATTCTCTAGTTACACAAGGAAGGTGTAAACTGAGTTTTGCTCAACCCCTAACACAAGCCTGGTCAGACATATTGCACTCAGCCTCAGTCAGCTTGCACCAATCCACAACTGCTGCAAGACACCAGCTTGCTCAAGTATCTTCCTGTCTGTCAACCATAGCAACCTCAATTGCAGTCCAGTATACTCTGCTTCCAACCATAGGTCAGTGCCCTGCCTCCACTAGCTGCACTTCCCCCTTCTACTCCGTTGCCCTCAGAAACCCTCCTCAGCAACTACTCCCTCCTTTTCACCATCTCTCAGTTCTACTCCTCCTCGCTGTACACCCTGCTCACAGCCCTGCAATCACTTGCAAAACTTCAATGTCTAAACCTAAAAAAAAAAAGAAGAATGGTTTTCCAACTTGCACAATTCTGCCACTGCCTGCCGATCGATCTGGTCCAGTCTGCCTTCGTACCTGCCAATCTTGTCAAGCCTGCCACCATGCCATTTGTTCTGGTCAAGCCCATACCAATCCTTCTGTTCTAGACCTGCCTGCCACGGCCTTAACTATGGGTCAGTCTACTCCTGACTCATCCTCCGCCTTACCTTCTGCCCTTTCATATTTGGAACTCACAGTGGCCAGGCCTCATCCTACTGCATTTGCATCTGCTCAAACTTGTCTAAATAGCCCTATCCATCCTTGGGACAGACTCTTTCAGCCAAGGGGGGCCCTCGACCATTCATAAAGCTACTTTGGATCAAGCGAATGTTACAGACTACCAGTCTGACTCTACTGAAATTCGACCCGCTAACCATATCCAGTTTGATTCTGCTAATACTCTGCCTAACCTCGTTCACCCTCTAATCACTGTCCAGCCTTATGGTCCTGTTCCTGATGCCGTGCAGAATGCCCAGCCTGGCGGTCCTGTGCCTGATTCCCAGCCTAGCGGTCCTGCGCCTGATGGTCCTGTTCCTGATGCCGTGCACAATGCCCAGCCTGGTGGTCCTGTGCCTGACGCCTAGCCTAGCGGTCCTGCGCCTGACGCCCAGCCTTTCCCCCGAAGGGTCCTGTGCCTGGTGCACAGCCTGGTGGTCTTGTGCCTGATGCTGAGCCTGGTGGTACTGTGCCTGATGCCCAGCCTGCCCTGGAGATTCCTGTACCTAATGCCAAGCCTGGGGGGTCCTGTGCCTGACACCGAGCCTGCCCCCGGGGACCCTGTGCCAGACGCCCAGCCTGCCGGTCCTGTGTGTGTGTGTGTGTGTGGGGGGGGGGGGAACTGTCAAGAATTGGTTCACCTGCTGGTGGCACTGTGGCTCCCAGACCTATAGGCTGCAGTTGGTGTCTCTCAGGAGTCCAGAAGCTCATAGTAATCAGTCATCACCTGTTGCTCATTGCTGAAAGAGTATTAAGTCTTTCCAGTGCTACTTTCCCTTGCTGTGGTGTTCTGCCCATATGCCCTTGGTGCTCAGTGGAGGAACAAGGGGGGTGGCACTGGTGCTCAGTGGAGGAACAAGGGGAGGGGGGGCACTGGTGCTCAGTGAAGGAACAAGGGGGGGGCACTGGTGCTCAGTGGAGGAACAAGGGGGGGGCACTGGTGCTCAGTGGAGGAACAAGGGGGGGGGCACTGGTGCTCAGTGGAGGAACAAGGGGGGGGGCACTGGTGCTCAGTGGAGGAACAAGGGGGGGGGGCACTGGTGCTCAGTGGAGGAACAAGGGGGGGGGCACTGGTGCTCAGTGGAGGAACAAGGGGGGGAACTGGTGCTCAGTGGAGGAACAAAGGAGGGCACTGGTGCTCAGTGCAGGAACACAGGGGGGCACTGGTGCTCAGTGGAGGAACACAATCTTGATTCAACCCCCTTCACGATCTTAATCCAAAATTTCCACAATTCATTTAACAAGTGCAAAGCGTTCCCTGCTCACAGCTGTCAAAAAAGAAAAAAAGCACCTGGCAAAAGAGAGATAAAAAGAAACATTGTATCTTCTGTTCTTTTAGAGATCAAAGGAATGAACTTTGGTCCACAAATGAGATCAGTTTAACCACTTAAGCCTTGGAAGATTTTACCCCCTTCCTGACCAGGGCTTTTTTTGCGATTCGGCACTGCGTGACTTTAACGGACAATTGCGCGGTTGTGCGACACTGTAACTAAACTAATTTGACGTCCTTTTTTTCCCACAAACAGAGCTTTTTTTTTGTGGTATTTTATCACTTGTGCGATTTTTACTTTTTACGCTATAAACAAAAAAAAAAAGAGCGTAAATTTTGCAAAAATAACAATATTTTTCACATTTTTTTATATGAAATTCCCCCAAAAAAAATGTAAAAATCTAAATTTTTTTAACATTTTTGGCCAATTTGTTTTATGTTACGTTTGGTAAAAAAAAAAAAAAAGAAAAAAAAAAAAAATCGCAAAAAGCGTATTTTGATCGGTTTGCGCAAAAGTTATTGCGTTTACTATCTAAAGGAAAGATTGTCATTTTTGTTGTTTTTTTAAACGCGTAATGGCTGCGATCTGCGATTTTTTTTGCGGTACTGCGACATTGCGGCGGACAGATCGGACCCTTGACTGATATTTTTGACACTTTTGGGGTTACCAGTGACATTACTGCAGTAATCAGTGCTATACATATGCACTGTTACTGCAAAATGACACTGGCAGGGAAGGGGTTAACTTTATTGGGGAAGAAGGGGTTAAGTGTGTCCCTAGGGGCGTGCTTCTACCTGTGATTGGACATGGCTACTGGTGTAGGAACAGTGATCAACGGTCCTACATAGTAGAACCGTATGATCACCATTCCTACACAGGGGAGAATGACAGGCGGCTTGTTTACATCAGCCACCTGCCTTTCTCCCTCTGCACCGACGATCGCCGAGTGACCGGCGGACATCGGGTCCGCCGGTCACACGCACGGACTTGCTAGGGAACGAGCCGGGGCGGGAGCGCGCCTCCACGGGCACGCACTCGCCCGCTATTGGCTCCCAAGCAAGTGACAGGCTAGTGACATATATACGTCACTTTGCCTGGCCGGGGCTGACCGCCGCCGTATATAGTCGTGCGGTGGTCGGCAACCGGTTAAAGACTAAGCCTTATTATGACCCTTGTTAGTTACAAGTTTGAATCAGAATTTTATGCTAGAAAATTACTTCGAAACCTCAAAGATTATATATATATTGTTTTAGCAGAGACCCTAGAGAATAAAATAGCTATAAATAGTTGTTGCACACTATATTTCGCAGCGGTCTTTCAAATGCATTTTTTTGGGGGAAAAAATACACTTCAATTAATTAAAAAAAAAAAAAAAACAAACAGTAAAGTTAGTCCAATTTTTTTGTAAAATGTGAAAGGTGATGTTAAGCTGAGAAACGTTATCTTTTTTCGAAGCAAAAAAAATTGCAATTGTCATTTTATCCAGAATCGTGCAGCTCTAGTGCACAATGTGGATAGATGGGGGGGGGGGGGTACTAGTGCTCAGTGGGGAGACAAGGGAGGCCACCGGTGCTCAGTGGGGAGACAAGAGGGGCCACCGGTGCTCAGTGGGGAGACAAGAGGGGCCACCGGTGCTCAGTGGGGAGACAAAAGGGGCCACCGGTGCTCAGTGGGGAGACAAAAGGGGCCACCGGTGCTCAGTGGGGAGACAAAAGGGGCCACCGGTGCTCAGTGGGGAGACAAAAGGGGCCACCGGTGCTCAGTGGAGGAACAAGGGGGCCACTGGTGCTCAGTGGAGGAACAAGGGAGCCACTGGTGCTCAGTGGAGGAACAAGGGGGCCACTGGTGCTCAGTGGAGGAACAAGGGGGCCACTGGTGCCCAGCGAAGGGACAAAATAGGACATGGGTGCTCAGTGGGGAGCACTGGAGCTCAGTGAAGGAACAAGAGGGCATTGGTGCTCAGTGGGGGAGATAGGGGGAGCACTGGTGCTCAGTGGGGGAGAGAAGGGGAGCACTGGTGCACAGTGGGGGAGAGAAGGGGGGCCACTGGTGCACAGCGTGGTTAGATGGAGGGTACTAGTGCTCAGTGTGGAGACAAGGGGCACCGGGGCTCAGTAGGGGAGATGGGGGGGTATTGGTACTCAGTGGGAAGACAAGCAGGGCACGGGCGCAAAGTGTGGTTAGATGGGGGGTACTAGTGCTCATTGGGTGATCAAGGGGGGCTGTGGTGCTCTGTGAAGGGGACAAGAGGGGCACTGGTGCTCAATAGGAGGATAAAGACAGGACTGGCGCTCAGTGGGGAGACAAGGGGGCCACTGGTGCTCAGTGGAGGAACAAGGGGGCCACTGGTGCTCAGTGGAGGAACAAGGGGGCCACTGGTGCCCAGTGGGGGGACAAAATAGGACATGGGTGATCAGTGGGGGAGCACTGGAGCTCAGTGAAGGAACAAGAGGGCATTGGTGCTCAGTGCAGGAGATAAGGGGGGCACTGGTGCTCAGTGGGGAGACAAGGGGGCTACTGGTGCTCAGTGGAGGAACAAGGGGGCCACTAGTGCTCAGTGGAGGAACAAGGGGGCCACTGGTGCCCAGTGGGGGGACAAAATAGGACATGGGTGATCAGTGGGGGAGCACTGGTGCTCAGTGGAGGAACAAGAGGGCACTGGTGTTCAGTGCTGGAGATAAGGGGAGCACTGGTGCTCAGAGGGGGAGAGAGGGGGAGAACTGGTGCACAGTTGGGGGTCAAAGGGGGGGCACTGGTGCTCAGTGGGGAGACAAAGAGGGCACTGGTGCACAGCGTGGTTAGATGGAGGGTACTAGTGCTCAGTGTGGAGACAAGGGGCACTGGGGCTCAGTAGGGGAGATGGGGGGGGGTATTGGTGCTCAGTGGGAAGACAAGGAGGGCACGGGCGCAAAGTGTGGTTAGATGGGGGGTACTAGTGCTCAGTGGGTGAACAAGGGGGGCAGTGGTGCTCAGTGAAGGGGACAAGAGGGGCACTGGTGCTCAATAGGAGGATAAAGACAGGACTGGCGCTCAGTGGGGAGATAAGGGGGGGGGGGCACTGGTGCTCAGTGGGGAGAGAAGGGGGATTTGGTGCTCAGTGTGGGAGTAAGGGGGCAGTGGTGCTCAGTGGGGAGATATAGAGATCACTAGTGCTCAGTACAGAGAGAAGGGTCAGTGGTGTCCAGTGGGGGGACAAGGAAGGCAGTGGTACTCAGTGGGGGGACAAGGAAGGCAGTGGTACTCAGTGGGGGAGATGGGGGTATTGGTGCTCAGTGGAGAGACAAGGAGGGCTTGGGTGCAAAGTGTGGTTAAATGGGGGGTACTAGTGCTTAGTGGGTAAACAAGGGAGGTAGTGGTGCTCGGTGGGTAAACAAGGGAGGCAGTGGTGCTCGTTGGGTAAACAAGGGAGGCAGTGGTGCTCGTTGGGTACACAAGGGGGGCAGTGGTGCTCGGTGGGTACACAAGGGGGGCAGTGGTGCTCGGTGGGTACACAAGGGGGGCAGTGGTGCTCGGTGGAGGGGCCAAGGAGGGCACTGGTGCAAAGTGTGGTTAGATGGGGGGGGGGGTACTAGTGCTCAGTGGGTAAACAAGGGGGGCAGTGGTGCTCAGTGGGTAAACAAGGGGGGGGCAGTGGTGCTCAGTGGAGGGGACAAGGGGGGGGGGGTAGGGGTGCTCAGTGGAGGGGACAAGGAGGTCACTGGTGCTCAACAGAAGGATAAAGATAGCACTGGTGCTCAGTGAGAGAGAAGGGGGGTTTGTGTGCTTAGTGGGGGAACAAGGGTTGCAGTGGTGCTTAGTGAGGAGACATAGAGAACACTAGTGCTCAGTGGGGGGGGGGGGGACAAGGAAGGCAGTGGTGCTCAGTGGGGGAGATGGGGGTATTGGTGCTCAGTGGGGGAGACAAGGAGGGCATGGGCACAGTGTGGTTAAATGGGGGGTACTAGTGCTTAGTGGGTAAACAAGGGAGGCAGTGGTGCTCGGTGGGTAAACAAGGGAGGCAGTGGTGCTCGGTGGGTAAACAAGGGAGGCAGTGGTGCTCGGTGGGTACACAAGGGGGGCAGTGGTGCTCGGTGGGTACACAAGGGGGGCAGTGGTGCTCGGTGGGTACACAAGGGGGGCAGTGGTGCTCGGTGGAGGGGCCAAGGAGGGCACTGGTGCTCAACAGAAGGATAAAGATAGGACTGGTGCTCAGTGGGGAAACAAGGGGGGGGGCGGGCACTGGTGCTCAGTGGGAGAGAAGGGGGTTTTGGTGCTCAGTGGGGGAACAAGGGGGGCAGTGGTGCTCAGTGAGGAGACAAACTGAACACTAGTGCTCAGTGGGGGGGGGGGGCAAGGAAGGAAGTGGTGCTCAGTGGGGAGGTTGGGGGTATTGGTCCTCAGTGGGGGAGACAAGGAATGCATGGGCTCAGTGGGTAAACAAGGAAGGCAGTGGTGCTGAGTGGGAGAGAAGGGGGTTTTGGTGCTCAGTGGGGGGACAAAGGGGCAGTGCTGCTTAATAGGAGGATAATGACAGCACTGGTGCTCAGTAGGGGGGGGGGGACAAGAGGGTGGGGGCACTCATGCTCAATGGGGGAAGAAGGGGGGCACTGGTGCTTAGGGGGAAAGATTAGGGGTACTGCCAGTCAGTGGGAGAGGGGAGCAGTGGTGCTCAGTAGGTGACACTGGCATTTAATACCTTACTGCTTGATCCCTTCTGGAATCCTGTAGAAGATTTATCCCTTCTCTCGCTGATCTTGTCGGCTGATCTTTCCCCAGACACAGTGACAGTCCAGACTATCATTGCTGACACTTGTAAATAAAGAGTGAGCAACAAAGAAGACTTCCTCTACTCTCTACTCTGCTGCGCTGTGACTGATGACATTATCTGTAGAGCCCAGCAGAGGAAGCCACTGGTGGAAGTCTTCCTTTGCTGCTGGTTTACTTGGCTGAGCTGTCAGTGCACTGGCATCCACGACAACCCTCAAGATGTGCCCAGGCCTAGCTTGTTTGCGCTGGCGGTGGCGCCCCCCTAGTTTCGGTACTGTATGAAATGCTCGTCTCTTCTGGGTTCATTCACTGGACAGGAGAGTTCAAGAACTGATCACCCTCCACTCCATCAGCCATTCTGGACCCAGGCTTGCAGGAGGGGCAGTGGAGCTCAGGGTACATGGTGGAGGTATTACCGTATTTGGGCATGGGAAGGGCGTTGGTATCTTTGAAGAAAAGATGTGGAAGTGCACATTCAGTACAACCTGAATCTAAATCCCCCCCCCCCCCCCCCCCCATTACCAGAGACTGCCAAGGTGAGAAGGTGGCACACATCTCCAACATGAAGAATGTTCCGGCCCCGTAAGTGGGGAAATGTTCTGTCCCTGAAGGGGTTAATCTAGGTTTCCACACTATATATGTGTGTATCATCATCTGCTGGAGATAAAAGACGTCACAGTGACTATGGAGGAAGAGGACGGACATGACGGGGGGGGGGGGGGGTTACTGGGTGTGAATAGAAAATAAGATCTTATTACCTCTTCTGCTGCCACTTCCAGCAATGTCTCTTCTCTACTTCCCCCCAACTCACCTCTCACCTGGAACTTCCTATTTATACCTGACATCACTTCCTGTCTTCCATAGAGGCTTCCTGTATGTCTCAGTACAAGTAAGATCACCACCTTGTGGAGCTCAGAGGAACTGCATCCCTGAGAAACGTCTCATAGTGTGAACATAGGCCTTGTGCGGTGTGTGTATGTACTGTATATCCTTATAGATGGGTCATCTCCACTCCCACCAAAGGGGGATAGAAATATATTACTGCCTACTCCAGCCTTTCTCCGCCAAGGTTCCTCCAAAGGTTTCTAGGGGTTCCTTTAGCAATGAACAATTGCGGTCTCTCAGTAACAATGATTTTGTGATGATGTATGAATGTCAGACTTGTATAAAGTACTCGAAATTTCTACTTGAGTAAAAGTACAAGTGCTCGATCAAAAAGTGACTTAAGTAGAAGTGGAAGTGCTCGCAGAAAAAGTTACTTAAGTAGAAGTACTAAAGTATTCAACATTTTTTTTACTTAAGTATTGCAAGTAGTTTTTTCAAAAAATGTGCTACTTAAGTACTAAAAGTAAAAAGTACCAGTAGTTTTGAAAAAAAATTTCTACTCAAGTACTGAAAGTAGAAGTACAAGTACTGTGTTATGTAGTTATTAAAGAAAGAAGTCAAAAGTTTGAACATCATATTGTTTTTTATTATTTCAAATGATTTATTCAAATGATTAACCTGTGTTTGTTAGTAGTTTCTTGATGCACTTTAAGCGCTGTAGCACCATTTATTTGTTTGTTTCATATTTTCTTTTTATTGGAAAGATTTGGTATAGCAGTTTTTATTATACACAGCCTTTATTTTCGTATGCGCTGATTTACAAATGACATTATACACATTTTTTGAGCTTTATGCAACCTGCCTACTGTTCTGGCAGTGGTAATTTTTTTAAAAGTAACGAGTAACTATGCAGCACAAAAAGAAAATATCGGAGTAGAAGTATCGAAATCATTGAAAAAATGTAGTGAAGTAAAAGTAGAAGTAGGAGAAAAAAATTATACTCTAGGAAAGTACAGATACCGCATTTCGGTACTTAAGTAGAGTACTTAAGTAGTTCTACTTCGTTACTATACATCTCTGATGAATGTCCTTCTCCCACTGACTACTGATAAAAAGGTACAGGGCACCCAAAAAAATTCAAACTAGGCCCTTCAGGTCTGGTATGGATTTTCGGAGGGATTTCAAAGCAAAAAAAGAAAAATCTGAGCATACAGCAGGCATGCCCCATCTGGAAACATACCAGGCCACACGCCCGCAACATAAGAAGAGTATCTTGCCAAGTTCATTCCCTCCTGGTTGGAAGGTTGAACAAGTACAAAGTATTAGCTCGTAGTGGGGAACATGAGAAATCTGTAGAACATGAGGCATCGGGGAATGTGTATCTATTTACAGAAAACAGGTGAGATATTGGAACTCTAAATAATGTTACTATGTTGATGAGCGGAACTGCCCTGGGTTTGGATTGATGTCACACCCGAATGCCTTTGAGATTAATGGGAGATGAATCTGACAAATTACAAATGCCCATTTCTGGGTTAATAGGCAAGGTGTCAAAAATGGCATTGGGGTTGTCACTTCCCTGGGGATCATGTACCAATGCCACCAAGGAAAAAAGAGTTAAGTTGGCAGCAAATTACATTTCCCTTCTTTTAACCTCCCTGGCGGTATGATTGTTTCCGATTTTAGGTGCTGAAAGCGGTACAATTATTTTGCTAGTAATTCTTAAGGACGAGCAGCCCAAACCAACTATTTACATATGATTTTTTTTTACTGTGCGTTCTTCTTTATAACATCTTGGGTATGATAAAGTTTGAAACACAAAATCATAAATTATAATATAATAACTATAAATTAGTTAAAGTATATATATATATATATATATATATATATATACATACACACACACACACACACACACACACACACACACACACACATACACACATATATATACATATATACAGTGCCTTGCGAAAGTATTCGGCCCCCTTGAACTTTTCAACCTTTTGCCACATTTCAGGCTTCAAACATAAAGATATAAAACTGTAATTTTTTGTGAAGAATCAACAACAAGTGGGACACAATCATGAAGTGGAATGAAATTTATTGAATATTTCATACTTTGTTAACAAATAAAAAACTGAAAAATTGGGCGTGCAAAATTATTCAGCCCCTTACTTTCAGTGCAGCAAACTCTCTCCAGAAGTTCAGTGAGGATCTCTGAATGATCCAATGTTGACCTAAATGACTAATGATGATAAATAGAATCCACCTGTCTGTAATCAAGTCTCTGTATAAATGCACCTGCACTGTGATAGTCTCAGAGGTCCGTTTAACCACTTAAGCCCCGGAAGATTTTACCCCCATTCCGACCAGGGGGTATTTTGCGATTCGGCACTGCATGACTTTAACGGACAATTGCGCGGTCGTGCGACGCTGTATCTAAACTAATTTGACGTCCTTTTTTTCCCACAAACAGAGCTTTCTTTTGGCGGTATTTGATCACCTGTGCGATTTTTTGATCACGCGCTATAAACAAAAAAAGAGCGTCAATTTTGCAAAAATAACAATATTTTTCACATTTTTTTTATATGAAATTCCCCAAAAAAAAAAAAAGTAAAAATCTAAATTTTTAAAAATTTTCGGCCAATTTGTTTTATGCTACATATGTTTGTTAAAAAAAAAATTAGCAAAAAACGTATTTTGATTGGTTTGCGCAAAAGTTATTGGGTTTACTAACAAAGGGAAAGATTTTTGTCATTTTTGTTTGTTTTTTTTAACGCGTAATGGCGGCGATCTGCGATTTTTTTTGCGGTACTGCGACATTGGGGCGGACAGATCGGACCCTTGACTGACATTTTTGACACTTTTGGGGTTACCAGTGACATTTCTACAGTAATCAGTGCTATATATATGCACTGTTACTGTAAAAATACACTGGCAGTGAAGGGGTTAACTTTTGAGAGGGAGGGGCTATGTGTGTCCCTAGGGGCGTGCTTTCTACTGTGATTGGCTGTGGCTTGAGATGTATGAACAGTGATCAACGGTTCTACATAGTAGAACCGTATGATCATCATTCATACACCGGGGAGAATGACAGGCGGCTTGTTTACACAAGCCGCCTGCCTTTCTCCCTCTCCCCCGACAATGGCAGAGTGAGCGGCGGACATTGGGTCCGCCGGTCACACGCGCGGGGGGGGGGGGTCCGTGACCGCGCGGGAGCGCGGCACGCGCTCGCTCCCCAGAGCCTCACAGGCTAGTGACGTGTATATATATACATCACTTTGCCTGTGAGGGGCTGACCGCCGCAGTAAATCTACTTGCGGCGGTCGGCAAGCAGTTAAAGCGCAGAGAGCATCATGAAGAACAAGGAACACACCAGGCACGTCCGAGATACTGTTGTGGAGAAGTTTAAAGCTGGATTTGGATACAAAAAGATTTCCCAAGCTTTAAACATCCCAAGGAGCACTGTGCAAGCGATAATATTGAAATAGAAGGAGTATCAGACCACTGCAAATCTACGAAGACCTGGCCGTCCCTCTAAAACTTTCAGCTCATACAAGGAGAAGACTGATCAGAGATGCAGCCAAGAGGCCCATGATCACTCTGGATGAACTGCAGAGATCTACAGCTGAGGTGGGAGACTCTGTCCATAGGACAACAATCAGTCGTATACTGCACAAATCTGGCCTTTATGGAAGAGTGGCAAGAAGAAAGCCATTTCTTAAAGATATCCATAAAAAGTGTCACTTAAAGTTTGCCACAAGCCACCTGGGAGACACCAAACATGTGGAAGAAGGTGCTCTGGTCAGATGAAACCAAATCTAACTTTTTGGCAACAATGCAAAACGTTATGTTTGGCGTAAAAGCAACACAGCTCATCACCCTGAACACACCATCCCCATGGTCAAACATGGTGGTGGCAGCATCATGGTTTGGGCCTGCTTTTCTTCAGCAGGGACAGGGAAGATGGATAAAATTGATGGGAAGATGGATGGAGCCAAATACAGGACCATTTCGGAAGAAAACCTGATGGAGTCTGCAAAAGATCTGAGACTGGGACGGAGATTTGTCTTCCAACAAGACAATGATCCAAAACATAAAGCAAAATCTACAATGGAATGGTTCACAAATAAACATATCCAGGTGTTAGAATGGCCAAGTCAAAGTCCAATCGAGAATCTGTGGAAAGAACTGAAAATTGCTGTTCACAAACGCTCTCCATCCAACCTCACTGAGCTCGAGCTGTTTTGCAAGGAATTTCAGTCTCTTGATGTGCAAAACTGATAGAGATATACCCCAAGCGACTTACAGCTGTAATCGCAGCAAAAGGTGGCGCTACAAAGTATTAATTTAAGGGGGCTGAATAATTTTGCATGCCCAATTTTTCTGTTTTTCATTTGCTAAAAAAGTTTGAAATATCCAATAAATTTCGTTCCACTTCATGATTGTGTGTCTCACTTGTTGATTCTTCACAAAAAATTACAGTTTTATATCTTTATGTTTGAAGCCTGAAATGTGGCAAAAGGTCGAAAAGTTCAAGGGGGCCGAATACTTTCGCAAGGCACTGTGTATATATATATATATATATATATATATATATACATATACACAAACACACAAGTGTATATCTATATACGTATATATATATATATATATATATATATATATATATATACAGTAAAACTGCAGAAAAGGGCACTGGGGGCAAACTAATGTCAACTTATGTTATTTTGTAATGTAATCCAATAGGATTACAATGTATCAGTGTGTTTTACTTTTCAAATTTGCCGCCAGTTCCACCCCCCTGTGAGCGTCACGTCGCAGGAGACGGAAGCCGGGGCTCACAGCATCGGGCGGAAGATCCGGCCGCCGTATGCTGCAGTGACACATCGCGGGATCCCGGGGACAAGGTAAGTACCCTCTACCAGGATCCAGCGATGCTCCCTGGTGGTACCCTGAGTTTGGCTCGGGGTTACCGCTAATGCCACTGAAATTCCACCCCGAGCCACACTCGGGAATACCGCCAAGGAGGTTAAAGAACATAACAGCACACAGACCCCAAAGGCCCACTTAAAACATGGCAGACCCCTATTAGCCTGACATGTACTGGGGGAACTCTGAGGAATGAAGTTTTTATTTTATTTTTTCTTCATAAATGTCACTTTTGCTGTAGCACATCCTACAGCAAGGATGAAAATAAATAGTGTAGAGCCCCTAAAATGCATACCAGACCCTGGTATGGCATGTAAGAAAATATAAAAGTGAGGTCCCCCAGGAAATTCATACCAGGCCCTTAATGTGAGCATGGTTATCCAGAAAAAATGTGAGGATTAGAATATGTCTCCCCCCCCCCCCCCCCATACTAGACCACATGTCCTCACCTCTTGCCCACCATTTGTTGGAATTTGCAAGTGGGGAGGGCTTATCAGAATCTGGAAGCCCCCTTTAATATAAAGGAGGCCCCCAGATACTACCCCCCCCATTGTGAATGAGTATGGAGTATGCTTCAATCCAGCTTGTTCAAGTGCCTGCTCCTCTAGTCCAGCCTACTTCTGGTTTCTGCTACAGTCCGGCATATGCTAAACATTCCTGCCAAGTCATGCCTGTCCCTGTTCCAGCTACGTCAGTTCGACCTGGCACTGCATCAGTTCTGACTACTGCCCTTTCATATTTGGAGCTCTCAGTACCTTGGCCTTACTCTACCGCAAGAATATCGGTTTAGACCTTTCTAAGAAGTTCCATCAACCTTTACATAGTTACATAGTTAGTGAGGTTGAAAAAAGACATCAGTCCATCCAGTTCAACCTATGATGTGTGTGTTTGCTTTTAACCGTACATTGTGTACCCCTGTATGTTGTGGTCTCCAAGGTGCCCATCGAATAGCTTTTTGAAACTATCAATGCTCCCAGCTGATACGACTGCTTGTGGAAGAGAATTCCACATCCTTACTGCTCTTACAGTGAAGAACCCCTTACGCATTTTAAGGTTAAACCGCCTTTCCTCTAGTTTTAGTGAGTGGCCACGTGTCTTATTGTATTCCCTTGCTCTGAAAAGTTTGTTCCTTATGCTAGGGCCGCCAGTACAGTATTTGTACATTGATATCATATCCCCCCTCAATCGTCTCTTCTCCAGAGAGAATAAGTTCAGTGCTTGTAGTCTTTCCTCATAGCTGATTTCCTCCATTTCCCTAATTATTTTTGTTGCCCTTCTCTGGACTCTTTCCAATACCAGCACATCCTTCCTGAGGACCGGTGCCCAGAACTGGACAGCATACTCCAAATGTGGCCGGACCAGAGTCTTGTAGAGCGGGAGAATAATCTCTTTATTTCTGGAGTGAATCCCCTTTTTTATACATCCCAGTATTCTGTTGACTTTGCTTGCAGCGGCTTGGCATTGCATGTTGTCTACCAGTACCCCCAAGTCCTTTTCCATCCTAGACTCACCCAGAGGTTCCCCCCCTAGTGAGTAGCTTGCTTTCTGGTTTCTGGCCCCCAAGTGCATTACTTTACATTTTTCAACATTAAACCTCATCTGCCATGTAGTTGCCCACCCCGTTATTTTGTTCAGGTCCGCTTGTAAGGTTTCCACATCCTGCATAGAAGATATTGGCATGCTTAGTTTAGTATCATCCGCAAATACTGAGATTGTACTAGCGTTTGTGGGGAACGGTGTCAAAGGCCTTTGCAAAGTCCAGATACACCACATCCACAGGCTTCCCTTTATCTAGGTGGCAGCTCACTTCATCATTGAAGGTTAATAGATTGGTTTGGCAAGAACGATTTTTCATGAATCCATGCTGATTACTACTAATAATACAGTTTTCATTACTAAAGTCTTGTATGTGGTCCCTTAACAACCCCTCCAAAATCTTGCAGACTACAGATGTTAGGCTGACCGGCCTATAGTTACCCGGGATACATCTCGGCCCCTTTTTAAATATTGGTACCACGTTGGCTTTTTTACAATCAGCTGGCACCATACCCGTCTGTAAACTATCCTTAAAGATCAAGAATAATGGTCTGGCAATCACCTGGCTGAGCTCTTTCAGAGCCCTCGGGTGCAAGCCATCCGGTCCCGGTGATTTATTTATGGTAAGTTTCTCTAGTTTAGTTTTAAGTCTATCTTCTGTTAGCCATGGCGGTATTTCCTGAGGTGTGTTGTTTAGTTCGGCCTTACAAGCTAGGTTTGTGTAGGCCCCCGATTCTTTTGTGAAGACTAAAGAGAAGAAATTATTTAACACCTCCGCCTTTTCTCTGTCCTCAGTGGCCATATTTCCTTTGTCATCTTTTATGGGGCCAATGTGTTCTGGCCTCGCTTTCTTACTGTTTATATACTTAAAAAACTTCTTGGGGTTCTTTTTACTCTCCTCCGCTATATGTCTCTCGTGTTCTATTTTAGCCGCCCTGATTTCTTCTTTACATTTCTTATTACACACTTTGTAATGCTTAAATGCTGCCAATGACCCCTCAGCCTTGTATTTTTTGAAGGCCTTTTCTTTAGCACTAATATGCATTTTTATGTTGGAGTTTAGCCACCCAGGCTTTAGCTTTGCTCTTTTAAATTTATTTCCCTTTGGAATGCACTGGCCAATCCCCTTGTTAAGTATGCTCTTGAAGCACTCCCATTTTTCCTTCGTGTTCTTTGTTCCCAGGGTTCTATCCCAATTGATATTTTCTAGCAGCGAGCGCAGTTTTGGGAAATTGGCTCTTTTGAAATTCAGCGTCTTAATATTACCCTTGTGCTTCCTATTACTGTAATTAATACTGAAACTTATTGACCTATGGTCACTGTTTCCTAAGTTCTCCTGTATTTCTATATCCGTGAGCAGGTCTGTATTGTTAGTAATCAGTAGGTCAAGTACCGCATTGTTTCTTGTCGGTGCATTCACCATCCGACCCATGAAATTGTCGTGCTAAACATTTAGGAACTGCCGAGCCTTGGCTGAGTGTGCGGTTCCATCTGCCCAGTCTATATCAGGATAATTAAAGTCCCCCATTATAATGACATTTCCCATCCTTGCTGCCAATCCTATCTGTAAAATGAGGTCCACCTCCCCCTCCTCCCTCTGGTGGGGGGGCCTATAGCATACGCTCAATATTACCTTCCCCACCGTGCCTTCCCTTTGAAGCTCTACCCATAGGGATTCTGCCTCGTCCTTAGCTCCATTATTAATATCATCCCTCATATTTACCTGTATACTGTTCTTAATATACAAACATACCCCTCCTTTTTTACCTTCTTGATCTCTGCGATAAAGGGAATACCCCTGAATGGTCGCCATCCAGTCATGAGAGCTGTCAAACCAAGTCTCAGTTATCCCCACAAAATCTAAGTCCTCCTCAAACATCAGCAGCTCCAGCTCTCCCATCTTGTTGGCCAGGCTTCTGGCATTGGTATACAAACCTCATAATTTTGACCGGTTACAACTATCCTCATTTGATGTTTTTAGGCTGCTCTTGTGATTTTTCCCCATACCCACCCTGGGTATAGGAGCTCCAAACACCCTACCACTAATGCCCCCATTTCTGCCCTCTGAATCTTGCTTTCCACTGGCTAATTCTACATCTGTACCCTCCCCCCCATTCCCTAGTTTAAAAGCCCCTCTAACTTTGTGGCCATCCTTGCACCCAGTATGGCTGCACCCACCCCATTTAGGTGCAATCCGTCCCTACCATAGAGCCGGTGGCCGACTGAGAAGTCGGCCCAGTTCTCCAGGAACCCGAAACCCTCCTTACTACACCAGCTCCTCAGGCTTTAGGCCAGACCAACTCACATGTGGGACCCTGAACCACTGCTTGCAGCCCCCTCCACCTGCTTCTGCTGACACCTCTCCTGCTGTCCAGTTTGACTCTACTGATTTTCAACCTACTATTCACTTTGAATCCATTAGTAGTTCATCTTTTGCCCAGCTAGATGTCACTGATCCTTTGCCCACCAAGCAGCCTGATGTCACTAATATGCAACCTGCTTCCCAACCTGGTGTTGGTGACACAGTGCCTACTGACACAGTCCGACTCCACTGACATACCTCATGCTTTTCAGCCTGATGCCACTGATCCTCTGCCTATTATCCAGTTTGGCACCATTGATCCTCTGCCTGCTATTCAATCTGACTCTATTAATCCTCTGTCTGCTGCTCAACCAGACTCTATTGATTCTATGCAAACTGACTTAGCTGATTCACGGTTTGCTGCCTGGCCTTTATCTGCTGACCCTGTGGTTGCTGTCCAGGTTGCCTCCAGTGAGCCTGTTCCTGCTGCCCAGCCTGCCCCTGCTGATCCAGTGTCTAGTTCCCAGCCTGCCTCTGCTGATCTTGTGCCCTCTGCCCAGCCAGTCTCAGGTACTAAGTTCAACCACTTGCCAGCTGTTGGGTCTTCACGTTTGTTGCATGTCTGGCATGGGATATCCATTTGCTCTGAGATTTGTTTCCTCAAATATATATATATTTTTTTTATTTATTTGGGATAGATCAATATTGTTTTTTCAGGGCCGATACCAATAATCGACTGCTTTTCAGGCTGATAGTCCATAACAGGTGGCGATAGCGATACTCTATACATTTAAAGTTTTAAAAAATCAACACAATTCTTACACAAATCTAGTATAAACTGAACATGCTTATTAAAATTTTAAAACATTAAAAGTAAACAACTGAGAAAAATAAAGTGCTTGAAAAAAAACATATCGTATTAACCACTTGCTGCCCGCCCGCCCTAAAGCGGATTGACGGCGGCAAAGTGGTTGTATTACCCTGACTGGCTGTCATATGACGTACAGCAGGATAATGCGCTCCGCAGACCCCCAGGGGGCGCGCAGAGCGGCGATCGGTGCTGCGGTGTGTCACTCTGACTGACATAAGGCTCTTTACCATGTGACCAGCTGTGTCCAATCACAGTTGGTCACATAGTAAATAGGAAGTGCCGTTGATCGGCTTTCCTCAGTTCGTGCCTGACAGGCACAAGTAGAGGAGAGCCGATCTGCGTCTCTCCTGACAGGGAGGGGGGTCTGTGCTGGTTATCAGTGCATTGATTACCAGTGCAGATTATTTGGGAGGGGGGTGCCACTAGAGCCACCAGGGATTGCCCACCCATGACCACCAGGGATGCCCACCCATGACCACCAGGGATGCCCACCCATGGCCACCAGGGATGGCAATCAGGGCTGAGGGACCCTTTCAGTGCCCTACCCATCAGAGCTGCCCATGATTGCCATCTACCAGTGCTGCCCACCAGTGCCCATCATTTCAATCGATCAGTGCCGCCTATCAGTACCCACCAATGCTGCATATCAGTGCCCATCAGTGCTGCATATTAGTGCCAACACATCAAATTCACCTGTTGGAAGAATGAGCCGAGTCAGGAATCTTTCATTAAATGTAGCTGGAGTAATGTTTTATGTGAACCTATAAATGCAGATAAGAGTAATGCTTTATGTGAACCTATAATCGCAGCAGCTAGAGTGACGCTTTATGTTAGCCTATTACTAATGAATGTGCTTATTTGAGGCCAAATGCTCCCCCGCCTGAAACCAGCTGGAATCCTTGAAAGAGGAGTCGTCTTCTCATTTCCAGTGGCCTTGAAGATAACACAGACATCTCTTCCATATACCGCAGGATATGGCATAGACATTTGTGGTAAACCAGTTTGAACCAACAAGACTGATGCTAGTTTCCTTTTTGTGTCTGTCACATGATGTTAACGCCCATTTAACTAATGACTTACCATAAGAAGATATGGACGCTGATCGGATCAAATTATACGGTCACACCTAGGTTACAACCCAGAACACACCTATGCCTTATGCATATTTATTACTATAAAAAGCTTGAACCCTTTTGTTTTAGTTCGATTTTCACGTAGACAAGCTAATTTGTTTGTATTGTGTTTTTCTCCATGCGCATGAAATAAAACTAATCTTACTTGTTTTCCTAATCACCGGAATTCAGCCTAAAGTTTTTCCAACACACCCCATCAGTGCCTCCTCATCAGTGCCTGTCAGTGCGGCATCATCAGTGCTCATCAGTGCAGGAAAAAACGTATTTACAAAATTTTATAACAAACAAATTAAAACCAGAGTTAGACTCTAGGAGTCGTCCAGGACAGCACAGGAGATATAGGCTCCACCTCCGGAGACAGGAAACACAAAGGGTCAGGTGAATAAATGGGCGGACACCCACCATCTTCATCCGAGAACTCCCCGGACATGGCATCTGCAACAATCAAAAAAACACTCGCCCATGGTTATAACCGCATTATAGGGAGGGAATCCCTGCTGTCCTGGACGACTCCTAGAAACAGAATTACCGGTAAGTCTAACTCTGGTTTTTCTCCAGTCGTCTGTCCAGGACAGCACAGGAGAGATCAATGAGAACTTACCAGATTAGGGTGGGACTACCGCCTGGAGGACCTTCCTTCCAAACGCTTGATCTTGCGCAGAGAGAAGGTCCAATCTGTAGTGCTTGATAAATGTCGAGAAGCTAGACCAGGTGGCTGGTTTGCAAATTTGTTCTGGTGTCGCCCCTGCTCGCTCCGCCCAAGAGGCAGATAACGCCCTCGTGGAGTGGGCCAACAGAGAAAAAGGGCACTCTTTGCCTAAACTTCTATAAGCTTCTACTATCGCCTGTTTAATCCACCTGGCTATAGTATTTTTTGAAGCCTGCTGCCCCTTATTTTTCCCTGAATGCACTACAAATAAAGCATTGGATTTTCTAAAGCTCTTAGACAACTCTAGATAGCTTAACACACAGGCCCTGACATCTAAAAGATGAAACTCTGCTTCCCTTGGATTGGAAGGGGAGGAACAGAAGGATGGTAACACCATTTCTTGGGCCCTGTGGAACCTGGAAGCCACTTTAGGTAGGAATCCTGGATCTGTACGTACCACCAACCTGTCTTCAAAATTTTCAAGAAAAGGTTCCCTAACTGAAAGCGCCTGTAACTCACTAATGTGCCTGGCTGTAGAAATTGCCACCAGAAAGGCTGTCTTAAGGGTAATACACTTTAACGACAGGTCTACGTCCTGCGAAAGTTTTATCCAACCCTGTAGTACTATTGACAAGTCCCATTTAGGAAGAACCTTAAATGGAATTGGTCTCATTCTGGATAATCCCTTGAAGAACCTCACCACTAAAAGGTTAAGCCAGGGATTTTTCCAGAAACACTGATAATGCCGCTACCTGCACTTTTAAAGTGCTAACGGCCAGTCCCTTGTCTGCACCTTCCTGCAGAAATTCAAGAATGGCTGGAATACCGACCTCCCGGATATCGGTTTTTAGCCAAGAACAAAAATTTTTCCAATATTTAAAATAAATTGCCTGGGTGACCTTCTTTCTACTAGAAAGAATTGTGCGGATCACTTTATCTGAAAGTCCTTTCGACTTCAAAAGACCTTCTTCAGATACCAGGCTGCCAACTACATTCTCTGAATCTTTGGCAGTTGAATCGGCCCCTGGGACAGCAGGTCTTCCCTCTCTGGGAACAAGAGGGGGGACCTACTGCTGGACGCCACAGGGATGAAAACCAAGGCCTGTTTGGCCAAAACGGGGCTACCAGGATTAAGGTGGTATCCTCCTGGATGAACTTCCTTAGAACGAGAGGAATCAGCTTGAACAGGGGAAAGGCATAAGTTGAGACATCCACTCCTGAGCTAAGGCATCCAGCCCTATGGCTCCTCCGCCTTTCTCCAAGGAAAAGTACCTTGGGACTTTGTTGTTTGTTCTGCTGGCGAACAGATCTATGTCTGGAAGGCCCCATCTCTGGGTCACCAACTGGAAGACTTCCCTGTTTAGGGACCACTCCGATTCCGATACCCGATGGCGACTTAGAAAATCTGCCATCTCGTTTTCCACACCCCTTAGGTGGACTGCGGAAATAGAGCTCAAGTTTGCTTCTGCCCAGGAAAAAAGGTTCGCTGTCAGCTGCATCAGGGACGGGCACCGTGTCCTTCCTTGTTTGTGGACATAAGCGGCAACCGCCACCACGTTGTCCGATAGGACTTGTACATGGTGTCGTTCAGGTCTTTGGAGAACACTCTTAGGGCTTCCCAGATTGCCCGCAGTTCTCTCCAATTGGCCGATTCCCGAGATTCCCTCCTGGACCATGCTCCCTGGGTCATCCTTGTTTCCCAGTGGGCTCCCCAGCCCCAGGTACTAGCGTCCGTAGTTATCCGGACGGATATTGGGAAGGACCACTGAAGGCCCCCCCAGAGGTTCTCTTCTTTCCTCCACCACCAGAGCGATTGCTTGGCTTTTGGAGATAAATGGATGGTCTTGTCCAGGGATTGTTGTCTCCCATCCCAAACTCTAAGGATGTTGGCCTGGAGACACCGAAAGTGGGCCCTTGCCCAAGGAACAGCTGGGATTGTTGCCGCCAGGAGCCCTTGGCCTTACATAGCTGTCCTGATGGACAGTGACATGTTGGTTTGCACGGCGGCCGATGTCGCTTTTACCTTTTCTAGAGTGAGAAAAACTTTCTGCTCTATCAAATTTATCCTGTACCCCAGATAGCACAACTCTTGTGTTGGGATCAGGTTGGATTTGTCCTTGTTGATTAACCAACCCAGGTCTTCAAAGAACCCGGGTGGCTACCCGTAAGTCTTCTTGCAACTGGGGAAAGGAGTGGGCAAAAAATAAAAGGTTGTCCAGATACGGAATGACCGAGATTCCCCTTAGTCTTAAGGGAGCCAGTGCCTCTGCCAGAACTTTAGTGAAAATCCTGGGAGAAGAACTCAGTCCGAATGGCAGGGCTCTGAACTGCACATGGCGAACAGCACTCCCCCATCTTATCGCTATTCTTAAAAGTTTTTGATGAGCGTGGACTGGCTGACTCTCTAAATACTGCAATTTTGTCTTGGAATCACAAATGGTTGACCCGTGTGGACTCCCCGCGCTCCTCCACTGCAAATTGTCCTCTCTTCCCTCTCACCTTAAGCAAAATATCCTATTGCAGGACATGTTAATAACCTGGAGGGAAATACATAAAAAAAACTCGGCTTATCCCCTCTATTTTCCTCCAGATTACCTATTGCGGGACATCCAGTCTTTACACCTTCCGGTAGCGCTTCAGTCCTGCTACGAGCTACCAACTTCCCATTTCTTACTGGTACACCAGGCATACTCCTTCTTGCAATCAATAGCCAAATCAAAACCAGAGAGGATCCGTACCTCCATCATAGACCGTCTTCTGGAGCTTAAGGACCTTAAAATTGCCCATATTTACAAGCCACTCCAACTTCAGCTTGGCAACCCCAGATCCAAGACCGTTAAATCCTCGTGGGATAAGGACCTTTCATTCGAGGGATCAAAGCCATACATCTTGCAGGGCTTTAGAACTATATGCACTTATACTATTAACGAATTCTGGAGGGAGCAGCAACTCAGGATAATCCACAGAGCTTATTCTCCTTTTTCTACAATTGCATCTACCACCCCCCTCCGCTGTTGCCCCTGGTGCCATTTGCATAGACCTACTCTCTTCCACAGACTCTGGTCCTGTCCCCTAATCATGCAGTTTTGGACTTCAGTGGCACACTTCATCTCTGGAATAATTGGTTATTTACCTCCCATGGACCCCTTCTCCTTCTTATTTGGTCTGATAGATCAGTGGTCCTCAACCCTGGCCTACAGGGCCCACTAACAGGTCAGACTTGCAAGATAACTGAAATACATCCCAGGTGATCTCATTTGCTTCTCAGTGATTGCACTACTCTAGTCTGCATCTCCCCAAGGTTATACTTAAAATCTGGCCTGTTAGTGGGCCCTGAGGACCGAAGTTGAGGACCACTGTGATAAATGACTCACCAGTTTCTTCCGCTCAACGACTTCTCAAGCCCCATTTATTACTTGTTAAAAGCCATAAGGCTTGGTTATACACATGTCTGATGACTGCCAGGAGGGCCATCTTACGAGCCTGGATACACTCAACCCCACCAACCCTTAAAGCTGTTAAATCGGAATTAGAAGTTCTTTTCAAGCGGGAAACTTTGGATGTGTCTGTATTTAACGCTTCCCCCATCGATTTCATGCCAAATGGGACCTTTACAGTAAAACCTGTGCTTCCCGGGGGATGCCTCTGAATCCTCCTACATTACTACGCACACATCCAAGCGGGAACCCCCCGAACACATTTCCGCATTTGTGGACTGATACCCTGCTTAAGCATACTGATACATATTGGACGCCTCGATGACCATTAGAGATACCATATTGCTTTATTGATCTATTCAATATGCTTTTTACTTGATACTCTGGCTCTTCCTCTCTTTACCTCCTCACTATGCCTATCTATGCCATCTGACCCTCCTAGATGGGAGGGGGGTCAATGGCACTCATGATATGATTAACCACTTCCCCCTGTGACGCTGGTCCCCTTTACTCCCTCTCTCTTTCCCTTTTATATCTTTCCTCAGTTTTACCCTCCTCTCACACCCCTTCCCATCCTCCCCCTCCCCTGCCTTCCCCCCCCCCCTCCTTTTCAATTTCCATAATATCCCCTACCTTCCTTTCCCATCCCCCTAGTTTTCTAGGGCTTAACCCCTACAGTTTCTGTTATTTCTCTGCTAATCTACAGATATCACATGTTTCCGACGGACCTGTTGGGTCCTATACTTGCTTCCTTTCTTTGTTACAGTTGTTTTTTTTTCATGTTTTCCTGTGATTATTGTACACATTGAAAACCCAATAAAATATTATATAAAAAAAAAAAAGTTTTTGAGACTTCTTGTGAATCGGGATATGAAGATAGGCATCCCTTAGATCCAGGGAAGCCATAAAGCAATTTGGGGGGAGCATGGCTTTCATCGTAAAGATGTTTCCATCCGGAATTTCTTGTAGGTCACCCATCTGTTCAGAGGTTTTAGGTTCAGAATTAGCCGAAAATTCCCCAACGGCTTTTTCACCACAAAGACGTGCGAGTAGAAACCCATATTTGTTTCTTCTTGGGGCACTGGAACAAGAACTCTCTGGTCCACAAGGTCGCCAATTTGCGACAGCAGTGCCGACGCCTTTAGGGGATCTCTGGGAGGGGAGGTCAGAACTGTTCTTGCAGGTGGAATACCCTGGAACTGAATCTGATAACCCTCCCTGATAATCCTTAGTATGAACCTGTTTTGGGTCACGCTTTCCCACTGTGGGAGGAATTGACCCAATCTTCCCCCCACCAGGACCCGGTCATTGGGGTTTAGGGGTTTTTTTTAGCAGAGGAAAAGAGAATACCCTTCTTTTGTTGTCCTCTCCCCCACTGCTTTTTAGTGGTTGGCATTTTGGAAGCTTGCCCTTGTGGTCTTTGGGGACGAAAAAAACGTCGCTCTGGAGCTTTCTTGGGCTTTGTCGGAAAAGCTTTCTTCCTATCAGCCGTTCGGTCCAGGACCTTCTCTAGGTCTGGACCGAATAAGAGGTCCCCTTCAAAGGGAATACCACAAAGCTTCGCCTTGGACGCTAAGTCCCCTGACCATGACTTCAACCACAATGCCCTACGTGAAGAGTTCACCAGGGCTGCAGTTCTGGCGGACAACTTGACAGATTCTGCCGAAGCATCTGCCATATACCCGGCCGCTTTTGACAGCATAGGAAGGGAATCCAGAATTTCCTTATGGGAAGTCCCTCCTTCCAGATGGGCTTTAAGTTGGTCCAGCCAAACCTCCAGATTTCTGGCCACCACAGTGGTGGCCATAGCTGGCTTTAGGTTAGCCATAACTGCCTCCCATGACCTTTTAAGGAGAACCTCTATTCTCTTATCCATAGGCTCTTTAAGGACACCCATATCCTCAAAGGCCAGGTCTGTAGACTTGGCGCATTGTGAGAAGGCCGCATCCAGCTTGGGAACCTTGTTCCAAATACAAGAGGGATCCTCGTTAAAGGGAAACCTCCTCTTTAAGCTTTTTCGGAAAAACAGCTTCTTTTAAGGCTCCACCCACTCCTTCTTAATGGAGTCCGACAAAGTGTCATGTACCGGAAATACCCTAGACTGAGTTTCTTTCAGGGTTTGGTACATTTTGTCATGTAGGGACAGAGAGACCTGCTCTTCCTTAAATGCTAAGGTCTCATAAATCACTCCTAGTAAAGCATCAACTTCCTCCAGTGATAACTTATACCTAGGCGATTTAGTCCCTAACTCAAGGACCTCCCTGGAAGAAGCTGCCTCACTAAGCTCTTCAAGGGAATCTGAGTCCTCTGCCTCTGTTTCTACAACCTCCTCTGGTGCTGAAACTAGGATGGCTTCTGCTGGCTGTTTGGGGGTCTCTATGTTAGACAGCATAGATTTAATCGCTTTCATCTCCTTTTGGACCCCTGCGATTAAATCCTTGCATGCCCCTGTTGACTCCTTATAGACCAATTTGTCTATACAGGGTTTACAAAGGGGTTTACTCCAGCCCTCCTTAAACTTAGCAGCACAGGCCGGGCATCTTTTCTTCCCTGAAGGTTTCTCTGTGTCTTTGGGCTGAGCCTGAAGACGAGAAGAGGGGAAATAACAAGGAAATAGTGAGACCCTTAACAGAAAAAAACAAGGAGGGGGATAAACTACAATAGCCACCCCCTCCCCCTGCCAGAGAAGCTAAGCCAGAGTTCCTAGGCTCATTAGCCCGGACTCAGCTTTGAGGGGGGGGGGGGGGAGTAAAAACAAACAGGGAAATCACAGCATTCTGAGGGTCCCTGTACTCACCCCCCCCCTCCCAGCTTAGTAGGTAGCCTACCCCTGTGACACCTACCTGAGCTGGGATGGCGCCACCACCGCTGTGTCCTGCAGTCTCCATGAGAGAGGCCTCTTCCTCCTGCAGCATCCTGCCGTTGCGTTCTGCCCAGGGAAGCCTCGCAGACCTGCAGCGGTTTCAGCAGTTTAAATAAACCGCCATGGCTCTGGCGTCATCACCACTGTGAGAGCCGGAACCGGAAGTGATGCGCCGGAAGCCCCACCCTCCCCTGATGCGCTCCAAAGGCTGGAACTTGAGGCCTGCGCAAGCGCCCACTGCCTTGTCGGAAGCCCTCGGTTACATCGCTGCGGGCAGTGGACATTGCCCTCCCTGGGCTCCAGGAGGAGATGCGCCGGATTGTAACGCTCTGATTATTTAGGTCAATGGACTGGATCTACAGCTGCAGAGTTCCACTCAGTAGTCTTGTAGAGAAATGTTAAATCACCTGATCCAACTCTCTTGACTCATCATAGTGGTTCAGCCTGGTTCAGTATTCACATGTACAAACACTCAGTAAATGATGTTATGAGAGTGATAGGTACTAAATGCAAGTAGCAGTGAAATGATACACTGAAGGTATAGGTTCTGAGGAATAGTAGCAAGTGGTGATGAATAATAATCTCAAGAGCTAGCAATCTAGTACATTCAACAGGTGGTAAATAGTAGTAGGCAAGATGTACAAGAGTTGGTAAGCTAGTTCAGTAATGCAGGTTTAGGTATTAGCAAGCAAGATGTATGAGAGCTAGCAATCTAATTCAGCAATGCAGGTAGTAGATGATAAAGAGCAAGATGTATAAGAGCTAGCAATCAGTTCAATAATGCAGGTAATAGGTAGCAAGCGTTGTTGATAAGGAGGGGTCCCCTGTGGGGTACTTATCAATAGCCAGGAAGCAAATAAGCGTAGAGCGAGGTAGCGAGGCTCCGGTCAATCCAGAAATGGGGTGTGTCACTGAAAGATTCGGCAGCGTCAGGTTAGGCATCTATCAGGAGCGGTTGCACGAACAATGTGTGAGTGCATATAATATGACAGCTTAAATGCCCAACGAAAACCAAATAAAGGTATAAGCTATCCCAAGCGCTTCAAATGAGGACCACTCACCAATAAATAAATTGGCTATGCAGCTACTTAACTAAAACATATGGAGAAAGATATATAATAAATAGATACTCAGCAATATCCCTATATATATATAGTAGCACAAACTTGTCAAGAAGCAAGTGCCAAAAAAATACTGTGCCCACTGCACAAAAGTCCGAAATGCAATAGATGTCACATAGGCAGCAGGAAAAAGTTCAGAAATGACTCAAACAGTCCATAATCCTTCACTCTATCTCCTGGGATGATAATGTACGAAGACGTGTTTCTCAAAAGGATCACCACCACCACCGTGCTCCAAGGGGGGAGGAGAATTGCCCACTCACCAGATGCTGTGGCCCAACCCACTTTCGTGTTTGAGCATTCAGGCTTATAATGATGGTCACTGGTCCAGAGTATCCACAACAGGAATCGCACCAGCGCAGTCAAAAAAAGCTCAGCAGCATATGGGGAGGAGAGAACATAATCCCAATAGCGTGATACCGTTTGAAAGGGTTTTATTAAATAAAATAAAACATAAGGTAACACACTCACATGTCTTGTATGTCATCCAACGCAAAAAAACAGTCACGAATAGGGGAGGGATACCCTTCGGGAGATGATGTCCAGGCTCCACGCCGTGGACGCCGCGCCTTCTGGGTAATCCGAACTCCTCTTACACAGCCTGGTTACATCGCCTGGTCACGCCCCGACGCGTTTCGTGATTTCCACTTCTTCCCCGGGAGCGTCTCGCGAAACGCGTCGGGGCGTGACCAGGCGATGTAACCAGGCTGTGTAAGAGGAGTTCGGATTACCCAGAAGGCGCGGCGTCCACGGCGTGGAGCCTGGACATCATCTCCCGAAGGGTATCCCTCCCCTATTCGTGACTGTTTTTTTGCGTTGGATGACATACAAGACATGTGAGTGTGTTACCTTATGTTTTATTTTATTTAATAAAACCCTTTCAAACGGTATCACGCTATTGGGATTATGTTCTCTCCTCCCCATATGCTGCTGAGCTTTTTTTGACTGCGCTGGTGCGATTCCTGTTGTGGATACTCTGGACCAGTGACCATCATTATAAGCCTGAATGCTCAAACACGAAAGTGGGTTGGGCCACAGCATCTGGTGAGTGGGCAATTCTCCTCCCCCCTTGGAGCACGGTGGTGGTGGTGATCCTTTTGAGAAACACATCTTCGTACATTATCATCCCAGGAGATAGAGTGAAGGATTATGGACTGTTTGAGTCATTTCTGAACTTTTTCCTGCTGCCTATGTGACATCTATTGCATTTCGGACTTTTGTGCAGTGGGCACAGTATTTTTTTGGCACTTGCTTCTTGACAAGTTTGCGCTACTATATATATATATAGGGATATTGCTGAGTATCTATTTATTATATATCTTTCTCAATGTGTGAGTGCAGACCGTCAGTTTAAATAGGCGCCCTATGCGGCGCCTGATGATGTCAGCGCTGTGAACCATTACCACACCCATATGCGTTACACCTACCTGAGTGGTGGAACGCAACCCGGAAGTAAAGAGGCAGAAAGGCACTGAATATACCAAGGATCTTACACGGATACAGCCTCGTCGTCCACTGGGGGCCCCCACCGCTGACCTCCCTCTTCTGATCAGGACAGGTACAGCAGAGCTCCACACCTGTCTCCTCCTCCGGGGAGGAAACACAAAAGAATGGGGAAGATGGTGGGTGTCGCCCCTTTAATCACCTGATCCTTTGTGTTTCCTGTCTCCGGAGGTGGAGCCTATATCTCCTGTGCTGTCCTGGACAGACGACTGTAGAAAAACTTTTTTTTTTTTTCAAACTTTTCGGTCTTTTTTTATTTGTGTAGCAAAAAAGATAAAAAAAAACCTTGTGGTGATCAAATACCACCAAAAGAAAGCTCTATTTGTGGGAAAACAATGACATAAATTCGGTTTAGATACAGTGTTGCATGACCGCGCAATTGCCATTCAAAATGCAACAGCGCTAAAAGCTGGAAATTGGCCTGGGCAGGAAGGGGGTGAAAGTGCCCTGTATTGAAGTGGTTAAATGGCTTCCCAAAACATAGAAAAATAGCATACCTATAAACTGCACCCTGATATAAAATTAAATTTAAGTCACTACTGCAAAGCTAGATACTACACAATTTCTTCACTACTCGCAGTTAAGTACAACATTATAGTGCAGAAAGCATAACATTTCAGCATGTTCGCCTGTCATATGACTTTTTTTTTTTTTTCATAAATTGCTGCCACTTCACTGAAAACACACTCACTTGGTACAGAGGAATGAGGAGAACTGAGGTAGCTAGCATTGGAGGCAAGTCTTTTGTAGGGGGACTCGTTTTCTTTCCACCACTGAAGAGAATCACTTCTGTCAATTACTGGTTCCTTCAATTAGAGATGAAGTTTATCATTCAGGCTGATTATTGATGCAGATTCAGAATCCTCTGCATGAGGTCCCAACGAAACGCTGAACAAGGCATCAATTTGACCACGATGAAGATTCTCTTCTGTCCATTGTCTTTTTGGACGTTTTTCCATTTGTGCAGCATCCTGCTCTTTCAGATTAGTTACATGCTCCTCCTGACTTGACCTTTGTGCAGGAACTTGCACCTCCTATTTAACCACTTTACCACCGGAGGATTTTGCTGTCTTCCGTCCAGGCCACTTTTTGCGATTCGGCGCTGTGCGACTTCAACTGACAATTGCGCGGTCGTGCGACGCTGTACCCAAACGAAATTTACGTCCTTTTTTTCCCACAAACAGAGCTTTCTTTTGGTGGTATTTGATTACCTGTGCGATTTTTACTTTTTGCGCTATAAACAAAAAAAGAGCGTTTATTTTGAAAAAATAACAATATTTTTAACATTTTTTTATATGAAATTCCCCCCAAAAAAGATGTAAAAACCAATTTTTTAAAAAATTTTTGGCCAATTTTTTTTCTGCTACCTATGTTTGGTAAAAAAAATCGCAATAAGCGTATTTTGATTGGTTTGCGCAAAAGTTATTGCGTTTACTAACAAAGGGAAAGATTTCTGTCATTTTTGGTGTTTTTTTTTTTAACGCGTAATGGCGGCGATCTGCGATTTTTTTTGTGGGACTGCGACATTGCGGCGGACAGATCGGACCCTTGACTGACATTTTTGACACTTTTGGGGGTACCAGTGACATTACTGCAGTAATCAGTGCTATATATATGCACTGTTACTGTAAAAATGACACTGGCAGGGAAGGGGTTAATTTTATTGGAGAGGGAGGGGTTAATGTATGCCCGGTGCTTACTGACGTGTAGGGGGGGAGGTGACTGAGTGAGTCATGGACAGATCGGATGTCCAGCTACGCTGAACAGTCCGATCTGTCACTCCCTGTCACTATGGAGATCCGTCCGCTTGTGTTTACACAGGCGGGCGGATCTCCACACTAGATCCCCGGCGATCGGGGCAGAGCAGCGGCGATCGCCGCTGCTCCTCCCCTGGCCCGACTCCCGCTGTGAATGAAAACAGCGGGAGCGAGCCTCCGGCGGCGCGCAATCGCCGCCCAGAAGGGGGAGTGTCTGACGACGTTAATACTACGTCGTCAGACGATAACGAGCCACTCTGCCGCAGTAGTATTACTGTGAGCAGACGTAAAGTGGTTAATTATCTTTTGTCAGCCATTGTTTTGCCTTGGCTAATACATCAGCAGAGAGAGCATGATTCTTGTATCAAGGATCCAAAAGACATGCCAGCACAACATTTTTATTTATTCTGTTTCTGCTTCTCAAAACGTTTGGTGAGGCTGTCCCTTATGACCTGCCATGCTACGTGTGTTGGGTCCTTCATTCTCTTGAAGAAGCATCCTCAGCACTCTCACACATGGGATGACAGATGATACAGATGAGTCGTAGTGACTCACCTCTAGTGTCACTTCCTCTATGGGGAGGAGGGTCTCAATGACGTTGGCGGCAATGTCCCACTGATCAGCGGTAGGACAAGAATATCCTCCATGCTCACCTGAATAGTTGCTAAGAGCTCGCTTTTGTTGCAGCATGTGAAGTTTTGAGTTCCATTTGTGTTGCAACAGCCTGAATCAAGTTGTTTTTGGGTAGGCCAAGGTCTTCCTGAATGCATCTGCTTGGCAAGGATTGAATGGTAGAAATGGCCTGCACACCAATTCAGCATGCCAATTATATCAATCAAAGCACTCTGGCTTGACACACCATCATTTACCATAAGCTGCAGGGTGTGTGCCATGCAACTGACATTTCAGCAAGCCTTATACCTTTCACCATGTTTGCTTCGCTATCGCGAAGCACAAGCATCACTCAGTCTTTGTTTATTCCCCAGTCTTCAAGCATGCCTAGTAACATTTGTTTAATATACTCCCCAGTGTGGGATCCTTGCATCACTTTTGTATTCAACACCAATTGCTTTTCTGTCCATCCACTGTCAACCAAGTGGCATGTTAGACATATTAGTGACTCAGTTGGTCTTGACCAGCAGTTAGTTGTGAACGAGAGTGAGTTGCCAGCATTTTCTGGTTGCAGCATAGTCTTTACTTTCTCAACTACCTTTTGGTGAATCTTTCGCAGCATTTCAGTCCGATAATACTTTTCACTCTTCAGTGTGTACCTTGGCTCAGCTATTGACATCAACCGCTTAAATCCAGTCAGACACCATTGTAAATGGCTGGTTATCAGTGACCATCATCTCTGTGATTGCTCTGTCCAGCAATTGGGATCTTTCATCTGAATGTAGCCACTTTTTTTCTGAAAAATCTCTTTTATTGCTGTCTGCTATAGATGTATTTCACCTTGTGATTCTGGTTTTTTTTTCTCCGTGCTGCATGATATAATTCAACATAAGGAATTCTCAGATGGGCTCAAAAATTGGATGTGTTTTTGGTTTTTCAGTTGCTGATTCCATGCTCACATAGGAGCATGCAGATGGATGCAGAGAGAAAAAAGCAAGTGTGGTCTGGGACTGGGACTTTTCTCTCTACCTTCTCCAGGAAAAGCAGCAGTGTGCACATTTCTCCGCTAATCCCCACTGAGCAGGTGGATGATCAATCTTGTCCGCTCCACAATGCAGAGCAAACATGGACACAGTCCCGCTCTCCTCTATGGGGCAGTCGGATAGAAACGGGCTCTGAGGAAGAGGTTAACCCTCGAAACGCGTCAGCCATCATCTTATCGCATATGGACGAATTTATGGACTATTCCTGACATTTGAGCAACTAAGCTCGATATGATCCATTTTCACCCATGTTTGTGAGTAGCCATTTTTTAAATGTATGAATAAAGCCTGTTAATGAGGATAATGCGCTAGGTCGGTGCCCCCTTTCTTTGTTTTTCTTTGCCTCTAGTATCGGTGGACTACCCCAGTCCGTTATGGGCAGCAAGACCTAAGCCACATTTGAGATGCCGTGTGGTCGGGGGGCTTGGATTCCAAGAGCAGGAGAAGGATGTTTACACCTTATTGTTTTGGATAGAAACGGACTGCCTGTTCATTTCAGTCTGATGCCATCTGATTCGATCCGTCGGACAGATTGAAAGTAGGACCACCAACCATCTGTTTTTAGTCGACAGGATTGGATGGCGGCGGTTGTCAGCGGACATCTGCGGCTCCATAGAGGAGACTGGAGGGTGGGATCAGGTCCGCCTAAAAAAGCTATTGTCACATGGATCCTTCTCCTGATCCTCCTCCTGGCCAATCAGGAATCAGGTCCGAGACCCGTTTCCTGATAGGCCGAAAGGCGAACAATTGCCATTGGCCAAGGAGGAGGACTCGGGAGACGCGGAGGATTGAGGAGAAGCCGCCGCTGCATCAGGTAAGTGCACGCTGTGGGCACTCTGCATTAAAAGGGGGCACGCTGTGGTCACTCTGCATTGAAAGGGGGCACGCTGTGGGCACTCTGCATTGAAAGGGGGCACGCTGTGGGCACTCTGCATTGAAAGGGGCACGCTGTGGGCACTCTGCATTAAAGGGGGCACGCTGTGGGCACTCTGCATTAAAGGGGGCACGCTGTGGGCACTCTGCATTAAAGGGGGCACGCTGTGGGCACTCTGCATTAAAGGGGGCACGCTGTGGGCACTCTAAATTTGTTGTTGTTAATATTTTTTTGTAACTTAATTCTGAATAAAACATTTAACAGTGTAATTTTATGAGATATTTTACGAGGGCGTGTTTAGGGGCAGAGCAGGGTAGGGTTTGGGTGGGGCAACAAGTGGCGAGTAACGCTTAAGGCCTGGCTAGTAGCTCATGACTTGATACTGTGTGTGTGTGTGTGTGTGTGTGTGTATATATATATATATATATATACACACACACACACATACAAATATATACACACACACACACATACACACAAAATGTCAGTTTTTTTAGTCATACACTTGATTATATGTATTTTTTGATGTACTCATCATGTTTGTTCTATTTTTATATTTGTCTAGTGGTTGGAGCAGATTAATTATCGTTTACTACTGTAGGTTAAGTATTTTTATTTTTTTTTTTATATCAGAGCAAGCACTGTTATCAATTCCCCAGTCTCTGCTCTCTACTCAGCAGCCACTAAAAACTGGGCGATTAGCTGTCATTTAATCGCTCAGTTCCGTCTTAGAGCCAGCGGAGGACCTCTGCAACATTGGATCAATGCTGCAGCCATCTATGTATAAATGTTTGGTTTTGTTTCCAATCCCACACATCTCTTTTAAAGGTGACATTTGAGTATGAGGAACATCTTAGCAATTGCCATCATTTTATTCTCCAGGGCCGCTCTTAGAAAAATGGGATTTTTGACTTACCGTAAAATCCACTTCTCTGTGTTCATAGACGGACGCAGCTCCTTAGGGTTCTTGACCATTGGGTTATACTGCCCCCTACAATGGTAGGACACTAGGCAGAAAAAGAATTTGACTATGCCTAGGGGCAGTTCCAGGAATGAATTTTACAGTAAGTCAAAAATCCCATTTTCTCTTTTGTTCGTTGACCGACACAGCTCCTTAGGGTTCTTGACCATAGGAAGTCCCAAAGCAGTGTCATACAGGAGGGGTAGGGACAGCAAACATTTCCAAGGCTAAACCTTAGCTAACCAGGTAACAGAAGCTCAAAAAAAAAAAACAACAACAACAACTGGAGCCCAACCTGAACAATACACCCCCAAAGAGGGAACAGGCCCTCTAAACAGCAGCCTGTAAAACCTTGCGGCCAAAGGAAGCATCTGCAGATGCCAACATATCCAATTTGTAGAATTTTGTGAAAGTGTGCACTGAAGACCTGGTGGCCGCCTTGCAAACCTGTATCACTAACGTCTGATGACGGAAGGCCCAAGAAGCCCTAAGCGCCCGAGTAGATTGCGCCGTGACAGGGAAAGGAGGAACCCGACTCTTGATCGAATAGGCCTGAGTCACCGTCTGTCTGATCCATCTTGAAATGGTCACAGAAGGAGTGCACAGTCCTTTTCTTGGCCCATCAGTGAGCACAAATAGGGAGTCTGATTTCCGAAAAGACTCTGTAGATGCCAGGTACACCCAAATTGCCCGAATAACATCCAGGGCCTGCAATGCAATTTCCTTAGGATGTCTAAGCCTGGGACGATACTGGCCCAAACAGAAGGTCCGTGGCATCCACCAGAGGATCCCTTGGCGGTGCCAAAAACCTCTGAACTTTTATGTTGAGCTGGGACACCAAAAGATCAACCTAGGAGGAGCCCTATCGGAGACATAACTGATGAAACACGTCTGGATGAAGGGACCACTCTCCTTGGTCCAACGCTTGCCGACAGATAATCCGCCTGCTAGTTTTCCACCCCTGAAATATGTACAGTGGAGAGGGCCAGAACGAAGCCTTCTGCCCACCATAGAATGCCAGCTACTACCAGAGCTGCGAACACGCTTCTTGTTCTACCCTGGTGATTGACAGAAGCCACAGTCGTGGCGTTGTCTGACTGACTCCGCACTGGATACCCCTGAAGATGATCCGTCCAGTGATCCAGGCACAGAATGATCGCTCGGAGTTCCAGGACATCAGTAGTCTGGACTCTTCCAGTGTCCAAACACCCTAAACAGAACTCTGACCCAAGACATCTCCCACCCGGACAGACTGACATCTGTGGTGACCCCTGTCCAATACAAGGGGGGAGAGAGGATTTTCCCTGTCGAAGAGCCAGAGAGCTAAGCCACCAGACCAGAGACCCTTTGGTTTCCCAGCTCAGCCGGATCAGATTACCCGGAGACTTCGGACACTTGTACCATTTGGCCAAGATCACCCTTTGCAGGAAGCTTGTATGGAACTATGCACATGGAACCGCCTTGAAGGTAGATACCATCAGGCCCAGCTTCCGCATGCAAGTCCAGAGGAAAGACCATCTGCTGGACAGCAGGAGATGAATCGCAGCATGCAACTTCTGGAGTTTGTCCAGAGGAAGGAACACTGGCTGGAGTGGAGTCCAGAGTCAGACTCAGAAAATCCAATTTTCTGGATTGAATCAGAGCCGACATCTGGTAATTCAGAAGCCAGCTGATCAGAGCCGACTTCTGATAATTCAGAAGCCAGCTGAACTCCCTCATGGTCTGTATAGTGATCTCCACGTCATCCACTAGAGCAGCAGAGGACTCTGCTTGCAAGAGCAGATCATCCAGATAGCCCAGTACTGTAATCCCCCGCTGACGTAACAACGCCAGAACTGGGGCCAACACTTTTGTGAAGACCAGAGGAGCGGAGTCGAGAATAAAGGGTAACGCCACAAACTGATAATGATCCTCTCCTACAGCAAAGCGGAGGAAGCGCTGGCGAGGGGCACAGATTAGAATGTGCAAGTAAGCATCCTTGATGTCGATAGAGGCAAGGAAATCCCCCTGATGGAGAGAGGCTACTACTATGCGAATGGACTCCATCCTGAACTTCTGTACCCACATAAAGCAGTTCAGGGCCTTGAGATCCAGAATCGGACGCACCTTGCCCTCTTTTGTTGGGACGGTAAACAGGTTTAAATAAAACCCCCGAAACTGTTCTGAGGCCGGAACCAGGACAATCACACCCTGAAGCAGCAGGTCTTACATCCCCCCGAAAAGAGCTTGCAATTGGTCCGGGGACAAGCGCATATTGGAAGAAAAGAACCTTTCCGGAGGATAAGAATGAAACTTGATCTTATAGCCGGACCGTATCACTTTGTGGACCCATTTGTCTCGCACCAAGGAGGTCCACGGGCCCGGAAATCAGCGAAGACGTCTCCACACGCCAAGCACAGGTGAGGGTGCACCTTCATGCTGAAGGGGCCTTGTCCGCGGGTGTGGAGAATCCCGCTCTGAGCTTGCCAGACCAAGGCCGCTTGGAACCTCTCGAAGAGGACTTGAAAGGTTTTGAACCCTTGTCAGTGGAACCTGGAGGGACGAAAAACTTCTTGTGAGCCAAGAGCCAAGAGGGATGGGCCAAGCCTACGATGAGGTTCCTTACCCATACCAGCCTGCAGAAGAAAAGTACTCTTCCCCCCTGTGAGACTCCTAATGAGGTCATCCAGGGTAGCCCCAAATAGGCAATCTCCCTGAAAAGGTAGGTCAGTTAAAGCCTTTTTAGAGGTCTGGTCTGCAGACCAACACTTAAGCCACAATACACGCTTAGGTACCACCGCCTAGAAATCAGGTGAGCTGCATCCAAAGAGGCATTACAGATAAAAACTGTAGTCCCTGGACCAACTGGTCCGCCAGTTCAGCAAAGGCAGGGGGAAGCTGCTCCCCCTCCAGGTTACGGCGCAAAAGTTTAGCCCACTTAGTCAGAGTTTGTAACGCCAGGGCGATGGTGAAGACCCGTCTAAGCCCTGAACCCGCAACAGTGAACATATTGTGGGCCATAGCCTCCACTTTTCTGTCAGCTGGATCCTTAAAGGCGGGCAATTACTCAACCGGGGTGTTGGTCCCTTTGTTTAACCAGGAAAGCGGGAGATCCACCACCGGTGTAACAGTCCACTTTTTAAGGAGGAGCTTCCCTTTTGCGACAAATCTGTCAAAATAGGAAGGAAAATGAAACATCTTTGCCTCTCTAGACAGCTCATGAGTGCTAAGGGGGACCGGTGCCTCTGCTTCAGCTGCATTCTATATTTTTAAAGTTTCACGCAAAGACACAGTCAGTGCGTCCACCAGCGCCTTTTCGTGCGCAGTTACAGGTGTGGAGGAATCATCCTCACTATCCAAAAAGTCAGGACGAGTGGCCGCAGACCCGGCAGGGTGGCCCACATCCGCGGGTGCCGAATTAGATTCAGGATCTGGGGAGACAGATGAGGCAGGGGAAAGCGGGGGGGACGCTTTTTGCTAGCCCGCTGCCCAAAAGTCACCTCCACCCAGGACACAAAGGTCTCCAGGACCGCCGTCAGTGCATCAATAGAAGGTTGGGACCCGCAGCCACTGAGAGGGAGTCAGGTGGGGAAACATGCTCTAATTAGTAAATAGGGGGACCCCCACAAAAAGTGTCAAACACTGCTAAGGGACACCCTCCACCATGCTGGTAACACCACTAGATCATCAGCAACAGAGAACCTCACGATCATGCAGCAGGGAGAAGGAGGACCCCATCAGACTCACCACACCACCAGACAGTCACCAGCAGCACCAGGATAAAACTTTGCTTCATGTATGGTATCCAGGGAAAGGAGAGACGCAGGAGTCAGCACCAGGGGACAAGGAGGGGCTCCCACAGCTGAAATTGCCACCCGGAGGCTCCTCTGTAATGGCCACTGCTTATAAGTACACTGGACCAACGAAAAATGGCCGCCGGACTACACAAACATGCTGCTGGCCAAAGACAATACAGGCTACAACAAAAAAGGATCCCTGCAGCAAAAGAACAGCACCAGAGGGAAGGGGGGAACCAAGCACAGAGTTTCACCCGCCCCCCCAGCTGATAGTCCATTGCCGGCGGTGCCCCCCCCCCATGCCCCTACCACCATTACAGCACCATGCCCCAGAAACAGGCCAAACCAACACACTACATCAGATGGGGGCAATATGACCCACAGGGACTGCCAGAATACAGGGGGTGCCTAACAGGAAGGAGAGGAACCCGGTGGTGCGTCCGTCCGTCTCAGGGAGGGGCCTGTGTCCACCCCAAAACCCTCCAGGGGGAAAGAGGGGACAGCTACTTACCATACCGGGAACCAGGCAGGCACCGCTCCAGACAGAACCCCTTACCATCAAAATGGGGGGCTGTTGACCAGGAGGAACGCTGCCACGCAGGCCGAGGCTCGGTCATATGCGACCTCACGAGGCGTTTAACTTGCAGGCCAACCCCCACCCAGTGTCGAGGCCGACCTAGCACGGAGCTGTGGTCTTCACACACTTGCTGGGCAGACTGGGGTGACCACTGAATCTAGATTATCCAGCCCGTTGCTCAGTCCAGCAGTTGATTGTAGATCTCGCAGGAAAAAACGGGAGAAAAAAGCCATTTAACCACTTAAGCCCCAGCCCTATTTCGGACACTTTTTGTTTACAAGTTAAAACCAGTATTTTTTCCTAGAAAACTACTTAGAACCCCCAAACATTATATATATTTTTTTAGCAAAGACTCTGGAGAATAAAATGACGGTCATTGCAATATTAATTGTCAGGCGGTATTTGCGCAGCGGTCTTTAAAACGCCATTTTTTTGGAAAAATTTTGAAAAATCACATTTCACTGCATTTAAAAAATACTAAACAGTAAAGTTAGCCCATTTTTTTGTATATTGTGAAAGATGATGTCACGCTGAGTAAATAGATACATGTTACAGTATAAAATTGCGCCCCCCCCCGTGGGATGGCGACAAACTACGGTCAATAGAGATCTCAGTAGGCGACGTTTTAAATTTATTTAATGGTTACCAGTTTAAAGTTAGAGTGTAGCTCTTTTTTTAAATTATTGCCCACGCTCTGGCGATCGCGGCGATACCTCACATGTGTGGTTTGAACAGCGATTTCATTCGCGGCTCGACTTCCGTATACATTTTTTTTTGTGCGCGAGCTAACGGTGACGGGGGCGGCTAAAAATTTTTTTTTTCCGATTTTATTTTATTTTTTTAACTTTATTACAGGTTTTTGAAAAAAAAAAAACTGATCACTTTTATTGCTGTCACAAGCAATGTAAACATCCCTTGTGACAGCAATATGCAGAGACAGGTACTCTTTATGGAGGGATCGAGGGTCTAAAAGACCCTAGTCCCCTCTACTACACTTCCATGTATGCAAAACGCCAAAAACTGCGTTTTTGCATACAGCCGTTTTTTAAATTTGCCGCCTTTTGCAGCACAGTAAACCGGAAGTGACGTCATGGACGCCGCCTCCGTGTTACGTCATCGGAGACCCGATTGAAGCCGTTTCCGGCTTTGATCGGGACTCCATCCAGCCGGCGGACGTGCCGACTGGGTGCTCAGGACTCCCACCGGGAGCCCCGAGCAAAGTCACGGGAGGGGGGGACATCCCCTCCCGCTCACCCGGGTAACGATCGAGCGGCTCCCGAGCCGCATCGGTCGTTACCGACGGAAAGCCGTCGGCTCTAAACCACGGTACCGGGATGGTGTCTCTAGCTAGAGGCATCATCCCGGTATACTACCACAAAATCTGCCGATGTAGATCTACGTTAGTATGCGGTAAGTGGTTTAAAAGGAAAAATTTTGCAGGACCAGATATCCCAGCAAGGAACTAGGTCCTTACTCCTGACTAGGCAGAAAAGAACTGAGTACCTATAGCAGGGAGGGAGAGTATACCTCCTGGGACTGCCCATAGGCGTAGTCAAGTTCTTTTTCTGCCTATTGTCCTACTCCTGTAGGGGGGAAGTATAACCCAATGGTCAAGAATCCTAAGGAGCTGTGTCAGTGAATGAACGAAAGAGAAATATATATGTTTGGGGGGTCTTAACTAATCTTCAGGCCCAAAATGTGCATTTTACCATATGTACAAAAAAATAAAAAAACGGCCCCCCCACGGGAAAAATTAAAAGTCAGCAGCTACACGTACAGTAGCTGCTGACTTTTAATATTAGGACACCTGCCTGTGTGCCTGAATGTCGGGGAAGGAAGAGGGAAGCCAAACTTCTGACGTACCTTGCGGCTCATCCCCCCGAAAGGTGCCAAATGTTGCACCTGAAGGGGGAGGAGACAGATAAGCCGAGCTTCCAATTTTGGGTGGAACTTTGCTTTAAGCGTTAGGATGCTACACTCTAGCACTACACAGTAAATAGGCCAAGCACTTGGTGGTAGATTAAATGAATGTATTGAAGAAACGCAGTTAAACAATGCACAAATCATTCAACAAGGAAATAAACAGATAACATACTAGGTAAAAGAGCACTAACCTAGTTACAGTAAATTTAACTATAGCAATGTTAAATTAAACCATAGCTAGTGCAACTAGAGTTTAAATACCGGCATCCAATAACCCAGGAAAATAAAGGTCCTTGCGTGCACACTATGCATACAACCCCAATGGGCATATGTATTCCTGACTAAGAGGTAGCCCTGGAAGTAACGGCAAAGTACCTAGCACCTAATTGTCAGTTTTGGCCGGCTTTCGTTGGGGCCCTTCTGTAGATAGTGCCCATGTGGCTATCCGCTTAGGAGTGTGCAGCGGATTGCTGGTGGGCTGCCAAACAATGAGGGGGGGGGGTCGCTCTTGAATTAACTGTGTAAGTAGTTCAGCTCGCCTCTCTTGGTATACAGACATCCGGTCCAGATCACTTGGCAGTCTGAAGTTAGGTCCCACAGGGCTCAGTCTCTCTGCAGGTCCAGACCTCCACGTAGCTCAGGCTCTCAGCTCTGGGATACTCACTCACAGCAGCGGGTCACTCAGGCTCTTGTGGACACAGCAAGAGCCCCCACATCTGAGCAGCATGGCTTCCTCTCAGCAAAGATGTCTCAGTCTCTAGATTTGCCCGGAAAAAACGTTTTTTGTCTCTCCTCTGTCTGCAGGGATTTTGGCTCCCGTTGTTTTTGCAGCTATTCACTTCCATTTTACAGTGCCCTTAAAACTACATTTCCCATGATGCCCTTCAGCACAGCAAGTCCTTCTCTACTGTTCTCATTGGCCATGACTCTCTTGCCCTCTGATTGACGCTTCACTGCTGCCCGGGCCAGTGAAGTGGAAGAACAAGCAGGGGATTTTACATAGATCGTGCGCTTGTCAGTGGCAGAAAAGAGAAGTCGGCTGCATAATTCTCATTGTATATCGACCAGCTCACTACTAGCAGAGGAGGGGAGGGTGAGCGGAAGATCTGCACACAACTATTTACTGTTCAGAGAGGTGGGGAAAAAGGAGTCCACACACACCCAGCAGTAGCACCCGGCTACAAATGCATGAGTATGATCTCATTTATTTGTAGGAAACCACCACTGACATAGTAAACTAAGGGAGTCTATTCAAAAAATATATTGGGTCTGCGTGACAAGCATTCGTCCAGCTTGTGCTTGTATTTTAATAAAAACACAGTGATTTCCTTTGACCAATAGCTCCATCTTCTGGCCATAAGGAGGTATTATTTCTAAATTACCTCAATTAGGAAAAATAGTTCGATACCACAATATGGCTGCTAGAAGGACCCAATGATCATCTAAAGTAAATCAATGTATGAAAGAAAATAAGGCTGACATTCGCCACAACTAGATGAATGCTTGTCACATTTGTTCATCTATTTTGATTTTTCTACTGCTATCAATGGCCAACACGGTACAATACTTCATCCATGTCTTTGGTGATCTCTGATCTCCTTATGAAGTGTTTCTTACATGATGAAGATCAGCCATGGAGTATATCTGAGGTGTGTATCCAGGTGTGCTTCTTTCCTACATGAGAGCTGTGATGTCCAGCAACATTCATATAGAAGACATTTTCCGCACTCAATGCAATAATACACCTTGAGGGCTGTGTGGCATCCCTAATGTACAGGAAGACAGGACTTCAGGGAGTAAGACTCTTCCCTCACTCAGGACAGGAAAGGGGATTCTCCCCCATGTGAGATCTCTGATGTCCTGAAAGATGTGACTTTCTTGAAAAACTTTTCCCGCACTCAGGACAGGAATGTGGCTTCTCCCCCGTGTGCAATTTCTGATGTCTGTAAAGATGGGATGTCCTTGAAAAAGATTTTCCGCATTCAGAACAAGAATACGGCTTCTCTCCTGTGTGAATTCTCTGATGCATGGAAAGATGCGACTTCCTTGAAAAACATTTCCCACAGTCAGGACAGGAATAGGGCTTTTCCCCCGTGTGAGACATTTGATGTGTAACAAGTTGTAATTTTTGTATAAAACTTTTCCCGCACTCAGAACAGGAATATGGCTTCTCACCTGTGTGCAATCTCTGATGTGTGTAAAGAATGGACTTCTGTGAAAAACATCTCCCACAATCAGGACAAGGAAATGGCTTCTCCCCCGTGTGAGATCTCTGATGTGTCACAAGTTCTGATTTCTGTACAAAACATTTCCCACACCAAGAACAGGAAAACGGCTTCTCCCCTGTGTGCAATCTCTTATGTATTGAAAGATGGGACTTCTCCGAAAAACATTTTCCGCACTCAGGACAAGAAAATGGCTTCTCACCTGTGTGAGATCTTTCATGCACAATAAGTTTGGATTTGGAAGGGAAACACTTCCCGCACTCAGTACAGGAAAACCTTTTATCTGTTGGAGGGACGGCACCGCCCCCTACAGTCTGAGGTTTCTCAGGATAAGAGGAATACGATGGTCCATCTACACTGTGTGGTGCCGGATGGACATTTGAGGTAGCCGGGTTTTCTCCTGGACTATACTGTGTGATGTCCTCATCTTCTACTTTACAGTCTGGAGACAAAGTGAGACAATCCTCTGAGGTTTTCCTCATCTCCCGTCCATCTACTAAAATAGAAATAAAAAGATTATTACTAGACATGAGCAGATTGGTTCCCCTAAACCAGGACTCCGCCCACATCAGGCAGCTTTGTCTCTGAGGATCTTACAATTCCCCCCTCAAGGTAACTAGTAAATGGGTCCTCTGATCTCCGACCAGTTCATTTCTTTATTCATGGACCTTAGTCAGAGAGTGAGGAAACAACGAGAACTGTCTTTTATAGGAGTGACAGTGATGAGGGGATTACAGGTCCAGCTGGTAGAAAATGGTTATAACAAAAGAGAATAGATATTATGTTTATATATAGCAGAAGGTAGAGGGGAGAGAGCCGAAGTCAAGACTATGTAATATAATATAAAATACAACAGTTAGGTCAATATGGTATGAGGACTATGTAAAGCACAATATATTGTATTTAGTGCAGGGGTCAGGACTATGTAAAATGAATTATAAAATTATGGAGTGTAACAGTCAGGACTCATAATAATGGTATTCAGTAATCAGTGGAAGGTTAACTGTTTACATGAGACAAGTTGCAGAGGTCCCACACCACTGCCTCCCATCTCCTGAGACTGCACTCAGTGACTTGGGTCTAAAACTCTACAGACATATCCCTCCACCCGACACAGCCAGCAAATAGAGCAAGAAGCCCTGGAAAAAATTCTCTCTGAGTTCTTGATAGATCCTTGATAAGGGGCACATGCCCCAGGTGCCTAGGTTGAGCAGCACCTAAGGCAAGAATAAACATTATGTTGCCACCTGAACCCCAGAATCTCCATAAATCCAGTCTAGAAACATTAATTTTGTATGGAGCACAGAGAAGGAAGATTATCCAACAGAAATACAGGATGGGGAAACACAGCTCAGGAAAGTGACCAGGGGATTACAGGCTGATATCACCCAGTCCTTGCCCTACTCTGGACCAATCAGTGAGCAGTATGGGTGGAGGATTGTAATCAGTGTTAATGACCCACCTGTGCTGATCTCTTTAGGAGTGTCCTCCTCTATAAATGTCCCCGTTATTCCATCCTCCTTAATAGACTGCTGATCAATCCTTACATACCTCTTTTCTGATTTAACATTAACTTTTTTATCTATCAGTTCTTCACCCTGAACAAAGAGAAGGATAAAAAAATATCATCTGTAAAATATAAGCTTTAATGATGTGACATCCCCCTGAAAAAATCCACACATCATCTCCATGAGTCCATGTTCTAGGATGCTCTGTCCCACCAACCTTGTAATGGTGAGGGATGGTGTGATCTTCCTGTGTGGAATTCCGGGAATACAGAGGACGGGGACATCTCTCTGGTGGGTTCCTGGTATTAGGGGACTCCATCAAATCCTTGTGTCCTTCTGAAAACTCCTCCATCTCTCCATACTCCTCTTCTTTATACTCTTCTTTAACATCAATATTATTATCCCCGAGGTTTCCACTCTGAATCTTTAACAAAACATTAATTGTAACAAAAATGCTGTGTATAAATCACAATTACCAATGATTGTTATGCATTTACCTGATGATGGTGACGGACAGTGTGACCTTCCTGTGTGGAATCCTGGGAATACAGAGGACAGGGACATTTCTCTGGTGGATTTCTGTTACCTGATGGCTCTATAATGATGTCCTTGTGCCCATCAGAAAGCTGCTTCATCACACCACACTCCTCATCCTCCTCTTCTTTAAAAACAATATTATAATCCCCAAGGTTTCCACTCTAAATGCATAATAAAACAGTTATTGTAACAAATACCTTTGTGTATAAATCTTATAAGTGATTTTTTCTCATCTACCTGATCATGGTGATCGATAGTGTGAAACCTCTGATGTTTACAAAGATGTGACTTTCTTGAAAAACCTTTCCCACACTCAGAACAGGAATGTGGCTTCTCCTCCGAGTGACATCTCTGATGTCTGTAAAGATGGGATGTCCTTGAAAATCTTTTCCCGCACTCAGAACAGAAATACGGCTTCTCCCCAGTGTGAATTCTCTGATGCATGGAAAGATGTGACTTCCTTGAAAAACATTTTCCGCACTCATAACAGGAATATGGCTTTTCCCCCGTGTGAGACATTTGATGTGTGATAAGTTGTAGTTTTTGTATAAAACTTTTCCCGCACTCAGGGCAGGAATACGGCTTATCTCCTGTGTGCAATCTCTGATGTGTGTAAAGAGCGGACTTCTGTGAAAAAGATTTCCCACAGTCACGACAAGAAAATGGCTTCTCCCCTGTGTGAGATCTCTGATGTGTCACAAGTTCTGATTTCTGTTTAAAACATTTCCCGCAGCAAGGGCAGGAAAATGGCCTTTCCCCCGTGTGAGATCTCTGATGTGTGGTAAGATGGGACTTCTTTGAAAAACATTTACCGCACTCAGAACAGGAATACGGCTTCTCTCCTGTGTGAGATCTTTTATGGACATTAAGGTGAGATTTAAAATGGAAACTCTTCCCGCACTCAGTACAGGGAAACCTCTTATTTGTTGGAAGGATGGCACCATCACCCACAGTCTGAGGTTCCTTAGGATAAGAGGAATACGATGGTCCGGCACCGTCCCTCACAGTCTGAGGTTCCTTAGGATAAGAGGAATACGATGGTCCGGCACCGTCCCTCACAGTTTGAGGTTCCTTAGAAGAGGAATACAATGGTCCATCTACACTGTGTGGTCCCGGATGTACATTTGAGGTAGCCGGGTTTTCTCCTGGATCATACTGTGTGATGTCCTCATCTTCTACTTTACAGTCTGGAGACAAAGTGAGACAATCCTCTGAGGTTTTCCTCATCTCCCGTCCATCTACTAAAATAGAAATAAAAAGAATATTACTAGACATGGACAGATTGGTTCCCCTAAACCAGGACTCCGCCCACATCAGGGAGCTTTGTCTCGGAGAAGCTTTTAATTTTAAAGATACAACAGTTAGATCAATATGTTATGAGGACTATCTAATGCACAAGATAGTGTATATCCAAGAAATATAGGAGGGCAGTATGTGTGGAGGAATGTATTTAGTGTTAATGACCCACCTGTGCTGATCTCTGTAGGAGTGTCCTCCTCTATAAATGTCCCCGTTATTCCATCCTCCTCCATAGACTGCTGATCATCCCTCACATACGTCTCTTCTTCTTCTGCTTTACCCTCAACTTTTATATCTATCAGTTCTTCACCCTAAACCAAGAGAAAAGCAGAAAATCTGTAAAATGTAAGCTCATATAAAAAAAATCAACATCATCTTCACAAGTCCATGTTCCAGATGTTCAGTCCCACCTACCTGATGATGGTGAGGGATGGTGTGAACTTCCTGTGTGGAATCCCGGGAATACAGAGGACGGGGACATCTATCTGGTGGGTTCCCATTACTGGATCCATCTGTAGGAAACACACACACTGACTGAATACATTGTTTCTATGTGTTTATCAGATGATGGGGGATCTAGGTGGACCTTCCGTACTGCTCTCTCCTTTACAATAAAGTCTCCTCTTACCCGGTGATGTGAGGGGCGGCTGATTCTCCATCATGACGTCCTTGTAGAGGTCCTTGTGTCCTTCAGAAACCTGCTTTGTCAATCCATAGTCCTCATCCTCCTCTTTAAACTCTTCTTTAACAACAATATCATAATCCATGACGCCTCCACTCTGTATCAATAATAAACCATTAATTGTGACAAACATAATTGTGAATAAATCATATACATTCAAGTATATGTAAACGATCACCTTGTAAAACAACCCATTCAGTTTAAAATAGAAATGAAAGGTAAAACATTTGTGTATAGATGTAAAATAAATTATAAAACTGAATTTTTGTAAAATCTTACCGTAAAATTCCTTTCTCTGAGTCCTCCGACAGTCGCCGCCCACTCACAAGTCTTCACCAATGGGTATTGACCTTTGCTCCGTAGGAGTAGCTAGGCAACAAGAATTGTTAATACAAAGCTTTTAACATAGACACACCCCTAGGGGCTGTCCCCTCAGTCAATACCTCCCTGCACCAGCATTCCCAACTCAGTTTGGTAGCATAGCAGTAAGAGTACACTAAAAAACCCCAAAAGAGGGGCGGGGGGCGGCGACTGTCGGAGGACTCAGAGAAAGGAATTTTACGGTAAGATTTTACAAAAATTCCGTTTTCTCTTACGTCCTCCGACAGTCGCCGCCCACTCACAAGTCTTCACCAATGGGATGTCCCAAAGCAGTGTAGACCTGAGGGGTGGGAGACACAACCATAGAAAGGCAATGCAGTACCCACATCAGAGAAAGGAACCTTACCACAGTAAGAGAACCAACTGGGCAACAGGAAAGAAAAACGTGCTCAACAGGAGCAACAACCCAGGAAAACAAGTAACCCAGGGGTAAAACACCCCAACAACCAAGGGCCCATTAAAACAAGGGTCCCTAGGAGACTGCCGCACTGAGAACTTTACAGCCAAAGGAGGCATCAGCCGATGCCTGAACATCCACCTTATAGAATTTTGAGAAGGTGTGAACGGACGACCAAGTCGCCGCCTTACACACCTGGGCCCCAGAGGCCTGATGACGGTAAGCTTAAGACGTACTCAAAGACCTGGTAGAGTGCGCCTTCACAGGGAAGGGAGGAACCTTCCCCTTCAAGGCATAGGCTTGTTCAATGATCTGTCTGATCCATTTGGCGATGGTCGCAGCCGACGCCGCCATGCCCTTCCGAGGTCCCTCAGGAAGGACAAAGAGGGAATCCGACTTGTGAAAAGATTTAGTGGACGACAGGTACACTCTGATCGCCCGGACAACATCCAAGGAATGCAATGCAACCTCCTTCGGATGCTTAGGCTTTGCGCAGAGCGAAGGCAAGACAATGTCTTCATTCAGGTGAAATTACGATATCCTTTTCGGAAGAAAAGATGGGTTAGGCCGCAGGACCACCTTATCCCTGTGGACCACCAGGTAGGGAGAATTGCAGGACAAAGCTGCCAGCTCCGACACCCTGCGAGCCGAAGTGATTGCCACCAAAAAGGCAACCTTCTTGGACAATAGAGACAACGAGATCTCCCTGATCTTTTCAAAGGGAGCCTGTTGTAACACGGACAGAACCAAGTTCAAGTCCCATGGAGGTACAGGTTCCCTCCTTGGAGGGGCCAAATGTCGCACCCCCTGAACAAAGGTGCTAACCAATGAATTAGACGCCACAGGGCGTTGAAAGAGAACGGCCAGCGCAGAAATCTGACCCTTAATCGAGGCCAACGCCAAACGCTGGTCCACGCCCGTTTGAAGGAAAGCCAACACCCTCGACACCGAGTATGAGCGAGGGGAATACCCCCTGGACTCACACCAGGCAAAATACGCTTTCCAAGTACGGTAGTAAATCTTCCCCGAAGAGGCTTTTCTAGCCTTGATCAAAGTGGGAATGACCTCAGGGGAGAGACCCCTATCCTTCAGGACCCGGCTTTCAACAGCCAGGCCGTTAAAGCCAGCGACTGTAAAGCAGGATGGAATATCGGCCCTTGAGACAGGAGATCTTCTCGAAGTGGCAGACGCTACGGAGCGTCGACCGCCAGATTTACGAGGTTTGCGTACCAGGACCGGCGAGGCCAGTCCGGCGCTACCAGAATCATCGTGTGCAGTTCCGAGGCCAACCTGCGAAGAAGCCTGGACAGGCATAAATCAGACGATACTGATGCCAGGGCCCACTAACGCGTCTGAGGCGTCTGCCGGAGGATCGCACGTCCTTGCCACAAACCTTTCCACCTTGTTGTTCAGACGAGACGCGAACAGGTCACATCTGGGGAACCCCACTTCTCGCACAACATCTGGAAGACATCCGGGTGAAGGGACCATTCTCCCTGGTCCAGGGTCTGGCGACTCAGATAGTCCCCCTGCCAGTTCTCCACCCCCGGAATGTGAACTGCCGTTATCGCCGGGACGTGCGTCTCGGCCCAAGACAGAATGTCGGCTACTTCCCGAGCACTCCTGGTGCCCCCTTGGTGGTTGATGTAAGCCACCGTGGTGGCATTGTCCGTCTGAACCCGAACCGGACGGCCCCGAAGCCGGTCCGTCCATCTCAGAAGGCAAAGCTTTATCGCTCTCAATTCCAGGATGTTGATCGGAAGGGAGGACTCCTCCTTCGACCAAGTTCCCTGGGCGGACAGAACGCCCAGAACACCACCCCAGCCCGACAGGCTGGCATCCGTGGTAAGTACCGTCCACGACAATGGACGAAAAGACTTGCCCCCCCGACACCGTCGGGGACTGGAGCCACCACAGAAGATCCCTTCTGGTGTCGTGGCTCAACGAGATCCGCAGATCCAGAGATTGCGGCCGCCCGTCCCACTCGGTCAGAATCTCCGCCTGGAGACCCCGCGTGTGAAACTGGGCAAAAGGGATCGCCTCGAAAGACGAGACCATTAGACCTAGACATCTCATGCATGTCCGGAGAGACGAGTGCTGGTTGTCCCTGAGGGACCTGACCTCGTCCTGAAGAGTCCGAAGCTTGTCCTCCGGCAGGAAGACCTTCGCTTGGACAGAGTCCAGAATCATTCCCAGGTAGGGAAGGCGAACCGAAGGACACAGAGTCGACTTCGGAATGTTTATGGTCCAACCGAACTCCTGCAGAGTCCGCATCGTGGTGGACAGGTCGGTCACCAGGCTCTGACTGGCGTTTGACCGTATCAGGATATCGTCCAGATACCCCAAGACAGCAATGCCCTGTGCTCGCAACAGGGCCAGAACCGGCGCCAGCACTTTGGTAAAAACCCGCGGAGCCGAAGCGAGACCGAAAGGTAACGCCACGAATTGGTAGTGATCCTCCGCAATGGCGAATCAAAGGTACCTCTGGTGACCCTCGAAAATGGGGATGTGTAGGTACGCATCCTTCAGATCGATGGAGGCCATGAATTCCCCCGGATTCAGGGCAGCCACCACTGAGCGCAGGGATTCCATGTGAAACTTGCGAACCCGCACAAAGCGGTTCAGAGCTTTCAAGTCCAGAATCGGACGCACTTTGCCCTCCTTTCTGGGCACAGTGAACAGATTGGAGTAAAACCCCCGAAATCTGTTCCGATGAGGCACCGGGACCACCACCCCCTGGGCCCGCAGGTCCTGCACCGCCAGGTGCAAATCCTGCAAGCGCTCCGGAGACAGCTGAAGATTTGAGGGAAAAAATCTGCTCGCCGGCCGAGAGAGAAATTCGATCTTGTAACCAGATCGAACGATTTCCTGAACCCACCTGTCCCGAACGCGGGCCAGCCAAGGTTGTAGGAAACCGCGCAGACGTCCCCCCACCCCAGAAACGGGTGAGGGCGCCCCTTCAGGCGGAAGTGGTATGGGAAGACGAACCGGACTGGCCGGACTTCTGCTTCCCTGCCCACGGCTTCTTCTGGGAGCCTTGGCCCTTGAAGGGCTTGCCCTTGGACTGCGACCGAAAGGCACGAAAGGACCCCTGAGAGGGCCTAGACGAGGAATTCCGGTTTCCACGGAAAGACTTATGCTTGAAAGACCCGTTACCCCTTTTATCAGGGCATCCAAAGCTTCGCCAAAAAGGCGAGACCCCGCGTAGGGAAAATCCGCCAGCGTCTTGCGAGAAGATTGGTCGACCGACCAATTCTTCAGCCAAATCAGACGACGGTTCAGTACCGCCACGCTGGACAGGCGCGCAGCCAAGGGAGCTAAATTCAAGTCCGCATCACACAAGTACATGACACCCTGATGGATCTGGTCCACCATAGCCAACGTGGTAGGCGGAGCGGAATCAGCCGCCAAGGTGCGCCGGAGCATCTTGGTCCAATCAGCAACAGCCTGTGCCGCCATAATGGAAGCAAAAATAGGCTTCAGCATAGAACCAGCCACCATATACGCATGACGGGCAAGAGACTCTATTCTCCTGTCCGTAGGGTCCCGGAAAACCGGGGTATCCTCGGAGGGCACCGCAGTAGCTTTGTTCAAAACGGCTACCGCGTGATCCACCGGAGGCGCCACACACCAACGCTCGTCGGTGGCAGGCGCAAACGGATAAAGTAATTTAAACTTATTTGGCACAGTAAAAGGCTTCTTTAAATTGCGCCACTGTTCATTAACCGTATGGTGAAATTCAGCAGGGCAGGGAAAAACCTGCGCTGATTTGCGAGCCCTCTGTGTTCCGAAAGCAGACATCCTAGCAGGAGGAGTAGGCTCATCCTCCAGGTGCAAGGTGTCCTTTATGGAAGCAATCAGCTCATTCATGAGTGTAAGCTCTTCAGGCGAGCCAGGGGGAGAAACATCAACCCCCACCACCTCAGGCTCTCCCTCGGACTCCACAAGGTCCAAAGATGAGCGGGACCCTGAGAAGGGTACGCCAGCCACATCGCCCTCTGAATCAGAGGAAATGGATAACCTTGCCCTTTTTGCGGATCGTTCAGCCAGCAGCATCTGCACCAGAGACACCAAGGAAGCCACTACAGTGGTCAGATCGGCCCCTTCGGAGGGTGCAGCAGCCCCCTGGTCCCCCACCAGGGCGGGGGGAAACTTGCTATCCTGAGAATCCATGCCCCAGTACAGAGAAACAATAAAGGTACTGGCCCTTTAAAACCACGGCGAGCGCAGCCCACCGCACACTGCTGTATGCACTGACCACGCAGGGATAGACAATACTGAGCAAGGAATGACAGGACAGAAAGGTAAAAACCTGGAGAGAGCACACCAGACTGCTGCCACCGATCGCTGTTCCCGGGGAAAGAGGAAGTGATGCAATGCTGACTGATTGATATAGCCTATGGAAGGCTCCAGCAAAATGGCCGCTCGGCAGAGGGAAAAGACTACAATAAAATGGCGCCGCCATGTGCATGAGCAGTATCGCCCGCCAAAATGGCGGCGAATGGCCGGTCGCAGTATATAGGCAAATAAAATTACGCCAAAACGCGGCGCTGCATAGAGACAGGGCCGGTCGCAGTATATAGGCAAATAAAATGGCGGATCGCCGCAGCGACCGCCGCACACACACATGTCTGCACACAAACTGCACCCAGAACATAATAAACAGCAGAGCAGGATGGCCCCCCCTCGCAGCCCACAGGCATGCAGCCACACAGGGACCTGACAGGGAGCCCGCAGTTACACAGACATGGAGGGTAATACACAGCCACAGACTGACACCCATACAGAAGGTCCCCACACAGAAGGTGCTTACCGTACCAGATGGCGTGGGGAGCCGTCTCCAGCGACAAACCGCTATCAGGGCAGACAGGGAGTGCCGCAGCTAGGACGCTTGTGGACCGCAGTCATGGCGTCCAGTGAGGTAGCCACCTCACAGGCAGCATCCCTGCAGCGAACAGGGATGGGTCGTTCAATGTGCCAGGGTAAAACCTAAGCTGAACGCGCGATGGCAGGCTGGGGATCCATCTGGCTCTCAGCCCTGGGATGCAGGGCGGCCAGTCCGAGACCCAGCTCCGCATGATGATTCTTCATCAGAAGATCCCTAAACTAAGGCTGACAAAATAACAGCTAGCAAGGAAAAGAGAAAAATACTTGAAATAAAATCAAAGAAAGGGTAGAAGGCGGAGACTGAGCCCCAGCACAGGATAGCCAGCTACTCCTAAGCTAGGCAAAGTCAAACTGAGTTGGGAATGCTGGTGCAGGGAGGTATTGACTGAGGGGACAGCCCCTAGGGGTGTGTCTATGTTAAAAGCATTGTATTAACAATTCTTGTTGCCTAGCTACTCCTACGGAGCAAAGGTCAATACCCATTGGTGAAGACTTGTGAGTGGGCGGCGACTGTCGGAGGACGTAAGAGAAACATTTTTTTCCCCTTTTGTTATAAGTGATCACCTACCAGCTGCATAAAGAGCTCAGAGAGGGTAGGGGTGGTGACAGCAGCACACTGATCTTCCTAGTGAATGACAGTGCTGGGGAGTGGCATGTCAGGACAAGTCTGATCACTGCAGGAGAAAGCTCCCATAAAAGCTAGGGAACTAACCACGCTGCGCTCTCATGCCTAGTGTTGTCAGTTTTTAATAGGAAAGCAGAGGGACTGGCAGGAACACAACACAAAGGAAGCAATACAAAGCGAATAGGAGACTTTGTAACCACTTGCCGCCCACCCACAGTACTTTTACTGTGCACGGGCGACACGGGCAGGCTCAGAGACATAAATATATGTTGCTGCGCACAAGCGCACTGGCGTGCCCCCTTGGGGTGCGCAGCGTGCACCGCTGTCATAACCAGTGTCCAGATCACAGTTCCCAAAGCTGTTATGAATACGTTTTGGTAAAATTTTGTAAATCATTTTTCTCCTTCCTTGATATGAGCTGATGAGGCCGTACTGATGGGCACTGACAGGCTGCACTGATGAGGCAGCACTGATGAGGAGGACTAATGGGCACTGATGAGGCAGCATTGATGAGGAGGACTAATGGGCACTGATGAGAAGGCATGGATGAGGCTGCATTAATATGCGGCATTGACAGGCATCGCTATTGGGCACTGATTGGCAGCACTTATGATCAGTGCCCTGATTATCAGTGTAGATGTCCCCTGTGTAGATTTGCGAGTTATCGGCAATCCTCTCCTCCTCACGCAGACAGCGTGTGAGTAGGTAATCACCGATAACTCGCAAACAACCCTTTCTACATTGCGATCAACTGTGATTGGACACAGCTGATCACATTTAAGAGCCGCTGTGATTGGCTCTTTAACACCATCACAGATCACTGATGTGCACCGCAGGGGGGCGTGCAAGCAGAGTGAGCACGGGAGAAGGTCAAATGAGTTCCTCCCAGCAAAGTGTGATCACGCTGTAGCCGTCATTCGGCTATAGCGCGGTCATGATAGGTTAAACTTTGTTTTAACATTTTTGTTTCTGTAGAGCGTGCCCTGTAATTGGTTCTGCTGATTAACCCAGGTTCTGACCCCAAATTGTGCAAAGCATCCAGTCACACGGTATCTGTCAGGTAGGGAACAGGCAGATAGTGAAGCATTTTATCCCCTCAAAAATCAAGAGGTATTGAGAATAGGGATTTTAATGTGCTCAAATTACAAGGAAAACAACAAATACATGAAAACTATATTTATTATTCCATTAAAAATTTTATTTCTTCATAATTATAAAACCACTGATCACCAGCTGCTCAGATAGATGTACAATTAAATGTATAGAAAAGAAGAAACAATGGATCAACGCGTTTCAGCATTTTTTATTAGAATTATGAAGACATAACATTTTTAATGGAATAGTAAAGGTGGTTTTTATTATGTAATTTGGGCACATTAAATCCCTATTTTCACGCTCCCTTAATTGTTGAGGGGACACCTGGGGCATAAAATGCTTCATTTGTACAATTTTGGGAATATTGCCACTTAAAGAGGTTGACAATATCCCTCACTCTTTATCATATATGAGCAGGCAGATAGTGACCTTTGTGGTTTTTAATGTTTGCAGAATGGGGATAGGGCTTAGGGTGAGCCTTGGGATACCCAGAACTAAGAAAAAAAACTTGGTTGAGGGCACCATCTTGCAAACAGTTAACTTCTGCGGAAATAGACTTTCAGTGTATAACATGTGAATAATTCAGCACAGGGGGGTCCCACAGTGGAAACAACCCTGGCCAGCAGATCTGGAACAGTCACATCAGCACAATAGCAAGACTCTCTCTAGGACAGGGGTCTTCAAACTATGGCCCTCCAGTTGTTCGGGAACTACAATTCCCATCATGCCTAGCCATGTTTGTGAATGTCAGAGTTTTACAATGCCTCATGGGACTTGTAGTTCTGCAACGGCTGGAGGGTCGTAGTTTAAAGATCCCTGCTCTAGGATTTCACTCAGGCCTCTACTCACTGTGCCACTGGATACATGGACACCTCCTCCCAGTGTCAGCCAACACTGTACCATGAGCCACCCCCCCCCCCCCCCCGGGAAAATCCTAACTCCAACTGTTCCCAGAGCTTGTAATTGTTCTTTGAGCGCTTTCCTGAGCCAGAACCACTGAGAACTTCCTGCATCTTCTTGGAAAAGTTTAACAGAACTTCAAGGCTGGGTCACTCTCCAGTAGGTAAAGGACACTGTTGTTCCAGGTTCCAGACCTTATATCATGGGTGCTCAACATGTGGCCCTCCAGCTGTTAGGGAGCTTCAAGTCCTATTATGCCTTTTGCCTTTGGGAGTCATGCTTTTAGCGGTCAACCTTGCAATGCCTCATGGGACTTATAGTTTTGTAACAGCTGGAGGGCCACAGGTTGAGTTACCCATACCTTATATACACCTCTCAGTCCCCTGCTGGACACTCTCCTGACAGGGATTGGCTGAGGCTGTATTCATGACCAGCTCAGGCTCTATTTTCTCCACCCACTGTGTTTCAGCACTTCCCGGAAAAACAGGGGGGCAAGCCTGCATCTGCGAAAACCCGAACATTCCAAATCCATTGAAACCAGCTACACTGACAAAAGGCAGAGCCCAAAATAACTACATTTACCTAGAGTCTGTGTTTATTGTGATTGACGATGGATCTATACTGGAGGACAGTATAGTATATATATAATATATATATATATATAATAAAAATTACATAAATCTTTCCCCTAGATTGTAGACGCGATAACTTTTGCGCAAACCAAACAATATACACTTATTGGGATTTTATTTAACAAAAATATGTAGCAGACTACAAATTGGCCTAAAATAATGAAAACAATTTGATTTTTAATTTTTTTTTTATTGGGAATGTTATATAGCAGAATGTGAAAAATCTTTTTTTTTTTTTTTGTTTAAAGTGCAAAAAATAGAAAAAAAAAAAAAAAAAAAAAAAAAAAAAAAAAAAAAATCGCACAGGTGATCAAATACCCCCAAAAGAAAGCTCTATTTGTGGGAAAAAAGGACATCAATATTATTTGGGTACAGCGTCGCACGACGCGCAATTGTTTGGTAAAGTAACGCAGTGCCGAATTGCAAAAAACGGCCTGGTAATTATGGGGGAAAATGTTCTGGTCCAGAAGTAATTAAATGTGGACATGGCAATGTTGTATACACCAATGGAATCTATAAGGTTGATGCCAACCACACACATGAAGAAGAAGCTGTGAAAGCGCCGAAACGCGACGGATGGAGGACGTCAATCCTTTCTTCGCCTATTAACCGCTTGCCGACCGCCGCACGACTATATACTGCGGCGGTCAGCCCCTCACAGGCAGAGTGACGTATCGGTACGTCACTAGCCTGGGAGGGTCTGGGGAGCGATCGGCGGGGGAGAGGGAGAAAGTCAGGCGGCTTGTGTAAAGACACACACGGATCTACTATGTAGATCCGTTGATCAGTGTCCTTACAGCTCAAGCCACAGCCAATCACAGTAGAAAGCACGCCCCTAGGGACACACACAGCCCCTCCCTCCCAAATAAAGTTAACCCCTTCACTACCAGTGTATTTTTACAGTAACAGTGCATATGTATAGCACTGATTACTGTAGAAATGTCACTGGTAACCCCAAAAGTGTCAAAAATGTCAGTCAAGGGTCCGATCTGTCTGCCCCAATGTCGCAGTCCCGCAAAAAAAAAAAAATCGCAGATCGCCGCCATTATGCGTTAAAAAAAAAAACAACAAAAATGACAAAAATCTTTCCCTTTGTTAGTAAACGCGATAACTTTTGCGCAAACCAATCAAAATACGCTTTTTGCGATTTTTTTTTTACCAAACATAGGTAGCATAAAACAAATTGGCCGAAAATGTTAAAAAATTTTGATTTTTACATTTTTTTTGGGGGGAATTTCATATAAAAAAATGTGAAAAATATTGTTATTTTTGCAAAATTGACTCTCTTTTTTTGTTTATAGCGCATGATCAAAAAAATCGCACAGGTGATCAAATACCACCAAAAGAAAGCTCTGTTTGTGGGAAAAAAAGGACGCCAAATTCGTTTAGGTACAGCGTCGCACGACCGCGCAATTGTCCGTTAAAGTCACGCAGTGCCGAATCGCAAAATACCCCCTGGTCGTTTAGCAGCCAAATCCTCCGGGGCTTAAGTGGTTAATATTGGTGTAATATGAATATGTATTCTATGTACTACCATGTCCATATAGCATTGGTGTTTTTATGCTAATTTAAATAAAACTGATTTTTATTCACATTATTTAGTACTTAGTGTCTTCAAAGTCCCACCCCAAGGGGAATTGTGTTCATGGTTTTATCCATTAGGGATGTGGCACATTTAGGGAGGTACCTCACTGACTTTCTCTAAAAACTGCCAGAGACGCCCAAGCTAGCGCCCCCCCCGCCAGACAAGTTAGCGTAGCCAAGTGCTGGTATTTGTTCCGGCACTGGACTTAGGGCTGGTTCACACCATGGATCCCACAGGAGCGCGCTGTGCGTTCCTGTGCGATTCACATGCTATAGAGATGCAATGCAATTTCAGCCCATTCATTTTCAATAACTGAAATTGGGCCAGACTGCACCAAACGTAGTGCATGCACAACTTTGATAAACACACAGCAACTGGATCACATGCTCTGTGTGTGTCTTGTCCTCCTAAACCCAGCACTGACTACAGCCCTCTGTGCAGGGCCACCATCAGGGGGGTACAGCCCATACAGATGTAAGGGGCCCGGGTGTCCCGAGGGGCCCAGTCCTGAGGGATGCCCGGGCTCCAAGTTGACACCTCCCCTTTTTTTCCTTTCCTCCTCTACACTGGCAACTAGTCCCGGCTCTCGCTGGTGCCACCCACTGCACTGGCTCCTGACTCCCAGACTCCCGCTGGCCGCCGCTGTCAAAATTTTTGGTTGCTAGGACCACCTGGCGTCCTAGAATTCAATCATGAGCATTAAAAGGCCTGGGCAGAGGAAGAGGATGTAACTTGGTGGTCAGGCCCGGCGGGCCCAGGCCTAAAGCGGTGTAAGGGGCCCCAAAAATTTTGATGGCTGCCCTGCCTCTGTGCAATACATACTCCTGATCCTTCAACACATCCTGGACCCCTGTAGTCTGCGTATGTATCCTAAACCAGACGCTGACTACAGCACCCCCCCAACCCCCGTGCTCTGCATTACACACTCCTGCATTATATACAGCGGGGATCAGCAACCAGTAGATCACAGACAGGTGACTGGGAAATCAGGGTCTAGGCTTGCTGACCCGCCATCCCAGAGTGCAATGCAGAGGGACTACTTGTAAAGTTGGAGGTGTAGTAGGGAGCAAGAGCCGCATAAGCCGATGCCTCCTCTGTAGAGTCGGCTCCTGTCCCATGGGGAGTGATTCCAACTGCACTCTCTCTCTTATTCCGGCTAGCAGTCTCCAGAGTAGTGCCAGCAGCAGGAAAGAAGAGTTCTTCAGGTCAGTGCGAAGCAATACACTGGGCATAATAGTATAGGGCTGCTTTCACAGTGATGTGCTGCGGTTTATCCACACCGCGGGTGCAGTGCTGTCTGTGTACATGCAGCACTCCTACAGGTTTGCTACACTTAGCCATAGGCTTCTATTATATCCTGCGGGTTTGCTGCGCTTAGCTATAGACTTCTATTATATCCTGCGGGTTTGCTGCGCTTAGCTATAGACTTCTATTATATCCTGCGGGTTTGCTGCGCTTAGCTATAGACTTCTATTATATCCTGCGGGTTTGCTGCACTTAGCCATAGGCTTCTATTATATCCTGCGGGTTTGCTGCACTTAGCCATAGACTTCTATTATATCCTGCGGGATTGCTGCACTTAGCCATAGACTTCTATTTTATCCTGTGGGTTTACTGCACTTAGCCATAGACTTCTATTAGTCTATGGTAGAGTAGTAGGGTTATATGCCCTCTCATGATTGGTGGGTGTAGCACCTACCAAAAGGAGCTGATGATGCAGTTCTTTACCCCTGCGATGAGCTGTGTCCAAGCACAGCTGATCACATGTACACAAGGAAATGCTAGTTATCTGAATTCCTCTCCTCACACTGCCAGTGTGTGAGAAAAGGGGAGCCGATCAGCGGTACTTCCTCACAGGGGAGATCTGCACAGATAATCAGGGCACTGATGATCAGTGTCGCCCCAACAGTGCCCAGTCAGGGCCCAGAAATGCCTGCTCATCATTGCCACCCATCAGTGTCCATCATTGCCACCCATCATTGCCCCCCTATCAGTGCCCATCATTGCCCCCTTATCAGTGCCCATCATTGCCCCCCTTATCAGTGCCCATCATTGCCGCCCATCAGTGCCCATCATTGCCGCCCATCAGTGCCCATCATTGCCGCCCATCAGTGCTCATCCTTGCCGCCCATCAGTGTCTATCATTGCCGCCCATCAGTGCCTATCATTGTCCCCTATCAGTGCCCATCATTGTCACCCATCCTTCCCACCTATCAGTGCCCATCATTGCCGCCCATCAGTGCTCATCATTGTCCCCCCAAGTGCTCATCATTGCCCCCCTGCCCCCCAGTGCTCATCATTGCTGCCCATTATTGCCCATCATTGCCCACTATCAGTGCTCATCATTGCCACCCATCAGTGCCCATCATTGCCCCCTATCAGTGCACATCATCGCACAAAAAAAAGAAAAAAAAACAGCGGTGAGTACAGCGGTGAGTACAGCAGTGGCGGCCGGTCTATAGGGGGCACAGGGGCGCCGCCCCCCCCCCCCCAATCTCTGTGGCCCAATAAAAAAAAAGGGAAAAAAATAACATTTTCAGCCCACTAGGGGCGCCGGACTAACTGGTGGCTATGGGGGGGGGTGGGGTTTTGCACCACACGTGCTTGCAGCAGAGCCGCCGATTGGCGGCCTTCTGGGGGTCATCGGGGCGCAGAGCAATGCACCCCGTCACTCCCCACTTTCAGGATGTCCTGGCTGTGATTGGTCTAGTCTCCAGCCTGGACCAATCATAGAGGACATCCCGGGTGACGTCGCGTGGGGGGCGGTGCGTGCGTTAGTAACGCACTGACCCGACGTCACCTTCTGGCCGGCCGTCAGAGAAGAGGCAGCGGGCGGCGCGCATGGAGGAAGAAGACATCGGGTGTCCGGTCGGAGGACACCGGTCCGGCCAAGTCACGGCGCGCATGGAGGAGGAAGAAGTCGACTCCCGAGGAGCACGCCAGGGAGTCGGGACGTGACGGGCGGCGTGCATGCAGGTCGAGGACTCGGAGGAAGAAGACGTCTGACAGAATCCCGAGCAGCACGCCAGCCTCCAGGCACGGTGACGGCAGTGGCACCAGAGGTAAGTGAAGTCTCGGGGGGGGGGGGGGGGCACGCATGTACGCACGCTGGTCTCTGCTTTGAAAGGGGCATGTATACTGGTCACTACATTGAAGGAGGCATGTATACTGGTCACTACATTGAAGGGGGCATGTACACTGGTCACTACATTGAAGGGGGCATGTACGCTGGTCACTACATTGAAGGGGGCATGTACGCTGGTCACTACATTGAAGGGGGCATGTACGCTGGTCACTACATTGAAGGGGGCATGTACGCTGGTCACTACATTGAAGGGGGCATGTACGCTGGTCACTACATTGAAGGGGGCATGTACGCTGGTCACTACATTGAAGGGGGCATTTACGCTGGTCACTACATTGAAGGGGGCATGTACGCTGGTCACTACATTGAAGGGGGCATGTACGCTGGTCACTACATTGAAGGGGGCATGTACGCTGGTCACTACATTGAAGGGGGCATGTATACTGGTCACTACATTGAAGGGGGCATGTATTCTGGTCACTACATTGAAGGGGGCATGTACGCTGGTCACTACATTGAAGGGGGCATGTACGCTGGTCACTACATTGAAAAGGGGCCTGTACTGTGGGGTTTGTGCTAGGGGGCCTGTACTGTGGGGTTTGTGCTAGGGGGCCTGTACTGTGGGGTTTGTGCTAGGGGGCCTGTACTGTGGGGTTTGTGCTAGGGGGCCTGTACTGTGGGATTAGTGCTAAGGGGCCTGTACTGTAGGGTTTGTGCTAGGGGGCCTGTACTGTGGGGTTTGTGCTAGGGGGCCTGTACTGTGGGGTTTGTGCTAGGGGGCCTGTACTGTGGGGTTTGTGCTAGGGGGCCTGTACTGTGGAGTTTGTGCTTGGGGGTCTGCACTGTGGGATTAGTGCTAGGGGGTCTGTACTGTGGGATTAGTGCTAGGGGGTCTGTACTGTGAGATTAGTGCTAGGGGGCCTGTACTGTGGGGTTTGTGCTAGGGGGCCTGTACTGTGGGGTTTGTGCTAGGGGGCCTGTACTGTGGGGTTTGTGCTAGGGGGCCTGTACTGTGGGGTTTGTGCTAGGGGGCCTGTACTGTGGGGTTTGTGCTAGGGGGTCTGTACTGTGGGGTTTGTGCTAGGGGGTCTGTACTGTGGGGTTTGTGCTAGGGGGCCTGTACTGTGGGGTTTGTGCTAGGGGGCCTGTACTGTGGGGTTTGTGCTAGGGGGCCTGTACTGTGGGTTTGTGCTAGGGGGCCTGTATTGTGGGTTTGTGCTAGGGGGCCTGTACTGTGGGTTTGTGCTAGGGGGCCTATACTGTGGGGTTTGTGCCACTCTCAGTCAGTGTATCCTATAATAGGGTGTCTCTCACAGTATATCCCATAATAGGGCCCCTGCTCCCTATTATGGGATATACTAGTACTGATGGACCCCTTAATATGTGATATATTGAGAGAATTTGTTCATGCAAGCAAAATACAGGGGACAAAATGGGTGGAGTCTACAAGGGGTGGGGCTTCTGAGAAATGGGAGGGGTCCAAATGGAAGGACGGGGTCTTGAGCCCCACCATCTTAAAACTTCACCAGCCGCCACTGGAGTACAGCATTGCAGACCGCGCAATTGTCATTCAAAGCGTGACAGCACTTAAAGCTGAAAATTGGCCTGGGCAGGAGGGAGTGAAAGTGCCCAGTAGGCAAGTGGTTAAGGTTGCCTACCCCTGATATACATAATACTGTACATCAGGGCTTGACAAATTTGCCTGAAATCTAGGAGCCAGCTAAAAAAGTTAGGAGCCAGTTTTTTTTTTTTTTAAACTAACAACCAAGCTTTATTTAATAAAACTGATACTAAATTTACACATAAATACGACTAGAACCCCACTCTCCTATATAGCGCAATTGGATGGAAACAGACTGTCTGTCTCTTTCCATCCGATGCCATCTGATCGGATCCACGGGATGGATAGAAAATAGAACCACCATCCGTCTGTTTTTGGCGGGCAGGGTCAGATGGCGGCAGATTACTGCTCCATAGAGGAGACTGAACGGTCCGATCATGGCTGCCTGAAAAACTGACAGGCGGACCTGATCAGACAGCCCGTGTGAAAGGGGCCTTTGGCTGTGGCACGGCGATGAGGAAAAAAAAAAAAAAAAGATATATATATATTTATATATATATATATTTTTTTTTAATAAGAATTGAAGAAAAAAAAAGAAAACATTTTTTTTTTTTTTTTTTTAATAATTAAAAAAAAAAGAAAAAATTATTATTTTTTTTACATTTAAAAATAAATTAATAATAATAACCACACTCCCTGTCCACTTACCTTTAAGCAAAGGTAACTGGACAGAGAGATGAAGCCTTAAAAAACTTCCCTCTCTTCTCCTCTTTGGAAGGAGAAGAAAAGGCATTGAGAACATGCATTACTCCCGGCCACCACAAGAGGGCGCCAGTTCTCCTAGCTTCTCATCTCACAGAAGAAGGCCGAAAAGCCGGGGACTAAATTTCTGGACGGCGTGGAAGTCCGTGAACTCGAAGAGGAGGTGGGGGGCGCAAAAGGGACAGGACAGCTCAAGCAGGGCACCCCAGGCGCCAGGTCGCTAATTCTAGTCGCAAATGCGACCTGGCGCCCGGGATTTGTCGAGGCCTGCTGTACATTATATACTTCTCACCAAACTATTCATTCTCTCAGCATTTGCTGGTTGCTATGCAGTCCCCGACTATTTTAATGAAGTTCTTCTTCAACCGATTGTCGACCAGCGGCCGTAGTTTTACTGCAGCAGGGTGGCTCTGTGTCTCTGTATGTACAGTAAGGTCCATAAATATTGGGACATCGACACAATTCTAATCTTTTTGGCTCTATACACCACCACAAAGGATTTGAAATGAAACAAACAAGATGTGCTTTAAGTGCAGACTTTCAGCTTTAATTTGAGGGTATTTACATCCAAATCAGGTGAAAGGAGTAGGAATTACAACAGTTTGTATATGTGCCTCCCACTTTTTAAGGGACCAAAAGTAATGGGACAATTGGCTGCTCAGCTGTTCCATGGCCAGGTGTGTGTTATTCCCTCATTATCCCATTTACAAGGAGCAGATAAAAGGTCCAGAGTTAATTTCAAGTGTGCTATTTGCATTTGGAATCTGTTGCTGTCAACTCTCAATATGAGATCCAAAGAGCTGTCACTATCAGTAAAGCAAGCCATCATTAGGCTGAAAAAACAAAACAAACCCATCAGAGAGATAGCAAAAACATTAGGTGTGGCCAAATCAACTGTTTGGAATATCCTTAAAAAGAAAGAACGCACCGGTGAGCTTAGCAACACCAAAAGACCCGGAAGACCACGGAAAACAACTGTTGTGGATGACCGAAGAATTCTTTCCCTGGTGAAGAAAACACCCTTCACAACAGTTGGCCAGATCAAGATCACTCTCCAGCAGGTAGGTGTATGTTTGTCAAAGTCAACAATCAAGAGAAGACTTCACCAGAGTGAATACAGAGGGTTCACCACAAGATGTAAACCATTGGGGAGCCTCAAAAACAGGAAGGCCAGATTAGAGTTTGTCAAACAACATCTAAAAAAGCCTTCACAGTTCTGGAACAACATCCTATGGACAGATGAGACCAAGATCAACTTGTACCAGAGTGATGGGAAGAGAAGAGTATGGAGAAGGAAAGGAACTGCTCACGATCCAAAGCATACCACCTCATCAGTGAAGCATGGTGGTGGTAGTGTCATGGCGTGGGCATGTATGGCTGCCAATGGAAATGGTTCTCTTGTATTTATTGATGATGTGACTGCTGATAAAATCAGCAGGATGAATTCTGAAGTGTTTCGGGCAATATTATCTGCTCATATTCAGCCAAATGCTTCAGAACTCATTGGACGGCGCTTCACAGTGCAAATGGACAATGACCCGAAGCATACTGCGAAAGCAACCAAAGAGTTTTTTTAAGGGAAAGAAGTGGAATGTTATGCAATAGCCAAGTCAATCACCTGACCTGAGTCCGATTGAGCATGCATTTCACTTGCTGAAGACAAAACTGAAGGGAAAATGTCCCAAGAACAAGCAGGAACTGAAGACAGTTGCAGTAGAGGCCTGGCAGAGCATCACCAGGGATGAAACCCAGCGTCTGGGGATGTCTATGCGTTCCAGACTTCAGGCTGTAATTGACTGCAAAGGATTTGCAACCAAGTATTAAAAAGTGAAAGTTTGATTTATGATTGTTAATCTGTCCCATTACTTTTGGTCCCTGAAAAAGTGGGAGGCACATATACAAACTGTTGTAATTCCTACACCGTTCACCTGATTTGGATGTAAATACCCTCAAATTAAAGAAAATCTGCAGTTAAAGCACATCTTGTTTGTTTCATTTAAAATCCATTGTGGTGGTGTATAGAGCCAAAAAGATTAGAATTGTGTCAATGTCCCAATATTTATGGACCTGACTGCATGTCGCTTCGCAGGACCACTAGCGGGAGCGTGCACACGCCGCCCATTGGCAACAGGGGGAGCCAATCAGAGGGTCTGGCGGCCGCAATTGCCGCCGGGCACCCGCGATCGCTCCTTGTGGAGACAGAACAGCCGTCCACTGTTTTAAACATGGCAGACCGCTGTCCTGTCAGTTATGAAGACAGGGATCCTCCTATTTAGGAACACAGGTCTCTGTGTTCATGCAGCAAGCCCATCCCCCACAGTTAGAAAGCACTCCCTAGGGACACATTTAACCCTTTGATCGCCCCTGGTGTTAACCCCTTCCCTGCCAGTGTCATTAGTACAGTGACCGTGCATATTTTTTAGTACTGATTACTGTAGTAATGTCACTGGTCCCCTCAAAAGTGTCAAAAATGTCAGTTAGGGGTCCGATCTGTCCGCCGCAATGTCACAGTCCCGCTAAAAATTGCAGATCGCCGCCATTACTAGTAAAAAAAAAAATGAAAATGACAAATCTTTCCTCTAGTTTGTAGACGTGATAACTTTTGCGCAAACCAATCAATATACATTTATTGGGATTTTTTTTTACCAAAAATATGTAGCAGAATACAAATTAGCCTAAAAGGATGAAAAATTTTGATTTTTAATTTTGTTTTGGGGGGGAATGTTATATAGCAGAAAATAAAAAAATATAGGTTTTTTTTTTTTTGTTGGTTTTTTTTTTCAGAATCGTCGCTCTTTTTTTGTTTATAGCACAAAAAATAAAAAACACAGAAGTGATCAAATACCACCAAAAGAAAGCTCTATTTGGGGGAAAAAAAGGACATCAATTTTATTTAGGTACAGCGTCGCTCGACCGCGCAATCGTCCGTTAAAATAACGCAGTGGCGAATCGCAAAAAATGGCCTGGTCCTTCCGGTCCAGAAGTGGTTAAACACTTGCCGCAAAATGACGTAGCTGTACGTCATTTTGCACAAGTGGTTGTACCGGGGTGATGCCTGCAGCTATGTAAACAAGGCAGATGGCCATTCTGTCAGGAGGGAAGGCATGGATCCTGTGTTCCGGCAAAGCACGAACATGGATCCATTCCTTCCCCTAGTAAAAGCACCTCCAGGGGTTTTCAAACTATGGCCCTAAAGCTATTCAGGAACTACAATTCCCATCATGCCACAGTCATGTCTGTGAATGTCAGAGTTTTACAATGCCTCATGGGATGTGTAGTTCCTCAACAGCTGGAGGGCCGTAGTTTGAAGACCCCTGACACTGACTGGGTATACATTTAACCCTTTGATTGCCCATTAACCCCTTCCCTGCCAGTGTCATTAGTACAGTAACAGTGCATATTTTTAGCACTGATCACTGTATTAGTGTCACTGGTCCCCAAAAATTGTCAGATTGTCCACCGCAATATCGCAGTCCCACTATAAGTTGCCGATCACTGCCATTACTAGTAAAAGAAATAAATAAAATATCCCCTAGTTTGTAGACGCGATAACTTTTGTGCAAACCAGTAAATATACGCTTATCGGAATTTTGTATTTTTTACCAAAAATATGTAGCAGAATACATATTGGACTAAACTGATGAAAAAGTTTGATTTTTTTAAAAATTTTTATTGGATGTGATGTATAGCAGAAGGTAATAAATTATTGGGTTTATTTTATTTTTTTTTTCAATATTTTTGGACTTTATACATTTATAGCGCAAAAAAATAACACCCCAGAGGTGATCAAATACCACTAAAAGAAATCTCTATTTGTGGAAAAAATGACATCAATTTTATTTGGGCGCAGCGTCGCACGACCGCGCAATTGTCAGTTAAAGTAACGCAGTGCCGAATCGCAAAAATATAGCAGAACACATACTGGCCTAAATTGATGAAAAAGTTTGATTTTTACATTTTTTAAATTGGATTTGATGTATAACAGAAGGTAATAAATAGTGGGTTTATTTAATTTTTTTTCAATATTTCTGGACTTTTTACATTTATAGCGCAAAAAAATAACACCCCAGAGGTGATCAAGTACCACTAAAAGAAATCTCTATTTGTCAGAAAAAAGAACATCAATTTTATTTGGGTACAGCGTTGCACGACAATAGCAATTGTCAGTAATGCCCCGTACACACGTGCAGATCGTCGGCCGAACGATCGGCCGTCTTTTGTCCCCGGGCTGTCGTGTCTGTTGAAAAGTGCAAAAGACTGCACAAGAATTTTGTCCGCCGACTACAGCCGACTGCAGAAGTGATGTCATGTGATGGTTAACTTTCCTTGTGTTTTTTCTTTTCTGAGCATGCCCAGTCTTGCAAATCTGCTGTCTGTCGGCCAAATTCTGTACTGACTGGCGAACAATCGGCCGCTCTGGTGTCGGCATACAAAAATTTTAATGCTTGCATGACAGATTCTTTTCGGCCGAAAGTGCGCTGTCGGCTGTCGGAAGCATCATACTAACAAGCCGAAAATTGGCCGATCGTTCGGCGGCCGAACATTTTCGGCCGACAATCTGCACGTTTGTACGGGCCTTTAAAGTAACGCAGTGCCGAATCGAAAAAATGGACTGGTGATTAAGGGGGTAAAACCTTCCGGTCCAGAAGTGGGTAATTAGAGAGAAAAGTTTCTCCTGTACCATGCTCTCTGACTATGACTGCACAATTGTCAAAGTAACGCAGTGCCCTATCGCAAAAAATAGCCTGGTCATGGCGAGGTTTAATCAAGTAGATAAAAAAGTGAACCTATCCTTTAAGGAAGCCCAAGTTTAGTTTAACCAAGCCCCTTCCACTGTTTAGAGTTTGGCCACACCCACATTATGCAGTGGTGCTCTACACACGTGCCGCTGTGGCAGTACCTAAAAGCTTCTAAAATGGTGGGTAATTAGCCTTCTAAAACAAAATGGTAGACTCTGTGGCACTACAGAGACCATGACAGTCAAGCCGTGCGTTTTAGCCCCCCACTTCTCTCTCATTATATTTTCTTCTCTGTTCTCCTAGAACTAACGAGAATACTTCTAGATTGTAAGCTCTAACAAGCAGGACCCTCTAGTTCCTCCTGTATCGAATTGTATTGTAACTGTATTGTCTTCCCTTTACATTGTAAGCCCCCGTTCACACTAAGGCGACCTGGTCGCCTCACAGGTCGCCTCCCATAGGGAAGGTGCGGACCCGTTCTAATAGGAGCGACACAAGTCGCTCTGACTTAGAAAAAGGGTCCGGAGCTTCTTTGGGGCGACCAGGAGGCGACCGCCATAGACTTCAATGCTATGAAGTCCGTGGCGGCCGCTCCGAGGTCGCGGCGCGCTGCTCGCACCGTGACCTCCGAGGTCACGGTGCGAGGTAGCGTCGCCTGCATGTGAACGGGGGCTAAAGCACTGCGCAAACCGTTGGCGCTATATAAATCCTGTATGATAATAATAATACAGATAAGTGTTACATAGTTACATAGTTGGTGAGGTTGAATAAAGACAATAGTCCATCTAGTTCAACCTGTGTAGGTGTGTGTGGCTGTAATCATCTCACATACCCCTGAATGTTCTGATCCTTGAGATGTACGTCTAAGAGTCTTTTGAAAGCCACCATACTACCCGCAGAAACCACCTCTTGTGGTAGAGAATTCCACAATCTTGTTGCCCTAACAGTAAAGAACCCCCTGCGTTGCCTGAGGTTAAAACGCTTCTCCTCTAATCGCATTGTATGCCCTGGAGTCCTCATGCAATCCCTTCGAATGAACAGCTTTTTTTCTAAGCTGGGATCCCCATTAAGATATTTATAAATTGCTATCATGTATCCCCTCAGACGTCTCTTCTCCAGGGAGAATAAATCGAGCGATTGTAGACGCTCTTCATAGTCAAGGTCCTCCAATCCCCTAATTAGTTTAGTTGCCCTTCTCTGGACTCTCTCCAGCTCCAACACATCCCTCCTGAGGACTGGCGACCAGAACTGGACCGAATACTCCAGATGCGGTCGGACCAGAGTTTTATAAAGTGGAAGGATTATAGTCTTATCTCTGGAATGCATCCCTTTCTTTATGCATGCTAATGTTCTGCTGGCTTTGGCAGCTGCCGCTTGACATTGCATGCTGTTTCCTAATCTATCATCAACTAAGACTCCCAGATCCTTCTCCATTTTTGATTCCCCCAAGGGCTCCCCCCCTAAAGTGTATTGTGTTTTTATGTTTTTAGTCCCCAAGTGCAAAACCTTACACTTCTCCACGTTAAACCTCATTTGCCATGTCGTTGCCCACTCCGTTATTTTGTCCAGGTCATTCTGTAGGATATCTGCTTCATGTTGTGAAGTTATTGCCCTGCCCAATTTTGTGTCATCTGCAAAAACTGATATCGAACTACTGATCCCGACCTCAATGTTGTTTATGAATAAATTGAACAAGGTTGGTCCCAAGACTGAGCCTTGGGGGACCCCGCTTACCACCTCAGACCAGTCTGAGTATGCGCTGTTTATTACTACCCTTTGGACACGCCTTTTTAGCCAGTTCCGTATCCAAGAGCAAACCCTGCTATCGATACCTGCAGACCTTATTTTATAAATTAAGCGCTTGTGGGGAACTGTATCAAACGCCTTAGCGAAATCCAAGTACACCACATCCACTGGTCTCCCCCTATCTAGCTCACAGCTCACCTCCTCGTAGAATGTTAGGAGATTGGTTTGACAAGAACGCCCATTTGTAAACCCGTGCTGATTACTGCTGATGATGTTGTTGTCTTTAGCAAACTCTACGATATAGTCCCTTATCATCCCCTCCAGAAGTCTACATACTATCGATGTCAAACTGACAGGCCTATAATTTCCCGGGATATGCCTCTGGCCCTTTTTGAATATTGGAATCACGTTAGCTTTTATCCAATCCCCTGGTACATCTCCTGTCCTAATACTGTCAGCAAAGATCAGGAACAGTGGTCTCGATATAACTTTACTGAGTTCCTTGAGTACTCTAGGATGTACGCCATCCGGTCCTGGTGATTTGTTTGTGTTAAGTTTATCCAGCCTTTCCCTGATTTCCCCCTCTGTTAGCCATAGTGGCAAGTCCTGTGTATTACTACTAACCATACAGTCATGGTAAGTGTACCCCTCCTTTTCCTGTGTAAAGACTGACGAGAAAAAAGCATTCAGCACGGTTGCTTTTTCAGTGTCCTCTGTAACCATCCATCCATCATTGTTAATTATGTGTGCAATATGCTCTGCCTTAGTTTTTTTTGCTGTTGATATATTTAAAGAATTTCTTTGGGTTTTTTTTACTATCCTCTGCTATTTGTCTCTCAAAGTTGATTTTAGCCATCTTGATTTCTTGTTTACTTTTCTTATTTGCCTCCTTGTATTGCTCGAAAGCCGATACTGTGCCCTCTGATTTATACTTCTTGAAGGCCAATTTTTTCCCCCTAATAAGTTTTTTGACGCTACAGTTTAGCCAGCCAGGCTTGGCTTTGTCTCTTCTAAATTTATTTCCCATAGGAATGCACTGCAAGATGCCTTTGCCTAATATGTTCCTAAAGCATTCCCATTTTTCCTCTTTGGTCAGGGATCCCAGGGTTTGGTCCCAGTTTACCCTTTCCATCAATGAGTACAATTTTGGAAAGTTTGCCCTTCTGAAGTTTAGGGTTCTTATGTTCCCCACTTGCCTTGTTATATTGTTATTTACACTAAATGTGATCATCCTGTGATCGCTAGAGCCCAGGTTGTCCTGGACTCCTACCTCCGAGATTATGTCTGGGTCATTAGTGAGCAATAGATCCAGGACTGCGTTTTCTCTGGTAGGGGAATCCACCAACTGTGACATGTAATTATCCAGTAAGGTTTCCATGAATAGACGGGCCTTCTGTGAGTGTGCAGTCCCCTCTTCCCAGTCAATGTCGGGATAATTGAAGTCCCCCAATACGATGACAGATCCCAATTTTGCCACTTTACCCATTAGTGCTAAAAATTCCAGCTCTACCTCCTCCCCTTGGTTAGGTGGCCTATAGCAAACCCCCACAATTACTTTCCCCTTTTCTCCTTCCCTATGGAGTTCAACCCACACAGATTCTAAATCCATGCTCATCCCATCCGTAATGTCACTCCTTTCTATCACCTTTATATTGTTCTTGACATAGAGACATACCCCTCCCCCTCTTTTTCCTACCCTGTCCTTCCGGTACACCGAATACCCTTGGATATTGGCCAGCCAGTCATGTGAGGGGTTGAACCAAGTCTCTGTTATTCCCACAAGGTCTATGTCCTCCTCATGTACTAACATTTCCAACTCATCCATTTTATTAGCTAGGCTCCTGGCATTAGCATATACCCCTCTTAGTTTTACGGAAGTTAAACGTGATTGGCGGTTATGTTTATTCCTGTTTGGTCTGAGATTTTCCCGCACAGACCTGCCAATTGACATTGTGGACCTACTGTCGCTGCTGACACTACAGCTGCCTTCTGTCCTCTGCTCCCTCCTGACTGACTCTACTTCTGAGCCCTCCCCCCCGTCTCCTAGTTTAAAAGCCCCTCCAACTTGGTGGCCATCTTTCTCCCCAAGAGAGCTGTACCGTCCCCATTAAGGTGCAGCCCATCCTTACTAAAGAGCTGGTAGCCGACTGAGAAGTCAGCCCAGTTCTCCAGGAACCCAAACCCCTCCTTCCTACACCAGTTCCTCAGCCACTTGTTAAGTTCCCTAATCTCCTTCTGCCTCTCTTGTGTGGCTCGAGGTACAGGCAGTATTTCAGAGAAAACCACCTTGGAGGTCCTTTTCCTCAATCTATTACCTAAGTCCCTGAAATCATTCTTAAGGATCCTCCACCTACCTTTAACTTTGTCATTAGTGCCCACATGCACCATGACCGCTGGGTCATCCCCAGCCCCCCACATCAATCTGTCTGCCAGATCTGCGATGTGCCGAATGCGGGCGCCCGGTAAACAACAAACTGTTCGGTTCACGAGATCTTTTTTACAGATTGCCCTCTCTGTCCTCTTGATAATTGAGTCCCCAACTACCACAACCTTTCTAACCTTTCCTGAGTTACGGCCCCCCTTCTTCCTGGAGCCGTCCCTCCCCTGGCAGCTGGGGGAGGGTGCATGCTCCAGCTCTGCCACCCCTGAGCTGATATCCCCCTCAACCTGCAACTCGGCAGATTTGTTAGGGTGTGAAGCCAGGAATGTTAATTGCCATAGATAAATGTTACAGGCAACATCTGTAGGAGAAGGAAATGTATTGCTGCCAAGCTAGTTAGGGAAATATGTATCTGTGACGTAGCTGTTGTTTTATATCTGTGATGTACACACTTACTAAAGCCACGTACACACGCGTCGAAAATTGGCAGGGAATTTTCGTCCAACGTCCGATCTGCCGATTTTCGGCTTGTTAGTATGATGCTTCCGACAACCGACTCTGACTTTTCGGCCGAAAAAAATCTGGTGTGCAGGCTATATAATTTTTGTCCGCCGTCAAAACACGGCCGATTTTCGTGCAGTCAGTACAGATTTTGACAGGAAAAAAAATCTTATGAGCAAGTCTGGGCATGCTCAGAGAAGAAAGAACACAAAGAAAGCAATCCAACACATGACATCACTTCTGAAGTAGAATTTTGTTGGGCGAGAAAATTCGTGTGCAGTCTAGGCACATTCCAACCAACAAAACACCACTCTGGACAAAAGACGGACGATCGGTCGGCCGATAATCGTTGCGTGTGTACGGGGCTTTAGGCACCTAGCAAACGGGCATGAGCCGGGCTGAGTCATTTATCGCTAGAGAATAAAAAGGTTTGATTCTGAAGTCCAAGTCCGAAACTCCTCCTGAGCTTCAATTAACTATTTGCTGCAACACGGCAAGTCCCTCCCGTTAGTGTCCCTCATTCTGAAGTTCAAAAGTTGGAAGGAACGCCTAAACTGAAAGATGAACGTTGTGTTTGGGCTTTGCCAGGACACATCATATTCCTGTGATCTCCGTGTACTCCGGAGACTTTACTCATCACATTTTAGGATGAATTTCCGAGACTGGGATCATTATGGAGAAATTAGTTTTCAGGACATTTACTACAAATTAAATGTTTCCCTATTTCTTTCTACCTGAATCTTCTAAAATAAAGACAAACAAATTACAATCCCCCGCCACTAATAAAAGTGGTATAATCCATTAGGTGACTGATGAGGGGAGAAGGTGATTGGTGGGAAAGGTGACACATCTCCAAAATGAAGAGAATGTCTCAGAAATGTCCTGACCCCTGCTCTCCACCATTGTGTTGGCTGCATATAGTAATAATTGCCCTTTGTAGGCCATGTATGGTCAGGATGGCCATTGTTTTGCCTATTTATTGTCAGTGATGTCTGTTTAGAGGATTGAATTACTAGAAATGATCTCCAAAATGAAGAGAATGTTCCGGCCCCGTAAGTGGGGAAATGTTCTGCCCCTGAAGGGGTTAATCTAGGTTTCCACACTATATATTGGTGTATCATCATCTGCTGGAGATAAAAGACATCCCAGTGACTATGGAGGAAGAGGATGGACATGACGGTGGGGTTACTGGGTGTAAATAGAAAATAAGATCTTATTACCTCCTCTGCTGCCACTTCCAGTAACGTACCACATGGAACTTCCTGTCTGTATTTGACATTGTTTCCTGTCTTTTCCTGATATCACTTCCTGTCTGTCTTCCATAGAGACATCCAGTCTTGGTAGAAGGGAGATCACCATCTTGTGGAGCTCAGAGGAACTGCAGCCCCGAGAAACGTCTCGTAGTGTGAACACGGCGTTGTGCTGTGTGTGTATGTACTGTATATCCTTATAGATGGGTCATCTCCACTCCCACTAAGGGGATAGAAATATATTACTGCCTAGTCCATCCTTTCTCAGCCAGGGTTCCTCTAAAGTGTAATACCCTCCTACGTCGGTGCTAGAGAGAGAGTATAGTTTTGGATCTTTTCTGCTTACCAGAGGGATTGCAGGTAAATCTATATTGTTCTCTGCCTTCCAGAGAACATGATCGGCTAGTGAGGTCTGCTCATTGCGCTGAGGTGCAACTCAGTCTGTCTGCAGTGTTTCACACTGGTCCAATAGGAAGGCATATTGGACAGTGGGAGGAAACCTATGAGCCAGGAGCACATATGCTCGGGGGTCTTTCGGCTGGATAGAGGAGTTCTGGAGGGAGGGGACGGCTGCCTCCTCCTCTGTAGAGGTGCCATGCGGCCTCAGGTGGTGACCCTGAGGGCCTAGAGAGCTAGAGAGGAACTGAACCCAAAGGTCCTGTGAAGCTGACTGGAAGGGGAGACACTGAGCAATCTGATTATGCAGTACAGTGAAAACAGATCTGTGTCAAGGGGCCTGACCTGAGGGGGGCCACCCTTGCAGCTAGAAGAGTCAGTGAAGAGGATGCTAGAGAATCCCGAAGATAATGTAGTTCCCCAAGAGGGAGCAAGGAGACTTAACCCTTTCCATACATGTGGCAGTATGGTTCAAGCAGTGCAGCTGCTTTCACAAGCAACTTGGTGAGGCCAAGTGAGAGTTGTCCTTACCCAATGTATATACAGTATCTCACAAAACTGAGTACACCCCTCACATTTTTGTAAATATTTTATGATACAGTCATGCTCAGAAGTTTACACACCCTGGCAGATTTTATGATTTCTTGGCCATATTTCCGAGTGTATGAATGATAACACAAAAACTTTTCTTTCACTCATGGTTAGTGTTAGGCTGAAGCCATTTATTATGAATCAACTGTGTTCACTCTTTTTAAATCTGATAACATGCACACAAGTTGACACAAAGGGGTTTGAATGGCTATTAAAGGTAACCATACTCACCTGTGATGTTTGCTTTTAATTAGTGTCTGTGTATAAAAGGTCAATGAGTTTCTGGACTCCGGACAGACCCTTGCATCTGTCATCCAGTGCTGCACTGACGTTTCTGGATTCTGAGTCATGGGGAAAGCAATAGAATTGTCAAAGGATCTACGGGAAAAGGTAGTTGAACTGTATTAAACAGGAAAGGGATATAAAAAGATATCCAAGGAATTGAGAATGCCAATCAGCAGTTCAAACTCTAATCAAGAAGTGGAAAATGAGGGGTTCTGTTGAAACCAAACCACTGTCCGGTAGACCAACTAAAATTTAAGCCACAACGGCCAGGAAAATTGTTGGGGATGAAAAGAAAAACCCACAAATACCTTCAGGTGAAAATACTGGACTCTCTGAAAACATGTGGTGTGGCTGTTTTAAGATACACAATAAGGAGGCACTTGAAGAAAGATGGGCTGCATGGTTGAGTCAGCAGAAGAAATCCATTACTACGCAAATGCCACAAAGTATCCCGCTTACTATACGCCAAACAGCACAGAGACAAGCCTCAAACCTTCTGCCACAAAGTCATTTGGAGTGATGAGACCAAAATTTAGCTTTTTGGCCACAACCATCAACGTAACATTTGGAGAGGAGTCAACAAGGCCTATGATGAAAGGTACACCATTCCTACTGTGAAACACGGAGGTGGATCGCTGATGTTTTGGGGATGTGTGAGCTACAAAGGCACAGGAAATTTGGTCAGAATTGATGGCAAGATGAATGCAGTATGTTATCAAAAAATACTGGAGGAAAATTTGCATTCATCAGCCCAGAAGCTGCCCATGGGACGTACTTGGACATTCCAACATGACAATGATCCTAAACACGAGGCCAAGTCAACCTGTCATTGGCTACAGCAGAATAAAGTGAAGGTTCTGCAGTGGCCATCTCAGTATCCTGAACTGACATAAGGAAGTCCTTCTCTCATTGGTCACCAATGTAAAGGAGAACTACACTGAACACTGATATAAGGGGGTTCCTTTCCCCGTTGGTCACAAATGTAAGGGACCACTAAAATGACCACTGGTATAAGGAGATCCTTATCCCATTGGTCACCAATGTAAGGGACCATCACATTGACCACTGACATAAGAGGATCCTTCTCCCATTGGTCATCAATGTAAGGGACCACTACACTGACCACTGATAAGGAGATCCTTCTCCCATTGGTTACCAATGTAAGGGTCCACTACACTGACCACTGATATAAGGAGATCCTTCTCCCATTGGTCACCAATGTAAGGGACTACTACACTGACCACTGACATAAGAGGATCCTTCTCCCATTGGTCACCAATGTAAGGGACCACTACACTGACCACTGATAAGGAGATCCTTCTCCCACTGGTCACCAATGTAAGGGACCACTACACTGACCACTGATATAAGTGGATCCTTGTCCCATTGTTCACCAATGTAAGGGACTATTACACTGACCACTGATATAAGGGGGTCCTTCTCCTATTGGTCACTGACATAAGTGACCATTACACTGACCACTAATATAAGGGGGTCCTTCTCCCATTGTTCACAAATGTAAGGGATCACTACACTGTCCACTGATATAAGGAGGTCCTTCTCCCATTGGTCACTGACATAAGGGACCACTACACTGACCACTAATATAAGGGGGTCCTTCTCCCATTGTTCACAAATGTAAGGGTTTACTACACTGACCACTGATATAAGTCGGTCCTTTTCCCATTGGTCACCAATGTAAAGGACCTCTACACTGACCACTGATAAAAGGGGGTCCTTCTCCCACTGGTCACAAACATAAGGGACCATTACAATGACCACTGGTATAAGGGGGGGGCTTCTCCCATTGGTCACCAACGTAAGAAACCACTACACTGACCACTGATATAAGGAATCCTTCTTCCATTGGTCACCAACGTAAGGGACCATTACACTGATCATTGATATAAAGGAGTCCCTCTCCCACTGATCACCAATGTAAGGGACCACTACAATGATCACTGATATAAGAGGATCCTTCTCCCATTGGTCACCAATGTAAGGGACTACTACACTGACCACTGATATAAGAGGATACTTCTCCCATTGTTCACCAATGTAAGGGACCACTACACTGACCACTGATATAAGGAATCATTCTCCCATTGGTCACCAACGTAAGGGACCACTACACTCACCACTGATATAAGGAGGCCATTCTCCCAATGGTTACCAATCTAAGGGACCACTACACTGACCATAGATATAAGGAGGTCATTCTCCCATTGGGTACCAATGTAAGGGACTACTACACTGGCCCCTGATATAAGGGAGTCCTTCTCTCATTGGTCACCAATGTAAAGGAGAACTACACTGAACACTGATATAAGGGGTTCCTTTCCACATTGGTCACCAATGTAAGGGACCATTACACTTGCCACTGAACCTTAGGGTTTATAGCGCCACCTACAGGAGTAAGACAATAGGCAGAAAAGAAATGGGACACGGGTACTCCCTGGGGTTTGTCGGTCCAATCCCCTTCAGGCTGGGCTCCTGTTTTTCCCCTCCCCCCCCCCCCCCCCTTCGCTGCTGTAGTTTCTGGCACAGGGTGTGCTGTGCTGGATTGTTTTTCCTAGCCCTTTGTGCCTACCTGGTTTGGGTAGTCTTGCCTATGTTATTAAAAAGGCAGCGGCCCCCTGATCTTGGCCAGAGGAGGTCTGTCAGTGCTCCTATAGGATGCCTTTTATGTGGGCCCCTACCGCAATCACTGTGGTCAGAGAGGGGACAGGACTCTTTCGGGATGAGGTTGCAACCCTACGTCTATATCATATGGCCGACGTACCCAGGTACTGAGGGCCACTTCTTTTATAAAGGTGTTGCAAAAAGTGGACTTCTCCTTCTGGCGTGGAGGAACTGGTGGAGGAATCTTCCTCCCTTTGGATCGTGTGGTGCCTGGGTGGCAATATCGCTGGTGTCTCGGGCGCTTACCATGGGCCATATTTTCGTGGCAAGGTTGAGCACCAGACCTGTGGATCAGGTGTATTTGGACCTGGCGAACCAGTTGGTCCAAGCCCTTAAGTACGCATGTGATGCATCCTTAGGTGCTGCTCCACTCATTTCAAGCTCTCTGTCTCGGCAGTTGGGCCTCTGACAGGGGCCCCAAGTCCTTCAAGGCCCCTATGGATGGGGCCATGTTGCCTGGGATCCTCCAGTCCACCAAGCCGGATGAGTCCATCTCAACATACAGGTTTGAACTGCCAATATCTGGGCTGGGGGTTGTCTCATCCTTGGGCCCATGGGCCTCCCTTATTTCCAACTTGTGGGTCAGTGACCCGTTTGTGGCCATCCACAAATTAGGATTTTATTCCAATCCACCAAAGAAGTTCTTTCTTTTAAATTCTCGTCTTTCAGCACCGCACCTTCGGGCCCTGTGTGGTGCAGAATCTGCTATGCCGGGAGTAATTGTCCCTGTACCATAGCCGGATCGGTCCTGTGGTTTTTACTCCATTCTTTTCTCTGTCCCAGTAAAGGACGGGGGTTTGCCTGCTTGTGGACCTGTAGGCCCTGAATTTCTTTATGCTAGTTCAGGAGTTCTGGCTGAGTTCCATCTGTTTGTTTGTGACCTCTTTTCATCAGGGGTATTTTTGAGCATACTTGTTGCATTAGTGCATTGGTAAATGCATTACGTTATATGTTGGAAAATGTAAGGTAATGCATTTGGGTGCCAAAAATATGAACGCAAGTTACTCACTAGGGGGAGAGCCTTTGGGGGAATCTAAGATGGAAAAGGACCTGAGGGTCCTAGTAGATGACAAGCTCAGCAATGGCATGCAATGCCAAGCTACTGCAAGCAAAGCCAACAGAATACTGGCATGTATAGAAAAGGGGATTCACTCCAGAGATAAAACAATAATCCTCCCACTCTACAAGACTCTGGTCTGGCTAGTTCGGGGCACCAGTCCTTAGGGAGAATGTGCTGGAACTGGAGAAAGTCCAGAGAAGGGCAACAAAGCTAATAAAGGGAATGGAGGACTTCAGCTATGAGGAAAGACTACAAGCATTGAACTTATTCTCTCTGGGGAGGAGACTCATGAGAGGGGATATGATATCAATGTACAAATACCGTACTGGCGACCCTAGCATAGGGAACAAACTATTCACCGAAAGGGAATATAAGGACTCACGGCCATTCGCTAATATTAGAAGAGAAGCGGGTTTAACCTTAAACTGCGTAAAGGGTTCTACCCCGTCAGAGTGGTAAGGATGTGGAATTTTCTTCCACAAGGATCAATAGTTTCAAAAACTATTAGATGGGCACCTTAACAACCACAAAATAAAGGGATATACAATGTAATATTGACATAAACACTTAAACACACACTCATCATAGGTTGAAATGGATGGACTGGTGTCTTTTTTCAACCTCGCTAACTATGTAACTTGGAAATCAAGAGTGCATACCTGGTGCACGTTATCGACGCCCTGAGTTTTCTCCAGTGGTGCTGGCTCCAGTCCTGGTGTTCCTGAAACAACAGGGGATTGCGAGAACTGGCTGTTTGGATGACCTGCTCCTGCAGACGGACCCCCGGGTTGCACTGGCGGACTACGTGAAGTTAACTATGGGCTCCCTGTGGGATTTTGAAAGGGTCCTGTACCTCAGAGGTTCAACCGGACAAGGAGACTGGTGTATTTGGATCTGTTCCTCGACTCAGAGCTGGGTTGCATGTTTCTTCTGGTGGACAAACTCCTGCAGCTTTGGACTGCGGTCCAACTGTTATTGCACTGCAAGCATTCTTCCCTGCAGTCTTGCTTGCAGACTCTGGATCTTATGGTGTCCACCTTTGAGGTGGATCCGTATGAGCAGTTCCATACGGGGTTCTTAAGTAGGACAGCCTGTCCAAACGGGATGCATCTAAGGCTTCCCTGGACACCCAGATTGTCCAGGACAGTTAATGAGGGCCTCTATCCCATGGTGTTTTTGGCTCCCTGCCCTGTGATATGGGAGGCCATTTCTTGACCTCCACTGAATGGTAGTCACAATGGATGTCAGCCTGTCTGGCTGGGGAGGAGCCCTGAGTTTTGGATTGTCATGAGGTTGTTGGACTCCGAAGGTGGCTCGCTTACCAGTCAATGTTCTGGAGCTACAATTGATTGGGTATTCTATGGGACACTGAAAGGACTACCTCTGGGGGCTCCCAGTCAGGATCCAATTGGAAATCGTCACCGCAGTGGCCTGTGCCAACCGTCACGGCGGCAGGAGATGTGTGGCGCTGGAAGCTTCCGGTTTCCTGCTGTCTGTGGAACAACACCTTCTTCTTCTCTCTGCCGTGCACGTTCCCGCCGCCATGAATTGGTAGGCAGATTACATCGGTCGTCCACCGCTGGATTAGGGGAAGGTGTCCCCGCACCCAGACATGTTTCATCAGATTTACCTTTGCTGGGGAACCCTGCATGTGGATCTTCTGGCACCCTGCCTCATTGGGAAGGTGCCACGGATGTGGCATGAGTGGGGGATACCCTGGCAGATGCAGTGGAGGCGCTGGTAGCATCGTAGGACCAGTATCAGCTCACCTGCTGTGCAGGATCATGGCTGAAGTGTTTCAGTCACTCTAGTAGCTCTAGACTGGTCTGTGGTACACCGTCATGGTGCAGCTGAGCACGTATGCTTCTTCAGGATGACTGCCTGTTATAGTGTCCCATCTATAGCCCTGCTTTCTGTCTCTGGCTTAATGACAGCCATGAATTAAACAACACAGGGTTATCAAGTTTGGTGTTTATCACAAGGTTGAAGGCTATCAAGTCTTCCTCTTGGAAGGTAAATCATTGCTCTTGGAAGCTTGTTTTGCCTGGTGCAAGGCTCTGGGTATCCAACTGCGTCCCTTCTTGATGGCTCGGGTATTGCCTATTTTTACCCAGGGTTTTACACAATCCAATGCCTTGAGTACCATTGTGGGATGAGTTTCTGCCCCCGCTGTCCCTCTTTAAGCATCCCTTGGCCCTGTGCTTCCTGCTTCATGCCATTATCATGGGGTTTGTCGTATGGTGTCCACCATGCGCACTCCTGTTCCACGTGGGACTTGCATTTGGTTTTCCGATGGCCTTCCTTTAGAGAGTATTCAGGGTATTTTGCATAAAGTTCTCTTCTTGGTCTCCTTCGCTTCTGCAAGGCAGGTGGCAGAGCAAGTGGCCTTAGTTTCTACACAAGGATGTGGTGGTTCTTTGTCTATGACCATCCCTTCCACCGTAGGCGGTGGCAGATTTTCACCCACTGAAGCCCTTGTCCTGCTTTTCTTGTGTCTGTGGCCGTCGCATCATCAGGTGGTTGGGTTGAACCTCTTGGATGTCAATCAGGTGGTTCCTGTGTGTCTGTCTACTGCGGCCTCCTGTGGAGGTCAGTTTCTCTTTTCTTGTTCTCAGAAGGCTGAAGAAATGCCTGGTGGCTTCCTCTACCACATATTTTGTTGGATCCGGCAGCTGGTGGTTTTGCCGTATGCTTTAAGAAACGGGGCTCCTCCCTTTCCTATTGGGGCACACTCCACTAGTGTGATTAGTGCCTCCTGTGATTCTGGCCTTTTTGTCTAAGGTTTGCAAGGTAGCTACCTGGTCGTCTGGCATACACCTAAAATCAAAGATATGTGTTACAAGCTTCTGGTTTTGTTTCTGTGATTTTTTGGTTTGGCAGCAAGGTTTTGCAGGCTGCTGTTTATAGTTCCTTGTTTGCCTTATTAAAGTTTTTTTGGGTGGTTGGTGTGTTTGCCCGGTTGATCTAGTTGGGTTTTTGTTTGCCCACCCCTCGTTGAGGCACTGCTTTGGGGCATGCCTATGTTCCAGATTCATAAGGGCTGTGTCCATCAATAAATGTAAGAGAAAACTTTTTTTTTTTTTTGTTACTCATAAAATCTTTTTCTTTGAGTTTGTTGATGAACACAGCACCCACCCTTCTACTAAAAAAGACTGAAAACTTTGGTAAAAAGGTTTTTCCTAGTTTCTGTTATAAAATTTTGCAAACAAGTAATTTTTCCCCTTCACCGTTGTGCGCTGATGAGGCTGCACTGATAGGCACTAATAGGCAGTACTGATAGGCACTGATAGGCTGCTGCACTGACGTGGCGGCACCGATGAGGCAACACTGATGGGCACTGATAGGCTCTGTATTGATGGGCACTGATTGGCAACACAGACTTGCAGCACTGATTGGCATCACTTGTGGGCACTGTTTGGCAGCACTAATGAGGCTGCATTGATCATCCGGAAACTGATGATCAGTGCCCTGATTATCAGCGCAGATGTCCCCTTTCACATTACCCAGTTACTGGCTCTCTCCTCTCCTCACGCTGTCAATGCCAATAGCCGGCAAGTGTGTTTACATTGTGATCAGCTGTGATTGGCTCTTTACCCTGATATGTGGTCAGCTGTGTCTGGAGGACACAGCAATAACAGAGTGTGTCACCCCTGCCACAGCGGGCGGTCGCGATCATGGGAGAACATCATATGATGCCCTCCTAGAACTGGCCGACCATGCTGTAGCTGTCATTTTGCTAAAGCGCGGTCAGGAAGTGGGTAAATAATGCGCATGACCATTACATCCACATGCAGTTTAGCTTCACCACATGAGTTCACTATATGGGGTAACGATAAACTGCACATAGTGAAGTCAGCACTGTATAGTATGAAGTAGCACCGTATGTAATGGTTACACACATTATTTAACAGCAGCACAACACATGTACATTTTTAACTACTCCTGTAAGTGGCGCTATAAACCCTTTGGTCCAGATTCAGAAGAGCTGTGTCAGTCAATGAAGAGAAATGGATTTTATGGTAAGAAAATAAAAAAATTTTTGCATTGGTACATGTTCACCAGGACACTGCCCACCCCCTTCATTGTTTTTTTTTTCTTTTACATCTCCTTGCCTGTTAGCCCAGAAAACGGACATTTTTAATTTGACAGACTAGGCTCAATGGGGTTTGGGGTGGCATCTGAGCTTCTTTGAAGTTCACTGACCCCTGCTCAAACTGAACCCCGGGCAGTTTAACTCATCCCTTTAGGAGAGTCAGTGGCTACAGGCATCCTGACAACCAATGATGCATCCCCACTGGTCCCATATACCCGGGCATTCCCGGCACACAGGTGAATGTAAACAAAGGGGCATGAAGCAAATCCTTTCAGGAGTGACCCAATCCTCAAAGATTGCAAATTCTATCTGTTCATGAACAGGGAATGTTTTGTAAGTCTTTGCAGGCCTCTTTGTGCCCAAAGGGTGATGGTGAAATGGAGGGGAGTCAAGTGGCATAAGGCCAAGGCTTCTGCAGACAGAGGCAATGGGATTTTCAATGTTAGCAAGCATGCTGTGTTCCTGAGATAGAACTAGAACTGTATTGGACAATGATATTAAACTGGGTCCTGCCCTGGTGCAAGGAATGCTTTCGGCCAGTCACAGTGATCACATGTCAAATGTACACAATGAATAGCTTTCATTCATAACCATTCATTGTGTACTATTGTGATTGGTCACAGTGATCACATGGTATAGACAGGGCCAATTACAGCACAGCAGTACTATGTGATAACTGTGGCCAAGCACAGCTATCACAATAGTACATAATGACACATGAATAGATGCCATTCATAAAAATGATTGCTTATAACAGTAATCGTCACTGTTTTAAGCAATCATAGTGTAAACAAAAAACTCCCCTGACTAGTACAGTATCACTCTGGTCACATTATGTAAAAAAAAAAAAAATATATAAAACATTGTAAAAAAAAAGAATAAAAAACAATATTTTTTAAAATTATTTTTAAAAATATTTAGTAAGAGGCATAGTGAGTTTTTTTTTTTGAAGTTGTAATTTCTTGTCACAGTTTTTGGAAAACAAAGAAATTAATTGTTCTTTTTTTTTTTTTCTTCACATACTGTCAGTGCAAAGGATAAAGACACATGGATAAACGTGACTAGGTACCTATGCTATAAATGGGTGGCTGACCAGGGTGTCCGGGACGGTAGACTAAAAGTGAACGAAAAAGACGAGAGAGTTGAAAGAAAAAAGAGAGGGAGAAAGAGAGAGGGTGAGTGAGGGAGGGTTAATGTCCCAGGGGTTGGGAAGGCCTTGGCTGTATCTAGAAAAAAACATGCTAATGGATGATATGCCATCAGCATGGGAGCAACAGGGTGGTGTTGAAGTGTGGAAGGAGATAATGATCAACCCATAGTTGCCAGATTTTGGCATAGTGTGCCACCCTACCACATAGAACTGCCTCTACCCTAGCATGGACCATAGCCAGTGTCTCTCTATTTTTAACCTCAACCAAGTATAGGAAGGAGGATTTCCAGGAGTGGGCTACGGTTTGTTTATCAGCTGTTGTTACTTGTAAAAGTAAGGCAAACTGGTTCTCAGAAATGTTATCTGGTTTGTGATTTAGAAGCGCCACCAGTGGTTTGGGGCTTTCTGAGTTGAGATGATCTGGAAAATTTCTTTCCAGAATGAGCTAGCTCTGGGTCAGGACCACAAGATATGGTGATATGGTGGTGGGTGCCTGGGGCTACCGCAACCACAGAAGCAAGCTGGTGAATACTGGGTAACAAATTTAGATATCCTCGCTGGAACCAGGTCCCAACTTTACAGTTAACTTCTAGTGCTGCTAATTTTTGGGATGAAGATTTACCATTGGTCCATATTGCATTGTTGGTCACATTTGCTTGACAAATTTTTTAAAAGTAGACCTCTAAGTGTTTGTTAAGCTTACACCACAATATATACTCAGTCAATGAAGGGTAATGACTCCATTTGTATTCTTCTACTGCTATCAATGGCCAACACGGTACAACACTTCATCCATGTCTATGGTGATCTACGATCTCCTTATGAACTGTTTCTTACATGATGAAGATCAGCCATGGAGTATATCTGAGGTGTGATCAGGGTGTGCTTCTTCCCCACATGAGAGCTGTGATGTCCAGCAACATTCATATAGAAGACATTTCCCACATTCAAGGCACTAATGCCTCGTTTCCACTGAGTGGTACGGTACCGTTCAGTTCGGCACGCAATTTTTGCTGTTTCCACTGTCAAAAGTTGTAAATGGTACCCTAATTTCGAACCGTACCGTACCACTTTTTTGGTACCCTTTCATTGGGGTACCAAGCAAATTAGTACCGTACCAACAGGGTGGATCAGTACTGTTGAGGTACTGTTGAGCTTAGGTACTTTTGGTGATGGAAACGCAAGCATGATCAAGGTGTACCATACCAAACCGTACTAAACTTTACCGAACCATACCATACCGCTCAGTGGAAACGAGGCATTATACACCTCAAGAGTGGTGTGGGACCCCTGATGTACAAGAAGACAGGACCTCAGTGAGGAACAGTTCCCTCACTCAGGAAAGGAAGGGGGCTTCTCAATCATGTGAGATCTATGATGTTTGTAAAGAGAGGACGTCACTGAAAAACATTTTCTGCACTTAGGAAAGGAATACGGTTTCTCCCCCACAAGATCTGATGTTTGAACAAAACATTTCCTGCACTCAGGACAGCAATATGATTTTTCCTCATGTGAGATCTCTGATGTATGACAAGTTCTGATTTTTTTCGAAAACATTTTCAGGAATATGGCTTCTCACCTGTATGAACTCTCTGATGCTTAAAAAGAGTGGACTTCTCTGAGAATCATTTTCCACAGTAGGAACAGGAATACGGCTTCTTCCCGGTGTGAGATCTTTGATCAGTGGAATGATGGTATTTCTGTGAAAAGCATTTCCCACACTCAGGAGAGGAATACGGCTTTTTACCTGTGAGAGTTATTTTATGCACATCAAGCCCGGATTTAAAATGGAAACTTTTCACGCCCTCATTACAGTAAAACCTCTTATCTGTTGGCAGGACCGCACCGTTCCTCACAGTCTGAGGTTCCTCAGGATAAGAGGAATACGATGGTCCGGCACCGTTCCTCACAGTCTGAGGTTCCTCAGGATAAGAGGAATATGATGGTCCATCTACACTGTGTGTTGCCGGATGGACATTTGAGGTAGCCGGATTTTCTCCTGGACTATACTGTGTGATGTCCTCATCTTCTACTTTACAGTCTGGAGACAAAGTGAGACAATCCTCTGAGGTTTTCTTCATCTCCTGTCCCTGTACTAAAATAGAAATAAAAAGAATATTACTAGACATGAGCAGATTGGTTCCCGTAAACCAGGACTCAGTCCACATCAGGCAGCTTTGTCTCTGAGGATCTTACAATTCCACCCTCAAGGTAACTAGTAAATGCAACCTCTAAATTCCCTACCTAATTTCTTTATCCATGGACCTTAGTCAGAAAGTGAGGAAACAATGAGAACTGTCTTTTATAGGAGTGACAGTGATGAGGGGATTATAGGACGAGTGTCCCCTCCCCCTCTATCACTCATTGCCATCTTCCCAACACAAGAAGTACTGCACTTCCTTATTTAGTCCATGATTTAGTCATGAATAACAGCGGGGCTGAGCCCCACCAGAGGTCAGAGAGTGAGGACGGGGGAGAACAACCAAGATGAAGACTGGACTGATCCTGAAGAACATCATCATTGGGTTATGGACTTCTCTCTCATTATCATTTACTGTTTAAAAGTTGAAACGTTTGAGGATGTTATCATAATATTATCAACATGTAAAAGTCTATGCTTCAATCAAATCAGATACGTATATAAAGTCCAGCTGGTAGAAAATGGGTATAACAAAAGAGAATAAGTTATAATGTATATAACAGAGGATAGAGAATATCAGAATATATCAGGACTATAAATTGTACAAATAATCTCTCATCTTTCCGGAGGTGTAGAGTGGCAGAGATTTAGGACTTTAGGGCTCTTGCTACATCCCATTCGGGCAGTTTTGATGAATTCTGTTCACCCGGGAATGCTGGCAGGACCCATTCCTGATTGGGGTGATATCTAGAAGGTACCTAAGGTACGAATTGATGGATAGGCTGAAGGACTACCCTGTCTAGATAGAAAAGGATATAGGGATCTCGAGAGCCTAGGGCTTGAATTTCTGAGACTCTGCACCCTGATGTAACAGCTACTAGGAAGGTCGTCTTTAGTGTGATGTCTTCCAAAGAGCAGCCTTCCGTGGGTGCAAAGGGAGGTGCTGCATGAAAATGTTTTACTATCAGTAAGTCCCATTTTGGGTACAGACTTCTTCTTGGTGGTTTTAGCATTATTACTGCCCTCAGAAAGCATTCTACCATAGGATTTAGGACCCATCTGGTCTCTGTTAGAGCTTAGAGGGCTGAGATATGCACCTTCAGGGTATTATGGCCGAATCCTAAATCTAGGCCTGACTGGAGAAATTGCAACAAGAACAAGTTGCCCTGTGGGACTTTATATGAGGTGAACACATGAGTCACTGGGGGTAAAAGAATTACATATTTATTGGGAATATCACAAATATTCATCACTGTAAATGGAATATACTGTACATGGAAAATACATTAAAGAGTGGGGGTCATACAATGCATAGTAGACATGCTAATAGAGTAACAGCAATATGTTGCCTAATTAGAGGCAGCGTTGGAACTCAACACGTTTCTTGTGTCATTTGTGCCCATTCATCAGGAGTAGATGCATATATCTAGAAAGAATGTATAAATACATATGATGTCATTTGACAATATGCAGTGTAGCAGCTGGTTAGGCATGGAAACTCAAAAGAGCCCACAAGGGGAGGAACCATACATACATCATATGTATTTATACATTGTTTCTAGATATATGCATCTACTCCTGATGAATGGGCATACATGACCCATGAAACGCGTTGAGTTCCAACAATGCCTCTACTCATTATGCAACATATTGCTGTTACTCTATTAGCATGTCTACTATGCATTGTATTACCCCTACTCTTTTATGTATTTTCCATGTATATTCCATTTACAGTGATGAATATTTGTGATATTCCATTGACCTGGGAATCCTGGTGGGGAGGAAGGATGTCTGGGGAGGTTGTCATTTGAACTTCCAGAAATGACCCAGCTGGATGGTGGAGGCCGCCCACCGATCTGTGCAATTCTCCACCCACACCTGAGCGATTGCTTTTAAATGAGCACTCACTGGGCAGAAGTGGGTGGTCAGGAAATCAAAAGGACTTTGGGTTCTCCTGCAACAAGGCGGATGCCTTGACCAACTTCAGAAAGGTCGCCTGGGAGCCCTTCCAGCCTTTTCCTGTATTCTATACTGGGGACAATAACCTCTCCTATCGCTCGTTTTTTGTTGAAAAGGACTCTTTGTGGAAGACTTCTTCCTCCTAGTCTTGTCTTACGGTTTTAACCCACTGTTCCCACCGTTCACTCTTTGGAAAAGCTGAATGCAGCAATTTCAAAACAAAGCTAGCTTTCCCATTGTACGGTATGAGACACCATGTCTGTTTCGAAGAGGGGTTGGCTGCCCAGGGCATCAGCCATAGAGCCCTTCTAGCGGTTATGGAGTATAGCATTGTTCTTGCTGAGCATTTCAGAGAGTAAATAGCAGCCTCCCCCCATAAAGTCTGTGGCCAACTTCAGTGTATCCAAGGCTCTGATTATTTGCTCTGTATCCACTCCTTGCCGCAGAGCTGACTCAACATTCTCTGTTCAAGCTCTAATTGCTCTGGAGACCTAGTTTAGGGCCTCCTGCCACCTGGTATGTCTTTTTCAGGTCTGCGTCAATCCCATCCCTAAGGGAGACTGCATCTTCCAGCGGCAGTGTCGTGTGTTTTGCCAGCCTCATGATCGAGGCATCCACTTGAGCACTACATCAAACAGTTGTGCATCCGCCTCCAACAAGGGATAAAGCTTTTGTAAATGGTTGAATGGCACCAGTCTCTTATCAACTTTCTTCCACTCTTCAAGAACAACATCATTGATCACATCCATCAAGAGGAAAGTTGAAGATTTCGTCTTGAGATGAGGGAAGTAGTATCTCTGTGACTTTGGTAGAGGCCCAACAGAGTCTTCCCATTGTATGGCCTCTTTTACCGTCATTATAAAGGAGTCAATAATGGCAAAGTCCACGGATGTAGAGGAATCCTCTGCTGCTTCATCCTCCGTAACTGCAGCTGAGCCCCCCAGGTCGGCAGGTGAGTCTGTCGGTCTAACAATTCTTAAGGGACCAGCTATCTCTTGAGAAAAGGCCAACTCCTTAATCGAGTCTTGAATCATTTTCTTCATAGATGCCATTGTTTCCTGTTTCTCTTTCTCCTTGTCTCTAGCGGCTTCCGAGAAACAGCTCTCGCAAATAAGTTTGTCGGGCAGAGTCTGCTTACCGCAGGGCTCAACAGGCTTTCTCATGGGGTCTGGACGCACTGTGGGAAGACCCAGAGCACCTAGCAGCGTGATGTGCGGAGTCATGTGATCTTCGAACAGAATTCGCGGAGTGTCCATGTGTATGGCCACAGCTACTGGATCTTCTGCGAGTCAAGTTCCGGTGCAGGCTGGAAAGAGACAAAAAAAATATCCCTTAAAATGATGCCCTACTCTTTTTTATTTTTACTCACCGATATACTGCAGCCCCTTCCCTAGAGGGATAGCTAAAGGAAGATAGCAAAAAAAAGATAAAATCACCACAGAATAAAAAGAGAGACAGAGATAGAGAGAGCAAACATAGTGTCAGTATAGAAAAATGCAGCGCACTGACCCTTTAAAAAGTATGTACTTATTATTATTATATATAGGATTTATATAGCGCTGACAGTTTACGCATCGCTTTACAACTTGAGGGTAGACATTACAAATACAATACACTTTAATACAGTAGGAATCCAAGGGCCCTGCTCATTAGCTTACAATCTAAGGACTTTTAAACAAATGCTTCCTATCTTGGGTTCTCTCCATGCTGGCTTCTCTGGGCAGCAGGATGGCAAGCAAGCAGCAGAGCATGTGGGAGGCAACACAGTGCCATTTCCCCCTGCTCCCTCATGTGTTTAAATAAAGTGAGGGTAAAATCGGCTGTAAGGAACAACCAAGATGGCCGCTCCTGCACTTCCCGCCCCATCCAGGAAGAAAAGGAAGCAGAAAGAGGCGCATGGAGCACCCACAGCTATCCCACAGACTGCAGTTACAGAGCCAGCACCTCTACACTACAGTAACGTAGGACAAGGCAGGACAGAGCCAAATGGTGAGTCCCACATACACTGCCCCAATAAGACCCACAGAAAATTGGGCTCCGCTACTCCTCAGCGCATTTAGCAGCCCAAGTGGCCGGACCTCATCTCAAGAGATCACGAACCTGAATGGCAGCACCACGTCTTTTGGGTGAGGCAGGGGCTGGCGAATCCATGATCCCATGTGGCCTTAACGACAGAAAACAGAATGAGGGTGGGGGAGCGTGGCTATCTTTTATAGAGTTATAAGGGTCCTGTGGGTTGGCCGGGGGCAGAGCAACCAACCATGCTGCCATGGATAGGCATCTGGAAAAGATCTTATTACCTCCTCTGCTGCCACTTCCAGCAATGCCTCCTCTCTACTTCCTACCACATGGAAAATCTTGTCTGCACCTGATATCACTTTCTGTCTGTACTTCCTCTCTTCCAAAGACATGAAAGTGGGGGGTGTCATGGCGCTCTTCTAATATCCCAAGGTGGTACAAGGAATGTGGGTGGATGGGAGGGGGGGGGTTATGGGGCTGCGTGGGGGGGAACAAAGTTTGGTACTGTAGGGAAGCTATAGTCCGCGGCAGCCGGCTGAAGCATGGAGAAGCCCTGAGAGATGCAAGAAAGGAGAGAGCGGCGCCAGCTTAGTATAGTACAAGTTTATTTAACACTGTTAAAATTGGTGACTCACTGTCCGAGGTTGGGTGAGACCGGTACACAAAGACTGTTAGGGTCATCCATCTTCCTCTTCCAGGATAGTGGTCATAGGAGAAGGTGGTGAGGTTCCAGAGGTATAGCCGAGCCGCTGTGGGGCTGCTAGTTGCTCCGCCGCGGCCAGTGACAACTAGCAGCCCCACAGCGGCTCGGCTATACCTCTGGAACCTCACCACCTTCTCCTATGACCACTATCCTGGAAGAGGAAGATGGATGACCCTAACAGTCTTTGTGTACCGGTCTCACCCAACCTCGGACAGTGAGTCACCAATTTTAACAGTGTTAAATAAACTTGTACTATACTAAGCTGGCGCCGCTCTCTCCTTTCTTGCATCTCTCTTCCAAAGAGACTTCCTGTTTGGGTAGAAGTGAGATCTTTGTGGAGCTCAGAAGAACTGCAGCCCTTTGAAATGTCTCGTAGTGTGCTGGGTGTGTGTGGACTGTATATCCTTATAGATGAATTGTTGCCAACTGTTTCAGATTTGCCAAGACAGTCACATATTTTAGCTATGATTCCAACAATATCTTTGTTCCGGGCTGTGTCCTGAGAATCACACAGTAAAGTGTAAATATTTTTGGGTCAAGCAATGGGAGACCAATCAGTGTCTAGAGTGAGACTTTAGGTGACCAATGAGCATGCAGTGATCAGCAGTGGGCGGGTAACAGAAAATGGTCAGGTAGTGACATTCCTGATCTCCGGATTGATCAGGAGGATAGTGTGCACACTGTGTGGAATGGACTCCACTCTATATGCTCCCCCCTACGGTGTGTTCAGTGATGAGTGCTTGGCTTCCCCAACCCTGCAAGCTATGTAGAAGTCAATTTTTCCCACTGTGTATCCAGGTCCTCTGAGAGGTGGTAGTGCCCGGAGGAGGGCTCTGTGCGTGTGAGGGTTTGTATGAGAATCATCAGGGGCTCTGTGTGTGGTTAAAGAAGGGGGATTGAGGGTTCTGTTTAGTGCTGGTGGAAGGGGTGCCTTTTCTATATCCCATCACCTAGCTGGGGAACTGCTCTCAGATTCACCGCTATGTCCCCCTAATTAACACCTCATCCTAGTCTATACCACTCCATCCCACTCCTTCACTGCACTGTCCCCCTCTTCACCCCCTTTTTCCCTCTTCACTGCCCTGCCCTACTTTTCACCCCCCTTTCTCTTATCACCTTCCTGTCTTCCTCTTCACCTCCTGGTTCACTCCCCCTCCTCTTCACCACCCCCTTCTTTCTCTGTTTCCCCTCTTTACCACCTATTTACCCTCTTGTCCCCTCTTCACCTCCCCATCCTCCTTTTTTGCTATCCTCTTCACCTCCCCATCCTCCTCTTCACCCTCCCGTCTCCTCTTCACCTCCCCATCCTCCTCTTCACCCTCCTGTCCCCTCTTAATCCCCCCATACTCCTCTTCACCCTCCCGTCTCCTCTTCACCTCCCCATCCTCCTCTTCACCCTCCTGTCCCCTCTTCATCTCCCCATACTCCTCTTCACCCTCCCGTCTCCTCTTCACCTCCCCATCCTCCTCTTCACCCTCCCGTCTCCTCTTCACCTCCCCATCCTCCTCTTCATCCTCCTGTCCCCTCTTCACCTCCCCATCCTCCTCTTTACTCTCCTGTCCAGGAGCGTATCTAATGCAAGGCAAACAAAGAGTTTGCCTTGGGCGGCATTTTTCATGGGGGTGGGGGGGGGGGGCTGCACCACCCCCCAAGTCCCTACCCTAGACACTTGGTGGGGATTCAGATTTGTATTGTCAGCTGTAGTCCCCCATGGTGGTGGAGGAGTAGTAGGTGCAGATCAGGAATTGGAATGGATACAGTACGATCAGAGGTTATACCCGACCAGTGTCCCTACCCTTTGGTAGTGGTGGATCTCCATTGTCGGCACATCCTAACCCCTGTCCCTGCCCCCTCCCACTCTGGTGGACTAGAGTAGTGCACACTTTTAACCTTTCTCTCTCTCACCCCCCTACTGTTGAAGAGGTGGAGATCTAATAGGAAGAGGGGGAGCCTAAAGAGGAAGGATGGAGTTTACAGATAAAACGGTGGATCTCAAACAGGAAGGGGTGGGACAAATTTAGATGGGGGTGCACCTGGTTTTAGTCTTGCCTAGGGCAGCACAAAACCAAAATAAACCACTGCTCCTGTCCCCTCTTCTATCTTAATTTCCATCTCCCCACCCCACTCTTCACCACCCCTTCCACTCTTAAAGCGGTAGTATACCTCTTTTTTTTCACTTTTAACTACAGGTAAGCTATAATAAGGCTTACCTGTAGGTACAATTAATATCTCCTAAACCGGCACGGTTTAGGAGATATTTGCAGTGCATGCAGCCGCTCACGTGACCGGCGCATGCGCTCTGAAGGTCCGGCAGACCTTGAGCTTCCCTTGCCGGGAGCTTGCCGGAAAATGACTCCCGCGCGCATGTGCGGGAGTGAAGTCATCGTGGCTCCGGCCAATCACAGCGCCAGAGCCGCCGAACCCGGAAGAGACGCCGTGGGGTCATGTCAGCGCCCGCAGCGGTATCCGGGTGTCCGTGTCTGGGCTTTGTTCTAAGGTAAGTAATTCATAATGAGCTAGTATGCGATGCATACAAGCTATTATGCCTTTGTCTTGCAGGTTTTTTTTTTATTTTAGTTTTACAACCGCTTTAACCTCCCTGTCAGCCCATCACTTCGATATCCCTTTCTTTACCCTCCTGACCCCATCTCCACCTCCCCTTCCTTCACCCCCCCCATCCCACTCTTCACCCCTAAACCCCTTTTAACCACTCTTTGCACAGTGGTGCAGGCTTTTCAGTATTACAATACATGGTGGTGAGGTGACCTATAACCTCCCAGCTCCCAGCTGTCTTTCAACCATCCTTATTAAGGTAAATCTTCCTGTATATACAGTATTTAAAAAGGTTATTGTACAATAGGTTATCAATATGCTACTTGTGGAACCATGCTCATCTTAAATGGAAACCCCACCCCAAATTAAAGTCAGGGTGAATGCTTGTCACATTTGTCCAACAAATGTTTAATTAGTAGATGTCTAAAGCCCCGTACACACACGCAGATCGTCGTCATACAAACGTCGGCGGACGAAAGATCTGCCGATTGTATGCGTGTTAGTATGGTGCCTCCGACAGATGTCTGCACACAATCCGCGGACAAGAGTCTTTCTTGCAAACATGAAAATTTTTGTCTGCGGACACCAGAACGGACGATTGTTCGCCTGTCAGTACAGAAATCAGCCGACAGACCGCAGATTTGCAAGACTGGGCATGCTCAGAAAATAAAAAACACAGGGAAAGTTAACCATTACATGACATCACTTCTGCAGTCAGCTGAAGTCTGCGGACAAAATTCTTGTGCTGTCCTTGTGCTGTCTTTGCACTTTTCAACAGACACCGACATCCCGGGGAGAAAAGACGAACATTTGTATGACGACGATCTGCGTGTGTGTACGGGGCTTAAGTGTTTGTGAAAGCTTACACCACAAAATTTACTCAACCAAAATTTGCCAAGGAAACATAACATTTTTATTTTTGTGCTGCTATCAATGGCCAACATAGTACAACACTTCATTCATGTCTTTGGTGATCTCTGATCTCATTATGAAGTGTTTCTTACATGATGAAGATCAGCCATGGAGTATATCTGAGGTGTATATCAGGGTGTGCTTCTTCCCCACATGTCCACCAACATTCATATAGAAGACATTTCCCGCACTCAAGGCACTAAAACACCTCGAGGGTTGTGTGTAATCCCTCTTGTACAGGAAGACAGGACTTCAGTAACAATTCCCTCACTCAGGACAGGAAAGTGGCTTCGCCCCCGTGTGAGCTCTCTGATGTTTATAGAGACTGGACTTCTGTGAAAAACATTTCCCACACTCAGGACAGGTATATGGCTTTTCCCCCGTGTGACTCCTTTGATGCTTGACAAGAACTGATTTTGTTACAAAACATTTCCCACACTCAGAACAAGAATACGGCTTCTCACCTGTGTGAGACCTCTGATGTATGATAAGATTGGACTTCTCGGAAAAACATTTCCCACACTCAGAACAGTAATACGGTTTTTCCCCTGTGTGAGACCTCTGATGTCTGACAAGTTTTGATTTTTTTACAAAGCATTTCCCACACGTAGGACAGGAATACGGCTTCTCTCCTGTGTGCAATCTCTGATGTATGGAAAGAGAGGACTTCTCTGAAAAACATTTATTGCACTGAGGACAGGAAAATGGCTTCTCCCCCGTGTGAGATCTTTGATGTGTGACAAGGTTTGATTTCTTTGAAAAACATTTACCACACTTAGGACAGGAAAATGGCTTCTCACCCATGTGAAACCAATGATGTATTACAAGTTCTGATTTTTGTACAAAACATTTCCCGCACTCAGGACAGGAATATGGCTTATCACCAGTGTGAGATCTCTGATGTCTGTAAAGTGGTGACTTGCCTGAAAAACATTTCCCGCACTCAGGACAGGAATATGGTTTTTCCCCTGTGTGAGATCTCTGATGTATGGAAAGATAGGACTTGTTTGAAAAACATTTCCCACACTCAGGGCAGGAATGTGGCTTCTCCCCTGTGTGAGTTCTTTTATGCTCTTTTAGACCTGATTTAAACTGAAAACACTTCCCGCACTCAGTACAGGAAAACCTCTTCTCTGTTGGAAGGACGGCACCGTCCCTCACAGTCTGAGGTTCCTCAGGATAAGAGGAATACGATGGTCCGGCACCGTCCCTCACAGTCTGAGGTTCCTCAGGATAAGAGGAATACGATGGTCCGGCACCGTCCCTCACAGTCTGAGGTTCCTCAGGATAAGAGGAATACGATGGTCCGGCACCGTCCCTCACAGTCTGAGGTTCCTCAGGATAAGAGGAATATGATGGTCCATCTACACTGTGTGGTGCCGGTTGGACTTTTGAGGTAGCCGGGTTTTCTCCTGGACTATACTGTGTGATGTCCTCATCTTCTACTTTACAGTCTGGAGACAAAGTGAGACAATCCTCTGAGGTTTTCCTCATCTCCCGTCCATCTACTAAAATAGAAATAAAAAGATTATTACTAGACATGAGCAGATTGGTTCCCCTAAACCAGGACTCCACCCACATCAGGCAGCTTTGTCTCTGAGGATCTTACAATTCCACCCTCAAGGTAACTAGTAAATGGGTCCTCTGATCTCCTACCAGTTCATTTCTTTATTCATGGACCTTAGTAAGAGAGTGAGGAAACAATGAGGATTGTTCTATAAGAGTGACAGTTATGATGGGATTTTGGGAAGAGTATCCCCCCCATTTCTATCATTCATTGCCAACCCAGGCAGGACTACACTTCCTTATTTAGTCCATGATGAATAACAGCGGGGCTGAGCCCCACCAGAGGTCAGAGAGTGAGGATGGGGGGAGAACAACCAAGGTGAAGACCAGACTGATCCTGAAGACCACCATCATTGGGTTACTGACTCCTCCCTCATTATCACTTTCTGTGTAAGGTTCCAAAGTTTGAGGATGTTATCACATTATTATCAACATGTAAAAGTCTGTCCTCCAAACAAATCATCAGATATAAAGAGTCCAGCTGGGAGAAAATAGGTGCAACAAAAGGGAATACATATTATGTGTATATATAGCAGTGCGTAGAGAGCAGAAGTCAGGACTATGTAATGTACAATATATTGTATAAAATAATACAGATAGGACTATTTACACCGCTCAAAAAAATGAAAGGAACACTTTAAAAAAAACACATCAGATCTCAATGGGGAAAAATATCATACTGGATATCTATACTGGTATGGACTGGGTAATGTGTTAGGATCTATACTGGTATGGACTGGGTAATGTGTTAGGCTCTATACTGGTATGGACTGGGTAATGTGTTAGGCTCTATACTGGTATGGACTGGGTAATGTGTTAGGCTCTATACTGGTATGGACTGGGTAATGTGTTAGGATCTATACTGGTATGGACTGGGTAATGTGTTAGGATCTATACAGGTATGAACTGGGTAATGTGTTAGGCTCTATACTGGTATGAACTGGGTAATGTGTTAGAATCTATACTGGTATGAACTGGGTAATGTGTTAGGATCTATACTGGTATGGACTGGGTAATGTGTTAGGATCTATACTGGTATGTACTGGGTAATGTGTTAGGATCTATACTGGTATGGACTGGGTAATGTGTTAGGATCTATACTGGTATGTACTGGGTAATGTGTTAGGATCTATACTGGTATGGACTGGGTAATGTGTTAGGAAGGAAAGGATGCCACATTGTTTAATGGAAATTAAAATTATCAACCTACAGAGGGCTGAATTCAAAGATACCCCGAAAATCAAAGTGAAAAAATGATGCAGCAGGCGAGTCCATTTTGCTAAAATTTATTTGCAACTCAAAATGGTCCTCAGTAGTGTGTATGGCTCCCACATGCTTGTATGCATGCCTGACCACGTCGGGGCATGCTCCTAATGAGACAACGGGTGGTGTATTGGGGTATTTCTTCCAAGATTTGGACCAGGGCATCACTGAACTCCTGAACAGACTGAGGTGCAACCTAGCGGTGTTGGATGGACTGAAACATAATGTCCCAGAGGGGTTCTTTTGGATTTAGGTCAGGCAAACGTGGGGGCCATTCAATGGTATCAATTCCTTCATCCTTCAGGAACTGGCTGCATACTCTCATCACATGAGGCCGGGCATTGTCATGCAACAGGAGGAACCCAGGACCCACTGGACCAGTGTAGGGTCTGACAATGGGTCCAAGGATTTCATCCCAATACCGAATGGCAGTCAGGGTGTCATTGCCTAGCCTGTAGAGGTCTGTGCATCCCTCCATGGATATTTCTCCCCAGACCATCACTGACCCACCACCCAACCGGTCATGCTGAATGATGTTGCAGGCAGCATAACATTCTCCACTGCATTTCCAGACCCTTTCACATCTGTCACATGTGATCAGGGTGAACCTGCTCTCATCTGTGAAAAGCACAGGGTGCCAGTGGCAGACCCATCAATTCTGGTGTTCAATGGCAAATGCCAATCGAGCTCCATAGTGCCGGGCAGTGAGCAGAGGGCCCACTAGAGGATGCCAGGTCCTCATGCCACTCTCATGTAGTTTGTTTCTGATTGTTTGGTCAGAGACATTCACACCAGTGGCCTGCTGGAGGAAATTTTGTAGGGTTCTGGCAGTGCTCATCCTGTTCCTCCTTGCACATAGGAGCAGATACGGGTCCTGCTGGTGGGTTATGGACCTTCTACGGCCCTGTCCAGCTCTCCTAGAGTAACTGCCTGTATCCTGGAATCTCCTCCTTGCTCTTGAGACTGTGCTGGGAGACACAGCAAACTTTCTGGCAATGGCATGTAGTGATGTGCCATCCTAGAGGAGTTGGACTGCCTGTTCTACCTCTATAGGGTCCAGTAGTGACACTGACCCCAGCCAAATACAAGTGAAAAACAGTCAGAAAAGATGAGTAGGGAAAACAATGTCAGTGGCCTCCACCTGTAAAACCATTTCTGTTTTGGAGGTCATCTCATTGTTGCCCATCTAGTGCCCCTGTTGTTAATTTAATTAACACCAAAGCAGCTGAAACTGATTAACAACCCTCTCTGCTACTTAACTGACCAGATCAATATCCCAGAAGTTTAATTGACTTGATGCTATACTCTGATTAAAAAGTGTTCCATTCATTTTTTCAGCAGTGTAGTATCAGAATTATGTAATGTAATCCAGAGAGTGCAGGGGTCAGGAGTATGTAATGTACAACATATATGATGTAGTGTAAAGGTCAGGACTCATAATATTGGTATTCAGTGAGCAGCACAGAAAAGGAAGATTATCCGAGAGAAATACAGGAATACAGGATGGGGAACAGCAGTATGGGTGGAGGAATATATTTAGTGTTAATGACCCACCTGTACTGATCTCTGTAGGAGTGTCCTCCTCTATAAATGTCCCCGTTATTCCATCCTCCTCCATAGACTGCTGATCATCCCTCACATACGTCACTTCTTCTTCTTCTTTAACCTCTACTTTTATATCTATCAGATCTTCACCCTAAACCAAAATAAAGATTAATAATATCATCTGTAAAATAAAAGATTTAATATTGTGACATCACATAAAAAATCCACATGGGTGTCTCCACAAGCCTATGTTCTAGAATCTAGATGCTCTGTCCCACCAACCTTGCATAGGTTAAGGATAGTGTGATCTTCCTGTGTGTAATCCCGGGAATACAGAGGACGGGGACATCTCTCTGGTGGGTTCCCATTACTGGATCCATCTGTAGGAAACACACACACTGACTGAATACATTGTTTCTATGTGTTTATCAGATGATGGGGGATCTAGGTGGAGCCTCCGTACTGCTCTCTCCTTTACAATAAAGTCTCCTCTTACCCGGTGATGTGAGGGGCGGCTGATTCTCCATCATGACGTCCTTGTAGAGATCCTTGTGTCCTTCTAAATACTCCCACTCCTCCATGGAGAAATAGACAGTGACATCCTGACACCTTATAGGAACCTGACACACACAATGATACAGTCACCATCCAGACACATCCCTTGTCTGTTACTGGATAATGTCCCAGAATTCCCAGCACCGCTCACCTCTCCTGTCAGCAGCTCCATCATCTTCTTGCTGACTTCTAGAATCTTCTGCACCTTGTGTCTCCCAGGTGTAAGGGAGGCACATGAAGGCACTGTGATGGATGGGCCATGGGGATGGCTGGTGGCTGTCATTCGCTCTCCATATGATTTTATTACTACTTCATAATCCTACATTAGAAAAATGTATTATCATTAACAATCCTGCTCACCTCTCATGTCTGTGTTTTATTAATAGAGATAAGAGTGATGTCATGTGACCTCCCAGAATCCTCCTCACCTCTAAGGTCAGGTCTGTGTTTTATTAATGGAGATAAGAGTGATGTCATGTGACCTCCCAGAATCCTCCTCACCTCTCCGGTCAGCAGGTAGATGATCTCCAGGGCGAGGCTTAGTATCTTCTCAGTCATGTAATTCCAGTCCTCCACCCTCCTCATTGGTGCCGTCATTTGATCTTTACAGGTCTCCTTGTAGACGGATAACTTTGGAAAAAATGAAAGTAAGAATTATTTGGATGGTATTGGTCACACAACATTAGGGTGTTGATGTGAAAGGGGGAGGGGGGGGGGGATAGGAGGGTTGTTGTACATTAATTAACAACTGCCCCCATGGGAATACATTTAGTTGTAACTGTTTAATTTTTGCTACAGAACCATGTTGGCCTGTCGGATAACAAATTCCTATCTTCACTTTGGTTTGTTTTGTTTCTGAACTGGTTTTGCATACTTTTAGATCTGCAGACATGGAATGATACATTCAATTCTTATTCTGTCTTCCTGTTTGCTCTGAGGCAGTGCTGTGAAGTCAATCATGATGTCCAGGAAGTGGAACTTGCTGATTTTTGGCCAGTGTAATGTGAGAATTACCTACCCCGTGAGAAAAACCTACCCTCGTCACTTCCGGCCACAAACAGCTGAGCAGCGCAGCAGTGCGCATGCTCAGAGCCCCGGATACCTAATGGAAGAACGGAGGAGCTTACTAGTGCGCATGCGCACTAGTATAAAACGATAACGGTGTACCGTGAGAAAAACCTACCGACGCGGCGGTTACATAAAACAGCTGTGCGGCAATACGAGTCATCTCCGCTCTTGTGCCTGTCACTTCCCTGCTTTCGGCAAGTAAATATAAAAGCGGGTCTCGGCTCCGAGATTTATGTTTTCAAACATCCGCCGCCGCTTTTATATTTACTATCCGAGATCAGGGAAGTGACCGTGACAGGAGCGGAGATGACTCGTATTTCAGCACAGCTGTTTTAATGTACCCGCTTTATTACATACAGTGCCGAGCCCCGGAAGTGACGAGGGGTAGGTTTTTCTCACGGAACACCGGCACTGCCATCTAGTTAGGATAATTGTCAGAACTCTGGCTGCAAGGCTCCAATCTCCTGCAACCTGCTGACTGACAGGAGTGATGTCACTCTCTGCAGTAAGAGAAGGGATTGGATAGCAGGAGGATGATGCTGGTTGAGTTGAGAGCTGTAGGGGAGGAGTTTGTTCTCTTCCCTCCAATGGCAGCCCAGTGTGGGTAGGAAGAGGACAGCAGGGGGGATGGCTTTATTCTCTTGGTCGCCAAGTATAATGTAGTATCCAGGACATTGTACAGAGTGGTAGTGGGCTTCTGGGTCTCTGAATTCCAGCACTGGGCACTGCTTGAGTCAGTGTCATGGGAAGGTACTGGACTGCTTCCCCAGATGTATAGCACTGATCCCTGATCACTCGTTAGTCACTGCACAAACAGACCTCCTCTAAGAGTAAGTGCTCACCAAGTGGAAATTTTATTCGACCAGTGGGTCTGCCTGAGCCCTACAGCCTCCTTTTCCTCAGAGCCCTGCTGCCCACTAACCCTATCAAGAGCCCAGATTCCTTCAGCTACACAACCAACTCAGGGACCCTAAAGTCCTTCCTTATCAGTACCCCCTTCAAAGGTCTCCTCACCTTCGTCAGAACCTTCAGTATTTTCCTCCCTCTGACACCAATGATGGAAGATATTCTTCATGGCAGGCTGGGGAATGTTTTCTTCCTCCTGACCAGCAATGTAAGGGGCTCTATGCTCCATACTCCTGACCCCTGCACTCCATCATTGTGTTCGCTGCATATTGTAATGATTGCCCATTGGCTGCCTGTGTAGTGTAATAATTGCCTTTGTGGGCCATGTATTGTCATTGTCTTGACTATTTATTGTCAGTGCTGTTTGTTTAGAGGACCTTATTACTAGAATTTATCTCCAAAATGAAGAGAATGTTCCGGCCCCGTAAGTGAGGAAATGTTCTGCCCCATAATCTAGGTTTCCACACTATATATGTGTGTATCATCATCTGCTGGAGATAAAAGACATCACAGTGACTATGGAGGAAGAGGACGGACATGACGGGGGGTTACTGGGTGTAAATAGAAAATAAGATCCTATTACCTCCTCTGCTGCCACTTTCAACAATGTCTTCTCTCTACTTCCTCCCAACTCCCCTCTGACCTGGAACTTCCTGTCTGTAGTTGGCATCACTTCCTGTCTGCACATGACATCAATTCCTGTCTTTATTTCCGACAAATAATTCTTCACCTCCTCCTAGCTGCCAGAACTTTAAGCCCCGGTTCACACTACTGCGTGTGCGGGGTTCGCATGTCATGTCGGAGCGCACTGCTCCGACATGACATGCGATCAGCTGTGCGGTGCGAGTTTAGCCATACAGTTTGTATGGCTAAATTCGCATCGCCCCCCGCAGCAAACACGCACAGGAGGCATTTTTGCTGCCGCATCAGGATCGGATCGCACAGCGGTTCACACTTGTGCGATCCGATCCTGTGCGAACTGCACGATCGCACTGCGATATGCGATCAAACTGGGGGTGTCGTTAAGATTACATTGACACCCCCAGCGGATCGCATATGGCAGTGTGAACTGCCGGGGGTGCGTGTGCGATGCGGGAACAGGCTGCGAATTCGCAGCCTTCCCGCATCGCATCAGTGTGAACCGAGCCTAATAGTGCGTAAATGGAGAACCATTGAAACGCCAAATATTTCTGAAGTGAATTAGTGAATGAGAATTATAAACTAGAAAAAGCTCTTTCTCTGAATAACTTATCCTACAGACCACAGTATTTATTTTGCAATTTCTTACTCAATAAATGACTAAGTTTTGTACAATGCTGCCCATGCAGGGGGGGGCTTGGCGACATTGTTCCCCTTGGGGCTCTGGGCCGGGTGGGCGGGAGCTACCCCTTCCCTTCTCTTCCCATTTGGAAGTTTGAACCATAGTTCCACCATTAAATATATATTTTCTCCTATGTATATGTTCTCTCTTGCTTATATATTTACTATTGCCATCTACTATTGTAATATTTTAATGACAATCTTTGAAATGAAGCTCCACTACCCGGTTTCTACCCCTGTTTTCTACATCCAGTTGATGTAACATCGCTGTTATTGTCTTTTTTGATGAAACCAATAAAAATGTATTGATTGAAAAAAATTCCTGTCTGTATTGCATTTATACCTCCTAGAGATCACTACCTTGTGGAGCTCAGAGGAATTGCAGCCCAGAGAAAACATCTCGTAGTGTGAACACGGCCTTGTGCTGTGTGTGTATGTACTGTATATCCTTATAGATGGGTCATCTCCACTCTCACCAAGGGTTGACAGAAATATATTACTGCCTAGTCCAGCCTTTCTCAGCAAGAGTTCCTCCAAAGATCAATAAATGGACCACTTGGAATGAGCTCCAGGTTCGGACTGAACCAATGTTTGGAAAGAATTTGGCTTGTTTTGGGCATTAGCTGATCTAAATAAGTATCCTGTCAAGTTAAACCTCCCTCCAGCTGCAGTATTATTTACGCTGCTAAATGTGGCAACTTCCTGCTCAAGCTGGTTGATATTGATCCAGCAGCTGTAGTTTTCCTAAACACCTGGTGACGTATCTCCCGCGTCTATTCAGCTGTCAGCTGGGAATTCCCGGCTGACAGATGAATGTAAACAAAATGTGAAAAAAACTGTATGAGAGCCCCCCAAAAATTCATACTAGACCTTTTCTGGTGCCTTCATGGTAGCATACGTATGGCTGGTTGCTCTGCCCCAGCCAACCCACAGGACCATGATAACTCAATAAAAGATGCCCCCCACCCGCCCCATTCTCTTTTCTGTCCTCAAGGCCACACAGGATCATGGATTCACCAGCCCCTGCCTCACCCAAATAAATTGGTGCTGCCATTAAGGTTCATGCTCTCCTGAGATAAGGTCCTGCCACTTGGGCTGCTAAAAGCGCTGAGGAGTGGGGGAGTCCATTTTTATGTGGATCTTTTTGGGGCAGTATATGTGGGTCTCACCATTTGGTCCCCACAGCAGCACTGCGGCTCTGTCCGGCCTTCTTCTGCCTGTCTGGTTCTGTCTTGCTGTCCTTCCTTGGTGGGTGTTATGTGGGAAGCAGACAATCTAACTTGGCAGCCTGTGTTTGGTAGCTGGGAGCACTCCACACGCCTCCACAGCATTCTGTTTATTCAGAGGGGTGAAATACGCCGCCATGCCAGCTGAATGTTGCCCTCACTGTATTTAAGCAGGTGGGAGCAGGAGGAAAATGTCTTTGTGTTGCTTCGCCGTGTAATAAAGATCCTCAGTATCCCTTTACGTATGGGGCTGCAGCTATTGGTGCGTAAGGGGGAAAAAAAAGAGCAAGGGTCTAATTTTAAGGGATATCTGTTTGTTCCTTTCCAGCCCGCACCTGCACTCATCTCGCAGAAGATCCAGTAGCCGTGGCCACACAGATGGACACTCTTTGTATTCTACTTGAAGATTTAATGGCTCTGTGCATCACACTGCTAGGCACTTTGGGTCTTCCCACAGGGCGTCCAGACCCTATAAGAAAGCCTGCTGGGTCTGCATTAGACAGACACTGCCTGATAAACTGGTCTGCGAGAGCTGTTTCTCAGAGGCCTCTAGAGACAATGAGCAAGAGACAAGGATCCAAGAATCATTTAAGGAGTTGTTTTTTTCTTTTTCTCAGGAGATACTTTCTTCATCTTAAGAAGATGACTTCAACTTTCCCCTTGATGAAAGAGATCAAGGACGTTGGAGAAGGTCGAGCTAGCCCTGCGGCAAGGAGTGATAAAGAGAAAAATAATCAGAGCCTTAGATGAACTGAAGCTGGCCTCAGACTTCATGGCCAAGGCTGCCATTGCCACACTAAAGTGCTCAGAAAGGACAATGTTATACTCTATAACCACTAGGAGGGCTCTATGTCTAAAGCCCTGGGCAGCCGGCCTTCCTGGAAACAGACGTGGTGTCACATACTATTCAACAGAAAAGCTCTATTTGGGGAAAAGCTGGATGCCGCAATTACCAGAGTGACCAGTGAAAAGAGTGGGTTAATACCAAAGGACAAGACCAGGAGGAGAAACTATTTCACAAAGAGTATTTTCCAGCAAAAGCAGAGGGATATGAAGGATTATCATCCTGGTAGGGAGTACAGGAAAGGTTGGAGAGGCTCCCAGTCAACTTTCCTGACGTTGACCAAAGCAAAGTCATCCACCTTGCCGCAGGAGAACCCGAAGACTCCTCGCCCACTAACACCTGGCCAGTGGGTGCTCCTTTCAAAGCATTTGCTCAGGTGTGGCTGGAGAACTGCGTGGATCGGTGGGTGGTTTCCATTATACAGCTAGGTAATTTCTGGAAGTTCAAACGACAACCTCCTTAGGCATCCTTCCTTCCCACCAGGATTCCCAAATCAGCAGAAATACTGCTACAATATGTGCAAACATTAATTCTCCAGAGATTGGTCATACCTGTTCCAGAATCCGAAAGGAACTCTGGCTTTTATTCTCCAGATTTCTTGTGTGCAAAAAAAATGGGAGGATGGAGGCCAATGCTGGATCCCAGTGGAGGAGGAAGTCACTATTCTAGCAAATAGTTGTTACTCTGAAGATGAAGACCAAGCTCTGGTGGTGGACAAGGCCCCAAAGCCTCTGGACACCACTGCCATTCTAATCCCATCTCCTAGGCCATTCTTACGTCTGACGCAAGTCGGTTAGGCTGGGGTGGCTCATTGTGGATCCAATATGGACCAGGGAAGTTGGCAGTTTGAAACCAGCAATCTTGTGTCCAACCTGCTGGAGCTGGATAAGCCTGGATGGCCGTAACTCATTTGGCCCCCTCTCTCAGGGGAAAAATCACTTCTGATACACATCGACAACCGGACTGCAGTGGCCTATGTGCAAAATCCGAGTGGCATGCACAGCAGATCCCTAATGGAGGAAGTGACGCCGATCTGATCTTGGATGGAGAAGAACCTGTGGAACCTCAAAGCAGCCTACATCTCAGCTTTCCTAAATCACCAGGCAGATTCATTGTCCAGGAATATGGTTGACAACGAGCAGTCACTGAACCAGAAAGTGTTGGAGCAGGTTTGTCAGCAATCGGTTACCCCCAGACAGACCTTTCTGCCTTACCTCTGAACACCAAGACGCCTCTCTTTTCTCCAGATATGTCTGCCGGACTTCAGCGGGGGTGGGCACACTAAGTCATGGGCCTTCCACTTTGCGATATGCCTTCCCTCCAGTTCTCTGATCCTATGTTTTCTCCAATGACTCAGCAAGGAGAAAGTGATCATGCTGGCAATAATCCCTTATTTGCCGGGGAGGCCATGGTTCACCCTGTTGACAATAATGTCTCAGGGAGACTTTGTACACCCGCATCCAGAGTAGTGATCAACCATTATCATTTTTTTATTGCTGATACCGATATTTTGGTCATCAGATATCAGTATTGGCCAATATTTTGGACATATAAAAAAAAATGTATTTTTTATTTTTCACAGGTACTCTGGTGGAGGGATCTGGGGGTCTAAAAGACCCCAAACCCCTTCTCTGCACTTAAAAGCATTCAAAACGCCAAGTTTGGCTGTTTTGAATGCTCGCATTTTTTTGAATTTGCCATGTCATGACATCACTTCCGAGTTTTTTACATGGAGACCCGATCAGAGCCGAATGCGGCTTTGATCGGGTCTTCTCTTTAGTGGCCGTGGAGGTAGGATGCCCAGGTCGGGGGAGACCCGATCGAGCCAGGGAAGACAGCGGGAGGGGGGGATGTCCCCTCCCGCTCCTTGTAATGACAGCCGAGCAGCTTCTCAGCCGTATCGGTTGTCATTACAAGACAGTCGACCGTCGGCTATAGACGCCGGTACCGGGGTGATGCCTCTAGCTGCAGGCATCACTCCGGTACAACCACTTTCCCGAAATATCGAAAAACACACTCCTAGACCTTGTAGACAGCCTTCCTAGAAGAAAATATAGGAACCAATCGGTTCTAAACCTGCGCAGATCAATAACCAAAAAACAAATAAACTACATGAAATGAAGGGCTGCGTGTTGTAAAGTGTAAAAAAAACACCTATACTGTGAAAACAAAGAAACCGCGCATCACATCATAATATACATATCACCATAGTGCATAAACAATAGTGAATAAACAAATAAATAAATACATCTTCATTTAAATTTTAGAATACACATAAAAATTGTGAAGTCCCTGTATAGATCTCACACGTGAATAACGTCCTCAATGAGTATAGGAAAGGTTCCTCTCCAACAGCATGCAGACACACTATGCACTCACCAGACTTAATTGACCTCTATTACAGGAAGTCAAATTACGCATATGGGAAAATCCAAGATATCATACATGAGGTCACAGGAACAAATTCAAACTGCTGCTGCCATCCACTTATATATATATATATATATATATTTATATATATATATATATATATATATAGAGCGTAGTCAAAGCTCCAGTGTTGCCATATAGAGAGGGAGAGGAAAGAAACTCTCATGGTGCAGGATTTCAAATCATTTATTTAAAAAAGAAGGTTGTATTGCACTTAAACCAAAGAAGACAGGGATTAGCATGTATTTTATAGGAATCGCCGGTATGCGCTCCACCTACTTCTGACATCCTCAGGGGTACCCCTGACGAAGATCAAAAAAACGAAGAGATTTCCAGTCACAACTTACCAACCAGCCAGCGACCAACCGAAATTAACCTAACAGTATGCGTTAAAAACAGGGGTTTGGTTGCACACATTTGCAAATACATGCATAAGCTGCAGGCCACGGCAAGGCACCCTGATATCTGCAGTCCCTAACTCTACAATCTAAAGAGTCTCTACAATGAAAGCACATGCATTTAATGGGATAGATTGTGCGATGTGCTGGGTGTTCAGTGTGACCCTGTGCCTTTAAGGAGGGGTGGGCTCCCTCTAGTCACCTGTCCTCCATCTATCCCATTAAATGCATGTGCTCTCATTGTAGACTCTTTAAAGTGTAGTTAGGGACTGCAGATATAAGGGTGCCTTGCCGTGGCCTTCAGCTTACGCATGTATTTGCAAATGTTTGCAACCAAACCCCTGTTTTTAACGCATACTGTTAGACAGGTCAATTCGGTTGGTCACTGGCTGGTTGGTAAGTTGTGACTGGAAATCTCTTTGTTTTTTTATCTGCGTCCGCCCTTCCAGTGCTCCTTGCCATTAAGACCAGTTATAGGTGGAGGCAGTGACTACTTTTTGCATTATCGTTGGTACCCCTGACAAACAGCGTTGGGTGGTGTTTGAGATACGTAATTTCTGGTCAGCTAGAATGCAAGTGGAGTGCAAACCGGTGATTCCTATACAATACATGCTGATCCCGGTCTTCTTTGATTTAAGTGCAATACAACCTTTTTTTTAAATAAATGGTTTGAAATACTGCAACATGAGAGTGTTCTTTCCTCTCCCTCTCTATTTGGCAACACTGGAGCTTTGTATACGCCATTTATATATATATAATGGATGACAGCAGTGGTTTGAATTAATTCCTGTGACTTCATGTATATCTTGGCTTTTCCCATATGTGTAATTTGACTCCCTGTAATAGAGGTCAATTAAGTCTGATGAGAAGGACATTATTCACATGTAGGATCTAGACATGGACTTAACAATTTTTATGAGTCTCATCCTGTTTCCTTCACCAACTCCCCAACCTGGGAAGTTTTATTACAACTGTAACTCTTCTTTCTTTTCATTCCGAGTTTATAAACTACGTCAGATAGGCAAACTGAGCGATTGGCATCTGAGGAGTGTTATCGGTCACTGCATAAGCGAGCTTTGGGGGAGTTCCTAGTTCCATCTGTGTCCTGTGTCATGATATCTGCAATCGACGACCTTTGTAGTGAAGGTCTTGTCATCTGGTAAGAGCATAAGATACTGAACCTGGTGGTGGATCTTCTCTCCGTGCACTCTGAGCTTGTTGGTGTGGAGTGAACACTTCATGTGGGACTTTTTTCCTGTATTTTCTATAGACTTGATTGCCCCTATTGTGGATTAGCACTACACCTTTACTTTTATTGCTTATGAGATTTTTATTCAGGATCTTTGTGTCAGCTGCTTCTTATATGAATAGATGTTTGATTGATAACAACTTAGCTTAGCGCAGCAATACGTCTATTTTATATATATATATATATATATAAATATAATAAATGGATGCCAGCAGCGGTTTCAATTCATTCCTGTGACCTCATGTATATCTTGCATTTTCCCATATGCGTAATTTGACTCCATGTAATAAGGGTCAATTAAGTCTGGTGAGGAGGACATTATTCACATGTGGGATCTATACATGGACTTCACAATTTTTATGTATTTTCTATACTTCAAATGAAGATGTATCTATTTTATTTGTTTATTCACTAGTATTATGCACTATGGTGACATGTATTTTATGATAAAAGAGCAAGGGTCCTCTGTTTCTTTTCACAGCCTTCCCAGAAGAGTTGAAGCTGTTATAGCTGCATAGGATGGGCCAACTCAAGATTGAACCCTACGGACTAAGACAGGGATGTCATTAAAGTTCATGTGTGTGTAAAGGCAGTCCCAATACTTTTGACAATATAGTGCACTTCCCATTTTGAAATACATGTCCCCGGACATTTACGGGTCAATTTATTAAAAAATATGCATACATATTCACCCGGTGAAAGTGCATTCCTTCTCTGTGAATGAGGGTAAAAAAACAAATATTATTAGGCTATTTATTGTGCTGGTAAAATGGTTTCTATTGATTTATTGATGGAGCTGCTAATCATAGAAAACCACTATATAAAATTATAAACTGCCGACCTTTATCATGGCTAGGCGAATTTATGTTAGATAAATCCACTTTAATTTACACAGTGATTTCCTATTATCAGCAGTTCCATCCAGTGGCAGTTATGATGTTGTAATACTGCAATATCACATTATAGATGGAGCTGATGTTCATAGGTAACAACTGTAGGAAATGTGGAAAACATTTGTCATGGTTGGGCGAATGTTGGTCACATGCGTTTTAGAAATTTTTCCAAAATAGACCTTTAAGTGTTTATGAAAACTTACACCACAAAATGTACTCAGTCAATGAAAGATAATGACTCTATTTTTATTTTCCTCCTGCTATCAATGGCCAACACGGTACAACACTTCATCCATGTCTTTGATGATCTCTGATCTCCTTATGATCAGTTTCTTCCATGATGAAGATCAGCCATGGAGTATATCTGAGGTGTATATCAGGGTGTTCTTCTTCCCCACATGAGAGCTGTGATGTCCAGCAAAATTCATATAGAAGACATTTCCCGCACTCAAGGCACTAATACAACTCAAGGATTGTGTGGGATCCCTGATGTACAGGAAAACAGGACTTCACTGAGGAATAATTCCCTTACTCAGGACAGGAAGGTGGCTTCTCCCCCGTGTGAGATCTCTGATGTCTGTAAAGATTGGACTTCTGTGAAAAACATTTACCACACTCAGAACAGGAATACGGCTTCTCTCCCGTGTGAGACCTCTGATGCATGACAAGCTCTGATTTTTGAAGAAAACATTTCCCACAGTCGGAACAGGAATACGGCTTCTCACCTGTATGCAGTCTCTGATGTCTGTAAAGATGTGACTTTTCGGAATAACATTTCCCGCACTCAGGGCAGGAATATGGCTTTTTCCCCATGTGCAGTCTCTCATGTCTGTTAAGATGTGACTTATCTGAAAAGCGTTTTCCACACATAGGACAGCCATATGGTTTTTCCCCTGTGTGGGACCTTTGATGTGTGACAAGTTGTGATTTCTGTACAAAAGATTTCCCGCACTCAGAACAGGAATACGGTTTCTCACCCGTGTGCAATCTTTGATGATTATAAAGACAGGACTTATCTGAAAAACGTTTCCCACACTCAGGGCAAGAATATGGCTTCTCACCTGTGTGTAATCGCTTATGATTTATAAGATTGGACTTATCTGAAAAACTTTTCCCACACTCAGAGCAGTAATATGGCCTCTCACCTGTGTGTGATCTTTTATGCACATTAAGATCAGATTTAAAATGGAAACACTTCCCGCACTCAGCACAGGAAAACCTCTTATCTGTTGAAAGGATGGCACCGTCCCTCACAGTCTGAGGTTCCTCAGGATAAGAGGAATACGATGGTCCATCTACACTGTGTGGTGGCGGAGGGACATTTGAGGTAGCCGGGTTTTCTCCTGGACTATACTGTGTGATGTCCTCATCTTCTACTTTACAGTCTGGAGACATAGTGAGACAATCCTCTGAGGTTTTCCTCATCTCCCGTCCATCTACTAAAATAGAAATAAAAAGATTACTACTAGACATGAGCAGATTGGTTCCTCTAAACCAGGACTCCGCCCACATCAGGCAGCTTTGTCTCTGAGGATCTTACAATTCCCCCCTCAAGGTAACTAGTAAATGGGTCCTCTGATCTCCTACCAGTTCATTTCTTTATTCATGGACCTTAGTCAGAGAGTGAGGAAACAACGAGAACTGTCTTTTATAGGAGTGACAGTGATGAGGGGAATTATAGGACGAGTGTCCCCACCCCCTCTATCACTCATTGCCATCTTCCCAACACAAGAAGTCCCGCACTTCCTTACTTAGTCCATGATTTAGTCATGAATAACAGCGGGGCTGAGCCCCACCAGAGGTCAGAGAGTGAGGATGGGGGGAAGAAAAACCAAGATGAAGACTGGACTGATCCTGAAGACCACCATCATTGGGTTATTGTCTCCTCCCTCATTATCACTTTCTGTTTAAGATTCCAAAGTTTGAGGATGTTATCACATTATTATCAACATATAAAAGTCTGTCCTCCAATCAAATCATCAGATATAAAATGTCAAGCTGGGATAAAATGGGTGTAACAAAAGAGGATACATATTATGTGTATATATAGCAGTGGGTAGAGGGGAGAGAGCAGAAGTCAGGACTATTTATTGCACAAATTGTTTTATATTGTACAACAGTTAGGACTATATAGTACTGGGACTATAAAACACACAAGATAATGTATTTAGTGCAGGGGTCAAGAGTATGCAATGTACAACACAGAGTATATAATGCTGGGGTCAGGAGTATGTAATGGACAGCATAGAGTATATAGTTCAGAGATCAGGAGTATGTAATGGACAGCATAGGATATATAGTGCAGAGATCAGGAGTATCTAATGTATAGCATAGAGTATATAGTTCAGGGGTCAGGAGTATGTAATGTACAGCATAGAGTATATAGTGCAGGAGTATGTAATGTACAACATAGAGTATATACTGTAGTGCAGGGGTCAGGAGTATGTAATGGACAGCATAGAGTATATAGTGCAGAGATCAGGAGTATGGAATGTATAGCATAGAGTATATAGTGCAGGGGTCAGGAGTATGTAATGTACAGCATAGTGTATATAGTGCAGAGGTCAGGACTATGTAGTGTACAACATAGATTATTTACAGTGCCTTGTGAAAGTATTTGATCCCCTTGAACTTTGCTACCTTTTGCCACATTTCAGGCTTCAAACATAAAGATATAAAACTGTAATTGTTTGTGAAGAATCATCAAGTGGGACACAATAATGAAGTGGAACGAAATTTATTGCATATTTCAAACTTTAACAAATAAAAAACTGAAAAATTGGGCGTGCAAAATTATTCAGCCCCCTTAAGTTAATCATTAGTAGCGCCATTAATGTGGCAAAAGGTCGCAAAGTTCAAGGGGGCCGAATACTTTTGCAAGGCACTGTAGTATAACAATGAGGACTATGTAATGTACAACAGAGTATGAACAACCACTAAAAGTCATCCTGTGCACAAGAATGTTAAGACAATTTGCAGCTGCATTCCTAACTACTTTAGCCCTCACAAAGATCAAATAACACACAACTCAAAGAGATTTTAAGTTACCATTGTACTTATTCAAAACGTTATAGCACCTCAAAAGGTGATAATGCCATAATAAAACAATAGTACATCCCTTTAGAAATCCACATGTATATAACAATAAATAGATCACACTGCCAACTGAATAATCCAACTCCAAAAATATATCATCACGAGTAAAAACGATTTTTGTATCACAAACAATATTGGTGACTTGTCTTGGTTTCATGTGTCACAGTGCAGAGCAAAAGTGGATATTTACAAAAATGTAATGAAACTTTAGATTATCATATTATTAAGCTGCTTCATAAAAATATACAGAAAGGAGCTAAATTCAATGCACAATAAATCCATATCTCGTCCAAGTGAATTCCAGCTCAGGAAAGTGACCAGGGTATTATAGGCTGATATCACCCAGTCCCCCCCCCCTACTCTGGACCAATCAGTGAGCAGTATGGGTGGAGGAATGTATTTAGTGTTAATGACCCACCTGTGCTGATCTCTGTAGGAGTGTCCTCCTCTATAAATGTCCCCGTTATTCCATCCTCCTCCATAGACTGCTGATCATTCCTCACATACCTCTCTTCTTCTTCTTCTTTACCCTCAACTTTTATATCTCTCAGATCTTCACCCTAAACCAAGAAAATTAGAGAAAAAATAATCTGTAAAATTTAAGCTTTAATATTGTGACATTACATAAAACATCCACAAGCCCATGTTCTGCATGCTCCATCACTACATACTCTTCATCCTCCTCTTTATAATCTTCTTTGACATCAATATTATAATCCTCAAGATTTCCACTCTGAATATTTTAATAAAACATTCATTGTATCAAACGTGCTGTGTATAATTCATAACAACCAATAATTGTCAATCATCTACCTGAAGATGGTGAGGGATGGTGTGACCTTCCTGTGTGGAATCCCGGGAATACAGAGGACGGGGACATCTCTCTGGTGGGTTCCTGTTACTTGATGGCTCTATCATGATGTCCTTGTAGAGATGTTTGTGTTCTTCAGAAAACTCCTCCATCACTCCATACTCCTCATCCTCCTCTTCAAACTCTTCTTTAATAACAATATTATAATCCCCGAGGTTTTCACTCTGAATATAGAACAAAAAAACACTCATTGTAACAAAAATGCTGTGTATAAATCTTAACTATCAGTAATTGTTCCTCATCTACCTGATGATGGTGAGGGATGGTGTGACTTTCCTGTGTGGAATCCCAGGAATACAGAGGACGGGGACATCTCTCTGGTGGGTTCCCATTACTGGATCCATCTGTAGGAAACACACACACTGACTGAATACATTGTTTCTATGTGTTTATCAGATGATGGGGGGATCTAGGTGGACCCTCCGTACTGCTCTCTCCTTTACAATAAAGTCTCCTCTTACCCGGTGATGTGAGGAGCGGCTGATTCTCCATCATGACGTCCTTGTAGAGATCCTTGTGTCCTTCTAAATACTCCCACTCCTCCATGGAGAAATAGACAGTGACATCCTGACACCTTATAGGAACCTGACACACACAATGATACAGTCACCATCCAGACACATCCCTTGTCTGTTACTGGATAATGTCCCAGAATTCCCAGCACCGCTCACCTCTCCTATCAGCAGCTCAGTGATCTCTTTGGTGACTTCTGGAATTTTCTTGTTATTTCTCTATTCTATCAGGGAGGGAGGTGGAGGCAATGTGATGGTCATATGATCACCGGACTTCACAGGAGGGAAATTTTAGATTTGAACACAAATAGTAAAATATATTCCCAGAATCCTCCTCACCTCTCCAGTCAGGTCGGTATTTTAATAATAGAGATAAGAGTGATGTCATGTGACCTCCCAGAATCCTCCTCACCTCTCCGGTCAGGTCTGTGTTTGAGAAGAAATGTACCTGCTTGATATAGATGCTGTGCTGCGAATGTATCTATCGCATACCAAGGATGATGGCACTGTTGGTGGGAACTTGGTGTTATAACGGCCTACTCAATAAAGAGAGAATTGCAGGGAATTGTGATGAGAATTTTAAACTTTAGGCAGAAGTAGTGCAGCTGAATGGGAGAATTATTCCAACTCTGCTACTTTGGCCTTAAGTTTGAAATTCCCTTTTCTATTTCCTGTAATTCTCTCTTTATTGACTAGAATTTATAATCTGATAAGTAGGCTGAGATTATGCGGAGTGGGTGGAGCTTCGGGGGAAGTGGGTGTGGTAATTATTTGATATCTGTGCTGCAAAGTGTCCCTGGAAATTTTTTTCAAATGTTGGCAACTATGTAAGACTGATGTCATGTGACCTCCCAGAATCCTCCTCGCCTCTCCGGTCAGGTCTGTGTTTTATTAATAGAGATAAGAGTGATGTCATGTGACCTCCCAGAATCCTCCTCACCTCATTGTTTAGATCCCCATTATATTCAATCCCCACATCACAATTATGATGAATATCTGAGACTAGGATCATAATAGAAAAATTAGGTTTCAGGACATTTACTTCAAATTAAATGTTTCCCTCTTTATTCCTATTTGAATCTTACAAAAAATATATATATATATATATATATATATATATATATTAATTGCATCTAAATAAAAAACCCATCCCCCATCACTAAAAAGTCCTATAATCTGTTAGTATAGACTGATGGGGTGAGAAGGTGATTGGTGGGAAAGGTGACACATCTCCAAAATGAAGAGAATGTTCCGGTGTTCCGTGAGAATTACCTACCCGTGAGAAAAACCTACCCCTCGTCACTTCCGGTGTACGGCACTGTATGTAATGCAGCGGTTACATTAAAACAGCTGTGCTGCAATACGAGCGATCTCCGCTCCTGTCCCTATGACTTACCTGATCTCGGCTAGTAAATATAAAAGCGGCGGCGGGTGTATGAAAACATAAATCACGGAGCCGCCAGCCGCTTTTATATATACTAGCCGAGATCAGGTAAGTCATAGGGACAGGAGCGCAGATGCCTCGTATTACAGCACAGCTGTTTTATTTAACCGCCGCGTGGGTAGGTTTTTTTCACGGTACACCGTGATATTTTTATTCTAGTGCGTATGCGCACTAGTCTGATCCTCATCTGTTCCTTTAGGTATCCAGGGCTGTGAGCATGCGCACTGCTGCGCTGCTCAGCTGTTGCTGCCCGGAAGTGACAAGGGTAGGTTTTTCTCACGGGGTAGGTAATTCTAACGTTACACCGGCCCCATAAGTGGGGAAATGTTTTGCCCCTGAAGGGGTTAATCTAGGTTTCCACACTATATATATGTGTATCATCATCTGCTGGAGATAAAAGATGTCACAGTGACTATGGAGGAAGAGGACAGACATGACGGGGGGGGGGGTTACTGGGTGTAAATAGAAAATAAGATCTTATTACCTCCTCTGCTGCCAGCCTCAGCAATGTCTTCTCTCTACTTCCTCCCGACTCACCTCTCACCCGGAACTTCCTGTCTGTACCTGATATCACTTCCTGTCAGCATTCCATAGGGAATTTCCCAGACATTCCCCGTAGAAATGAGATCACTACCTTGTGGAGCTCAGAGGAACTGCAGCCCTGAGAAACATCTCATAGTGTAAACACGGCCTTGTGCTGTGTGTGTATTTATCCTATCCTAAGGGGGATAGAAATTGATAAAATTGTCATTGTTCGCAGATGACTTCCTTTTTTTATGTAACACGTCCACATATTTCCATGTCATCTAAACAAAATTATAAACACACTTGTTTTTGCCCCAATTTTTCATGGGGTGAACTCAAAGATCTAAAAAAAACGGGATTCATCCATGAAGAGAACACCTCTGCAAAGTGCCAGACGCCATCAAATGTGAGCATTTGCCCACTTAAGTCGGATACGACGATGAACTGCAGTCAGGTGGAGACCCCGATGAGGATGACGAGCATGCAGATGAGCTTCCCTGAGGCGGTTTCTGACAGTTTGTGCAGAAATTCTTTGGTTTTCCAAACCGATTGTTGCAGCAGCTGTTCTGGTGGCTGGTCTCAGACAATCTTGGAGGTGGCAGAGTCCTGACCTCCACCCGATAGAACACCTTTAGGATGAATTAGAGTGGAGACTGTGAGCCAGGCCTTCTTGTCCAACATCAGTGCCTGACCTGACAAATGCGCTTCTGGAAGAATGGTCAAACATTCCCATAGACACATTCCTAAACCTTGTGGACAGCCTTCCCAGAAGAGTTGAAGCTGTTATAGGTGCAAAGGGTGGGCCAACTCAATATTGAGGCTGGGATGCCATTAAAGTTCATGTGGGTGTAAAGACAGGCATCCCAATATTTTTGGTTATATAGTGTATGTAATGCGGTCAGTAAGTAGTTATGTATAAAGATTGTGCCTCTGTATTTCATTTAACATAAAAAAGAAATCATCGAAGTACCTTATTTAATCATTGTTGTTTAGAGGTCACATGATGTTTCCCAGGTCTTTCCTGTCCTCAGGGAAAGACCTGGGGGAGGAGTTTCTAGTTCTCTGATGATGTATGAATCTGTGTCTGCACAGAGCTGATTGGCGCTGTGCCGGTCATATGACATTAAAAATACAGCTACAACTGAAGAGGGCCTGCCTCTAGAAACCCTGGGGAAGGAGGACTTCTAAATTGACTGCCTGAGCCAGGCTGGATCTCGATTGGTTATGGGACATTTTTTAGCCCCACCACTGTGAAGGAATGTGATGAACACTTGTGAATTAAGCAAAATGTCTATTTTTCTATGTGTATTCTTCTCTACATGTATATATATTTTTCCTCTGTCGTCCTTACTCAAAATGGCCGTTACTAGATACCTCTCACCCCCCACCACCGAGATGGAATGTGAAAAGAAAGATGGAGCCTTGGCACAGTGCCTTCAAAAGAAGATAACATTCATGAACTGGAAAGAGACCACCTTATAACGGACCTGACTAATCAGAAAGCTGCAAATAATCAGTATTATGCTAATATTATGCTTATGACGTACTAACATATGACACCGCCTACTAACTATATAATATACTGTCCATTAGAAATAAAAGTAGTATCATTTACCTGAACAATGTGTGTCAGTCTATGATATCCCCGTGCATGCACTATAATTACCTATTTAATCAGATCCAGCAGCAAGAAATCTATTTTGAACCTGATTGAGGTTCCTTAACCATTACAAATGGCGCCCAACGTGGGGCTTCAGGTGTTTGTCTGCCGAAAAGCCGCGTAGGAGGTTTGGCGACTGGATGAGACAGACCAAGAGGGACTTGCGCACCCCTGAGAGTACGGTAGGTACTTTTACCTTACCACTGTACGACTTGTTTCTTTCTTATCTTAATCGCAGATCTCAGGTGCTTTTCGAAAAGACGTTTCAAAAGGTGGGTAATCCTCACCTGGGGCTGTTTTTATTAACCCGCCGTAAGATTTCTGCTGGCTGTATATTGTTTGTTCAGTGTCTGCCATCCTGAGTGAGTGTGTCTCTGCAGGCTGGAAGGTTGCATTTGTGTGTCACCAAGTGAGCTGTTTTGCCCTTGGATTCAAGTGAGCTGTTTTGCCCTTGAATAAGACGGATATTTGCAACGTACGTCCTTTGAGACGGGATACTCAGAGGTTTGGATCCTCTGAGGGGAAAGCCCAGCTGCAGGTGGATGCCCGACACTAGGGGAGGCAGGGGTAATGTCTACAGTGTCTGTCGTTTTGCTTGAAGTGTGTCTCAATAGGCTGATACACTAGTTGTAAGCGTGCCTTGGATTCAAGTGAGCTGTCTGCCCTTGAAAAGATGGACCTTACAACATACGTCCTACGGGACGGGGTAGGAGATTGACTGATTCGAAGGATCTCCTGAGGGTTGTCAGCTGTTGAGGTCACATGACAAGAGAGAGACGACAGGAGTTATGTTTTGTTCTGTGTGTGTTGTGAAATGAAACGTACATTGTTATTGTTACACAGATAAATCCAGTCAGGTTTGAGGTTGCTACGGGCAACAGAGAGAGAGAGAGAGACAGAGAGAGGAAGGGGTTACGTTTTGAGTTTGTCTTTTTTTTTTTTTCAGTTCAACCCCCCTCCTTCTCTTCTGTGTGTCCCTGAAAGTTTTTTTTTTCCTCTTCTCTCTGAGACTAGCACTGTTGGTACACCCCCACGCACAGCTGGCATACTTTTGTTTCCCTCGTGAGAAAGAGGGAGGGGGTCACTCCTTGCGCAGAGTTTGGTGGACAATAAGCCTCAGCATTACTACATATATGCAATTATTACTTTTTTTTATGGAATTTTTGGAGCGTAGTTGGCTGGATATTTTGAGGCTATTTTTTATAGAATTAGAGATAATGAGAACTTACATTTTGCAAATAGGTCCCTATGTAAAAGGAAGCTCTGGGACAAAATTTTGAAAATTGGCTACTTACCAAGGGGGGTTCAACTGTGAATAACTTTGCTCCTGTAATGGGTATAGAATTTATTTTTGGACAGAAAGGGTTACCGCAATTAGTGTGACCATTGAACCCTATTGGCACTGAGCCAAAAGTTTCAAATTAGATTAACTCTATATCTGCTTCTAATATTTGAAAGATATTTAGGGGGCATCCTCTATTCCAGGAGGGGAACCTCTGATCAGCTCTGGTCATCCCTGGTCTGAGTTTTGAAAATTGGCACACAGCCAAAAGTTTTAAATCAAGTTAAGCGATTGGTTACCAGTGCTGACCCCTCCGGCCGTCAGCTGAGACAGCGCAGGAGAACAGAAAAGTGTAAAGGCCCGTACACACGTACCGATCGTCGGCATACAAACGTCGGCGGACGAAAGATCTGCCGATTGTACGCGTGTTAGTATGGTGCCTCCGACAGATGTCTGCGCACAATCCGCGGACAAAAGTCTTTCGTGCAAACATGAAAATTTTTGTCTGCGGACACCAGAACGGACGATTGTTCGCCTGTCAGTACAGAATTCGGCCGACAGACCGCAGATTTGCAAGACTGGGCATGCTCAGAAAATTAAAAACACAGGGAAAGTTAACCATTACATGACATCACTTCTGCAGTCAGCTGAAGTCTGCAGACAAAATTCTTGTGCTGTCCTTGTGCTGTCTTTGCACTTTTCAACAGACACCGACATCCCGGGGAGAAAAGATGAACATTTGTATGCCGACGATCGGTACGTGTGTACGGGGCTTTAGAGACCTTGCATTTGAGCTGGGTGGCCCAGAGAGAGGGGGGAGAGGAATATGGATCAGCATATTCGCAAACCAGAGAAGGGAAAGTTTGTGAGTTCAAACAAACAAAAGTGCTGACAGGCTGCAGAGCAACCATAGGAGTAGCAGCATACGCTGATAACAGAACAAAAAGGAATGTTGTGTGAGAACAGCTAAGAACTTGCATAACGAATGATGGATCGTAGAAGCTAAGAAAGATGATGATCAAGGTTGTAAATTGCATCATGTATGAGTATTATCAAGTCAATCGTAAAGACAATAAGCCCCCGCCCTATAATGGCGTCTGGAGAAATAAAGGGGAGGGTCCTTACTCTCCGCCTGCCGCCCATTATCTTCACACCACTCCTACTCAAACGCAACCCACAGGGACAGTTCCTGCGGATGGCCATCTTGGTGCAGTCAAGTCTTCACTTCCTGCCCCGCCCAGTACAGTTCCTGCAGACGGCCATCTTGGTATACCCGGAAGGCCTAACAAAGGTCTATATCCAATCCTCCCTGTTCTAACACTCCCATCCTCCCTGGATTACAGGTCCAATATACTAGTGATGAAGACACATCCGACTGGGACGACCAACCGCAGGTGACAAGCGCACCCGATGATTTAACCCCATCACAAACAGCGACCTTAATGACAAGTCTGCCTGACCCAGAAACACAGCAAATGCCCCTATACCACATGATAGTACAGCTACAAGAAATTTACCTAGTTCTCTTACTGAGCCAATCCAAGTGGGGACATTTCCTGATTTGCTTGCCAGATTTGTGGTGTCTTCTACATGCCCCTTGCATCTGCTAGGAGCTGATTCGCTGTCCGGGCTACAGGCCTCAATTATTTTTTTACGCCCGAAGGAGGAGTGAAGCTACATACTCCCCTATCCTTAGAAGACTCATCTGCCTTGTGTTCTTTGCCTCTCATGAAGACACTCCGTGAAGCGACAACTTCAAGTTCAGTACCACTGAAGTACTTGGCAGGATCCCTGCATGCCTATGGTCCACTGAACCGGAAGACATCGATCACTTTAAAGTTCCGCCAGTCATGGTGTAACTAAAACCTGGGGCACTCCTACCTAGAAAATCACGCCTCCAGAGAGACTGGACCCGTTGAAGCTAGCTCAATCCGAAGCTATCTCAAAACAGGTTGAGACCTTTGTGTCTAATGGTTCTTTGCTACCCTGTACTTCTGAATGCAACACACCTTTGTTCTCAGTGAAGAAACGGATCCCAAAAGGTGAACCAGAGAAATACAAAATGGTCCAAGATTTCCAAGCCAATTTGCCAAAGCCATAACCTCTGTTCCTGATACCTGGCAACAGGAACAACCTACAGTGACTCTTCTCCTCTATGCAGAAGACTACCCCGCTGCTGAAGAAACTTCAGAAAGTCTTCTATGCTACCTTGCAGAACAAGGCTGTAAGGCCTCCAAAGAGAAAATACAGTGGTGTTCCAAGACTGTCACCTTTTTAGGACACTGCATTTCTAAAGGCACAAGACATATCGCATCAGACCGAGTAGCTGCAATCCAGAATATTCTTCCACCAAAAGCAGCTAAACAACTGCATGCCTTTCTTGGACTCATATTTTACTGCAGGGCATGTGTAGCGGGGTTAAACATGCCTAAAGACACTGTTTGATATGTGGGAAGGAACTAGGCTCCCTCTAGTGGTAGCTGCATGGAATTTCCCGGGCTGTGACTTCCTTTTCACAAGATGAAGAAACTACATCTCCCAGGCTGCTTTGCAAGATCCAGGAACTAGGCTCCCTCTAGTGGTAGCTGCATGGAATTTCCCGGGCTGTGACTTCCTTTTCACAAGATGAAGAAACTACATCTCCCAGGCTGCTTTGCAAGATCCAGGGTGCACGGCTGCACCGCACGGCACTATGGGGGAGGTTATTTAAAGGAGAGAGAAGCGCGCGAAGGGGGGCCCTTTCTGCGCTGGACTCTGAGGAACCAGCGAGCGAGAGTGAAGGACTGACACTGGATATTGGGCCAGAGCCTTTTAGCCTGGAGGGACGACGTGGAACCGTCCCATCTCAAGCACGAGGCACATTCCTGGAGGTCATACTGCTGTTTGCCGAGACCGGAAGTCATCCGCCAGAAGGACCCCGCGCGGCTGGCATATAGCCAAAGGACTGAGACCGCAGTGGAAGCGCGCGAAGGAGAAACTTCTGTTGGTGAGAGGGCACATGCCCAATAACTGACTTTATCTGCTGAAGAGACAGTTTTATCTACAGATAGCGGTAGCGCAGCAGGAGGTGATAAAACCCCGGGGTTTATCACCATACTCTCTCAGGAGACTCATAGACAAACAATAAGGTCTGTAAAGGAGTTGCCAGAGGCTTATCTCTCTCGCAGAAGTTATTGCTCAGTTACGCAGACACCCTGCGGTGACAACTAACACCTCGTTGTTTTCTCTCTCTTGATCTTTATTCCTAATCTGGATTACAAATGAGCTCTATTCAATAACCTTGCTAGCGAAGATCAACAAGAAAGAAGAGAACTCTGGGGGAGGGACTCAGATAGGCCCACCTACCTGGTACTGTGTCTAGCCTTAATGCAGGAGGAGTGTGGGGGTATTCTTTTACCTTTTTAAAGCTGTTTTAAATAACCTTTTATGGACTTGTATTGTATTGTATTGTATCTCCCCTATTCAATTTGATATATAGTAAACTAAGTTTGGTTAATTACAATCTTGTGCGTTGTTCCATTGTGTCACCCAGAAGGACTACTATTCAAGAAGGTAACAAGGTATTGTTGCATAGTGAAGTATTGTATTCCAACCTGTGTATCTATTTGATAGTCCAGTCCTATTCTGGGTCAGTTGTGCCTGAGGAGGGATCGAGCCAATTTGATTGGGTTGTTAGGCAGGGTGTAGACCCAATAATATAATCAGCAGCTCCTGCGGGGGTGGTGCTACACGTGGGGGCTCGTCCGGGATTTCTACAGTCCTGCAATACAACCCTCTCAGCCATAGAATCCCCTCCCACGCAGAAATGGATCCTGTCGCTGCTGCTGAGTGGTGCAAGGAAGAGAATGTCATAGTGGAAAATGGCCTGGTGGTTGAAATCAAGGGAGAAGCCTGGACTGAAGAAAAGCTTCTCCCTGTTTTGAGGGCACTATCCACAGACAGGAAATTTTGGGTGATTGACATGAAAACTGACACCACTGTCCCACACACGTATGCACTGTGTGAGTGGAGGAAGGGGGTCCCTGATTATTTCAACGGAAACAGTGTAAAAACTACTGACCAAACAGAACTTTTCCTGATACATCCAGGAGTTCCTATTGCGGGTCCCTCATCCACCACCCCTGGGGTATCCAGCCAAGAAAAAGGTGTCCAAGAAGGGCATCCTGAGTCATCACCTTTGTCGACTTTTAGCTCAGAACTGTGTGCTGTTCTTGGGGAGATTGTGGCAAAATGTAGTAGGGACTCCTCGAGCTATTTGATGACTGGATATAGGAAGCTCCGGACATTCTCTGGGAAACAGCCTGTGCCTTCAGCAGAAGATGGGTTCGAAGAGTGGTTAGATACCGCCACTCAGGCTTTGGAGGAATGGGAGGTACCAGAACAGCACAAGAAGCAGAGAATCACAGAGAGTTTAAGGGGACCTGCATTAGAGGCTGTACGTAATCTAAAGCTTAGCAAGAAGAACTGCACTGCACAGGATTATTTGGACATTCTGCAAGATGTGTTTGGTCGGACGGAGAACGCGGCTGAACTTCTCTACCAGTTGGACCACTGTTATCAAGAAGAGGGGGAGAAGTTGTCCGAATTCATTAAACGTCTGGATAGGATTATCCACCAGATTCTGTTAAAGAAAGGAATAGACCACCGGAAAATAGATGAGACTCGTGCACGACAGGTTCTGAAAGGGGCTCAACCTTTAGATCCCATTGCCATACTGTTACGAACTCGTCGAGATGGCGGCATTCTAGAATACCCCGATCTGATTCGAATGGTCAGAGAGGAAGAGGTTATGTTGGACAACAAGAAGAAAAGTCGGCAGTTTGACTCAACTGCCCGGGTTGGAGTGATAAGTGTGGAAGAGGGTGACTCTCAAGTTGAACTCCTAAAGACCCAAGTGTCTCAGTTGATAGAAATGGTGTCCATCCTGACTGGTCAGGTATCCACTCTACCCAAGGGGAGTATATCGGAGAGGCCAGATGAACCTGTTAGTCTCAGCACAGATCCAGAGCCACGACCTGCAAGATTGTTAACTTGTTTCAACTGCGGGGGAGTTGGGCATGTTAGAAGGGTATGTCCCAGCTCAGGAAATGCTGCCGCGAAACCTCGCGAGCCAGCGGGAAACTTCAGAGGACACCGGTGAAGGAGTCAACCGGGTGTCCGCCAGTCTTAAGGGACTCCAGAAGTGGTGCAGGATCAGGGAAACTGAGTCAGGGGGTCAGACCCAAATATAATACCCCCAGTTCTAGACTCCGGGTTACTGAGGGAAGGAAAGTCAATGCACACCGGGTTCAGCGGGGGCCCAGATCAAGGAAGAAAAAGGAGAAGAGGGCCAGGGTACAGAGAACTGAATCAGACAACCAGGCTACATCAAGAGAATTCCCAACTAACTTGGTCGGGCCCTCCCCAGTGGTCTCGGTTCAGGTGGAAGGAATTTACACAAGAGCCCTCCTTGACACAGGGGCCCAGGTGACTCTTTTGTATAGAGACTTCTATGATAAATATCTTACCCATCTACCTTTGCAGAAGTTGGAAGATCTGGAGATATGGGGTATTGGGACCCAAAGTTTTCCCTATGACGGGTATCTGCCAATCAAGTTGACCTTTGATCCATCAGTGGCTGGTGAAGCGGAAACCTTCGACACCTTAGCGGTGGTCTGTCCTCGTCCACCAGGGGCCAACAAAAGCTCTCTCATCGTAGGAACAAACACTGACCTGGTAAGGCGCCTTCTGATACAACTGGTCCAGGGACAAGATGCTCAGGCGCCAAGGATCCATCCCATGCTACGGCAGGCCTACCAACGATTAGTGTTGGAGCAAGAGACCCCCGCAGAAGGAGTTGGACGACTCTGGAAGCTGGATAGAGCAGAAAAGGTCTTACAGCCAGGAGAGGTGGCCTGTTTTAAGGCTTCTGTTAAACTCACATGGCAACAGCCGGGTCCCTTCATTATCTTTGAATCAGGTCAAAAGGAGAGACAGAGAGGGATAGAAGTGATCCCTGAGGTGATCCCTTTGAAGGTGTTACAGGAAAACCGTGGAAAGGTTTTAGTGAGTGTCAGAAACACCTCTATTACACCAGTGAAGGTACCGGCCAGAGTGCTCCTGGGCCAAGTCAACCCGGCTACCCCAGTTGCCCCCATTGATTTCAAAGAAAAGGAACAGGGTGAAGCGGTTATAGAGGAGCTTTGCTCTGGAAACGCTGCCCTCCCGCCGGAATGGGTGAAGAGGGCCAAGGCACAACTTGCTCGATGTAGGGAAATATTCTCTAAGGACGAGTTTGACGTGGGATGTGCCAGGAGCGCTACTCATAAGATCCGCCTGAGTGAGGACAAGCCTTTCAGGGAGAGAGTCCGGCGAGTCCCCTTAGGTGACTTAGAAGATCTACGTCAACAGCTGGCAGAGCTCAAAAAGATCGGGATTATCCGAGAATCCAGGAGCCCGTATGCTTCCCCGATAGTGGTAGTCCGGAAGAAAAATGGATCTTTGAGGCTTTGTATCGACTACCGAACGCTGAACAGAAGAACCATCCCAGACCAGTATACCACTCCTCGAATCGAAGATGCCCTACAGAGTCTGTCAGGGGCGAAGTGGTTCAGTGTGATGGACTTAAAGAGTGGGTATTATCAGATCCCCATGCACCCTGAAGATCGGGAGAAAACAGCCTTCATCACCCCTGTGGGGTTCTTTGAGTTCAATTGCATGCCTCAGGGGTTGTCCAGGGCCCCTGCTACCTTCCAAAGGCTGATGGAGAGGACCGTTGGAGATATGAATTTGATAGAGGTACTGGTATACTTGGATGATGTTATCGTGTTTGGCAGAACTTTAGAAGAACATGAGGAGAGGTTGGAAAAGGTCTTGAAGAGGCTACATGAAGAAGGTCTGAAACTTTCTCCTGAGAAGTGCCAATTCTATCAGTCCTCGGTCCATTACCTGGGCCATATCGTGTCTGAAGAAGGGGTGGCCACTGACCCGGACAAGCTGGATGCTGTTGCTTCCTGGCCGAGACCCACAAATGTGACCGAACTCCGGTCATTTTTGGGCTTTTGCTCCTATTACAGGAGGTTTGTGGAGGGGTTCGCCCAGATTGCCCGACCCCTAAATGAGCTCCTGAAGAATGAAGAAGATGATGTCCCTGAGTTGGTAAAGCCGGCGAAGTCCACCATGGGCCCCCGGAAGGCTAAGGAATCCATCCAGGATCAGTGGACCCCGGAATGCGAAGGGGCCTTTGTCCAGCTGAAGGAAACCCTAACCACTGCCCCTGTGTTGGCCTATGCGGACCCCACAAAACCATATGAACTGCATGTTGATGCCAGCCGAGATGGGCTGGGGGGGGTACTTTATCAGGAGCATGAGGGTCATCTGCGACCTGTTGCCTATGTGAGCAGAAGCCTACTGCCTGCTGAAAGGAATTATCCTACTCACAAACTTGAATTCTTGGCCTTGAAGTGGGCAGTGGTTGACAAATTGAAAGACTACCTGTACGGAGCTGAATTCATTGTCAAGACAGATAATAATCCCCTCACCTATCTGTTGACTACGGCCAAGCTGGATGCAACAGGACATCGATGGTTGGCTGCCCTCTCTAGCTTCAATTTTGGCCTGAAGTATCGGCCAGGAATCGGAAATAGGGATGCAGATGCCCTATCCAGAAGGTTGCATGTTCCACAGGAACCTGCGGAAGAATGGACTCATTTGGCTCCAGAAGGGGTGCGTGCCCTATATCAGGGAACTGAATTTCGATCCCGAGGAGGGTCAAGAGCAGAAGAGATTGGGGTTTCGGCTATCGGAGTACCCAAATGCTACTGCCAGGTGACCCAGGTTGAAGGGGAGGGTTTGCCCCGGCTGTCCAAAAGGGACTTGCGGAAGGAGCAGTTGGAAGACCCTTTGGGAAAACTTCTTTTGGAAGCCTTGGAGATCCAGAGCCCTGAGTTGCTTCTAACTGACTCCCCTCAGGGGGCCCGTCTGTTACATAGAGAGTGGACCCGGTTACAGATCAGAGAAGGAGTGGCCTACCGGAGAGGTCCATCTGAAGATCTGGAGGAGAAGTGGCAACTGTTCTTACCAGCTAAATACAGAGAGGGAGTTCTGGCCGCTCTTCATGATAATCATGGCCATCTGGGGCCCGAAAGAACCTTTCAGCTTGTCAGGGACAGGTTCTACTGGCCTTGTATGAGGGCCGAAGTTGAAGGATACTGTCATTCTTGTGTCCGGTGTATACAGAGGAAGACTCTGCCACGTCAAGCAGCCCCAATGGGCCATCTACAAAGTCAGGGACCCATGGAGCTGGTGTGCATTGATTTCCTTTGCTTAGAGCCTGATCTGAGTGGCCAGGGGAATGTCCTTGTGGTAACAGACCATTTTACCAGATATGCTCAAGCATTCCCAACAAGGGATCAGAAGGCCTCAACGGTAGCCAAAGTTCTTGTAGAGAAGTTCTTTGTACATTATGGGTTACCACAACGCCTCCATTCTGATCAGGGAAGGGACTTTGAAAGCAGACTGATCAAGAGACTGTTAGATATGTTAGGCATTCAAAAGACTAGAACCACTCCCTACCATCCACAGGGGGATGCCCAGCCTGAACGATTTAACAGGACTCTTTTGGATATGTTGGGGACTTTGAGCTCAGAGAAGAAACAGCATTGGGGCAAGCACGTAGCTGCCATTGTGCATGCCTACAACAGCACTGTCAGTGATGCTACTGGATATTCCCCTTATCGGCTGATGTTTGGAAGGGAGGCTCGGTTGCCAGTGGATTTGGCCTTTGGCATTTCGCCTGATCATACCTCTTCAGCATCGCATAGAGGATATGTGGACCGACTGCGGAAGAGTCTGAAAGCGGCCTATGACAAGGCTCAGGCCACATCTGATCAACGTGGACTGCGGAATAAAAAAAATTTCGACCTAAAAGTTCGGATCCATGACCTGCAACCAGGGGACAGGGTTTTGTTGAGAAACTTGGGTGTCCCGGGAAAACACAAGTTGGCAGACCGCTGGAAGTCCCAACCTTATGTTATCTGCAAGCAACTGCCAAACCTTCCTGTGTACCAAATTCGGCCTGAAGGAAGTGTGGGTCCATTGAAGGCTTGGCATCGGAACCATTTGCTGCCTCTCTCTGAAGCGGTTCGTATGCCCCCTGTGGAAGACTTGTCAGAGGCCCCTTCGACTTCTCGCCGGTCCAGACCAGTTACCAGATCTCAGACGACGCTCCCAGATGAGGGAGAGGGAAGTTCTCCATCTGAAGATTTGGAAGATGAAGAGGAGGTACCCGACTGGTTGTGGTCATCTCAGTTGCCAGAACCCACACCTGCCTCCCTGTCTTCATCTGACTTGGCTGATAGAGGAGCCCTTCGGGCAGAAGCCCCTGAATTCATACCCTTTCATATGCTTCCAGAAGAAGCAGCTGAGGATGAAGATCCTGAGGAGGAGGTTGCACCCTTCTCTGAAGAAGAACTGACCTCTCTTGAACCATCAGGTTCCTCTGTGTTGGAACATGAGGAGGGGGACATTGAAGAATCCTCGGAAGTGCCTGATCCTAGCACCTCTGAGAGCATGCCTCCACGGGAACAGAGGGAAAGGAGAGTCATTCACCCACCTAAGAGACTGACCTATGATCAATTGGGTGAATGTTCGGAAGAAGCTGTTTTTACCTCCAAAAGATCTCCTGACCAGCCTAGTTCCTCCACTGTAGATTTGGTGGGGGACAACCCTAGCTCACCCCCAGGCACAACTGTACAAGCCACCCAAGTTTTGGGGGGTCTGTGAGAGATCATGAGAACAAAGTATTGAAGTAGAAAACGTTTGCATTTAAGTTTGTACATAAGGATATTGGGTTTGGCCATTATAATAAGCACAGTTTTTGATGTTCACAATTTGGTTTACTTTGTGAGTTAATGTTTGCGCACATTTTGTTGCTCTGACCTCACTATATGTTTTTTTCTCTTTCTCACCTTTTGATGTTTTTTTTTCAACACAAACTTTAAGATGTAAGTGTTTAAGAAATTGCAAAGGCACATGTGCTTTTTAAAGGAGCACTATATAAAAGCACTAGAAATCAGCACTATATTAACACTGTAGAAATCACTTATTTGCTTATTAATTGCACTTTATCGTTTTACTGTTGCACTGCTATTAGAATACAAAATTGGATGTATTCAGATTGACTTATTTCAGCAAAATGTTAATGTTTTTGTTGTATAATGCCAACCTATGCACTAGGGTACATACTGTTGACCTCTTTGGGGACCAAAGTTTCTCAAGTGGGGGGAGTGTGTAGCGGGGTTAAACATGCCTAAAGACACTGTTTGATATGTGGGAAGGAACTAGGCTCCCTCTAGTGGTAGCTGCATGGAATTTCCCGGGCTGTGACTTCCTTTTCACAAGATGAAGAAACTACATCTCCCAGGCTGCTTTGCAAGATCCAGGAACTAGGCTCCCTCTAGTGGTAGCTGCATGGAATTTCCCGGGCTGTGACTTCCTTTTCACAAGATGAAGAAACTACATCTCCCAGGCTGCTTTGCAAGATCCAGGGTGCACGGCTGCACCGCACGGCACTATGGGGGAGGTTATTTAAAGGAGAGAGAAGCGCGCGAAGGGGGGCCCTTTCTGCGCTGGACTCTGAGGAACCAGCGAGCGAGAGTGAAGGACTGACACTGGATATTGGGCCAGAGCCTTTTAGCCTGGAGGGACGACGTGGAACCGTCCCATCTCAAGCACGAGGCACATTCCTGGAGGTCATACTGCTGTTTGCCGAGACCGGAAGTCATCCGCCAGAAGGACCCCGCGCGGCTGGCATATAGCCAAAGGACTGAGACCGCAGTGGAAGCGCGCGAAGGAGAAACTTCTGTTGGTGAGAGGGCACATGCCCAATAACTGACTTTATCTGCTGAAGAGACAGTTTTATCTACAGATAGCGGTAGCGCAGCAGGAGGTGATAAAACCCCGGGGTTTATCACCATACTCTCTCAGGAGACTCATAGACAAACAATAAGGTCTGTAAAGGAGTTGCCAGAGGCTTATCTCTCTCGCAGAAGTTATTGCTCAGTTACGCAGACACCCTGCGGTGACAACTAACAGCTCGTTGTTTTCTCTCTCTTGATCTTTATTCCTAATCTGGATTACAAATGAGCTCTATTCAATAACCTTGCTAGCGAAGATCAACAAGAAAGAAGAGAACTCTGGGGGAGGGACTCAGATAGGCCCACCTACCTGGTACTGTGTCTAGCCTTAATGCAGGAGGAGTGTGGGGGTATTCTTTTACCTTTTTAAAGCTGTTTTAAATAACCTTTTATGGACTTGTATTGTATTGTATTGTATCTCCCCTATTCAATTTGATATATAGTAAACTAAGTTTGGTTAATTACAATCTTGTGCGTTGTTCCATTGTGTCACCCAGAAGGACTACTATTCAAGAAGGTAACAAGGTATTGTTGCATAGTGAAGTATTGTATTCCAACCTGTGTATCTATTTGATAGTCCAGTCCTATTCTGGGTCAGTTGTGCCTGAGGAGGGATCGAGCCAATTTGATTGGGTTGTTAGGCAGGGTGTAGACCCAATAATATAATCAGCAGCTCCTGCGGGGGTGGTGCTACACATGGATCCCTGATGCATCAATTCTCATGCAACCACTCTATGATGCTCTCAAGTCCGTGCCATTTACCCTGTCAAACGAGGCCCTGGACAATTTTATTCTGCTGAAGCACGCAATATCCACAGCTCCTGCTTTGGGCCTTCCAGATTATGAGAAACTCTTCAAACTGTTTGTGTCGGAGAAGAATGGCCACGCCACAGGGGTCCTTGCTCAGAACATGGAGGACGGACTAGACCCATTGGTTACTACTCTTGCCGCCTAGACCCCGTGGCTAGAGGTGGTCCTTCCTGTCTAAGGGCTGTCTTTGCTGCCCCAGCACTCTTAGACAAAACTTCAGACCTTGTGTTAGCACACCCCCTGCTTCTTCTGGCACCGCATGACATTGCTGCCATCTTAACTCAGGTGCAACTCCGACACCTGTCCCCGGCCAGACATCTATGGCTGCAAGTCTCCCTCCTACTTCCTGACAACATGACCCTCCGAAGGTGTCTCACTCTCAACCCGGCCACCCCTCTGCTGTTTTTCGAGGGGGGAGAAGGAGAAGGTGAAGAAGGAGATCCCTATGTCACTCCACATGACTGCTTTGAAATGCTGCGCTTGGAAAACCCTGACCATATCTCCCTACAGTGAGTGAAATTCCTCTGGAAAACCCTGACTACACACTTTTTGTGGATGGCTCTAGATATGCAGATGAAGGAGGCAAGTACCACACAGGTTATGCTGTGACTTCTGAATTTGAAAGCCTACAAGCAGATGATTTTGGTATCATCCAGAGAGCTAGAAGGTTCCTGACAGCGGCCGGAACATCGGTGAAACATGGTCCTGCCATCAAGGATTTAATGGATGCACTACTCCTACTGGAACAAGTGGCTGTCTTGAAGGTTAAAACACATGGCAAGCTGAATTCTCAAGAAGCCAGGGGAAACCACTTGGCGGATAAAGCGGCCAAACCAACGAAAAACGGCCGAAGCGGCTAAAGAGCAGAGTGAATCCTCAGTGCAGATGCCTTTGGCAGTGCATGTGCCATCTGACAGATTATACCTAGCCTCTATGCAAGGGCGTCTCACACAGATGAAAAGCTGGAATGGATCGACAAAGGAGAAGAATACGAAAGACAAGGAGGACAGAAAAGACACCGCAGAAACATTTGGAAAAACCCTTACGCAGTCACAAACGAAAAAACTACTTAGTGAGATAGTATGTAGATTTGGGGTCCCAAAGGTGATAGAGAGCGATCAGGGCCCAGCTTTCACAGCAACCCTAACAAAAAGAGATTTGGGCAGCACTGGGAGTTCAGTTGGCTTTACGCACCCCATACCACCCTCAAAGTAGTGGGAAGGTAGAAAGGATGAATGGGATTCTAAAGAACAGGATGTTAAAGATGGCCCAATAGACTAACATGAGTTGACCAGACAGTTTGCCTATTGCCCTGTTTAGTGTCAGACACACCCATTTTGTTTGGTTCAGCCCCAGACTTGGCTGTTACTCCCCACAGCAGTCGCAGTTACAATCTGATATGTTAACTTGTTATGTTACATATTTGTCTAAAGCCTTAACTAATATCCATTCTCGAGTATTTTCCTCCATTCCAGATCCAGAAACAGACTCGGGAACCCACAGTCTTCAGCCAGGAGATTGGGTGTTAGTGAAGAAATTCACAAGGAAAATTCACTTGATCCCCAATACGAAGCACCTGGATACACGCCTTTCACTGCAAGAAAGCCCAATCTCCTGAAGACAAGATCCTGCTGGCAGCACAATGATTGTGCTGTATATCCTTTTTTCTTACAAGTTTGATAAAAGCTCAGCAGGTGATTATCATCAAAACAGGTACTCAAACGGGCGGCCATCGCTAAGACAAATGGTGTCGCTACATTTTGTTACAATTCATCCAGCACATAAGTGGTTACGTTTATTTATTTATTTATTTTTTTGATCTTTGTAGTATAATACCCCTGATAAATACACTGACTCAGCACCCAACCACAGGAGGAAGCGAGCAACTCCCGCTGGAAGCTTTGATCCTCATGTGTACATAGAAGCCATAGGGGTCCCAAGGGGGGGTCCCAGATGAATTCCAAGCTAGGGATCAGGTTAAAGCTGGTTTTGAGTCTTTGCTCCCCATAATAACCTTCCTGATAACACTGGTCCAAATGGTAAGGTTACTCTAGCTATAAAGAAATTGGAAGATCTGTCATTTGAGTTGAAGAACTCAGGTATTACAGACCCTTGGGATCAATATTTTAGCTGGATGAGTGGGTGGCAGAAGGCGCTCGCCTAGATAGGAGTAACAGTACTGATAATCCTAGTTCTTTTAGCCCTGATTGTATGCTGTATTCTAACATTTATAAAGAAGCTAATGAGCAAAGCTGTAGCACACCTACATTTCTCCACCAAGAAGAAGAAGACCGCCTTATGATGGAAGAGGACAAACCCTTCACCCCTCTACAGTCACTCCCTGTTCATAATTTCACAGTTCTATAGGGTTATAGGGATAGATAGCACCTGACTGCCCTCTCCAGGCTGTATCGAGGGGGGTAGTGAACTAGTTACTGCTCTACTCTATGTACAGCCCTAAAAAAGTTCCGGAGGAGATTGGGCCAGGTGAGTAGGCACTTTAGTATGAGGCACAGAAGAAAAAAAATAGCCATTTTAGGGGGGCTTGTGAAGGAATGTGATGAACACTTGTGAATTAAGCAAAATATTTTTCTATGTGTATTCTTCTCTACATGTATATATATTTTTCCTCTGTCGTCCTTACTCAAAATGGCCGTTACTAGATACCTCCAGCCAGGCAGGTTGGCAGTGCCTGAAGAGGTAGTGCTGGGACCAGTAGCTACAGGAATGTACACTATATTACCAAAAATATTGGGACACCTGCCTTTACATGCACATGAACTTTAACAACATCCCAGTCTTAGTCCGTAGGGTTCAATATTGAGTTGGCCCACTATTTACAGCTATACCAGCTTCAACTCTTCTTGGAAGGCTGTCCACTAGATTTAGAAGTGTGTCTATGGGAATGTTTGACCATTCTTCCAGAAGCGCATTTGTGAGGTCAAGCACTGATGTTGGACAAGAAGGCTTGGCTCACAGTCTCCACTGTAATTCATCCCAAAGGTGTTCTATTGGGTTGAGGCCAGGACTCTGTGCAGGCCAGTCAAGTTCCTCCATCCCAAATTTGCTCATCCATGTCTTTATGGACCTTGCTTTGTGCACTGGTGCGCAGTCATGTTGGAACAGGAAGGGGCCAATCCAATGGGAGCATGAAATTGTCCAAAATGTCTTGATATGCTTCTCGGCCTTTTGGCTAAAATCAAGTGTAGTATCTGTTCTTATCAGTGTTGGAATGGAACCTGAAGGTTAGTATCGGTGGTGGCCGAAGTTAACCGGGGCGCTCTGGGCGTAACTGGAGGACCGGAGTAGGCCAAACCAGAGAAAGCCGGATGGTTCCAATGCCTTCCTGATTTGAATGGGTCCGCCCCTACCAGTTTGAAGGGAGCGAGAAAACTGGATCTGCGGCCAGTTAGTACTGCTCCTGGATGTGATTGGTAAGGAACGGCGGTGGCGGTGGGGGAGCCTTTCCTCCTGGGTTGAATCTGGCCTTGCAAAAGGCTTGTCCCCAGTTGAAGGCAGGCTCTCCCTAAGCTGTCCAAAGTTCTGATGCCTCCTGGTAGGATAGGGCTACACTCGGTCTGGCTCTTTGTACGTAGTACACTCCTGAACTGTGCTCTCTGTAGGTAGTACACTCCTGAACCATGCTCTCTGTAGGTAGTACACTCCTGAACCGTGCTCTTTGTACGTAGTACACTCCTGAACTGAGTTCCCTGTACATAGTACACTCCTGAACCGTACTCTCTGTAGGTAGAACACTCCTGAACCCTGTTTTCTGTACTACACTCCTGAACTCTGCTTTCTGTACATAGTACACTCCTGAATTGTGCTCTCTGTACGTAGTACACTCATGAACCGCACTCTCTGTACGTAGTACACTTTTGAACTGTGCTCTCCGTACGTAGTACACTCCTGAACCATGCTGTCTGTATGTAGTACACTCCTGAACTGTACTCTCCGTACATAGTACACTCCTGAACTATACTCTCCGTACATAGTGCACTCCTGAACCGTACACTCTGTACGTAGAACACTCTCCTGAACCCTGTTTTCTGTACATAGTACACTCCTGAACCCTGCTTTCTGTACATAGTACACTCCTGAACTCTGATTTCTGTACGCAGTACACTCCTGAACCGTGCTCTCTGTATGTAGTACACTCATGAACTGCACTCTCTGTATGTAGTACACTCTTGAACCGTGCTCTCCGTACGTAGTACACTCCTGAACCGTGCGCTCTGTACATAGTGCACATCTGAACCAAGCTCTCCGCCACAGTGTATTGCCAAGTTGTCTCCAGCGATAACGAGGATGGAGGGGGTGATGATGAGGTCACTGACGCAACTTGGGTGCCAGATAGAGCAGAGGAGGAAAGTGAGGGGGGAGGCACAACCCCGACAAAGCAGCCATCATGAAACAGTAGAGAGAAGCCACCCTATTCCATCGCTTTGTGAAGCGGTTATCTCTCGGCCTACTTCCCACAGCTCAGCTGTTTGGGCCTTTTTAGCACACATGCAGCCGATCACACTGTTGCAATCAATTTTGTGCCATCTACAGAAAACAAATGTGAGTATGCACACAATGTAATATAACATATAATAATCACAATTTATAATGATTTGGGTTTAATGACACTTTAAAATGTTACGTTTGGCCACTAGTTGGAGCTAATTTATATTATGCTTAGTATCATCTAGTGGCCAAATACAGTATTTTCAGTTATAAATTGATGATTGGTTTAATGCTGTTAGTTTAATCAACGTTTGTTCTTTTTTTGTCTACTCTACTCATAAGTGCATTAGTATGATCTCGCAAGTATTCATATGAAACCATGTCTGACAAAGAAAACTAAGGGGGTCTACGTCTAACAAATGTGTTGGACGAACGATAGAAGCATTCACCCAGCTGTTACAAATTCTGGCCAGTATTTTTTTTTTTCGAACATTTCTTTTTATTGAAAAATTGAAATGAATAGTTAGAAAACATACCCTTTGGGCATTCCCGACTGATTAATACAAAAACAAAGAACTACTAATAACACCTCCTATTATAGAACACAAAAAAAGAGGAGAAAGAAACAACACACTTTCCATACACCTCGCTCTGTCATTCTCTTAAAAAATCACTTCAAGGGAGATTCCTGTTCCCTCTCAGCTATCAGGATAATGTATCGGAAGAATATTTCTGGAAAAGCTGTACAATGTCACGGGATGCCTGCTCCACAGCACTTCTGACAGGGGGGATATCATCCTCCATGCAGCCCCTGAGTTTCTGGAGATCCTGGCGGAGGAGGGAGATGTCCACCTTCACCTTCTCTAATTTTGTAGTAAGTGTGGCTTGGCAGTTAGTAATAGCCTCCAGGATCTTAGATTGATCAGCCGGCGGCACGGCCGGAGCAGGGGAGGACGGGGCTCCGCCATCTTTAGACTGTGTACCTCCGTCTTGCCGCCAGAATTTGTCAAGCTTCGTGGTTGCCTTCGAGACTTTACGAGGCGGTGACATGTTGCTGGGGTGTACCGGTGTGTCGGCCGTGTAAGGAGGGCGATGCAGCTTGATGGGAAAGGTGCAGGATTAAGGAACCGGAGAATCGCCGGGAGAGCTCCGCTCAAAGACGTCAGCTTCAGACCACACACCCCGTATCGGAAGAATATTAACTCGTGTTTAGAATTTAGCCTGTGGACTTCTGATTATCTGTTGTACACTCCGAATCTGTCCACAAGTGCCACACCTTCTCAAATTTCCTAGGGCAACCTCGGGACAACTAAGTAGCATTGTATAGGGGTACAACCTTATTGATTAAATGCTTCCAGAAGGGCAAATTAGGAGCGGTGTCTGATTTCCACTCGAGCACTATCGCCTTCCTGGCATGAAATATTAAAGAGACCCAAAACAGTACGCATCGCCCTACTAACGGCCAGAGAGTCAACTAACCCCAGGAGGCAATTTTTACAGGGACCTGGGGGCACTTCCAAAAGATATGGGAAAATCCAGCAGGGTCACTAGAGCATCTCCAACAGCAAGAAGAGGAATTAGGGTATATACGATGTAGTCGTTGTGTAAAATAAATTCTGTGTACTCTTTTAAAATTGGATCAGCTGCTCTTTAGTCAATATTAGTGCTTAAAATGGGCTGTCCCAGAGATCTTCCGAGTCTATTCAAGTCCTGCTCCTCTGAATGCCATGCAGTTAGCAGGACATCTAGTCCCACATGAACTGAGGGAAGTAGTGACTTGTAGATCACAGAAAGTGTTTTTTTAAGGGCGTCATCCCGGAGGAGAACCTTCAAATCATCCTGCTCCAATCTAAACAAAGAGGACCCAAATTGCGATGTATAGGTGTGTCGGAGTTGCAGGAATCAGAAAAACACATTAGGCAGTGTAAATTTATTTTGCAACCTATCCAACTTAAATAGTGCACTCCCATCACAAATATCTGAAAGGTATCCGATTTCTTTAGCAGCCCAAAGACCGGGGTCTGCTGAGGAATGAAATTCTGGTAGCATGGGATTGCACCAAAGTGGAGATGATGGGGACCTTTTACCCCTCAATATATTGGGTTTAGAAATGACAGCATGCCAGGCCCTAATAACTGCCCTCATAGCGGCTGTAAGTGGGTGGGTGAGAGACTCTCAGACCCCTGTAGAGGAGATTACGGAGGGTCTCATAGGAGCCTGAGGGCGCAGATCCGAATACTACTGAGGCCTTTGTGTCATCAGAGATAAGCCAGTTATGAGCATCGGTAAGCGTGGCCTTCTGGCTGTATTTTAAAGCAGTCTTTAACCCTCCCCCCAATTTTTTTCCACCCCTGTCTGTTTACCAAGTGTTGTTTTCTGCCCAGTTCAGATACCTACCCACCCAGCAGATCCAGTGTTGTCCCACTAAGATTCTCTTGTCAGCAGACACCATGTTGTTTGTGATGTCATCAAGAGGCACCTGGCTCCTCCAGGTTCAGCCAGTGGGCCTCCCAATGACGTGCTGCAAGGCCCGTCCCCTCCTCCCTTGTGAATGAAGGACAATGTCTCCTGGGTTATATGACGTGCGTATCCCGGGAGGCAAAGGGAGCACAGTGCACGTTCCTTCACCTAGGGAATTGATGTTACATAAAAAAAAAAAAAAACAGCACTAGCCATATAGAGAAGTAGTGGAGACAGGGAACTTTATGTAGAGGGTGAAGATCTGCTTTAATTTACACAGTAATTTCCTGTTATTGGCAGCTCCATCTAGTGGCAGTTATGTAGTAGTAATATTGCAATACCACATTATTGCCACTAGGTGGAGCTGATGACCATAGGAAATCTCTGTATAAAATACGGACAATGTTTGTTATGGATGGGCGAATGTTGGTCATATTCGTTGAAGCAATTTCTAAAAACCAAACCTCTAAGTGTTTGTGAAAGCTTACACCACAAAATGTACTCAGCCAATGAAAGGTGATGACTCCATTTTTATTTTTCTACTGCTATCAATGGCCAACATGGTACAACACTTCATCCATGTCTTTGGTGATCTCTAAACTCCTTATGAAGTGTTTCTTACATGATGAAGATCAGCCATGGAATATATCTGAGGTGTATATCAGGGTGTGCTTCTTCCCCACATGTCCATCAACATTCATATAGAAGACATTTCCCGCACTCAAGACACTAATACACCTCGAGGGTTGTGTGGGATCCCTGATGTACAGGAAGACAGGACTTCAGTGAGGAACAATTCCCTCACTCAGGACAGGAAAGTGGCTTCTCAGCTCTGTGCAATCTCTGATGGCTGTAAAGATGGGAATTCTGGGAAAAACATTTCCCGCACTCAGGACAGGAATACGGCTTTTCCCCAGTGTGACATCTCTGATGCTTGACAAGATCTGCCATTGTTACAAAACATTTTGTGCACTCAGAACAAGAATACGGCTTCTCACCTGTGTGAGACATTTGATGTGTGATAAGATTGTACTTCTGTGGAAAACATTTCCCACACTCAGGACAGCAATATGGCTTCTCATCTGTGTGCAATCTCTGATGTTTATAAAGATTGCACTTCTGTGAAAATAATTTTTTGCACTCGCGACAGGAAAATGGCTTCTCTCCTGTGTGAGATCTCTGATGTCTGACAAGTCTGGATTTTTGTACAAAACATTTCCCACACTCAGAACAACAATATGGTTTTTCCCCCGTGTGAGATCTCAGATGTGTGTAAAGATGGGAATTCTTTGAAAAACATTTCCCACACTCAGGACAGGGATGCAGCTTCTCCCCTGTGTGAGTTCTTTTATGCTCTTGTAGACCAGATTTAAACTGGAAACACTTCCCGCACTCAGGACAGGAAAACCTCTTCTCTGTTGGAAGGACGGCACCGTCCCTCACAGTCTGCGGTTCCTCAGGATAAGAGGAATACGATGGTCTGGCACCGTCCCTCACAGTCTGAGGTTCCTCAGGATAAGAGGAATACGATGGTCCATCTACCCTGTGTGGTGCCGGATGGACATTTGAGGTATCCGGGTTTTCTCCTGGACTATACTGTGTGATGTCCTCATCTTCTACTTTACAGTCTGGAGACAAAGTGAGACAATCCTCTGAGATTTTCCTCATCTCCCGTCCATCTACTAAAATAGAAATAAAAAGATTATTACTAGACATGAGCAGATTGGTTCCCCTAAACCAGGACTCCGCCCACATCAGGCAGCTTTGTCTCTGAGGATCTTACAATTCCCCCCTCAAGGTAACTAGTAAATGGGTCCTCTGATCTCCTACCAGTTCATTTCTTTATTCATGGACCTTAGTCAGAGAGTGAGGAAACAACGAGAACTTATAGGAGTGACAGTGATGAGGGGATTAAAGCAGAGGCCCCCAACCCCCGGGCCATGGAAAAGTGCCGGTCAATGAGTTGTTGATAACCAGGCCACACAGCAGGAGATGAGCTGCGACTGTGGTCAGTCACAGACCACAGTTGCCCCTCAACCCCTGCTCTGCAGCCATGCCCGTGTGTCCTCCCACAGCTCCTCTGCCCACCCATGATGTCATCCAATCAGCAGGGCAGGGGGCGGGAGGAGCTGCAGAATGGATTGGAGAGCTCCTCCCGTCCCCTGCCCTGCTGATAGGATGACATCATCTGGTGGGTGGGGGAACTGGAAGACGTCATGGACTGACCACAGCTGCTCTGCCGAGGCAGAGGCAGAGATCAGAATAGGGAAGAGTGATGCTGGGAAGGCAGATATCAGAATAGGGAAGAGTGATGCCGGGAAGGCAGATATCAGAATAGGGAAGAGTGATGCCGGGAAGGCAGATATCAGAATAGGGAAGAGTGATGCCGGGGAGGCAAAGGTCAGAATAAGGAAGAATGGTGCCAGGGAGGCAGAAATCAGAATAGGGAAAAGTGATGCCGGGGAGGCAAAAATCAGAATAGGGAAGAGTGAAGCCTGGGAAAATTGGCTGTCTTGACATTGGTCCCTAGTGCCAAAAAGGTTAGGGCCCTCTGGATTATAGGATGAGTGTCTCCACCCCCTCTATCACTCATTGCCATCTTCCTAATACAAGAAGTCCTGCACTTCCTTTTTTAGTCCATGATTTAGTCATTGTCATGTCTACCCCTAGCGTTGGCGGTCAGGCACTATAGCTGGCTCTGTGTTCTTCTCCCATGGCAGCCCCCTTTCCCATAAGGCAAGCAGGCCTACCAGTACTTGGTTACCCTCAGGTCTTATACACAATGCTATAGGGCAGGGATCAAGACTACATAATGTGCAAATATAATAATATAGTGAAATGGTGAGAACTTATAATCAGGGCCGGTGCAAGGATTTTTGTTTACAAAGGCGAAGATTAGTTTTGCTCCTCCCTCCATCTCCTGGTTTAGTTGTGCTGGGCTGTCACTAAAATGCATAAACTCACCTCTACCCTCCCCCACACTCGTTGAACTGCGCTGAACTTCCACTACATGCTGCAGCAGGAGGAGTGAGACTTTTGTATAGTGCAGCAGAAATAGTGAGCCCATTCACAATTCTGTTGTTTGGGCTAGTACATGGGATGCTTTGCTTGCAGCTCTGGGATATCAGGGGTTTTCATGTTTAGATGACAATATGTGCCTTACAGAAGTGCAAAGGGAGGACCCTGGAACACAGCTCAGGAAAGTGACCAGAGTATTACAGGCTGATATTACCCAGTCCTTGCCCTACTCTGGCCCAATCAGTGAGCAGTATGGGTGGAGTAATGTATTTAGTGTTAATGAAAAAAGAAAACCCCAGTTGAAGTCTAAGAGAACGAAACGCGTTGGGTCCATTGAGTTTTCTTCATGACATTGCGCCAATTGGAATTTTTTGTGATCACACCACTTTGTACCATTATCGCCTGCTAACTACTAAGAGAATGTAGGTTTTCTACTTTTTAATATAGGATGGTTTTACACTATGAAGAATGAAGAGGCTTTTTGTTTTCTTGGGTACCCGAGTTCCTTTATGCCTACGAAAAGACTTGAAGAGATGGTGACAACTATTGTGAGACCATTGCACCACAAGTGACACCACTTACTGCTTGAATGACTCTTTACCTGTGGATTTAGAGTCCACTTATTTTGGAAAGCGCTCCCGACTCTTTATTCTGGTGGTGGTCACACTTAGGGTGATAATTCCTTGTTTCTGAACACGTGAAGTTCTTCCTTTGATCGGATGTGGACTTTATATCTCAGAGCACTCTTTTTTTTTTTATAGATTGAGGACTTTATTCATCCTTTTCTGCATTTTCAATTTATGTTTGATGGAATTGATTTGTTTCCACTATTGCCACAATGTATATTTATTTATATTGCACATATTTGGACTTTATTTGAAGTTTTCTTTGCACATTGGCTATTTTGCATTTTTTTTCACAATTCGATGCACTTTATTGCTATCTTTGATATACACAATTTTATACGATTATATGCAACACTTTATTTCATTAGGAGCTTGTTGCTTAGTAGCGCAGCTGTTTTTTATGACAGTAGTGCAGTGATTTTTATTGATATTTAGTGTTAATGACCCACCTGTGCTGATCTCTGTAGGAGTGTCCTCCTCTTTAAATGTCCTCGTTATTCCATCCTTCTCCATAGACTGCTGATCATCCCTCACATACCTCTCTTCTTCTTCTGCTTTAACCTCATATTTTATATCTTTTGGATCTCCACCCTAAAACCACAAAATAAAAAAAGACTACAAATATCATCTGTAAAATTTTAGCCTTAATATTCTGACATCACATAAAAGAAAAACACACATCTTTTCGGTGATGTTCCATCCCACCAACCTTGTAATGGTGAGGGACGGTGTGATCTTCCTGTGTGGAATCCCGGGAATACAGAGGACGGGGACATCTCACTGGTGGGTTCCTGGTATTAGGCGTCTCCATCATATCCTTGTGTCCTTCTGAAATTTCCTCCATCACTCCATACTCCTCATCCTCCTCTTTATACTCTTCTTTAACAACAATATTATAATCCCCGAGGTTTCCACTCTGAAAGATATAAAACATTCATTGTAACAAACATGCTGTGTATAAATCAGAACTACCAATAATTTTCAATCATCTACCTGATGATGGTGAGGGATGGTGTGACCTTCCTGTGTGGAATCCCGGGAATACAGAGGACGGGGACATCTCTCTGGTGGGTTTCTGTAGCTGGATAACTCCACCATGGTGTCCTGGTACAGATCTTTGTGTTCTTTTAAAAATTCTGACTCCTCCATCACTCCATCCTCATCATCCTCCTCTTTTATCTCTACTTTAACCTCAACTTTAGAATCTCTCAGGTCTCCACTCTGAATATATAATAAAAATGACATCACTTGTAACAATGCAGATAATGTACAGATCCTAATGATACTATCAGTGATTGTTCCTCATCTACCTGATGATGGTGAGGGATGGTGTGACCTTCCTGTGTGGAATCCCGGGAATACAGAGGACGGGGACATCTCTCTGGTGGGTTCCCATTACTGGATCCATCTGTAGGAAACACACACACTGACTGAATACATTGTTTCTATGTGTTTATCAGATGATGGGGGATCTAGGTGGACCCTCCGTACTGCTCTCTCCTTTACAATAAAGTCTCCTCTTACCCGGTGATGTGAGGGGCGGCTGATTCTCCATTATGACGTCCTTGTAGAAATCCTTGTGTCCTTCTAAATACTCCCACTCCTCCATGGAGAAATAGACAGTGACATCCTGACACCTTATAGGAACCTGACACACACAATGATACAGTCACCATCCAGACACATCCCTTGTCTGTTACTGGATAATGTCCCAGAATTCCCAGCACCGCTCACCTCTCCTGTCAGCAGCTCAGAGATATTGCTGGTGACTTCACATTGTGGCAATATGATTGTCATTTGATCACAAGAATTCACAGGAGGAAAACTCTATATTTGAACACAAATAGTGAAATTAGTAAAATATGATATTTCCAGAATCCTCCTCACCTCTCCGGTCAGGTCAGGTCAGGCCTGTGTTTTAATAATAGAGATAAGAGTGATGTCATGTGACCTCCCAGAATCCTCCTCGCCTCCCTGATCAGGTCTGTGTTTTAATAATAGAGATAAGAGTGATGTCATGTGACCTCCCAGAATCCTCCTCACCCCTCCGGTCAGGTCTGTGTTTTATTAATAGAGATAAGAGCGATGTCATGTGACCTCCCAGAATCCTCCTCACCTCTCCGGTCAGGTCTGTGTTTTAATAATAGAGATAAGAGTGATGTCATGTGACCTCCCAGAATCCTCCTCACCTCACTGTTCAAGTCTCATTTTTATTAAAGCCCCACATCACATTTTAGGATCAATATCTGAGACTGGGATCATTATTGAGAATTTTGTTTTCAGGACATTTATTACAAATGTCATTTTTCCCTCTTTCTTCCTATTTGAATCTTAGAAATAGAAGTAGAAAAATAGAGACATACATATTCCAATTCCCCCCACCCCAAAATAACCCCCCATCACTAATAAAAGTCCTATAATCTGTTAGTATAGACTGATGAGGTGAGAAGGTGACACATCTTCAATATGAAGAGAATGTTCCGGCCCCGTAAGTGAGGAAATGTTCTGCCCCTGAAGGGGTAATCTAGGTTTCCACACTATATATGTGTGTATCATCATCTGCTGGAGATAAAAGACGTCACAGTGACTATGGAGGAAGAGGACGGACATGACGGGGGGTTACTGGGTGTAAATAGAAAATAAGATCTTATTACCTGCTCTGCTGCCACTTCCAGCAATGGCTTCTCTCTACTTCCTCCCGACTCACCTCTCACCCCAAACTGCCTATTTATACCTGACATCACTTCCTGTCATCCAGAAAGACTTCTTCTCTTGGCATACACGAGATTGCCATCTTGTGGAGTTCAGAGGATCTGCAGTTCCCAGAGAAACGTCTCGTAGTGTGAACACGGCCTTGTGTTGTGTGTATGTACTGTATATCCTTATAGATGGGTCATTTTTACTCCCACCAAAGGGGATAGAAATATATTACGGCCTAGTCCAGACTTTCTCAGCCAGGTTCCTCCAAAGGTTTCTAGGGGTTTCTTGAGCAATCAACAATTTCTGTCTCTCAGTAACAACTTCCATCAATGATCTGTAAGGGGGGCAGTCTTCCCACTGATGACAATGTAAAGCCTCGTACACACACGTCGAAATTCGGCCGGGAATTTTCGTCCGACAACCGATCCGCTGATTTTGGGCTTGTTAGTACGATGCTTCCGACAACCGACTCCGACTTTTCGGCCGAAAAAATTCTGGTGTGCAGGCTATAAAATTTTTGTCCTCCGTCAAAACACGTCCGATTTTCGTGCAGTCAGTACAGATTTCGACAGGGAAAAATCTTATGAGCAAGACTGGGCATGCTCAGAGAAGAAAGAACACAAACAAAGCAATCCAACACATGACATCACTTCTGAAGTAGAATTTTGTTGGGCGGGAAAATTTGTGTGCAGTCTAGGCACATTCCAACCAACAAAACACCACTCTGGACAAAAGATGGACGACCGATTCGGCGGAAATTCATTGCGTGTGTACTAGGCTTAAGAATGTCCTTCTTCTACAGAACACCAATATAAGGATATTCTTCTCCCATTTGTCACGAATGTAAGGGATCATTACGCTGACCATTTAAAATTGTCATTGTTTGTAGATGAGTTCCTTTTTACGTAACATGTCCCCAAATTTCCATGTCATCTAAAATGCTGGATTTCCAAAGATTTAGCTGGTAAAGTAAATTTCACCAGTCAGTGAAGACAGAAAACTTAAATGGTTCCCTGTCCTCATCTCAATTACGGCAGTTGACAGATTATTACCCATTTAAGGTTTGCTCTTCCTCTCAATGCTACCTAGGTATATCCTTACCTTTGAACTTCCATCAGCTTCTCCTATTGAACTGTCACTCAACTACTCTGCTCTGGTTTCTGCACCCTTGTATCTCCACCCGCCTCTCTGCAGGCCCCTGCCGGCACCTGCCGGGTATGTTCCCAGCTCTCCTTAAGTATGGAGATTCTTCTCAGTGTTGCCAGTTGCTTCCCTAGATTCAGGACCTGAGCTTCCAGGGAACCAACATGCTTACATTTTGGGCAGCTGTATTCGTCCTTGATTGGATGATAGTGAACGCAGAGTCCTGGGGAGACCAGATATAGTGAATGCAGAGTCCTGGGAAGATCAGATATAGTGAATGCAGAGTACTGGTGAGGTCAGATATAGTGAATGCAGGCTCCTGGGGAGATCAGATATAGTGAATGCAGAGTCCTGGGGAAATCAGACATAGTGAATGCAGAGTCCTGCGGAGATCAGATATAGTGAATGCAGAGTCCTGGGGAGACCAGATATAGTGAATGCAGAGTCCTGGGGGGGTCAGATATAGTGAATGCAGAGTCCTGAGGAGATCAGATATAGTGACTGCAGAGTCCTGGGGAGATCAGATATAGTGAATGCAGAGGTCTGAGGATATCGGATATAGTGACTGCAGAGTCCTGAGGATATCAGACATAGTGAATGCAGAGTCCTGGGGAGATCAGATATAGTGAATGCAGAGTCCTAAGGAGATCAGATATAGTGAATGCAGAGTCCTGGGAGATCAGATATAGTGAATGCAGAGTCCTGCTGAGACCAGATATAGTGAATGCAGAGTCCCGGGGAGATCCGATATAGTGAATGCAGAGTCCCGGGGAGATCAGATATAGTGAATGCGGAGTCCTGGAGATCAGATATAGTGGTGCAGAGTCCTGGGGAGATCAGATATAGTGAATGCCGAGTCATGGAGATCAGATATTATGATGCAGAGTCCTGGGGAGATTAGATATAGTGAATGCAGAGTCCTGGGGGATCAGATATAGTGAATGCAGAGTCCTGGGGAGACCAGATATAGTGAATGCAGAGTCCTGGGGAGATCAGATATAGTGAATGCCGAGTCATAGAGATCAGATATTATGATGCAGAGTCCTGGGGAGATCAGATATAGTGAATGCAGAGTCCTGGTGAGACCAGATATAGTGAATGCAGAGTCCCGGGGAGATCAGATATAGTGAATGCCGAGTCATGGAGATCAGATATTATGATGCAGAGTCCTGGGGAGAGCAGATATAGTGAATGCAGATTCCTGGGGAGACCAGATATAGTGAATGCAGAGTCCTGGGGAGATCAGATATAGTGAATGCCGAGTCATGGAGATCAGATATTATGATGCAGAGTCCTGGGGAGAGCAGATATAGTGAATGCAGAGTCCTAGGGAGACCAGATATAGTGAATGCAAAGTCCTGGGGAGATCAGATATAGTGAATGCCGAGTCATGGAGATCAGATATTATGATGCAGAGTCCTGGGGAGACCAGATATAGTGAATGCAGAGTCCTGGGGAGACCAGATATAGTGAATGCAGAGTCCTGGGGAGATCAGATATAGTGAATGCAGAGTCCTGGGGAAACCAGATATAGTGAATGCAGAGTCCTGGGGAAACCAGATATAGTGAATGCAGAGTCCTGGGGAGATCAGATATAGTGAATGCAGAGGTGCGTGAAAGGTGTTCTGTTCAGGTGTCAGAACTAAGGGTAGGTTAAATGGTCAGTACAATAATATAGGGATTCGGAGGTAAAATGTAAACATAGCAATTTATTGTGAAATAGTATTATCGTGAGTACATTTCCGTACAGATATAGGCTCAGCCTTTTATATGTGAAAGAAAAATGGTGGATATTTAATTTAAATAGCCTTACCCCCAAAGGGTTAAATACAGAAATGAACTTCCAGGTGTTTCTGGAAAGATGATAAGAACCACTAAAGCATAACAAAATCAAAAGAAAGAGGGAATTAAAAACTTCCCCCATCAGAGAATGTTGTGAATAAAGTGTCAAACAATCATGTCCCAAGAAAGTAAGCCATACACGACAAAGAGAGAACAGAACCAAATAATCCAACATAAATTTATCCCCACGTCAAAAACTAGAACTTAGAACAACAATAATAAAAATTTAAATATAAAAATTTAAATATAAAAAATATACATGTTCTTTTTTTTAGAAAAAACAGTATATGAGTTAGTTTCTTTGTTGTCAATAAGTCTTGATACTCAGTCATGTTCAAGTATGTGTTTGTTTCCCCCCCCCCCCTCTCCTCAAAGTCCCCCTCTTAAGCCGGGGGGAAAAAAATTATGTATGGAACGATAAAAAATTAAACAATTAAAAATTGCCATACATGGACAGATACGCAGCAATATCGTCCATAAAGACAAGGAGAAAGAGGGAAAAGAACTTTCACTAAAAACAAACGGAAACTTTTTAGAAACATGGCTAGTAAAAATTAAATAAGCTTGTAAGACCATCTAATTGATTATGCTATGCTTTGAATATATGTAGGTTTAAAATCCTTTAACAAGTCAGCAGATGTGTAACCTTGATTCACAAAAACTCCCCGAGTATTCAATCAATGTTTAACCCGATCACCTGTGAAGACATGTATTTAAGAGGGCACAGGAGGTGGGTTAGATTACATCCAGACGAAGCTACGCCAATTGGAGAAGCGAAACGCGTTGACGTCATCACTCCCGACCAGTGCAACGAACAGGTGTCACAGACGTGGACGGCAGGGGAGCTACTGGGAGCCGGAGGATCGGAAGCAACGCACGGACCAGGCACTTCAGCGGCATCTCAGCGGAGGACAGAAGACAGAGTAGTGCGGCAAGGAGTCGGAGGTCAGGTAAGTGAAAACACAAACCCGTCCAGGAAGAGGGTTGAAGAATCAGCCGTTCGGCTGACAGAGTGTCTCTGATGAGGCGGGGACAAATACTGAGGCATCCCGCAATCTAGCAACACAGACACACACTCTGCATAGTCCCCGAGAAACGGCGAGACATTTAAACCACCTGACACCCCTCCACCAATGCCGCAAACATAAAAAGGAGATACACTCTGCAAAACCTCCTAAAACAATAAGCTCAATAAGGACATACCCAACATTAATACGAGCTATCCCCAATCAATGACCCGCTAAAACCTGACATTCCATTTACACCTTGAGAGGGAAGCAGTTAGAAATCTAGGCAATTGCCGATCCAACAACGAGTCATAGAATAGACTCGGAGCAAAGGAGAAAAAATACTGCCAAAACCTCGGATTGTGTAAATATCCTAAGTGGAGAAGGAACTACTCCAGCTACCCAACACCCCGGACCCCCACCCACCCTGCTTTATCAAGCAAAAAAACTATTGATTAATAACTTCCCCCACAAGTCCACAGACACGCATCATAGGAGAATATAGAAACGGTGTACACCGCCAGAATGAATAAATTTTGATTATAAATACCCTAATGATGTCATATCATGCACCGGCCGGTACCTTGTTAAATGTTTAATGTTTCACGTTGTATGTCTTGTTTTTTCTGTGTTTTTTTGTGTTTATACTGGTCACATATAAAAGGCTGAGCCTATATCTGTACGGAAATGTACTCACGATAATACTATTTCACAATAAATTGCTATGTTTACATTTTACCTCTGAATCCCTATATTATTGTACTGACCATTTAACCTACCCTTAGTTCTGACACCTGAACAGAACACCTTTCACGAATGCTTGCCCTGGTTAGGTCAGACAAGTATTATTTAAATACAGGGACCTACAACAGCAATTTATAACCATATGCTCCTTACCCTCACCTTATATGCAATAGTGAATGCAGAGACCTGGGGAGATCAGATATAGTGAATGCAGAGTCCTGGGGAGATCAGATATAGTGAATGCAGAGTCCTGGGGAGATCAGATATAGTGAATGCAGAGACCTGGGGAGATCAGATATAGTGAATGCAGAGACCTGGGGAGATCAGATATAATGAATGCAGAGTCCTGGGGAGACCAGATATAGTGAATGCAGAGTCCTGGGGAGATCAGATATAATGAATGCAGAGTCCTGGGGAGATCAGATATAGTGAATGCAGAGACCTGGGGAGATCAGATATAGTGAATGCAGAGTCCTGGGGAGACCAGATATACTGAATGTGAATGCTTTTTTCACACAAATAGAGCTTTCCTTTGGTGGTATTTAATCATCATTGGGTTTTTTTTTTTGCGCTATAAATGAAAAAAGACCAAAAATTTTCTAAAAAAAAAATTCATTTTCCTAGTTTCGGTTTTGAAATTTTGCAAATTTAGTAATTTTTCTTCATAAAATTTGGCCAAAATTTATACTGCTACATATCTTTGGTAAAAATACCCCAAATCAGTGTATATTATTTGGTCTGTGTGAAAGTTATAGAGTCTTCAAGCTATGGTGCCAATCATTGAAAATTGATCACACCCGATGTACTGATCTCATTTCTTGAGACCCAAACAAGCCAGTAAAGTACAAATACCCCCCCAAATTACCCCTTTTTGGAAAGTAGACATTCCAGCCTATTTAGTAAGAAGCATGGCGAGTTTTTTGAAGTTGTAATTTTTTCCCACAATTCTTTGCAAAATGAAGATTGTTTATTTTTTTTTCTTTACAAAATTTTTATATTACCAAGTTATTTTTCACACACTGTATAGGCATACTTGCAACTACACCCCAAAATATATTCTGCTACTCCTCCTGAGCATGGCGATACCACATGTGTGAGACTTTTACACAGCCTGGCCACATACAGAGGCCAATATTCAAGGAGCACCGTCAGGCGTTCTAGCAGCAAAAATTACACATATAATTTCATTACAACCTATCACACTTTTGAAGGCCCTGGAGTGCCAGGACAATGGAAACTCCCACAAAATGACCCCATTTTGGAAAGCAAACACTCCAACACATAATCTAGAAAGCATAATGCGTCTTTTGAACATGTCATTTTTTTTCACAGGTTTTTGTAAAGTGTGGAAAGAAAATGAAAACGCATTTTTTTTTCCTCACAAAGTTGTTAATTTATGCAATATTTGGAACTCATAGCATGTACATAGCAAAAATGACACCCCAAAATTAATTCTGCTACTCCTCCTGAGTAAGGCGATACTACATGTGTGACACTTTTACACAGCCTGGCCACATACAGAGGCTGAAAATTCAGGGAGCCCCGTCATTTCCTGACTTCCCATTACAATTTTGTGAGGCACTGTAGGGCACTGATAAGCACTGCAGTGGCACTGATGAGCAATGATGTGGCACAGATGAGCAATGGTGTGGCATGGATGTGGCACAGATGAGCACTGAGGTGGCATGAATGAGCAATGATGTGACATGGATGTGCCACAGATGAGCACTGATGTGGCACGGATGAGCACTGACATGGCATGGATGTGGCACGGATAAGCTCTGAAATGGTATGGATCGACACTGACATGGCACGGATGAGCACTAATATGGCATGGATGAGCACTGACATGGCATGGATGTGGCACAGATGAGCACTAACGTGGCATGAATGAGCACTGATGTAGCATGGATGAGGCACGGATGAGTACTGACGTGGCATGGATGAGTACTGATGTGGCATGGATGAGCACTAAGGTGGCATGGATGAACCATGGATGAGCACTGAGGTGGCATGGATGGGGCACAGATGAGGCAGGGATAAGCATGATTGAGGCATGGATGGGCATGACTGTTTTATGATTGAGGCACGGATCAGGCAGGGGATTAACAGTGCTGTAGCCTCCCCCCTCTCCTTGCATGCTGTACTGATCGCTGTGTACAGTGTGCGAGGAGAGAAGAGAAATGAACGGGACACACGCAGGTTTGTTGACAACTGATCGCTCCGCCATTAGACTGAGCAATCACATGATAAAGGGCCGCTGTCATTGGCCCTTTACCACGATCCGTGATGCCCTGGGTCCCTCGGAGCCGGCGAGCACGGACACTTCCGTGTGCGCGCCCCTTGGGCGGACATCCCTGTACACCCTCCCAGAATAAGCCCACCGCACTGTAGCCTTCATTCGGCTATGGCCCGGTCGGCAAGTGGTTACATTAAGGTGTGCATCCCAAAGCTCAAACACACGTGATTGTGTGTGTCTACATATACTGTATATGACCCTGGTACATTGAAAGAGAAGTGCGTACACACTTTACTTATGGCAGAGCTAGTAAGAGAGAGATCTTTCCCATCTTCCTGCCAACACACAGAGTGATAAAACTAATGCACATGGGGTGGGTAGGGTGTGCTCAGGCACACCTGGCACACCTTGTGCGCACGCCTATGGTGAACATGTATGTACATTCCTTCTCTCTAAATAGGGGGTAAAAAAACAAATGTTATTAGGATATTTGCTGTGCTGGTTGAATATTTTCCATTGATTTAAAGCGGTTGTAAACCGCTGCACATTTTTTTTCTTACCTGCAAGGCAAAAGCATAATGTGCTAGTATGCATCACATACTAGCACATTATGTGAAACTTACTTGAAAACAAAGCCTTCCACTGATGCGATGTCATCGCTGGAGGCAGCTTCCATCTTTACCTGTCTTGCTCCTGGGTTGGTGGACCTTGGCTTTGTGACTGGCCAGAGCCTCAATGATGTCACCCCCAGGCATGAATGCAGGGGATGCCGGTTGCGCTACAGGGCTCTGAAGGAACGGTGCGGGTGGGCGTTCCTTCAGAGCACATGCGCCAGTGATGTCACTGGCTGCATGTACAGTAAATACCTCCTAAACAGTGCATGTTTAGGAGTAAATTACACTACCTATAGCAAGGATATGCAAACTGTGGCCCTCCAGAGCTTGCAGAACTACATGTCCCATGAGACAAAGCAAGACTCTGATAGCAACAAGCATGACACCCAGAGGCAAAGGCATGACGGGGACTTGTAGTTTTGCAACAGCTGTAGGGCCACAGTTTGCATATCCCTGACCTATAGGGTAACATATAAAGTACAGTAAAACCTTTGTTTACGAGCATAATTCGTTCCGGAAGCATGCTTGTAATCCAAAGCGCTCTTATATCAAAGCGGATTTTCCCATAGGAAATAATGGAAACTCAGATGATTCGTTCCACAAACATTTATTCATTATGGCAATACAAAATACAGTATAAGGCTGCATTCACATGTCAGCGTTTGGATCGCGGGCAGAACCGCCGCGGTTCCGCCCGCGATCCGGAGATTATTGCAAATCGCGGGACGCCTAGCGTTGCCCGTTGATTTGCAATAGCCCCCCAAACGCCGAGCGATGTTGCCGCGATTTCCGCCTGCCGAATCGCGGCAACATCGCGCAAACAAAATCGCGGGACGCAATACGCTCCAAAGAAACTCTTGTACTTCTTTGGAGCGTATTGCGTCCCGCGATTTTGTTTGCGCGATGTTGCCGCGATTCGGCAGGTGGAAATCGCGGCAACATCGCTCGGCGTTTGGGGGGCTATTGCAAATCAACGGGCAACGCTAGGCGTCCCGCGATTTGCAATAAATCTCCGGATCGCGGGCGGAACCGCGGCGGTTCTGCCCGCGATCCATACGCTCACATGTGAACGGAGCCTAAAGTGTACTGTAGAAATAAAACAAATTAAGCTGAACTTCAAAATACAGTACTGAGAAAGAGAAAAGAACATACTGCATAGTACTGTACACTTGTTTATACTGTACTGTAATGGGTCCCCAAGCTGTGAAAAGAACATACAGTACTGCACAGTACATACTGTAGCTCACCAGCCCTATATAATCTCATTGTTCAGCCCTGTGTAATGTATTTTGGTTCCTTTTATAACTCACCTGTGCCTGAGCCTGACTTGTGCCTCTTTAGAATGCAGGTGCAGGGGTTCCATCCGCCCATCCGCTCCGCTCTGCAGAAGTCCGAGACACTCGGCACTCGGCTGATGACGTCACTTCCGGGTGCGGGCGCCGCTCGTATATCAAAGCGGCGCTCGCAAACCGAAGCAAGAAAAATAAAAAATGTTTGCTCGTCTTTCAAGTTGCTCGTAAACCGCAATACTCGTAAACCGAGGTTCCACTGTACCACATTTATCCACTAGATGGTGCTAATTTGTAAAATACATAAAGTGATTGTAAAGTCTCATTTTTTTTCTTTTTTTCCTATTAAAATAACAAATACGTTATACTTCCCTCCTCTGTGCAGTTGGTTTTGCACAGGGCAGCCTGGCCCCTCCTCTTCTCGGGTCCCTGGCTAGAGCTCCCGGCATCTCCCTCCTATTGAGTGCCCCTACAGCAAGCAGCTTGCTATGGGGGCACCCGAGCCGAGCTGCAACTCCGTGTGTCCATTCAGATATGGAGCCACAGTTTGGGCCCCCCCCCTTTCTCTCCTGATTGGCTGAGTTTGATTGACAGCAGCGAGAGCAAATGGCACTGCTGCTGTGTCTCAGCTAATCAGGAGGGAGAGTCCCAGGCGGCTGAGGCACTCGTTGGATAGAGGGGGCTCAGGTAAGTATAAGGGGTGGCTGTTACACACAGAAGGCTTTTTATCTTAACCACTTGCTGTCCAGCGACGGCAGATATACAGCGGCAGGTTCCCACGAAACGACGTACCCATACACTTCATGGAGCGATCACAGGGGCGTGCGTACGCGTTTATTCACCAGATGATTTGAGGGTCTGGCGGCTGCGATTGCCGCTGGGCATCCGCGATTGCTCCCCGTGGAGGCAGAATGGCGGTCTGCTGTTGTAAACACAGCAGACCACTGTTCTGTCAGCAATCAACACAGAGCACCTGTGTTCCTCCTATTTAGGAACACAGGTCTCTGAGTTGATTCCATAAGCCCATCCCCCCACAGTTAGAAAGCATCCACTAGGGACACATTTAACCCTTTGATTGTCCCTGGTGTTAACCCCTTCCCTGCCAGTGTCATTATTAGAGTAACAGTGCATATTTTTAGCACTGATTACTATAGTAATGTCACTGCTCCGCCCAAAAGGGTCAAAAATGTCATTTAGGGGTCCGATCTGTCCGGGACATCAATTTTATTTGGGTGCAGCATCGCACGACCGCGCAATTGGCAGTTAAAATAACTCAGTGCCAAATCGCAAAATAGGGCCTGGTCATTAAGGGGGTGAAGTGGGTAATGCATAGAATGCACCTTCTGCCTTTATAATCCCTTTAATGCCATCTAATGACCAAGTGCGATATTTTCCATTTCAAAACAACGATGGTTGGTTTAATAGCATTGGTTTATTTAGCTTACGTTCTTCGATGTCTACTGTATTCATAAGTGATTGAGTACGATCTCCGTAATTTATATGAACCCATGCCTGACAAAATAAAATAAGGGGTCTATTCATTAAAAAAAATAGTTGGACGAATGTGACAAACATTTGCCCAGCCATTGCAAATTCTGGCGGTAAATAAATAACACACTGATTTCCTATAATCATCAGCTCCATGCATTAGCAAAAATGCAGTATTTTTCCCTAAAATACCTCCATCAAAAAAAAAAATACTGCATTACGGCCATTAGATGGAGCCAATGATCATAGGAAATCAGTGAATGAAATAAAATACGGCCAATATTTGTCATGGCTGGGCCAAATGTTGGTCACATTCCTTTAACAACTATCTAAAAAATTGTGTTTTTTGAAAGCATACAACACCAAGTGTTTCTTACATGATGAAGATCAGCCATGGAGTACATCTGAGGTGTATATCAGGGTGTGCTTCTTCCCCACATGTCCAGCAACATTCATATAGAAGACATTTCCCATACTCAAGGCACTAATACACCTCGAGGGATGTGTGGAATCCCTGATGTACAGTAGGAAGAACTTTACATAGGAACAATTCCCTCACTCAGGACAGGAACGTGGTTTCTCCCCCATGTGCGATGTTTCATCTGTGTAAAGAGAGACATATGTGAAGCACCTGGAATTTATTTTGGGACTGTCTGCCTCATATGGATAGCCTCTGATGTCAAGGCTCTATCACTACTGCTACAGGATATGAGAGGGATGTTCCCTAATATGAATATATTGAGATGTACGCCAATTATTGACATTTAGATGATGAATGGAACGCCATTAGGGTTGAGCGGACACCTAGATGTCCGTGTTCGACGGGTTCGGCCGAACTTTAAAAAAAAGTCCGGGTCCGTGTCCCGGACTTTTACCGAACTTTTCCCGGACACCGAACCCCATTGAAGTCAATGGGGACCCGAACTTTAAGGCACTAAAATGGCTCTAAAACACCAAAGGAAAGGGCTAGAGTGCTGCAAATGGCAGCAAAACGTAATTAAGACCATGGCAAGTGCTCTGCAAACAAATGTGGATAGGGAAATAACTTAAAACAACAAAAAAAAACAGAAAAATAAAACAATGTTCTTCTTCATCTCTGAAGGACGAGGCCCATATGGAGTAGGAGGGAGGTTGAGGTGGTGGTGGATGTGGCGGTGACATAGGCGTGCGCACAGGGTGTGCTGGGTGTGCCTGGGCACAACCTAATCACCTAGGGCACATAGCATTGCCAGTGAGGAGATGGGAAAGATCTCCCTGGGACCTGCTCTGCTCTATTTCTCCTTGCCTACAGGTACATGGCCCCGATACATTACTCTCCCTGCTGGCAAACACATGCATGTGTATTTCAACTTTGGGGTGCACACCTTAATGCAATAGGCTGCGCACACCTATGGGCGGTGTAGGTGGAAGCGGCGGTGGAGGAGGACCAGGGCCGGATTAACAGCATCATGGGCTTGGTGCTGAGGATTTTGAAGGGCCTTAAGGGCCGTGCCTTGCCATGCACCCAGAGGAGGAAGGGTGCAGCCATGCATGCCTAATTCAACATGGGATGCTGTCTCTGAAGCCCATAAACACATCCATGCATCGCCAACTGTCCCTCCTTGTCCGGCCTTCACGCTGTGTGGGGAGGTTCTGAGGGTGCTGCCTGGGGAAGCGAGCATAGAAGCCAGACTTCTGTGTTTACAAGTGACAGAAGAGCGGTAACAGTGAATATGGCCAACCCGGGGCCTATATAAAAGGTAGGGGCCTGGAGCTGCAGCTCCAATAGCCCCTACATTAATCTGGCCCTGAGGAGGAGGACGAGGTAGCCAACACTGCTTCTTTTCAAAAATTTTAAATGAGGGTACACCCCAAAAGAGTGAGAAAGAGCAAAAATGGAACAATGGGTGGGTAAGGTCGGTATCCATTGCTATTCTGCATAAGGTACGGAAAAGTCCCGTGGGATCCATGCCTGGTTCATTTTAATGAACGTGAGCTTGTCCACATTGTCTCTGGACAGGCGGCTGCGCTTGTCTGTTATAACGCCCCCAGCCGTGCTAAATACCCGTTCAGATAATACACTGGCTGCAGGAAACGCCAGCACCTCCAAGGCGTAAAGGGCAAGCTCAGGCCATGTGCCCAATTTGGAGACCCAGAAGTTGAAGGGGGCAGACCCGTCATTCACTACATGTAGGCGTGTGCACACATACTGCTCCACCATGTTGGTAAAATGCTGCCTCCTGCTAAGACGTTCCATCTGAGCTGCTGGTGCTGCTGTTTGTTGTGGCGTGCTGACAAAGCTTTTCCACATTTCGGCCATGCTAACCCTGCCTTCTGAGGTGCTGGCGGTGCCCTGGTTGCGTTGGCGACCTCCTCCTCCTCCTCCTCTGCCTCGTGCTTCCACTGTGGCCCCGCTGTCAGATGGGAATGCCAGCAGCATGGCGTCTACCAGCGTGCGCTTGTACTCGCGCATCTTGCGATCGCGCTCCAGTGAGTGAATTAAGGACGGTACGTTGTCCTTGTAACGGGGATCCAGCAGCGTGGCCACCCAGTAATCAGCACAAGTTAGAATGTGGGCAACTCGGCGGTCGTTGTGGAGACACTGCAGCATGTAATCGCTCATGTGTGCCAGGCTGCCCAGAGGCGACGAAAGGCTGTCCTCTGTGGGAGGTGTATCGTCCGTGTCCTCTGTATCCCCCCAGCCACGCACCAGTGATGGCCATGAGCTGGCCTGGGTGCCACCCTGCTGTGAACATGGTTCCATCTCCTCCTCCAGCTCCTCCTCCTCCTCATCCTCCAGAACTGTGCCCCTGCTGGACAATTGTGTCCCTGGCGTTTGTGTGTGCAGGAACCCACCCTCGGAGCCCCTTGCGAATGACTGCCCTGAAAGCCTTTGAAATGTTACCTCTTCATCCTCCTCCTCCTCCTCCTCATCCTGTGCCACATCCTCTTCCATCATCGCCCAAATTGTTTTTTCAAGGAGGCATAGAAGTGGGATAGTTAAGCTGAGAATGGCGTCATTGCCACTGGCCATGTTGGTGGAGTACCCAAAACAGCGCAACAAGGCACAATATATGCAAATGTCAAATATGCAAACTATGCCGCAATTTAATGTTTTTTACACCAAAAGGGTGTGTATTGAATAGCGGAATAGGATAAAAAACTGTGTATCTCACACGTACAAACACAGACTAGGCCCGATTAAATTTTTTCCTACCCTAAAGGGAGGATGAGGAAGAGGAGTATGGAACATGCAGCACCCTCAAATCTTCAGAAGTATGAGATGAACCCCAACAACTTGGAAAGGTGGATCTCTCTCACACGTACCAACACAGACTATCCCCCAATTTAACTGATCCCCAAAGGTTTTTGATTAAATAGCGGAATAGAAAATATGATCCAAAAAAAGTGTATGTATATCACACGTACACAACCACACTAGGCCCCAATTACTATTGTTTGTACCCCTAAAAGGCTAGGAGTAGGGGGAGTATGGAACAGGCAGCACCCTCAAACCTTCAGAAGTATGAGATGAACCCCAACAACTTGGAAAGGTGGATCTCTCTCACACGTACCAACACAGACTATCCCCCAATTTAACTGATCCCCAAAGGTTTTTGATTAAATAGCGGAATAGAAAATATGATCCAAAAAAAGTGTATGTATATCACACGTACACAACCACACTAGGCCCCAATTACTATTGTTTGTACCCCTAAAAGGCTAGATGAGGAGTAGGGGGGGTATGGAACAGGCAGCACCCTCAAATCTTCAGAAGTATGAGATGAACCCCAAAAACTTGGAAAGGTGGATCTCTCTCACACGTACCAACACAGACTATCCCCCAATTTAACTGATCCCCAAAGGTTTTTGATTAAATAGCGGAATAGAAAATATGATCCAAAAAAAGTGTATGTATATCACACGTACACAACCACACTAGGCCCCAATTACTATTGTTTGTACCCCTAAAAGGCTAGATGAGGAGTAGGGGGGGTATGGAACAGGCAGCACCCTCAAACCTTCAGAAGTATGAGATGAACCCCAACAACTTGGAAAGGTGGATCTCTCTCACACGTACCAACACAGACTATCCCCCAATTTAACTGATCCCCAAAGGTTTTTGATTAAATAGCGGAATAGAAAATATGATCCAAAAAAAGTGTATGTATATCACACGTACACAACCACACTAGGCCCCAATTACTATTGTTTGTACCCCTAAAAGGCTAGGAGTAGGGGGAGTATGGAACAGGCAGCACCCTCAAACCTTCAGAAGTATGAGATGAACCCCAACAACTTGGAAAGGTGGATCTCTCTCACACGTACCAACACAGACTATCCCCCAATTTAACTGATCCCCAAAGGTTTTTGATTAAATAGCGGAATAGAAAATATGATCCAAAAAAAGTGTATGTATATCACACGTACACAACCACACTAGGCCCCAATTACTATTGTTTGTACCCCTAAAAGGCTAGATGAGGAGTAGGGGGAGTATGGAACAGGCAGCACCCTCAAATCTTCAGAAGTATGAGATTGTGTTCACTGTACCCCACAAAGATTGAGTTCACTGCACCCCACAATGATTGTGTTCACTGCACCCCACAAAGATTGTGTTCACTGCACCTCACAAAGATTGTGTTCACTGTACCCCCCAAAGATTGTGTTCACTGCACCCCACAAAGATTCTGTTCACTGTACCCCACAAAGATTGTGTTCACTGCACCCTAAAAGGATGTTGTTCACTGCACCCCACAAAGATTGTGTTCACTGCACCCTAAAAGGATGTTGTTCACTGCACCCCAAAAAGATTGTGTTCACTGTACCCCCCCAAAGATTGTGTTCACTGCACCCCACAAAGATTGTGTTCACTGCACCCCAAAAAGATTGTGTTCACTGTACCCCCCAAAGATTGTGTTCACTGCACCCCAAAAAGATTGTGTTCACTGTACCCCCCAAAGATTGTGTTCACTGCACCCCACAAAGATTCTGTTCACTGTACCCCACAAAGATTGTGTTCACTGCACCCCAAAAAGATTGTGTTCACTGTACCCCCCCAAAGATTGTGTTCACTGCACCCCACAAAGATTCTGTTCACTGCACCCCACAAAGGATTTTGTTCACTGCACCCCAAAAAGATTGTGTTCACTGCACCCCAAAAAGGATTTTGATCACTGCACCCCAAAAAGGATGTTGTTCACTGCACCCCAAAAATGATTTTGTTCACTCCACCCCAAAAAGATTGTGTTCACTGCACCCCACAAAGATTGTGTTCACTGCACCCCAAAAAGATTGTGTTCACTGTACCCCCCAAAGATTGTGTTCACTGCACCCCACAAAGATTCTGTTCACTGTACCCCACAAAGATTGTGTTCACTGCACCCCAAAAAGGATGTTGTTCACTGCACCCCAAAAAGGATGTTGTTCACTCCACCCCAAAAAGATTGTGTTCACTGCACCCCACAAAGATTGTGTTCACTGCACCCCAAAAAGATTGTGTTCACTGCACCCCAAAAATGATTTTGTTCACTGCACCCCAAAAAGGATTTTGTTCACTGCACCCCAAAAAGGATGTTGTTCACTCCACCCCAAAAAGATTGTGTTCACTGCACCCCAAAAAGATTGTGTTCACTGCACCCCACAAAGGATTTTGTTCACTGCACCCCAAAAAGATTGTGTTCACTGCACCCCAAAAAGGATGTTGTTCACTGCACCCCAAAAAGGATTTTGTTCACTGCACCCCAAAAAGATTGTGTTCACTGCACCCCACAAAGGATTTTGTTCACTGCACCCCACAAAGATTGTGTTCACTGCACACCAAAAAGGATTGTGTTCACTGCACCCCAAAAAGATTTTGTTCACTGCACCCCAAAAAGATTGTGTTCACTGCAGCCCAAAAAGATTGTGTTCACTGCAGCCCAAAAAGATTGTGTTCACTGCAGCCCAAAAAGATTGTGTTCACTGCAGCTCACACACAGAAAAATGGATGTGGATCACTGACACCTGCCTATCTCCAATCCCACACCACACAGCAATATCGATTGTAGTTTGTAGAACACAGTTTCCCTAAAATTCAGCAGACTCTGTCCCTAACAGGATTGAGAAGAGATCGTAGATCAGGATTGAGTGCAGATTCACCCCACCCCCCACACAGCAATATCGATTGTAGTTTGTAGAAGACACTGACCCTATAATTCAGCAGACTCTATCCCTAAAATGCCTACAACTCGCCCTGCCTAAACACTCCGACCTGTCCCTCAATTCTATCCGGACACAAATGGTTTTTTCCTGCCTATCTTTCCCTAATCAGCAGCCAGCACATTGATGTGTGCTCTGTCCCTTAGCTAAGCAGCAGAATGACGCTGCTGCGGCGGCTGCCTCGAACTTATAAAGACTTGGTCACATGCTTCAGACGGCCAATCACAGCTACTAAGACATTTGCAGGCATGGCTGGGATGGCTTAAGGCACACCAGTTAAACGATTGTTGATTGGCTGTTGAAAGCCCGCCATGAAAAGAGCGCCAAAGCATGCAAAACCCGGAAATAAAACGACCGAACACGGATTTTTACCCGAACATACAGTAAAGTGTCCGTGTCCGTGTTCGGGTAAAAAAAATCCAATTATTCGGTACGAACACGAATAATACAGTCCGTGTTCGCTCAACACTAAACGCCATATTGGATTCATACTGGTGTAGTTATTTCAGTTTAGAGCTCCTTCCATCTAGTGGCCTTGGGTGGTCTGCCCTTCAGCGCATGTGGTCATTCTGGTCTCTGGTACAGTGGGAAATATCGGTCTGTCTTGGTCTCGCTCGCCCTGGGGAAGCCTTGCTGCGAAATGCGTCGGCTTGCTGGGGGCCCCTGGACCGTGCAATATAGAGACCAATACCATCTATCGATACAGTAGTATCGGCTTTACCTACTGGGAGTATATTTCTACACATGTGGTTTCTTTTAGATGTATTGACCTTGATATACTGTATGTCTATGTGATATATATTTTTTATATATTTGTTTTTTTAATAAAATATGTATTTTATGCAATAATTGTGTGAGACTTGTGATCCTCTTCTTCCCATTGGCCTCTCATAAGCCCTATCTTTTTCTTTTCCTTTTGATACAATATATTAATAGGGGTATGGGCCGTAATTTGTATTTGTGTAAAGAGAGGAGTTCTGGGTAAAACATTCCCCACATTCTGGACAGGAATACGGCTTCTCCCCCATGTGAGACCTTTGATGTCTGTAAAGATTGAACTTCAAAGAAAAACATTTCCCACACTCAGGACAGGAATACGGCTTCTCCCCCATGTGAGACCTTTGATGTCTGTAAAGATTGAACTTCAAAGAAAAACATTTCCCACACTCAGGACAGGAATACGGCTTCTCACCCATGTGAGACCTTTGATGTCTGTAAAGATTGAACTTCAAAGAAAAACATTTCCCACACTCAGGACAGGAGAGTGGCTTCTCCCCAAGTGAGACTGATGTGAAAGAAGATGTGATTTATTTAAAAACATTTCCGACATTCAGAACAGGAATACGGCTTTTTACCTATGTGTAATTTCGGATCTCTGTAAAGAGAGAGGACTTGTCTGAAAAATCATTTCCTGCACTAAGGACAAGAAAATGGATTCTCCCCTGTATGAGATCTTTGATGTCTGATAAGATGTGATTTGCTTACAAAACATTTCTCACACTCTGGACAGGAATACGGCTTTTCCCCCGTGTGAGTTCTCAGATGTACGTTAAGAGTGGATTTCCTTGAAAAACCTTTCCCACATTCAGGACAGGAATGTGGCTTCTCACCCGTGTGCCCTTTCTGATGATCATAAAGATGTGCCTTCTCTGTAAAACATTTGCCGCACTCAGGACAGGAAAATGGCTTCTCCCCAGTGTGAGATCTCTGATGTGAGATCAGATGAGAGTTACTTGCAAAACATTTCCCGCACTCAGGACAGGAATATGGCTTCTCCCCTCTGTGAGACCTCTGATGTCTGTAGAGATTAGATGTCTGTGAAAAACATTTCCCGCACTCAGGGCAGGAATGTGGCTTCTCACCTGTGTGAGATCTTTTATGCACATAAAGACGGTGTTTAAAAAAGAAACACTTCCCGCACTCAGTACAGGAATACTTCTTATCCGTTGGAAGGGCGGCACTGTCCCTCACAGTCTGAGGTTCCTCAGGATAAGAGGAATACGATGGTCCATCTACACTGTGTGGTACCGGATGGACATTTGAGGTAGCCGGGTTTTCTCCTGGACTATACTGGGTGATGTCCTCATCTTCTACTTTACAGTCTGGAGACAAAGTGAGACAATCCTCTGAGGTTTTCCTCATCTTCCGTCCATGAACTAAAATAGAAATATAAAGATTATTACTAGACATGAGCAGATTGGTTCCCCTAAACCAGGACTCCACCCACATCAGGCAGATTTGTCTCTGAGGATCTTACAATTCCCCCCTCAAGGTAACTAGTAAATGGGTCCTCTGATATCCTACCAGTTCATTTCTTTATTCATGGACCTTATTGAGAGAGTGAGGAAACAACGAGAACTGTCATTTATAGGAGTGACAGTGATGAGGGGATTATAGGACGAGTGTCACCTCCCCCTCTATCACTCATTGCCATCTTCCCAACACAAGAAGACATGCACTATCTTATTTATTACAAGATTTAGTCATGAATAACAGCTGGGCTGAGCCCCACCAGAGGTCAGAGTGTGAGGATGGGGGGGAGAACAACCAAGATGAAGACTGGACTGATCCTGAAGACCACCATCATTGAGTTATTGACTCCTCCCTCATTATCACTTTCTGTTTAAGGTTCCAAAGTTCAAAGGATGTTATCACATTATTATCACCATGTAAAAGTCTGTGCTCCAATCAAATCATCAGATATAAAATGTCCAACTGGTAGAAAATGGGTGTAAGAAAAGAGAATCCATATTATGTGTATATATGGCAGTGGGTAGAGAGCAGAAGTCAGGACTATGTAATGTACAATATATTGTATAATTATACAGTGTATGGGTCAGGACTCATAATATTGGTGTTCAGTAATCAGTGGAAGATTACAGCGGGTATAGAAAAGAATCGCTCCCCCTTTAAAATAATCACATTTTGTTGCTTTGCAGCCTAAAATTACGACAGACACGGTTTTTGTTTTATCCAGCTGTATTTACTTCCAAGTGAAAGATATAACACCAACATGTCAGAAAAAAATTCAAAAACAGAATCACCAAGTTGGAAAAAGGATCCCCCCCCCCATATTTGTGTCAGTATTTTGCTGAACCACCTTTTGCTTCAATTCCAGTCTTTAGCCTGTTGGGATTTTTTTCTACTAACTTTGCACATATTTGCCCACTCTTCTTTGCAGAACTGCTCAAGTTCAGTGAAATTTGATGGTGACTGTTATATTCTCCGTGTTGTGAGAGACACAGGACTCTGGTCTGGAACAACGGTTGTTTATTCAGGACTCTCTGTACACTCCAACATGCATTACAGGACAGCTCTGCATATCAATACATCTCTACATGTGTCTCCAAGATGGCCACTCTGCCCCTTGACCCTTGTCATCACTCCTGGGTGGAGCCAGCCTTAAAGTGACAGTACATGTGAAACCCTTCAGGTATAACACCTTCCATCCATCCCTAAAAAAAAACAACAAAAAAAAAAAAAACACAACAATACGAGAACAGGCATAAAACAGTAACTAATAATTGTCCAATACAGTTCTCCAACTCAGGAGATTTACATGGCTTCTTCCGCGTCCGGATGTGAGAACAACTTCCAGGGACGCTACGGGGAGAACATTACAGCGGATCACTTTCGGTGGGCCCGTCGAAAGTCTCGTAACCGCTCTTGCATTTGAAACCGGTCAGGAGGGCGACAGTGTCGTTGAGGACGGACACCCAGGGCCTCGGGGCCGGAGGAAGCAGGGCTGGCCGGAATGGACACCGGCGGGGCCAAGAGGGGATCCCCTATCTCAGAGGGTGAACAGACCTCTGGACCAGGGCTGGAGGGCTCTGTTGGAGCTGAGTTCAAAAGTTCAGAGTCTCCCCAAGCATCAGTCTCAATGCCTCCTGATCCGGTAGGAGCAGATCCTTGAGATACTGGAGGTGCAGCCGATGTCAGGGATTCGGGCAGCTGAGAACGAGGACGCAATTGGTCTGCATGCCTTCTGCAAATGGAACCATCTTCCAGACAGACCCGATACATTTTGGGTCCCAAAGTCTCTTCGACTATAGCAGGAAGCCAACGAGCGTTGGAAGCGCCATAAGATCGAGCCCATACCTTTTGCTGGGCTGTAAACCGGGGAATCTCGTTGTGTTCGACCCTCTTGTCTTGGGACTGCCGTACATGTTCCTGGACCGTCTGAGGGCGGAGCATATCCAAAACAGTCCATGGCTGCCGACCCAAAAGAAGTTCAGCTGGAGTTTTCCCAGTAGTTGCATGTGGTGTGGTTCTGTAAGCAGAAAGGAAGGAGTCCAGCTGCTGGGGTGACAGGGACTGTTGTTCACTTGTAGCCACAGTAGCTTTGAAATAGCGTTTGAAGGTCTGTACAAACCTTTCTGCTTGACCATTTGTAGCCGGGTGGTAAGGTGCGGTCAACTTGTGTTTGATGTTGTGGGCAGTCAGGAAACCCTGAAACTCCTGGCTTGTGAATTGTGCACCGTTGTCTGTGACAATTTCTCTGGGGTATCCAAACGTAGCAGCGAGATGTAACAGTATGGAAATCGTCGCCTTAGTCGTTGGCTGGGTAACAGGAATGACCTCAGGCCACTTTGAATGGGCATCAATAATGATCAAAAAGGTGTGTCCTCTGATCGGGCCTGCAAAGTCCAGGTGTAGGCGAAACCAGGGGACCGTGGGCCAAGTCCAGGGCTGGACGCACCCTCGAGGAGGGTCTCTTGCAGTTTGTGCACATCCAGCACACGCATTCACATATGTCGTGATATCGGAGTCGAGGTTCGGCCACCACACATAGCCTCGGGCCTTTTGTTTCATACGTGTGCCCCCGGGATGACCAGCATGTAGCAAGTCCAGAATGTGTCTCCGGAGGGTCTGTGGAACGATCACTCGGTCTCCCCATAAAACACAGTTGCCAGCCACAGTTAATTCCAGACGCCTACGGAAGTAAGGTTCATAATCCTGTGTGACAGTTGCAGGCCAACCGTACCGTACCCAGGAGAGTATTGTCTGAAGGAAGGTATCCTTGGCTGTATGGGCTGCTACTTCCCCGGAAGACAGAAAGGACAGACTGGTGTAACGACAACTCTTGACAGGTGGAGAAGAGTCTGTTAATGTCCTTGTTAGCCGGGACATGGCGTCCGCATTAGCATTGGCATCATGGCTGCGATACTGGATTTTGTAGCTATATGCTCCCAAGAATAGGGCATAGCGTTGAAGACGGGCCGCAGTCGTCTGGGAGATGCCTTTGTCAGGGCTAAAGATCTGAAGGAGTGGTTTATGATCAGTCAGTATGGTGAATTCCCTACCATACAGGTAAAGATGAAACTTCTTAATTGCCCATATGAGCGCCAGAGCCTCTTTGTCAATGTGAGAGTAATTGCTTTCTGCTTTTGTCAAGGACCTGGAGGCGAATGCCACAGGTTTCTCCGACCCATCTGGTAAAACGTGAGATAGTACAGCCCCTAGACCATAGGGTGAGGCATCACAAGCCAAGGTGAGAGGCCTTTGGAGGTCATAGTGCACGAGCATGCGTGACGCCAACAGCTTTCGCTTAGAAACTTCAAAAGCACGTTGGCATGCAGCCGACCAGTTCCATCTGGAGTGTTTCTCCAAAAGCTTGTTCAACGGAAACAAAGTGTGTGCTAGATCCGGCAGGAATTTGTGGTAATAGTTCAGCAAGCCCAGGTATGATCGCAGCTGTTGGACGTTGGTTGGGGCTGGAGCTTTTACTAAAGCATCAACTTTGGCTTCCGTGGTGTGTATACCCTCTGCATCCACAAGGTGGCCACAAAACTCCAATTTAGGTACCATGAATTGGCATTTCGCTAAGTTCACTTTTAGACCCTGCTCTTGGAGTCTGGCCAACACAAGCTCCACGTTATGCTTGTGTTCCTGGTCCGTCAGGCCCGTGATGAGCATGTCATCTAACAGGCACTGTGTGAAAGGAATGTCTGCCAAAATCTCATCCATTTTGCGTTGCCAAATGGCTGGGGCGGAGGCTACACCAAACACCATCCGATTGTATTCATACAGTCCCTTGTGAGTGTTGATGGTTAGAAACTTACGGGACGAAGGGTGGACCTCAAACTGTAAATAAGCTTGCCTGAGATCAAGCTTGGTGAACTTTTGACCTCCTGCAAGAGAGGCAAAAATGTCATCTACTCTGGGTAGGGGATACTGGTCTATCTCCAGTTGAGAATTTAGTGCCATGCGGAAATCGCCACAAATGCGTAAGTCCCCATTCACTTTCTTTACTGGTACAACTGGTGATGCCCACTCGCTGTGCTCTACCTTTGAGATGACACCTTGTTCCTCCAGCCGGCTTAGTTCAGCTTCCACACCTGCTCGGAGTGCGAAAGGTACCGTCCGAGCTTTGAAGAACCTAGGCTGGGCATTGGGTTTCAGCCTGAGTCTCACACAGTCATGCTTTATTTTTCCCAAATGGTGATCAAAGACTTGTGGGAATCGCTGTTTCAGGGATTCCACCCATCCCTCGTTATCTCTTGATGTGATGGTCACAGTGTTGCAGGGGTTAATGGCGATGTCTGGCATGCCAAAGTGAGCAATCCAGTCTCTCCCAAAGAGAGGGGGTCCCCCATGTTCTAGGATATACAATGGCATTCTCTTTGTCTGACCCTTGTAGGATACCTGTACTTTCACGTAACCCAGTGGGTGGAGTATCTGCTTTGAGTATGTCTGCAGTTTGATTGGTGTTGGACGGACAGTTGTTCGGATCAGAAGTTTTCTCCATTGTTTCTGGGTGATAACTGAAACTGCTGCTCCTGTGTCTACATCCATCTTGAGTTTCTTTCCTTCCACGGTTACCTCTACAGTCATTGCTGAGGGTGCTGAATGCATATGATGTATGTCCAATCTGTGGAGCACTTCCTCATCCTCTGATTCCGATGACGATGTATATCTTCCCACCATATATGCCTTTGTCCTGGTGTTCAGAGGTTGTTTATTTCGCACCTTCTTACTACGGCAGACTCGTTTCAGATGGCCTGCCTTTCCACAATTATGACAGAGCTGATCCTTAAACCGGCAGACTTTGTGATCATGGTCTGTATTCCCACAACGGTAGCAAGCTGACTCCCGGCTTGGTGAGGGTCTATATTTACAGTTAGCTGCAGTTTGCTTGACTGCTGTTCTGAAAACTTCCTCTTTAACCTGGGGGTTCAATCTGCTCTGGGGGTTCAATGCCTCTGTATCTTTCACAGCCATTTCCATCACTGAAGCTATCTCAATTGCCTTTGTAAGGGTAAGGTCTTTCTCTGTTAACAGTCTCTTTTGGCTAGACTCACTATTCAGTCCCATGACAAACTTATCCCTCAGTGCAGTCGGTAAATACTCCCCAAAAGAACAGGTTGAGGCTAGTCTGCGAAGGGCAAGCACATAAGCCTTAATATCTTCACCTGGCTGCTGCTGCCGCTGATAGAACCTGAATCTCTCTGCAATCTCTAGTGGTTTAGGCTGGAAGTGATTCCCTAACAGTGTCAGGAGCTCTGCCAAAGTCTTAGTTGCTGGTTTTTCAGGGAAAAGGAGATCCCTAAGAGTGTCATATGTCCTAGCACCAACCAGTGTCAGAAACACTGCTACTTGCCTGTCGCCTGGGATGGCATTTGCACAGAAATATTGTTCTAATCTTTCAATCCAGGAGCTCCACGATGTCTGTTCGCCATCAAATTCACTTAATGTCCCGATCAATGACATTTTCCTGCTGGGCTCTGTGGTTTGTATTCAGCTGACAATCCAGAGTTTTTTTTTTTTTTTCCTTCTTTTCCTTTCTCACACGGATAGTAACCTTGTAAATCCCATCCTCGTCGCCACTGTTATATTCTCCGTGTTGTGAGAGACACAGGACTCTGGTCTGGAACAACGGTTGTTTATTCAGGACTCTCTGTACACTCCAACATGCATTACAGGACAGCTCTGCATATTAATACATCTCTACATGTGTCTCCAAGATGGCCACTCTGCCCCTTGACCCTTGTCATCACTCCTGGGTGGAGCCAGCCTTAAAGTGACAGTACATGTGAAACCCTTCAGGTATAACAGTGACCATATGTGGACTGCAGTCTTCAAGCCATTCCACAGATTTTCAATGGGGTTTAAGTCTGGGCTCTGACTAGGCCATGCAAGAACATTCACCTTTTCCTCCTTCAACCATTGTGTGCTCATTGTTGCTGTGTGCTTTGGGTCATTGTCACGTTGGAAGGTAAACTTTCTTCCCATTGACAACTTTCTGGCAGAAGGCAGCAGATTTTCCGTATGAATTGGATGGTATTTTGCCCCATCCATTTTTCCTTCTATCCTGACAAGTGCTCCACTCCCTGCTGCAGAGAAACACCCCCATAACAGGATATTATCACCTCCCATACCAGGATATTACCACCTCCATACCAGGAGATTACCACCCACATAACAGGAGATTACCACCTCCATACCAGGATATTACCACCCACATAACAGGAGATTACCATCTCCATACCAGGATATTACCACCCACATAACAGGAGATTACCACCCACATAACAGGATATTACCACCTCCATACCAGGATATTACCACCCACATACCAGGATATTACCATCTCCATACCAAGATATTACCACCCCCATACCAGGATATTACCACCTCCATACCAGGATATTACCACCCACATACCAGGATATTACCACCTCCATACCGGGATATTACCATCTCCATACCAAGATATTACCACCTCCATACCAGGATATTACCACCTCCATACCAGGATATTACCATCTCCATACCAAGATATTACCACCCCCATACCAGGATATTACCACCCACGTAACAGGATATTACCACCTCCATACCAGGATATTACCACCCACATACCAGGATATTACCACCCACATACCAGGATATTACCACCCACATACCAGGATATTACCACGTCCATACCAGGATATTACCACCTCCATACCAGGATATTACCATCTCCATACCAGGATATTACCATCTCCATACCAGGATATTACCACCTCCATACCAGGATATTACCACCTCCATGCTTTACTGCAGGAATCAAGTTCATGAAAAGTGCAGCGCAACAACGTTCATAAAAAATCTTCATAGGAAAAACGGATCACCAGCAAAGATAGAGAGGCAGCTGTGCATCAGAAATGTGACATGATACTCATCCACTCATCTAAGGGTATCAGGTACTCCATCCCATCACCAAATGCAATTGTGGCCGCTCACCTTATAAGCATGACCCCTGACTTAATAGGACAGTAATATCATGCTTTTTCAATTATGGGTAACATATAGGATGGTGACTCGGATGGTCCATCCTCAGATGTATCAGATATGCCGAGTGTATGAAAAAATCAAGTGAGGGACAAATAGTGATCTCCGCTAAAACATGATTTACTATAGATAGAATTAAAATCAAATTTACAAGTCTGGCACTTGTACTTAAGTGCAAAGTACAGCACTCTGTAAACAGCAATCTGCATGGATCGCGCAACAACAAGATAGCTGTGGGTGACGTCAGGACTCATGATTCCTCCTCCCGTACGCGTTACGTCCAGGGCTAAACTTTATCAGAGGGAATTCCTGCTGTTTACAGAATGCTTTACTTTGCACTTGAGTACAAGTGCCAGACTTGTAAGTGTGATTTTAATTCTATCTATAGTAAATCATGTCTTAGCGGATAGCACTGTTTGTATCTCTTGTAATGATTTAGGGCGATTAAACTCAAGTGGTGCATGCGATTTGAAGAAGTAGTGTCAGTCCAGACTGCATATTTATAAGAGCATGGCAGCCCATTTTTATTTAACCACTTAAGCCCGGGAGGATTTGGCTGCTCAAAGACCAGGGCCTATTTTGCGATTCGGCACTGCGTGATTTTAACGGACTATTGCACGGTCGAGCGATGCTGTACCCAAATTAAATTGATGTACCACAAACAGGGCTTTCTTTTGGTGGTATTTGATCACCTGTGCGATTTTTACTTTTTGCGCTATAAACAGAAAAAGCGACAATTTTGAAAAAATAACAATATTTTTCACATTTTTTTATATGAAATTCCCCCAAAAAAATGTAAAAATCAAACTTTTTTAACATTTTAGGCCAATTTGTTTTTTGCTACATATTTTTGGTAAAAAAGGAAAGATGTTTTTTTTTTTTTAACTAGTAATGGTGGCGATCTGCGATTTTTGCGGGACTGCGACATTGCGGCGGCCAGATCGGAACCCTGACTAACATTTTTGACACTTTTAGGGGTACCAGTGACATTACTACAGTAATCAGTGCTATACATATGGACTGTTACTGTAAAAATGGCACTGGCAGGGAAGGGGTTAACTTTAGTGATCAAGGGGTTAAGTGTGTCCCTAGAGGTGTGATTATTACTGTCAAGGGGTGTGGCTTGTGATGTAACCACAGAGACATATGATCCTACATAGCAGGATCATGTAGTCTCTGCAGTTACACCAGGGAGAATGACAGGCGGCTTTGTTTACATCATCCGTCTGCCTTTCTCCCTCTGTAGCGGGAGATCGCGAGTGACCGGCAGACATTGGAGCCGCCGGTCACTCGCGCAGGGATGTCAGGGAACAAGCGGGGGCGGGAGCGCACCTCCAGCGGCGCACGCTCGCCCCCAAAAGACTCGTGGGCGAGCGACGTACCGGTACGTAGCTTTGCCCAGGAGGGGCTGACTGCCGCCGTATATAGTCGTGCGGCGGTCGGCAAGTGGTTAAAGAGCGGAAAATTCACAAAACCACAGCAATTTTCCTCGCAGGGGGTTCCACCATTACTGTATATGGTTAATTCAGCCTCCTGGCTTACTCACATGCCACACAGCTGCTTCAGGCCTCACGCCTAGGCCTAAGGTCTGAACCAAAGACCAACACAAGTATCCTTTGACCAAGCTTCCTTGGGATCAGCTTCCTACTGCGCTGTTGCGGAATACATCTGCCACCTGCAGACCTTGCAATAAGCGTATTTTGATTGGTTTGCGCAAAAGTTATTGCGTCTATTAACTACGGGAAAGATTTAGGTCATTTTTATTATTTTTTTTTTTTTCACTAGTAATGGCGGCGATCTGCAATTTTTTGCGGGACTGTGACATTGCGGCGGACAGATCATACCCCTAACTGTCATTTTTGACACTTTTGGGGGTACCAGTGACATTACTACAGTAATCAGTGCTATAAATATGCACTGTTACTGTAATAATGACACTGGCAAGGAAGGGGTTAACCCTGTGGGCGATCAAAGGGTTATATGTGTACCTAGGGGAGTGATTCTAACAGTTAGAATCACCGTTTTTAGTGTGTGTGATCTTTTTTTTTTGGTGGCGAGTTTTTTTTTTTTTGGCCCGGCAGTGTATAATGGGAGGGGGGTGAGGAAAAAAACAAAAAACAAAACCACCCAACTGGGGGGGAGGTGAAGGGGAGGAAAGGCGGAGATAGAAGATATCCACCTAGTGATGGTGTACCTTGGCACCCCAGATGTTTTGGAACTATGTTTCCCATGATGCTCAACCACACTTCAGAGTGCATGAGCATCATGGGAAATGTAGCCCCAAAACATCTGGGGTGCCAAGGCTTGCCATCACTGAATTCCTAGCTCTTCCCATTTTTTTTCTTTTTTCTCCTCCCCCTCTCATTGTATTTCCAATGGGTGTTTTATTATATACAAATTTTGTTTATTTTATTTATTTTTTCCAAAAAGTGTATTGAAGGAACAAGGTATAATAACAGAATTTTGTTTATGTTATGTATATGTTCTGGTATAATACTTTTGTGTGTTATTTTAAATATTTTCTTTAAATTCTAATATATACAGCTGGCTGCTTATCGCTGGCACAGATTTTGATGAAGCACTGAAGAGCGAAACGCATCAATCCTGCATTTGTATTTTCTGTGAACATTACTTGAGATTGTGTTACACAATGCAGTGTGTTGTTTGAAAGTACCGAGTCCTGTATTTATAAGACTCTATGCTGAAATTTTTAATCTTTAGAATATGTAATAGAATAAAGCTTATATGTTTTATAATTGAGTTTTTTTCTGTTATGTAAACATACGGCACATTTAAATTCGCTTATCTCACTACACACATTTATATCTAATGTGAATAAATGTCTTGTACCAAATACCTTCTCCTTATCATCAATAGATTTCACTTTGCTTCTAGGCATTGATAAAGCCTTTGAAATTTTCTCCTGACTTGTGCCTGTCCACAACTTTATCCCGGAGATCCTGGTGACAGTGTCTTGCTGTAACGCTCCTGCGTTTTACATATGATGTGGATTTTCAGCTGCAGAAATATTCCACCTCAGTAGTCATGTAGAGAAACGCTGAGACACCATTCCCAACTCTCAATGACTCATCATGTGTGGATGATCTCAATTCAGCAAGTAAATACACACACTCAATAAGATGTTTCCTAGAGTGACTTATGTATATAGTAACACAGTGATGATAGGCTGAAGAGACAGGTTGGGTAGAGATGGTAGATGACAGACACTTGAAAGGAAATGTTCTTGAAAGTAAGATAGTAGCAGATGGGATGCAGATAGGTTTAGCAATCATGTATGGTAGCAGATGACAGAGTAGCAGGTGGACATACAAGAGAGATCAACCCAGTGCAAGAACAGGTGGTAGTAGGCTCAAGAGCTAGCAATCTTAGATAATGCAGATGTAGTAATAGTCCTTAGTATGCAGAGCTAGATAGTGTAAGCTTTAGTATAAAGGTTATAGAGGTTTCCCCTGTGGGGTACTTATCACTAATAGCAATGTAGCAGAGGAGAGGTTCGGCAAGAGCGGATGATCCGGTAGCGGGATACAGGGATCAGCGCAGCGTGGTTCCGACAGCGAGGTATGCTTGCAAGCATGAGAGCTTCAAGACAGGTTAGCATCAAGGCACAAAGCAGTTTGAACGAACACATGTGAGTGAGAGCCGGCGATCTAAATAGCCATCCAGTCCGGCGCTCAGTGATGACAGCATCAGTCTTAAAGGTGTATGCGCACCTTACCAAAAGAGAATGGTGGGGCGCATACACTTATGAAAGAGTAATTAGGGTACCCAAAGACCAGAACATTACACTTGCCACCCATGATTGATTGTTTGCTTCAGTTACCAGGAAAGCTCTTTTCATGCTGAGCTCATCAAAATGACCACAGCTGATCACAGTTGAAAGTCAAATGGCTTTGTGTGCCATTAAGAAGTTTATTAGCTACAAGTCATTTTTAGGAGGGGGTTTGATACTTTTTCCAACTCAGTGATTCTGTTTTTGATTTTTTTTTTGACATGTTGGTTTTATATCTTTCACTTGGATGTTAGAAGGTGCAAATCTAGCTGGATAAAATGAAAACTGTGTCTGCCTTCATTTCGGGCTCCAAAGCAACAAAATGTGATTGTTTTAAAGAATATAAAATTTTATTTTATATTCTTTTCTATGCCCACTGTAAAATGTTTACTGAGGAAAGTTGCAGAGGTCGCACACCGCTGCCTCCCATCTCCTGAGACTGCACTCAGTGACTTGGGTCTGAGACTATACAGACATATCCCTCCACCCGGCACAGCCAACAAACCACAGTACCGGTAATCCTAGGAAAATTGCACTGTCAGAGATCTTGCTAGACACAGGCATGGGGCAGAAGACCCAAGGTACATGCCTCAGGTGCTTAGGTCAAGCCTAGGAGAAAATGAAAATTTTTCTGGTAGCCGAACCCCAGAATCTCCATAAATCCAGTCTAGATACATGAATTGTGTCTGCAGCACAGAGAAGGAAGATTATCCGAGAGAAATTCTGAACGGGAACACAGCTTGGGCCAGGATATTACAGACTAATATTGTCCAGTCCCCGTCTATATCTTAACCAGCCAGTGAGTGGTACAATTAGAGGAATGTATTTAGTGTTAATGACCCACCTGTGCTGATCTCTGTAGGAGTGTCCTCCTCTATAAATGTCCCCGTTATTCCATCCTCCTCCATAGACTGCTGATCATCTCTCACATACCCCTCTTCTTCTTCTGCTTTTATCTCAACTTTTATATCTATCAGATCTTCACCCTAAACCAAGAGAATGAGAGAAAATATAATCTGTAAAATATAAGCTCACATAAAGAATCCATACATCATCTTCATGTCCATGTTCTAGATGCTCCGTCCCACCAACCTTGTAACAGAGAGGGATGGTGTGACCTTCCTGTGTGGAATCCCGGGAATACAGAGGACGGAGACATCTCTCTGGTGGGTTCCTGGTATTAGGTGGCTCCATCATATCCTTGTGTCCTTCTGAAAACTCCTCCATCACTCCATACTCCTCATCCTCCTCTTTATACTCTTCTTTAACAACAATATTATAATCAAGGTTTTCAATCTGCAATATATAAAAAATAAATTAATTTTAATAAACATCCTTGTGTATAAATTACAACCACTAATAATTGTCAGTCATCTACCTGATGATGGTGAGGGATGGTGTGACCTTCCTGTGTGGAATCCCGGGAATACAGAGGACGGGGACATCTCTCTGGTGGGTTCCCATTACTGGATCCATCTGTAGGAAACACACACACTGACTTTATACATTGTTTCTATGTGTTTATCAGATGATGGGGGATCTAGGTGGACCCTCCGTACTGCTCTCTCCTTTACAATAAAGTCTCCTCTTACCCGGTGATGTGAGGGGCGGCTGATTCTCCATCATGACGTCCTTGTAGAGATCCTTGTGTCCTTCTAAATACTCCCACTCCTCCATGGAGAAATAGACAGTGACATCCTGACACCTTATAGGAACCTGACACACACAATGATACAGTCACCATCCAGACACATCCCTTGTCTGTTACTGGATAATGTCCCAGAATTCCCAGCACCGCTCACCTCTCCTCAATGATCTCTCCGGTGACTTCTCGAATCTTCTTTTTTATTTCTCTATTCTACCAGGGAGGGAGGTGGAGGCAATGTGATGGTCATATGATCTCCAGACTTCACAGGAGGAGAACTCTAGATTTGAACACAAATAGTAAAATCAAATGAGATTCCCAGAATCCTCCTCACCTCCCCATTCAGGTCTCCGTTTTGTCAAAGCACCACTTCAGTCTGAACTATAGTTTACCCACACTACATAGGTAAAAAGACATTCTGACATCATTACATACAATGCTGGTCCAACAGTCCTGACTTGCATGTGAGCATTTCACATCGTAAGAGCTTTAGAAAAAAAATACATAAGAACCAGATAGAAGGAATAGCTGTGAGGTCAGTGTGATGTCATAGGATTCTCTGACACTGGATGGAGGGACATTGGGAGGAGGAGCTGTGAGGTCAGTGTGATGTCATAGGATTCTCTGACACTGGATGGAGGGACATTGGGAGGAGGAGCTGTGAGGTCAGTGTGATGTCATAGGATTCTCTGACACTGGATGGAGGGACATTGGGAGGAGGAGCTGTGAGGTCAGAGTGATGTCATAGGATTCTCTGACTCTGGTTGGAGGGACATTGGGAGGAGGAGCTGTGAGGTCAGTGTGATGTCATAGGATTCTCTGACTCTGGATGGAGGGACATTGGGAAGAGGAGCTGTGAGGTCAGTGTGATGTCATAGGATTCTCTGACTCTGGTTGGAGGGACATTGGGAGGAGGAGCTGTGAGGTCAGTGTGATGTCATAGGATTCACTGACTCTGGATGGAAGGACATTGGGGGGAGGAGCTGTGAGGTCAGTGTAATGTCACAGGATTCTCTGACTCTGGATGGAGGGACATTGGGAGGAGGAGCTGTGAGGTCAGTGTGATGTCATAGGATTCTCTGACTCTGGATGGAGGGACATTGGGAGGAGGAGCTGTGAGGTCAGTGTGATGTCATAGGATTCACTGACTCTGATTGGAGGGACATTGGGAGGAGGTACTGTGTGGTCAATGTGATGTCATAGGATATTCTGTCTCTGATTGGAGGGACATTTGGAGGAAGGTACTGTGAGAGGCTCTCTGTGAGGTTTCTGTACACAGAATCATTTCTCCCGGGTGCGTCCCACCTCTCCTAAACTGAAAGAGGAACGTTATCGTTGGGCTTTGCCAGGACACATCGTATTCCTGTGATCTCTGTGGCTTCCGGAGACTTTACTCATCACATTTTAGGATAAATATCTGAGACTGGGATCATTATGGAGACATTTGTTTTCAGGATATTTACTACTAATTACATTTTTCCTTCTTTCTTCCTCAATTTTATAAAATAAAGACATACATATGCTAATGCCCCCTAAATAATCTCCCATCCACCCGCCACTAATAAAAGTCGTATAATCCATTAGTATAGACTGATGAGGTGAGAAGGTAATTGGTGGGAAGGTGAAACATCTCCAGAATGAGGAGAATGTTCCGGTCCCATAAGTGGGGAAATATTCTGCCCCTGAAGGGGTTAATCTAGGTTTCCACACTATATATGTGTGTATCATCATCTGCTGGAGATAAAAGACGTCACAGTGACTATGGAGGAAGAGGACGGACATGACGGGGGGTTACTGGGTGTAAATAGAAAATAAGATCTTATTACCTCCTCTGCTGCCACTTCCAGCAATGTCTCCTCTCTACTTCCTCCAAACTCACCTCTCACCTGGAACTTCCTATTTATATCTGACATCACTTCCTGTGTGTACCTGACATTACTTCCTGTCTGCATTCCATAGAGACTTCCTGTCTGGGAAGAAGTGAGATCCCCACCTTGTGGAGCTCAGAGGAACTGCAGACCCAAGGAACATCTCGTAGTGTGAACAGTGAACACGGCCTTGTGCTGTGTGTGTATGTACAGTATCTCCTAGGTAGGTGCTTGAGAGTGAGTATAGTTTTTGGCTCTGTCTGCCTATCAGAGGAGTAGCAGGTAAATTCTATATTCCTTCTGCTTAACAGGGAGCAGGATCTGTGAGTTAGGTCTGCTCAATGTGCTCAGTGTGTGATTCATGTGGTCTGAGGGAGTGTCCCCACTGGCCCAATGGGGAAGCACATTGGAGAGTGGAGGAAACCTGACCAATGGGCACACAGGCTTTGATACAGCCCCAGTGATTGGCACAGACTGCTGTCTCGGTGCATTGTGGGGTGTGGTATAAAAGCCAGGATCACATGTGCTCAAGGTCTTTAGCTGGTGAGCAGAATCCCGGAAGGAGGGTGGCGGCTGCCTCCTCTTCTGCAGTGGTTGGTGTATGGTCACAAGCAGTCGGCCTGGTGAGCCAGAAGAAAAGAGCTGAACCCAGAGGTCCAGGAGGGCTGACTAGGAGGGGTTGAGACACTGGAGAACCTGAAAAGCAGTATCGTGAGTACAGGGGATCATAGTTACATAGTTAGTGAGGCTAAAAAAAGACACAAGTCCATCCAGTTCAACCTATGATGTGTGTGTGTGTGTTTGCTTTTAACCGTACATTTTATACCCCTGTATGTTGTGGTCTTTAAGGTGTCAATCCAATAGTTTTTTGAAACTATCAATGCTCCCCGCTGATACGACTGCTTGCGGAAGAGAATTCCACATCCTTACCGCTCTTACAGTGAAGAACCCCTTACGCACTTTAACCGCCTTTCCTCAAGTTTTAGTGAGTGGCTATCATGTCTATGGGCCTGACCAGGAAGGGGGCCACTCCGGAGTAGAGTCGTCAGAGGACTGGTGGATAGAAAGGGGGTACTAGGCGAGTGCCCTGAAGATAAGTGCTAAAGAACATTACTTCAAATTCATCTTGTGGCAGGATGAACTTGCGGCCTTGCCGCATTCTCAGATAGAAGTCCTCAGCATTGTGAATAGTTCAAGTGTTGGAGTATCCCCCTCATCCCTTCTCCCATTCCCATCTATAATAAAACAACAACCCTGGACTGTTCATTGACTGAGCCAGTTGCTATCGGTGACCCAGGGGGACCTGAAAGGTGAGAAATCCAGCAACCCTCATGGGGGCAGTGCTACATCCTGATAGATTTATAGTTGATAACTGTTTCCAATTTGCCGGGACAGTTTCTCCTTTGATGTCTGTATCCGGGGCTGTGTCCTGACAATCACAGTGTAAAGTGTAAATGTGTTTGGGGCCATAAAATGGGAGACCAATAAACCTCTAGGGTGGGGCTGTAAGTGGCCAATGAGCATTTAGTGATCAGTAGTGGGCGAGTATCAGAGAACGCTCCGGCAGAGGCTTCTCTGCTCTCTGGATCCACCAGGACGCTGTGCATAGAGTTATTAATGGGCTTGCTCTGGATGCTCCCCCTGAGGTGTGTCCTTTGAAGAGTGCCTGGCTTCTCTAATTCTGCCATGAATGTAGAAGTCATTGCTTATCACAATGTATCCCGGTCTTCTGAGAGGTGGTAGTGCCCGGAGGAGGGGACCGGAGGGCTCTGTGTGTGGGGGTTTGTATGAGATCTGTCACACTCTTCACCACACTGCCCCTTTTCACCCGTCCATCCCCCATTTCGCTGCACTGTTTCCCTCCTCACCCCCCTTCCCTCTCTACAGCCCCCTCTCCCCCGTTCCACCTCTTCACCCTCCATTCCCCCCTCCTTATCTCCCCTTCCCCCTATTCCTCTTTCGTCACCCTCTTCACCCCCATTTCTCTTCTTCACCTTCCCATCCCCCTCTTCAGGCAACTGTCCCCCACTTCCTCTTCTTTACTTCACTGCCCCCCTCCCCTTTACTCTCCCTCCCCTCTCTTCTCTTCTCCCTAACCATTGTCACTAATCTAAGGGACCACTACACCGACCACTATTATAAGTGGGCCCTTACATTGGTTCACCAATGTAAGGAAACACTCCACTGATATAAGGGAGCCCTTCTCCCACCGGTTACTAATCTAAGGGATTACTACACTGACCAGTGACCACTGATATAAGGGGCCCTTCTCCCATTGGTCACCAATGTAAGGGACCACTACACTGACCACTGATTTAAGGTGATACTTCTCCCATTGGTCGCCAATGTAAGCGACCACTACTCTGACCACTAATATAAAGGGGTCCCTCTCCCATTGGTCACCAATGTAAGGAACCACTACACTGACCACTAATATAAGGGGGTCCTTCTCCCATTTGTCACCAATGCAAGGAACCACTACACTGACCACTGATATAAGGGGCTCCTTCTCTTATTGGTTACCAATGTAAGGAACCACTACACTGACCACTGATATAAGGGGTTCCTTCTCCCATTGGTCACCAGTGTAAGGGACCACTACACTGACCACTAATATAAGGGGGGTCCTTCTCCCATTGGTCACCAATGTAAGGGACCACTACACTGACCACTGATATAATGGGGTCCTTCTCCCATTGGTCACCCATGTAGGGGACCACTACACTGACCACTGATATAAGGGGGTCCTTCTCCCATTGGTCACCAATATACGGAAACTAACAAAAGTTGGCCATGGGCAGCCATGCGCAGCTGAGACCAGCGCTCACCAATTTTGGCTATAGGTGTCACCAGATACTACTAAATAAAGAGAAAGAAGAGTGGAAAGAGAAACCACTTTAAAGCTATTAGACAACCTAAAAAAAGGTAATTTTATTAACCAGGGCAGCGATTGTGGCCACACTGTGTTCCTAGGACATGGCGCAACTTCGATCTTAGTAAAGCACCAATGATGCGGCTCTTTACCCATGTAATCGGCTGTGTCCAGTTACAGTCAGTCAGATGTAAATGAGGAAGTGCCTTTTATAGGTGCTCCTCACCTCACACTGTCAGTGTGGCGAGGAGAGCCAATCAGCTGCTTCTCCTCGAAGGGGTGACCAGGACAGGTAATCAGGGCACTGTTTATTAGTGCCCTGATTATAGTAAAGCCCCAGCAGTGCCCATCAGTGACCCCAATCAGTGCCCATCAGGGACACCAATCAGTGCCCATCAGTGATGCCAGTCAGTGCTAGTCATTGCCTGATCATCAGTGCCGCCCATCAGTGCCGCCCATCAGTGCCACCTACCAGTGCCACCTATCAGTGCTCATCAGTGCCACCTATCAGTGCAGGATATTAGTGCCTCCTAATCAGTGCCACCTAATCAGTGCCGCCTTATCAGTGTCCATAAGTGCCACCTCATGAGTGCCCATCAGTGCAGCCTCATCAGCGATTATCAGTGAAGGAGAAAAATTACTTATTTACAAATTTTTCTGACAGAGACTAAGAAAAACTTTTTTTTTTCAAACTTTTTGGCCTTTTTTCTTTTTTTTTTTGTAAAAAGTAAAAAAAAACAGCGGTGATTTAAATACCGCCAAAAGAAAGCTCTATTTGTGTGAAAAAAATGCTAACATTTTAATTTGGATACAGCATTGCATGACCACGCAATTGTCATTCAAAATGCAACAATGCTTGAAAGCTGAAAATTGACCTGGGCAGGCAAGTGGTAAACATACATAAAACAAAATTGAGAGATGGTAGAAAAACACTAAAGCACTCTATGCTATCTACCTACATCTATAACCCCCAACCCTAAAAAAATAGCAACGTTGTTCAACACATACCCTGCCACAAAAATGATCCCTCTAGGCCAGTGATGGCGATCTTTGGCACCCCAAACGTTTTGGGACTACATTTCCCATGATGCTCCTGTACTCTGCAGCATCATGGGAAATGTAGTTCCAAAACATCTGGGGTGCCAAGGTTCGCCATCACTGCTCTAGGCTGTTACCAGACCAGGAGACTTATAAGTAGGGCTTTTTTTCAGCTGGATCTTGGTGGAACTCCACCACCTTTGACTCAGGCCCTCTGCTCCCTGGTCACCATTATCACGTGTAAACACAGAAGTCCAACTTCTGTGTTTACAAGTGACAGCTTGTCTTTCAACGGCTACCACAGGTCTGATCTCCTGAGCAGCTCCCACTTAGTGCAGGATTAATAAAAGGGACATGCAGTGACCAGGATGCAGGGCGGATGGCAAAATCCTCACTGGTTGATTTATGTATATGTCAGAGAGGCGGAGCCGCCTACAGTGGGGATATACTAGAGTCGGTTGGGTGCTTCAAAAGAAAAATGTGCAAGATGGTGGAGTTTTTAACGAGTGGGAAGAGAGGATTGGAGCAGTGGAAGGGGGGGGGGGGGGTGCATGCAGAGGTCGGAGTTTAAGAGGAATGAAAGTGAGATGTGGATGGTAAGAGGTAAGCAGTTATGGAAGAAGGCTGAACTCTGTATGCAGCGCACCCCTGAACTCTGTACTATGTACGTAACGCATCCCTGAACTCTACACATAGTGCACCCCTGAACTCTGCACTCTGTGTGTAATCCCCCAAATTCTGTTCTCTGTACGTGATGCACTCCTGGTATTTAATGCTCCTTAAAGACCCTCCTACTGTTAGTGAAATTTGACCACGCCCACTATTTTATACGGTTTGGAGGGTGTGTATGGAGGGGGGGGGGGAGAGGGGTATGGAGAGGGGTCATATTTGAGGCTCAGCACTTATTTTCTTTGAGCTGAGGAAGAGGAGCTCCAGTCATTTTGTAATTAGAAAGAGATTTGTAAAGGACAATAACACCCTAAAGCAGGTATGTCCAATCCGCAGCCCGCAGGCAGCATGCAGCCTGGAACCGCAGGCACTGCAGCCCACCGTCGGCAGCTCACGGACACCCGCAAATGCCGTGCAATTTCTCGGCTGCCGCGGGAGACATAGGATATCTGCAGTCAGTGACAGAGCCACTGCTTCCTGTGTAGTTCCAGCTCTGTCACAGGCGGAGTGATATGAAATGCACTCTGCCTGTGACAGGAGCCATACAGGAAGCAGCGGCTCTGCTCTCTACTGCAGCTTCTGCTTCCTCCAGCAGTACCGGACATCATGACCAGCATTACTCGCCAGCAGTGCCAGCAGTACCCACCAGCATTACCTGCCAGCAGTAATCACCAGCATTACCCACCAGCAGTAACCGCCAGAAGTACCCGCCAGCAGTACCCGCCAACACTACCTGCCAGGATTACCCACCAGCATTACCCACCAGCATTAATCACCAGCAGTAACCGCCAGCATTACCCACCAGCACTACCTGCCAGCAGCAAACGCCAGCACTACCCACCAGCAGTAACCACCAGCATTACCTGCCAGCATTACCCACCAGCAGTAACTGCCAGCATTACCCACCAGCACTACCCACCAGCAGTAACCACCAGCATTACCTGCCAGCAGTAACCACCAGCATTACCTGCCAGTAGTAACCGCCAGCACTACCCACCAGTAATAACCACCAGCAGTACCCACCAGCATTCCCCGCCAGCAGTACCCACCAGCAATACCCGCCAGCAGTACCCACCAACAGTACCCGCCAGCAGTACCCGCCAGCAGTAACTGCACCAGCAGTACCCACCAGCATTACCCGCCAGCAGTAACCGCACCAGCAGTACCCACCAGCAGTCTGCAAAATAAGTAGAAAAGGTATGTGCATTAGCTTGTGTAAATTGTTGCAATGTGTTTTTTAATAACTAGTTGTGTTTTGTCATGGGATGTCACATCCTTGTTCATACATGCATGAATAAGGACATGACATTTTCTGGCTGCCCAAGTCACATGTGCTAGGGGTGCAACTACCCCCCACCACATAACTGTAAATATCCCAGCATGTGCAGTGTTTCTGACTCCTCCCACCATCACCACTTCAAATCACTGAAGCGGTCATGGTGGTTAGAGTGTTCCTTTAATATCACTCAGAAGAAGTAAACCTCTGTATACTGATTCCATTTCAATTCATCATCCTCTAGTTGTGTTCAATTCTTGTGGGGGGAGGGGGCAGGCGCGGCGACGAGGGAAGTGTGCGGCGGCGTTTTATTACTTATATACCTTAACTATAGTATATATTTTATATGCGGCCCGAGAACATTTCTCTACACTTAATGTGGCCCAGAGAAGCCAAAAGGTTGGACATCCATGCCCTAAAGGTACCCAGGAGCAAAAAGGAGGTTTAACAAAGGGGGCCACACCCCGAAATGCATAAACACGCCTATCATTATCACACATGTCATCATTACAGGCCATTTTGTGGGTCTGCCACATTTCCCTGTTGTCCACAGGGATTCTTATTCATTTCATATACACTCTCAGTCTGCTGCTCCTGCTGGCTCTTCCTGGTGTTTCCCTGGTCAACTTCCTGGTTCCAAGCACCTTACACTACATCCACGCAGAGGGGTTGCTCACCATTGACCACCTGGAAGGTTCCCACCTTCTGGAGACCTACTGATATGCTGTTTAATGTCATGAGTGCATATAATGTTTGTTTTTCATTTTACTCTAAGGCTACATTCACACCTGAGCGTAGCGTTTTCGCGCGTTTTTTTACCGCGATTTTTACTGCAATTTTTGCCGCGATTTACAGGCGTTTTTTTGTGCAGGCGTTTTTAGATTGAATAGAAACCAATGGAAAATGCCTGTAATCTGCCCAAAAAGAAGCTCATGTACTTTTTTGAGCGTTTGGCGTTTTGCTTACAGCGTCAAAACGCTCAGATGAGAACAGGGGCCATTGAAATGAATAGGATTTGTCTTGTTGGGCGTTTTGAGAGCTGATCCTAGAGCAGAAAAATGCCCCAAAACGCCTACATGTGAACGGAGCCTAAAGGAAATTTGTACATCCTGAATGTTATTGTATTTTGTATGTATTGCAAACTGCACTCATTGTGCACACGCCACAAATAATGTTTTCATTATATGTTTGCATTCTATCGAGTCCTGAAAAGAATTAGCCTGCCTATGTTACGCCCCTTGTTACCATAAAAGTAGAATTGTAATAATAATGTGATACCTACGTAATCATGTGTATAAAAATCCTTAAATTGCGTCAAATAAAACAGAGCAATTATTTTGGAAAGACGCGGAGTGTATCTATTTGAGTCTGTTCACTACTGCAGTAGTTATTATTTGGAACCACTAATCAATATGAGGATAGGAGTTGCTTATCTATAAAATTTCCAGAACATTACCAATATGTTTTAATAAATGTTTTTACTTAGGTCAGGGGTGTCAAACTCGATTTCATTGTGGGCCACAACAGCATTATGGTTGCCCTCAAAGGGCCAGTTGCATCTGTAAGCCTGGAGTCAGCTGCCAGAGTTTGCTGAACGCTGAGACTAGGGGAGGCAGACACTAGGGTGTGCAACAGAGAGGCACAGGATCTCTAGGAGCAGTTTTGTCCCCCTCTTTGCTACTGACTGCTGAGACGATGTGGGGGATTGGACATGAGCCTCTGTACGGCTGGACAGAGAACCCCAAGATCTAGCGGAGGAGTACTTTCCTCCTCTCTGCTGCCGACTGCTAAAACATGGGGAGGACAGAAATGAGGGGGGTACCATGGCTGCAGGAAAGGTGTAACGGCCCCATGAAATGCCCTGGTGGGCCAGATTCGGCCCCTTGGCCTTGGGTTTTAAGTCCGTGACTTAGGTAGTGGCATTTTTCTCTCCTTCTTTTATCTGTTTATCCAGTTATTTTGTGTTTATTAAAAGTCAGCAGCTACAAAAACTGTAGCTGCTGACTTTTATTAAACGGGCACTCACCTGTCCCAGGATCCAGTGATTTGCTCACCCAAGCTGGCCTTTCTCTGTCTTTTCTCTCTGGTGCTGACGTCTCAACTGTGTGCACCCGACTGTGACAGCTTGCGGCTTCACAGCCGGGTGCCCACTGAGTATGCGTGAGCTGTGGTGGGCACTGTGAATGGTCCTGCAGTCTTCTGGGATCTGTGTTGTGTCCAAGATGACTGCGGGGAGGGAAGGGGGAAGGAGAGCTTCCAAAACCAGGTACCCGCTCCCCCCCTCCCCCAAAAAAGTGCCATTTAGAGAAGAGGCAGGGGGGGGGAAGGAGGCCTTAAAGCGGAACTTCCCCTTTTTTGTGGAGCTCCGCTTTAAGAAGACAAGTAGTAGGGCATAGCTGGACAGCTGATCGGTAAAGTGTGTCCATGAGTAGTAGCAAACAATAGCCAGTCCTGCATTTGTCCCCTAAATCTGCTCTCAGTAAGAAGATGTGGATACAACTCATTCTAATTGACACCGATTAAACTCCATTGTGCTGATAAGGTATGACCACTAATGCTCACACGGAGCCTCTGGCAGGGCTGTCAACCAAGAACGGTACTGTGTGCAGTGTAACCTGCATCAAGAATGTTGAAAAGTAGATGAGCGCAGCTGGGCTTACATATCCTTGCATGTCAGAATGGTCTGGAGCTGGACACAACATTCTATGTGCTGTCTGCAAGGCTCCTCTGTTCAGTGTATCGCTGAATAGAGTGCCAACAGCCTGCTGGCTCCTCTTGTGGCCAGCCCTTCATAACCTACGTTCTGAGAAGGAGAAAGGGCCGGGGCTCTAAATGACATCTACGCATTTCATCTAGTCACATCTGACTTCTTCAGGGCATATTGAAAGCCTGCCCCTAGTGTGGGATTTCAATTCCTCCTTGTTTGCTATTGTAACCACCTTAGCTCCGCTAAGTCAACAAACACAGTTGTAGCGCTACACCCGAGGTAGATTCTGGATTCCCCGTTCTTATGGCTCGACTCTAAGAACAACCTTAGCTCCACTGACACACCAGGTTAAGCAAATGGATACTACACTGGTACTGGAAGACTGGCACTAGCGTAGGTTTTTAACTCTCTTCCTGCCACCGCCTCTCTGCCCTTTAGGCTCCATTCACATCTAGGCGTCCCGGATCGCGGGCAGAATCCTCATGATTCTGCCCACAATCCCGAATCATGGCATATTGCGGGACACCCACGCGATCCCCTTCACTTCTAATAACCCCCCGATCACACTGTGATTTTGCCACGATTGTCGCACGACAAATCGCAGTAAAATCAGGCAAAAACAAAATCGCAGTCGGCCTGTCGCCCAAAAGAAGTCCTTGTACATGATTCATCAGGCGATAATCGCAGCAAAATCACGCCGCGATCTGGGTGTCATTGGAAGTGATGGGGATCGCACGGGCGTTCCGCAATTTGGCGTGATTCGGGATCACGGGCAGATTTGCAGTGATTCTGCCAAAGACCCCAAGCACATGTGCTCCTGGCTTTCATACCACACCGCACAATGCACTGAGACAGCAGTGTCTGTGCCAATCACTGGGGCTGTATCAAAGGCTGTGTACCTATTGGTCAGGTTTTCTCCACTGTCCAGCATGCCGCCCTATTGGACCAGTGTGAAACACTCCCCTAGACCATATGAATCACACACTGAGCACATTGAGCAGACCTCACTAACAGATCCTGCTCCCTGTTAAGCAGAGAGCAATATAGAATTTACCTGCTGCTCATCTGATAGGGAGACAGAGCCAAAACTATACTCTCCTATCTAGCACCTACCTAGGAAGGTGCTACACTTTCAAAATATCATTAAAAGTAAACAAACAAACTGCATCACTTCAACTATTGGAAATTTTACGCTGGTAGATGCCAAGGAAATCCAGCTCCCTCACGGAGGATCCATGGTATTTTTAAAAATGTTCAGCAAAAGGGGTCCCACCACCATCAATCACATTACTAGAATCATGTTCTCCGAAACTCATTGCACAGAAATGGCTTTCTTATATACCCTCTGCACATTCAGAATGGGTTAAGGCAGTAAATGAGGCTCTCTTGAGGGAGAATCAAACTTATAAACATAGGGGAAGCTCAACAAAATTGGAGCGTATCTGGGGTATTTGGCTAGACCTCCCTGGACTGGCCCAAGTACAGTTGGCTCATAATAGAATTCTTGGAGGGAAAACCTCTTCCATTTGAATATCGGTTGAGTTTCGAGACTAAAGTTTTGGTTCGATAAATAAATGTAGACTGGTGCTACTGACTCAACTCCAACAAGAAGAGGGGGAGTAGAACAAAGAGACCGCTCTAACAAGCAGAGGCAAAACAGTTTTGGTTTTTAGTTTTGGTTATTTTTCTTTCAGGAAAAAAAAAAAAGGATCATTTGTGATCACATGTACAATAAGGTGAATCTCACCTATTTAAGATGGGAATCTTATCACCCCCGACCTACACCAATATACAGTCTAGTAACATTACGACGGGGTGGAGAAAAGAAAAGAAAGGACAAGAGATAAACAATCTGGGTTGCAATGTGTAATCGGGGAGACATATTGAGAAATACTTAGGAATAACTGATATCGCTTTTCATTTATTATCTGAACATATGTAACATGTACGTTATTACAACAGAGCTGGATGTCTTATGTCTAACCAAAATTGTACTATACATGTTGGATAACCCAATGGCAATGTCTTTTCTTTTGACTTATTGCATCATTCATCTAATTTGTCACTAAAAATTATCTGAGTAAAAAAAAGAATCCCATTCTCCAATCCACTTTCTGGGATCCCTTTTTGGTTTTGCCAACATATGTGCAGTGGGGAAAATAATTATTTGATCCCCTGCGGGTTTTGTAGGTTTGCCCACTTACAAAGAAATGAAGAGTCTATAATTTTTATCATACTGTAGGTGTATTTTATATGATAGAGACAGAATATCAACCAAAAATCCAGAAAAAGCACATGATAGAAATTATATAAATTGAGTTGCAGTTCAGTGAGTAAAATAAGTATTTGATCCCCAAGCAAAACAAGACTAAAGCCTCGTAGACACGCAACGAATTTCCGCCGACCGGTCATCCGTCTTTTGTCCAGAGTGCGTGTCTGTTGGTTGGAATGTGCTCTAGACTGTACACGAATTATCCCGTACAACAAAATTCTACTTCAGAAGTGATGTCATGTGTTGGATTGCTTTCTATGTGTTCTTTCATCTCTGAGCATGCCTAGATTTTTCCCCATCGAAATCTGTACTAACGAGACGAAAATAGGACATGTTTTGACGGAGGACAAAAATTTTAATGCCTGCACACCAGGATTTTGTCAGCCGAAAAGTCGGATCGGCTGTCGAAAGCACCATACTAACAAGACGAAAATCGGCAGATCGGTCGTCAGACGAAATTTCCCGGCCAAATTTCTTATCGTGTGTACGGGGCTTTAGTGTTTGGTGGAGAAACCCTTGTTGGCAAGCACAGAGTTAAGTAATTTCTTGTAGTTGGTGATCAGGTTTGCAAACATCTCAGGAGGAATTTTGGTCCACTCTTCTTTACAGATCTTCTCTAAATCCTTAGGCCCCTTTCACACAGGTGGACCGTTCATTCTATGGGGCATCGGATGTCAGCAGAGACATGTCTGCTGACATCCGATCCGTCAAATCTGGATGGATGGAAACCCTATTTTCCATCCATCCAGCAGATCGAATCGGATGAGAACGGACCGACGGTCTGTTCCCATCCGATTCCCCCATAGAAATATATGGGGAACTGACAGCTGTGTCTCCGCACACAGCACGGAGAACAGCTGTCATTCTCCTGCTCAGAGGGGGATTGGTGGATCGATTCCCCGCTGAGATAAACGGAGTGAAAGAGCCCTTAAAGTTTCTTGGCTGTCACTTGGCAACTCGAAGTTTCAGCTCCCTCCATAAATTTTCTATAGGATTAAGGTCTTGAGACTGGCTAGGCCACTCCATGACCTTAATGTGCTTCTTCTTGAGCCACTCCTTTGTTGCCTTGGCGGTATGTTTTGGGCCATTGTCATGCTGGAAGACCCATCCAACACCCATCTTCAGTGTTCTGGCCGATGGTCTCATCTAAGATTTTACAATACATGGCCCCTTCCATTGGCCCCTCAATGCGGCAAAGTCAATCTGTACCTTTAGCAGAGAAACAGCCCCAAAGCATCATGTTTCCACCTCTGTACTTGACTGTAGGGATGGTGTTAGGATAGTCAGCATTTTTCTTCCTCCAAATACGGCGAGTCCCCCTCCTCAAGGAGGTCGATGTACAGCCATGCCAATGAACATCGAAATGATTCAGAGAAGGATTGGAAGAAAGTGCTGTGGTCAGATGAGACCAAAATTGAGCTCTTTGGCATTAACTTGACTCTCTTTGTTTGGAGGGGAAAAAACGCTGACTATGACTCTAAGAACACCATCCCTACAGTCAAGCACAGAGGGGGAAAAGGAGCAGTTTATAAAAGAACAAGTAAAACATTGTTTATGCTAAGGGTCCCAAAATACCTTCATTTTGCTGATATATTTGCACATTGTGTCCACATCTGAACATAATGGATGGGGATTACCAAGGAAAGCGTACTATAGGCTCAAAGGGGAGTACTCACCATGTACCAAAACCCACAAAAAAAAAGATCCTGGGAGTGCAGGTAGTTTACAATTACGATATACAAATACCGCAATAGTGACCCCAGCAGAAGGAAAAAACTTTTCAGGGAAAGGGAGTTTAAAAAGACATTCAAAGAATTTGTCAGAGAAGCTGTTTAACTGTAATCTGTGTAGAGGATTCTTTACTGTCAGGACAGTAAGGATATGGAATTATTTCCACAAGCAGTGGTATCAGCAGGGAGCGTCAGTAGTTTAAAAATAATATTAGATGGGCATCTTAAAAATCGCAACATACAGGGATATACAATGTAATATTGACTTCAACACAAGCACACACACCACATGTTGAACTGGACTGACTGGTGTCTTTTTTTCAAAAAAAAATGTAAACAAAACAGGATATATGGTAATCCGTAGTGGGCCTCAAAAGTACTGGAACGTATTATATGCCTAGTCACCCAATTGTGTATGGTGGCACAGCTAGGACTAGAGAAAAAGCATAGAGTAACCGTTGGTATATACAATAATGCAAAAACAAAAATTGTGGTAGTGATCCAACATGGAGCACTCCCACGGAAAGCCAACTAAGGATACTCGAGCAAGGAAATTAGTGCAAAACTGTAAATTTTATTTAGGCACTTGTGCCAATAAAAAATGAGAAAAAAAGATTAAATACAAGGCAATGGAGAGATACACTGTTTGGACATTGTTAAAAAAATGTAATAAAAAGTGGCATAAGACACATGTAACAGTAGAGACTGGAGCCGGTCAATACCGGATGAGGATGATCTAGTAATATGTCTGGACTGGCTAATACACTCAAGGGTGAATAAAGACAAGAAAACCAGATACTAGTATATATCTCATACGTGACCTCACATACCACCAGACATGTATCGAACAATGAGCTCGGTACGGTTGCCAGGTGGTATGTAATGACCTATGGATGCATCCAATAGCACAATGGAAAACGTACTTAGATGGAAATTGATGAAAGTAAATGACCCACTGTTACTGGGTGAAACTCACAGCACATCCATGTGGGTATATACACGGGGCACGGAAGATTGTGCAGTCCTCTCAAAACGGAGATGTATGGGGGCTGTGAGCTCCAACTTCCAAAAAGAAGGGGGTGAATGGTAGAAAGTTTGTGCTAATCGGTCGCTGGAGTCCAGTAACGCCCCCGGTTTTGGCTGCTGGATATGCCGGTGAAGTGGAAATGTCCTCATACGGTAAATTGGGGTCCAGCCAGCAGGGGAATAGCTCCACAGGTATAAGTGTAAATGCAAGTTTTACCTGCAGATGTAGTAAGGATATGTGATCCAGCTGGGCTCCAAGTGGGATCCAAGGAGGTATAGAGCTCCGTCTCAGTCCCGCTGAACTGTGCGGTCCGGTCCGCTGTCTGTTTCCGAGCGGCGTTCGAACCGGTTGTCGGCTACCACGGCATGGAGGATTCGGTTACTTCCTGGTGTGAGTGAACAGCGTCACTTCCGGTAGGATCGATCCGCCGGGTGCCAGGTAAGGGGAACAGCCTTATTTTTACTGCTATCAATGGCCAACATGGAACAACACTTCATCCATGTCTTTGGTGATCTCTGATCTCCTTATGAACTGTTTCTTACATGATGAAAAAGTGAGGTGTACTTTATATCAGGGTGTGCTTCTTCCATACGAGAGATGTGATGTCCAGCAACATTCATATGTAGCCAGGAGCTGGTTAAATTGCCTGCATTAATTTGTCAGGGGACACTTTGTAGCATCTGCCACAGTGAGGCTGTTCCCCACTAGTGCTCAACCTAGACCATGCCTTGTCACATCCTTAATACAGAGTAAGTAAAAGCTTACAGAGGAGCCGAGGATTTTGGGACACACAGTCCATAGACCCCAAATCTACACTAGGAGCTGATCGTCGTGGAATACAAGTTCAAGCCGGCTGAAGGGAGAGAACAGAATGCTGGGAGAAGTAATAAATAGCCTGTGTTGAGGAGAAATCATTCTCTTGGGACAGCAGCCTTCAGTTGGAAGCAGTGACCAGGATGGTTGGAGGAGTGAAAGCTGGTGCTGCGGCATAGGCAGCAAGCGAGAGCCTCCGGCGGGTGTGTGAATTCATCCGTCATTCCGTTCGGTTTGGTGACCATTGGGAGGTCACCCTTATCACAGAGCTGGCTGAGTCACGGCGCTGCAGGGTGTGTGGTCGAGCACCCTTTCCCTGATTACAGCATTCTGAGGAGCCTGGTTCAGGACCTTCCAACTATTCCTTTGAGTCTGGTATCATCTTTACATCCCAAGAGACACTGCATGCAGACACGTTTACTTTGTTTTTATGCTAAAGTCCCAATAAAGAGGCACTTTACATTTGCTATTACAACATCGGATGCCATTATCCCGGAACTATACTGGGCCCTTGTTTAAGCTAGCTGAAGACACAAGACATCTGACACAAGGACTCCTCTGCTCCCCCATCTCAAGAGACATTGGGTACAATACCTGCCCATATTATTATTATTTTCAGAGACCAGGATCTTAGATCTTGCATATAATCTGTTGAAACATTTTTGAGTATCTGTGTTTAATTTGGGGATATGGCGTTGTGGCATCAGCTGGAAAGCCGTCTAAGATGGTGGCTAGCATAATTAGTAAAAAACGTGTAAAAAACGGAAAGGAAGCAAAATCGGATGTCAGCGGTGTCATCCGCTGACATCCGCAATGCCATATACTTACATTATGTCCACATATCATCCGCAAACGGATGGGATGATATGCGGGCACACGGAGCGGATGACACAAATGTCATCCGCTCCGTGAAAAAAAAAAAAAAACAGCGGAGCGGCCGTCTGAAAGGACCCTTAGACTTGCTTCTCTCTCTTCCTGTAACTAGCAATAATACAGATAAGTGTGAAACCTGGAATGTCAACTGCTCTAGATAAGATGTTGCAGGAAACATCTGTACAGAGAAAAATATATTCTGCTTGCTAGACTAGTTTGAAGGTCTTATACAAAGGAAAATATGTATCTGTGATGCAATTGCTGATATATATATGTGATATACATGCCTATTTGGGCACTTGGCAATCTGGACTTGAGTCCTGCTAAGTCTTCTTCGCTAGCGAATAAAAAGTTTTGTTTTCCTGAAGTCTGCGTCTGGAGTCCATTTCTGGTTTCCCAAAACTGTTTGCTGCTATAGCGTCAGGGGGCAGAAGGGAGTAGTATGACATAAAATCCTCTGGCCATAGGCCTTAATTAGGTTACTGGTGGATGCGCTCTATTCTATTGAAACTCTATATTCATCATTTTCCTGTTTATCTGTGCTATGAGTTTGACAATAACCACATACTTGCCTACGTCACATCTTGTTGATTTGTTTAACTGCAGAACTCAAAGTAAAAGATTTACTTTATTACTATTTTATAATCTGGTGTCTGTATAATTGCTTTGCTTTCCCAGGGTTGCTTTCATTGGGGTCAAATATCTTTAAGCGGCCCTCACAGGGGTAGCGCTACACATATAGAATATATTTCCAGCACTCAAGGTACTAATACACCTCGAGGGTTGTGTGAGATCCCTAATGTACAGGACGACAGGACTTCAGTGACTAAATTCTCTCACTCAGCACAGGAACGTGGTTTCTCCCCCATGTGCGATCTCTCATGTGTGAAAAGAGAGGACTTCTGTGTAAAACATTTCCCACACTCAGGACAGGAATATGGCTTCTCCCCAATGTGAGACCTTTGATGCCTGTAAAGATTGAACTTCAAAGAAAAACATCGCCCACACTCAGGACAGGGATACGGCTTCTCTCCTGTGTGCAGTTTCTGATGAGTTTCCAGATTTGACTTCACTGAAAAACATTTCCCGCACTCGGGACAGGAATGTGGCTTCTCCCCCATGTGCAATCTTTGATGTCTGTAAAGATGTGACTTAACTAAAAAACGTTTTCCACACTCAAGACAGGAATACGGCCTTTCCCCCGTGTGAGACCTCTGATGTGTGACAAGACTTGATGCTTTTGCAAAACATTTCCCACACTCCGAACAGGAATAAGGCTTCTCGCCAGTGTGAGACCTCTGATGTGTGATAAGACTGGTCTTCTGTGAAAAAAATTTCTCACACTCAGTACAGGAATATGGCTTCTCACCTGTGTGAGATCTCTGGTGTATGGAAAGATTGTACTTCTTTGAAAAACATTTCCCACACTCAGGACAGGAATACGGCTTTTCACTTGTGTGAACCAGTTGATGGTCTACAAGATCTGATTTTTTTTCAAAGCATTTCCTACACTCAGAACAGGAATAAGGCTTCTCCTCCGTGTGCAATCTCTGATGTCTGTAAAGATGTGAATTCCTTGAAAAACTTTTCCAGCATTTAGGACAGGTAAATGGCTTCTCACCTGTGTGAGTTCTTTTATGAACCCTAAGATTGGATTTAAAATTGAAACACTTCCCGCACTCAGTACAGGAAAACCTCTTATCTGTTGAAAGGACCGCACCGTCCTTCACAGTCTGAGGTTCTTCAGGATAAGAGGAATACGATGGTCCGGCACCGTCCCTCACAGTCTGAGGTTCCTCAGGATAAGAGGAATACGATGGTCCATCTACACTGTGTGGTGCTGGGTGGACATTTGAGGTAGCCGGGTTTTCTCCTGGACTATACTGTGTGATGTCCTCATCTTCTACTTTACAGTCTGGAGACAAAGTGAGACAATCCTCTGAGGTTTTCCTCATCTCCCGTCCATCTACTAAAATAGAAATAAAAAGATTATTACTAGATATGAGCAGATTGGGTCCCCTAAACTGGGACTTGGTCCACATCAGGCAGCTTTGTCTCTGAGGATCTTACAATTCCCCCCTCAAGGTAACTAGTAAATGGGTCCTCTGATCTCCTACCTGTAAAAACTCTTATGGAAGAAAAATTATACTTTATCACATTTCTCTCATTTTACACTATGGAAAATTGAAAGAATAGGTTCACTTGAAATCCTTTTCTAGTTAAAGATACAATGCCTTAGAAGGACTGTTTGTCAAGGTAAGAAGACACTGTTGACTTCCAGTATCCCAGAACAATGGAGATATTTGTCTAATAAACACAAAGTAGTCCTGAGAAGTAGGGAAACCATGAGTAAGCTGAAAGAGTTTTAGTTTTCTTTTCCCATAAACAGGACCAAAAGATAAATTGACCTACCCCTCTATGTTTACAAGAACTTCAGAATTCACACACATGATATTGTTATGACACATCATATGTTTTTCCAGGTGGAGGAGAACAAACAATCTGGTTTCCCCGTCAAGGATAGCTCCTCCATTCGGCGAGAAACTGTTAACCATTAAGGCCCCTTTCACACTTGTGCGACTTGTCATGCGATTTGGGACTGCAAAATCGCATGACAAGTCATTCTCCATTATTTCCAATGAGCCCCATTCATATCGGTGCGACTTGAAGTCCCACCAACTTCAAAGTAGTCTCTGCACTACTTTTGGCATGATTTTGATGCGTTTTGAGGAAAAGACATTATAAGCCCAGTCAAACTCGCATCAAAATTGTGGCAAAAAGTCGCGTCAAAATCGCTGTAAAATCGTGCGAATTTGAAGTCGCACAAGTGTGAAAGGGGCCTAAGTCAGCTTGCGAGAAACTTTTTGGAAGGGGCTTTAAACCAAAGGAAAAAAAATGGAATGAGATCTTTCAGAATTGTATAAAAATAAAACTTGATACTTCCGGAACATTTCAGGAAAAGACTAAAAGAGAATTAAAGCGGAGTTCCGGGCACAAAAACGATATTTTTTTTTTGTGCCCCTCCGCTAGGTATGCCTCACCTGAAAAGGAATTGGATAGTTATTTTTTTTTTTTTGTTTACTTACCTTGCAATTGAAGATCGAAGATACTCACCTCAGAGTACTTCCTCCCTCGGAGCCGCGGCTCACCCCGTCACTTCCTGCCTCGCTATGATTCCTGGGAGCTGAACGTCACAGCTCCCAGGAATCAATGCGCCGCACCGGCCCCGCTCGTCATTTCCGGGCGACGCCGCATTCCCCTGCTAAACAGCTTCTAGGCATGCCCAGAAGCTGTGGAGGAATGCGGCGCTGCGCCGGAAGTGACGAGAGGGGCCGGTGCGGCGCATTCTGGGACAAGAAGACGCGGAAGAAGACACAGAAGAGGACCGCGCCGGCTTCAGCTGCCCACAAGAGAGATGGAAACGCTGTGGAAGAAATTTTCTAAGTAAGTATTTCTTCTAAAAGGTAAGTGCGAACCGGGACAGATCAGAGGCTAGCCATTGTGGAATGTGCTAGCCCTGACTGTCCCGGGGGTATGTTTATTAAAAAATGACATCTGTGCCCGGAACTCCGCTTTAAGTATTAAGATGCTTGACCATTTAGATGTGTGTGTGTATATATATATATATAGATATATAAAAAATCAGGATGAAATAGCATATTAGCGTAAAAGGATTTATTAAGCTTATTATGGTTATCATTGTTTATTTGTAATTATTATGTTAGAAATGTGTGCTTTACAATGTAGCCATATTCAAATAATAATTTATAGTGTGGGGATTTTATGTATATCATTAGAATTTGATTAGGAAATCATGCCATGTCTGTAGTTAGAAGTTTACATTTGAATATCTGAACACTTTCTCTTGTTCATAAATTAGAAATCACCATACTCTCTTAGGCATTCTATATATTTTTGATAGAATCACCTAGTCCAATTTGTTATAGTAAAATATGAAATAGTCCTATAACAGATTGTTTTTAAAATCCATTTCCACTGGAAAACTGAAATAGGAATTTTTGGTCCTAGGGTGTCATCTGGTGGCTAAGTGCGCTAGTACATAAGTGAACACAAGGTTGATAATTAGACTTCCCTACCAATCATAGAGAAGGTTACATCTCCTGGGCCAGGTTTATTAAAATTGTATGAGTATATTATCTGCGATTCAATAAGAGGGCAAGTTAGTTAGGCAGGGGACAGACACCCATCTTCTAGAGATCACACATTCATCATATACAGGGGATCATCAAGACATCATCTGAACAGACCATCAGGAAGACACCATCACAAGATCGCCATCCAGATCAGACCGCCTCATCTAGATCTGACACCTCGCTGAAGCCAGGACACCCAGCTCCAGCCTAGATAGTCGCCATTTTGGGGAAGATTAAATCCACCTATTAATCGGCAGCTTTTTTAGGAGAGTCTGACCAAATAGCCATTTTAAAGGGTAACTACCGTGTTTATCGGCATATAACACGCACTTTTTCATCCTGAAAATGGAGGAAAAAGCAACAGTGCGTGTTATACCCCGATATAAGAAAAAAAAAAGGACAGGAAGCAGCGCCGAGAGGTAGAAGGGGACAGGTCGGGCCGAGGAGATGGAATGACGAGCTGTCATCAGAAGTCCCGCCTCTTATGCCGAGCCGTGTGACGTCTATCATAGGTGCCGGGACTTCTGATGACAGCGATAGCTCGTCCTCCCTTCTCCTCTGCCCTGCCCGCCCCCTTCTACCTCTCGATGCTGCTTTCTGGCCTTTTTTAAAACTGATTTGGATAGTGTCGATGGCGCTGGCGAGGCTGCATTTAAGGACACTGCGCTGGCGAGGCTGCATTGATGGACACTGCGCTGGCGAGACTGAATTTAAGGACACTGCGCTGATGAGGCTGCATTCATGGGCACTGCACTGATGAGGCTGCATTCGTGGGCACTGGTGAGACTGCATTTGATTAAAAAAAAAATGTTCTGAGTTCAAAGCTGTTTATTTTAAATTTCAGCTTTTTTCCTGAAATTTCTCTCCTAAAATGTAGGTGCGTGTTATACGCCGATAAATACGGTATATTTTCCAAATTTAGTATTGATTTTTCTGTGTGCAAGTATTTTATGCTAGTTGATTTTCTACCCCATTAGAGCTTCTACCACCCCAAAATTTGGTCATTTTAATTCACCTTAATTGACATAACTTCAGACGCACTTCACTCCGTAACCCGACTACAGCAGGTTCACGGGTCAGGTTAGTCAAACACAGAATATTATCTGCAAATTTTATCCAATTGGTTATTATATCTACAGCAGGGGAATATGGTTATTGTATTCAATCTCATAAGTATACACTTTACGGTAACAAATTATTTCCAAGCCTTATTGCAAGATAAAGTGTCTGTGTCAGCCTGATAATCAAATTGTTACTGGTGTCTTTCATTGACTCACTGTAAATAATTAATAATTTCTTTTCAATAGCCTCAGTCTATACTAAGGCTTTTTATTCTGCTTGGCAAAATAATTTAAAATAATTAAGTCAGTTAAATGATTTTATAAATTGTTGTTGTATTGGCAGACTTGTATAAAGTACTCGAAATTTCTACTTGAGTAAAAGTACAAGTGCTGGATCAAAAAGTGACTTGAGTAGAAGTGGAAGTGCTCGCAGAAAAAGTTACTTAAGTGGAAGTACTAAAGTATTCAACATTTTTTTTACTTAAGTATTGCAAGTAGTTTTTTCCAAAAATTTGCTACTTAAGTACTAAAAGTAAAAGTACCAGTAGTTTTGAAAAAAAAATTCTACTCAAGTACTGAAAGTAGAAGTACAAGTACTGTGTTATGTAGTTATTAAAGAAAGAAGTCAAAAGTTTGAACATCATATTATTTTTTATTATTTCAAATGATTAACCTGTGTTTGTTAGTAGTTTCTTGATGCACTTTAAGCGCTGTAGCACCATTTATTTGTTTGTTTCATATTTTCTTTTTATTGGAAAGATTTGGTATAGCAGCTTTTATTATACACAGCCTTTATTTTCGTATGCGCTGATTTACAAATGACATTATACACATTTTTTTGAGCTTTATGCAACCTGCCATCTACTGTTCTGGCAGTGGTAATTTTTTTAAAAGTAACGAGTAACTATGCAGCACAAAAATAAAATATTGGAGTAGAAGTATCGAAATCATCGAAAAAATGTAGTGAAGTAAAAGTAGAAGTAGGAGAAAAAAATTCTACTCTAGGAAAGTACAGATACCGCCTTTCGGTACTTAAGTACAGTACTTAAGTAGTTCTACTTCGTTACTATACATCTCTGTGTATTGGAGGCACTGTGATTTGAATGATTTAGCTGACTAAATTAGTTGTTCAGGCATTCCTTTCCTTTCTTTATTCATGGACCTTATGCTAGCCATACACGCACAGAATTTCGGCCGAAAATGGTCGATTTAGGAAAGATCGTTCGAATATCGGGCCGTTAGTGAACACAAGTTTACCAACGATTACGATACCACACCCGGCTAATCTCGATGGATCCACAGCGAAAATTTTTATCGATTCAACGAAAGTGTATACGTCTATGGTAAAATTGAAACGAAAATAATATACTGAATCGTACTGCGCATGTATTTGACATATCAGTGAACCGGAAGAAGAATCTATAAACGAAAGAATGTTCATTCGTTTAACATGTTTGTTTCTACACACTGTTCTAAAATGCATGTCTCAAAACAAGCAAATTATTCTATTGCTGTTTATATGTGTATGTATAAAATGTATGTATATTTCTCTCTCTCTATATATATATATATATATATATATATATATTAAAATGAATCACATATTATACACATATTATATGTTGTATTGTTGTATTGTTATCGAATGATCAGTATGCTCAGCAAAACGATTCTTGAAACGAGTTTATTATATCGGTTAGTGGCCAATTCGCTTTCGACCGCCGAATAATCGTTCAGTCTGCAAACGGCCGAAATTCTGTGCGTGTATGGCCAGCATTAGAGAGTAATGCCCCGTACACACGTGCAGATTATCTGCAGACTTTTGTCTGCAGACTTACCTTTTCTATGTAGTGCAAGGGCCTGCCGGATTGCATACAAATTGAAAGTGTTTAGGTTTGACCTCATATTATATGGTTTTGGTAAGTCTGCAGACAAAAGTCTTCAGATAATCTGCACATGTGTACGGGGCATGAGGAAACAATGATAGCTGTTTTTTATAGGAGTGACAGCGATGGGAAGATTTTAGGACAAGTGTCCCCATCCCTTCTATCATCCACTGCTATCTTACCAACATAGGAAGTACTGCTTTTTCCCTATTTAGTCCATGATTTAGTCATGAATAACAGCGGGGCTGAGCCCCACCAGAGGTCAGAGAGTGAGGATGGGGGAAGAACAATCAGGATGAAGACTAGACTTATCCTAAAGTCCACCATTATTGGATTTTTGGCTCCTCCCTCATTATCACTTTTTATTTAAGGTTTCAATGTTTTAGGATGTTATCATATTATTATCACCATGTGAAAGTCTGTGCTCCAATCAAATCATCAGATATCAAATATCCAGATGGTAGGAAATGGGTGCAACAAAAGAGAATACATATTATGTTTATATATAGCAGTGGGGACAGAGCAGAGTCAGGACTATTCAATATACAACATATTGTATATGATACATTAATTAGGAATGTATAGTATCAGGACTATGTAATGCATATGATTGTGTTTAGTGCAGGGGTTAGGAATATGCAATATACAATATAAATTATGTAGTGTGAGGGTCCGGACTCATTATATTGGTATTCAGTAATCAGTGGAAGCTTAAATGTTGTCTTGAGACAAGTTGCAGAGGTCCCACACCGCTGCCTCCCATCCCTTCAGACTGCACTCAGTGACTTGGGTCTGATACTATACAGATATATCCCTCCACCCGGCACAGCCAGCTAACAACAGAGCGAGTAACCCCGGGAGAATTGTTCAGTCATAGATCTTGTTAGACCCGGCACAAGGCACATAGCCCAGGAGCCTAGCCTGGGCAATGCCTATGGTGAAAATCAAGAATTTGCTGCCAGCTGAACCCCAGAATCTCCATAAATCCAGTCTAGATACATAAATTGTGTCTGCAGCACAGAGAAGGAAGATTATCCGAGAGAAATACAGGAATACAGGATGGGGAACACAGCTCAGGAGAGTGACCAGGGTATTACAGGCTGATATCACCCAGTCCCCACCCTACTCTGGACCAATCAGTGAGCAGTATGGGTGGAGGAATGTATTTAGTGTTAATGACCCACCTGTGCTGATCTCTGTAGGAGTGTCCTCCTCTATAAATGTCCCCGTTATTCCATCCTCCTCCATAGATTGCTGATCATCCCTCACATACCTCTCTTCTTCTGCTTTAACCTCAACTTTGATATCTATTAGACCTTCACCCTAAGTTAAGAAAAGGAGAAAAAACGTCATCTGAAAATTACAAGCTTTAATATTGTCTGTTACTGTATATATAGGATTTAATATTGAGTCTATATTCCAGATGTTCCCTTCCAACAACCTTGTAACAGTGAGTGATGGTGTGATCTTCCTGTGTGGAATCCCAGGAATACAGAGGACGGGGACATCTCTCTGGTGGGTTTCTGTTGCTGGATGACTCCACCTTGGTGTCCTGGTACAGATCTTTGTGTCCTTTTAGAATTACAGATTCCTTCATCACCCCATCCTCATCATCCTCCTCTTTGATCTCTTCTTTAACTTTAGAATCTCTCAGGTTTCCACTCTAAATATATAATAAAAATGACATCAATGGTAACAATGCAGATAATGTACAGATCCTAATGATACTATCAGTGATTGTTCCTCATCTACCTGATGATGGTGAGGGATGGTGTGATCTTCCTGTGTGGAATCCCAGGAATACAGAGGACGGGGACATCTCTCTGGTGGGTTCCCATTACTGGATCCATCTGTAGGAAACACACACACTGACTGAATACATTGTTTCTATGTGTTTATCAGATGATGGGGGATCTAGGTGGACCCTCTGTACTGCTCTCTCCTTTACAATAAAGTCTCCTCTTACCCGGTGATGTGAGGGGCGGCTGATTCTCCATCATGACGTCCTTGTAGAGATCCTTGTGTCCTTCTAAATACTCCCACTCCTCCATGGAGAAATAGACAGTGACATCCTGACACCTTATAGGAACCTGACACACACAATGATACAGTCACCATCCAGACACATCCCTTGTCTGTTACTGGATAATGTCCCAGAATTCCCAGCACCGCTCACCTCTCCTGTCAGAAGCTCCATCATCTTCTTGGTGACTTCTAGAATCTTCTGCATGTTGTGTCTCTCAGGTTTTAGGGAGTCACATGGAGGCACTGTGATGGTCATATGAGCTCCTGACTTCACTAGAGGAAATCTCTGTATTGAAGAACCAATAGGAATATTAAGTTAGAATCCCAGAATCCTCCTCACCTCTCCAGTCAGGTCTGTGTTTTATTAATAGAGATAAGTGTGATGTCATGTGACCTCCCAGAATCCTCCTCACCTCCCTGATCAGGTCTGTGTTTTATTAATAGAGATAAGAGTGATGTCATGTGACCTCCCAGAATCCTCCTCACCTCTCGGGTCAGCAGGTAGATGATCTCCAGGGTGAGGTTTAGTATCTTCTCAGTCATGTAACTCCGGTCCTCCTCCATCCTCATTGGTGCCGTCATTTGATCTACACAGGTCTCCTTGTAGACAGATAACTTTGGGAAATGAAAGTAAAAATTATTTGGATAGTATTAGTGGATGTGAGGGGGGTAATACGAGGGTTGCTGTACATTTAAGGACTACTGTCCCCATGTGAACACATTTAGTCAGGACTGTTTAGTGTTTGTTACCCTTTCAAGGTCCCAGAGCCCTCCTGACCTGCCCAATCAAAAATCCCCTCTTCTCTGTTGGGTTGTTTTGTGTCTGAACTGGTTTTGCTAAGTGTTAAATCTGCAGACAAGGAATGATAAATACAATCCTTCCCTTGACTTGTTTGCTTTGAGGCTGTGCTGTGAGGTCAATGTAGGGCCATCATGATGTCCATAAAGGGGAACTTGCTGGCTTTTGCCTGGATTTGCCGGCTAATCCGGATAAATGCCAGAACTCCGTCTGCAAGGCACCATTTTTTGGCAGCTTTCTGACTGACAGGAATGATGTCACAGTCACTCTCTGCAGCAAGAGAAGGTATTGGATAGTGGGAGGATGCTGTTGGTGGTGTAGAGGGCTGTGGAAGAGTAGTCTGTTCTTTTCCCTCCAGTGGCAGCCCAGTGTGGGTAGAAGGCGGACAGCAGGAGGGAGGGGATTGTTCGCATGGTTGCCAAGTATATTGTAGTATCCAGGACATTGTACAAAGTGGTAGTGGGTTCCTGGGGGTCTGAATTCCTGCACTTGGGACTGCCAGAGTCTGTGTCATGGGATTGGGTCATGTGTATCGGACTGGCCAACCATTAGGAGACACTGCACAAACAGACCTTCTATAAGAACAAGTGACGTTCTTCATTCCACTTAGAATACTGGAACATATCACTTGACCAATGAGATGGATAAGAAGGTAAAGGATACCTTCACTTCCTGGGAAGGAGTTAGGGAGACTGCAGGTGGGAGGACCATCAGAGTCCAAGAGCCTCCCTAAGTCACACAATCCCCCTTAGCTCAGAGCCTTTCAGACTGACTATTTCCTCAGAGGCCCCCACACCCATTCAGCTCCAATACCCCCTCAGAGTCATTCAGCCCTAAAACTTCCTCAGAGGCCCCCACACCTATTCAGCTCCAATACCCTCTCAGAGTCATTCAGCACTATTACTTCCTCAGAGGCCTCCACACCCATTCAGCACCAATACCCCCTCAGAGTCATTCAGCCCTAAAACTTCCTCAGAGGCCCCCACACCCATTCAGCTCCAATACCCTCTCAGAGTCATTCAGCCCTAAAACTTCCTCAGAGGCCCCCACACCCATTCAGCACCAATACCCCCTCAGAGTCATTCAGCCCTAAAACTTCCTCAGAGGCCCCCACACCCATTCAGCACCAATACCCCCTCAGAGTCATTCAGCCCTAAAACTTCCTCAGAGGCCCCCACACCCATTCAGCTCCAATACCCCCTCAGAGTCATTCAGCCCTAAAACTTCCTCAGAGGCCCCCACACCCATTCAGCTTCAATACCCCCTCAGTCATTCAGCCCTATTACTTCCTCAGAGGCCCCCACACCCATTCAGCACCAATACCCCCTCAGAGTCATTGAGCCCTAAAACTTCCTCAGAGGCCCCAACACCCATTCAGCTCCAATACCCCCTCAGAGTCATTCAGCCCTAAAACTTCCTCAGAGGCCCCCACACCCATTCAGCTTCAATACCCCCTCAGTCATTCAGCCCTATTACTTCCTCAGAGGCCCTCACAGCCCACACCCATTCAGCTCCAATACCCCCTCAGTCATTCAGCCCTATTACTTCCTCAGAGGCCCCCACAGCCCACACCCATTCAGCTCCAATACCCTCTCAGAGTCATTCAGCCCTATTACTTCCTCAGAGGCCTCCACACCCATTCAGCTCCAATACCCCCTCAGAGTCATTCAGCCCTAAAACTTCCTCAGAGGCCCCCACACCCATTCAGCTCCAATACCCCCTCAGAGTCATTCAGCCCTAAAACTTCCTCAGAGGCCCCCACACCCATTCAGCTTCAATACCCCCTCAGTCATTCAGCACTATTACTTCCTCAGAGGCCCCCACAGCCCACACCCATTCAGCTCCAATACCCCCTCAGTCATTCAGCCCTATTACTTCCTCAGAGGCCCCCACAGCCCACACCCATTCAGCTCCAATACCCTCTCAGAGTCATTCAGCCCTATTACTTCCTCAGAGGCCCCCAAAGTTATTTAGCCACACTTCCTTCTCAATGGTCCCCGAGTCCTTGAGATGCAGTACACCTTCAAAGACTCCCAGAGTCCTTTCGTCCCACTACCTCCCCAGAGACCCCTCAGTTCCTCTACTTCCCTCAGAACCTTCAGTATTTTCCTTCCTCTGACACCAATGATGGAAAATATTCTTCATGGCAGGCTGGGGAATGTTTTCTTCCTCCTGACCAGCAATGTAAGGGGTTCTATGCTCCATACTCCTGACCCCTGCACTCCATCATTGTGTTGGCTGCATATTGTAATAATTGCCCTTTGTAGGCCAAGAGAATGTTCCGGCCCCGTAAGTGAGGAAATTTTCTTCCGCTGAAGGGTTTAATCTACATTTCCACACTATATATGTGTGTATCATCATCTGCTGGAGATAAAAGACGTCACAGTGACTATGGAGGAAGAGGACGGACATGACGGGGGGGGGGGGGGGGGTTAACTGGGTGTAAATAGAAAATAAGATCTTATTACCTCCTCTGCTGCCACTTCCAGCAATGTCTCCTCTCTACTTCCTCCCAACTCACCTCTCACCCGGAACTTCCTGTCTGTACCTGACATCACTTCCTGTCTGCTTTCCCTACAGACTTCCATTCTCATTATAAGTGAGATCACCACTTTGTGGAGCTCAGAGGAATTGCAGCTCCAAGAAACATCTCATAGCGTAAATACGGTGTAACATTAAAAAACCCTACCTTGTGAAAATTCCCTACCCTCGTCACTTCCGGGGCACATACGTCATTGAACAGCTGAGCAGCTTACCAGTGCACATGCTCATAGCTGCGGAGGGTAGGGAATTTTCACGGGGTAGTGATTTGTAACGCGACACCGCATCAGCTGGTTAAAAAACCCTACCCGTGAAAATTCCCTACCCTCGTCACTTCCTGTGCACATACATCATTCAACAGCTGAGCCGCAGTAACGTGAGAAAACCATACCTCGTGAAAATTTCATACCCACGTCACTTCCTGTCAGAAACTTAATGGAACAGCTGAGCAGCGTAGCAGTGCGTATGCTCGGAGGGTATGAAATTTTCACGGTAGTGTATGTAACGTTACACCGACTCAGCGGTTACATTAAAAGAGCTCGGCTGCAACATGAATCATCCCCGCTCCTACCCCTGTCACTTCCCTGATCTTGGCTAATAAATGTAAAAGCGGCAGCGGGTGTATGAAATCTAAATCACGGAGATCTCGGCTCCGTGATCCGCTTTTACATTTAGTAGCCGACATCAGGGAAGTGACAGGGGTAGGAGCGGAGATGATTGATGTTGCAGCGGAGATGTTTTAATGTAACCGCCGCAACAGCTGATGCGGTGTAACGTTATAACACACATTCCATACCCTCCGAGCATGCGCACTAGTAAGCTCCTCAGCTGTTCGCTGACCAGAAGTGACGAGGGTATGCAATTTTCACGGGTAGGTTTTTTTCACGGAACACCGCTTCCCACTGCGCATGCTCACAGCTGCGGAGGGTAGGGAATTTTCACGGGGTAGTGTTTTTTAACGTTACACCACGTCACATATCAGCTGTTGCCGCGCAAACATTAAATCATCTCCGCTCCAACATTAAATCATCTCCGCTCCAACATTAAATCATCTCTGCTTAAACCCCTCCGACTTCCCTGATCTCGGCTCCGTGATTTATATTTTCATAGACCTGCCGCCGCTTTTACATTTTGGAGCCGAGATCAGGGAAGTCTGAGGGGTTGGAGCGGAGATGATTTAGTGTTGGAGCAGGGATGATTTAATGTTGGAGCGGAGATGATTTAATGTACGTGCGGCAACAGCTGATGCGGTGTAACGTTAAAAAACACTACCCCGTGAAAATTCCCTACCCTCCGCATCTGTGAGCATGCACAGTGGGAAGCGGCTCAGCTGTTTAATGACGTATGTGCACTGAAAGTGACGAGGGTAGGGAATTTTCACGGGTAGGGTTTTTTCACGGAACACCGGCCTTGTGCTGTGTGTGTATGTACAGTTTTTGCCTGTAAATGTCAGTACCTTCATGGGCAGAATTGGAACAACCCCCCAGACATGTTTTTTTTTTTTTTTATTGTTTTTTAAGAAGAGAAGGTACAGATACAGAGCCGCTGGGCATACCCCGGATCATGAAAAATTAAACAAAGAAAACTTAGTAAAGCATAACAGAATTTAAAACATTCCAAAGACTTGCTGCTTAAACAAAAAAGAGGATGGGTTGGGGAGGCGCTCAATCATGCTAAGTGGTATGTGTGCTGGGGAAGAAAACCCCTGTCAGCAACCCTATAAATGTTTACTCATCTCCACTGTGCCGATCCCCTTAGTCGTCTAGGGAACTCAATTAATTTGGCAGGCAGTGTAGCAACTTTATCAAACCTACAAAACATGGTTACCCGACTTCCATAAGTGTGCGCACAGGGTGTGCTGGGTGTGCCTGGGCACACCCTAATCACCCCGTGCGGTGCAGATTCTTCCTGCTGCTCGGGCCCCCCCATGTTGTCCCTTCTTACCCCGCAGTGCTGTTGGCCTCCCTTACCTCCTATTTTGCTGGCTGTTGCGGGCATATTTCAAAATGGAGAGCGGGGGAAGTTGCTGGTAAATATGTAATTTAAAGGCCCTTTCCTTTTCTGATCGGTACCAATCACTCACTGTGTTCATTCTAACTGAAGCATAGTAAACACATTTTATTATGTTTTAGTTTGTGAATGATCAGTAAGCTGCTCAGCACAGAGCACTTCATATTCATTCACCGTCCAGTGCAGCTGAGGCTGGAGAGAAAGGGAGTGGAGAAACTCTGTCCTTAGTCCCTTTCTCTGTCTCAAAAGTTTAGACCTTTGATATTTCACCAAAGCCCCTCAATGGTGCTCCTAAAAATTGTAAAAAAAAAAAAAAGCAATTTAAACATTTGCAAAATATAATATATGAAAAAAAAATAGTGACACCATCCACTGCCCTACTGAAGCCATCAACTGCCCTACTGACACGTACACTGCTGTACTAACTGACACCGTCCTCTGCCCTACTGACATGTTAACTGCTCTTCTTACACCATCCACTGCTCCATTGACACCATTTACTGCTCTACTGACACCAACAACTGCCCTACTGACACGTCCACTGCTGTACTAATTGACACCATCTACTGTCCTACTGACACCAACCTCTGCCCTTCTGACACCATCCACTGCTCTACTGAAACCCTCCACTGCCCTACTGACACCGTCCACTGCCCTACTGACACCGTCCACTGCCCTACTGAAACCCTCCACTGCCCTACTGACACCGTCCACTGCCCTACTGACACCGTCCACTGCCCTACTGACACCGTCCACTGCTCTACTGAAACCCTCCACTGCCCTACTGACACCGTCCACTGCCCTACTGACACCGTCCACTGCCCTACTGACACCGTTCACTGCCCTACTGACACATCCACTGCTCTACTGACACATCCACTGCTGTACTAACTGATACCATCTACTGTCCTACTGACACCAACCTCTGCCCTATTGACATGTTCACTGCTCTACTGAAACCCTCCACTGCTCTACTGACACCATCCACTGCTCTACTGACACCATCCACTGCTCTACTGACACCAACAACTGCCCTACTGACACGTCCTCTGCTGTGCTGGCACTGTCTATATTTTACTACATTTTAAAATGCATTTATCAGAGTGTATGTGTCAGTGTGTGAATGTGTATATATATATATATATATGTATATATACTGTATATACATATACTGTATATATAAATATGTTTGAGCTTTGGGTTGCACACCCTAATGCAATAAGCTGTGCACAAGTATGCCAACTTCCACTTATAAAAGACTAGTTAAGGCAGTTGTTCTTAACCTGGGTTCGATCGAACCCCAGGGGTTCGGTGAGTCAGTCTCACGGGTTCGGTGGAGGTCATTTCTGAACTGGTCTCTGAAAGACAACAGCAGAAGTCACACTGATTTGCAGTAAATATTCATTATTATGTTTTTGTTTTTGTGTGAAAATCATGTTTTAATGGTTTTGTTCTTTGTTCTTAATGTTTTTGTACCTTAATGGTTTTGTTCATTTTGTGCACCTATGTATAAATATATACCTAAATATATACCTCTGTTTTTGAATTTGAAAAAATCATATTTTATTTTTCCAGTTAAGAAGGGTTCGGTGAATGCGAATATGAAACTGGTAGGGTTCAGTACCTCCAACAAGGTTAAGAACCACTGAGTTAAGGCATGTTGGTGGTAGGGTCGTGCTGTTCTGTCACAGTGGTGTCAGACTCAAACCAGACATCCCACACCTTATTGAGTTTTATCAGGCAGCCCCTGCGCATTTAGGTTTCTTTGTATAGGGAATGACTAAATTAACCAGCGACCTTCACATACTCAGAGTAGGTGCAGAAGAGACTCTGTACTTAACTATAATGCTCTTTTGAGCGTAAAACAGGAGCAAGCTATGTGCGAACAGCTCTAGAGGGGGCCAAAGCATCCTCCAACCCCAAGATTCGCGCCGCCATCAAACATACCTCACCGGATACCCAGTGATTTTTCAAATTCAATACTCCTGTATGACTTCAATTTACACCCTCCTGGATTATAACAGGGTGATACATACAACACAATGTCTTTGTCCTGGACTGATCTTTGGGATCCCTGTGATCCCTGTGGGAATATTTGGTTGAGCGCCGCCATCCCTGCTGTGCAACGACATCACGCTGTTTTTACAGTTTTTTGGCTTTTCTTTATCTTGCTGGAGTTTTACATACTCCCTTCTGTGGCAAAGTGACATGTGACCTTGTCAGGAGCACAGCAGTCCCATTGGACGCAGGTTTATACCTGCTTGTTTTTAATAGTTGTGGCCTTATTCGTCAAGGAATATTTCATGTGTCTGAGATTTGTTCCTATCTGACCGTTGAAAAAGGCGATTGACCAAAACGCGTCTGGTCGTCTTTGGAAGTCTCAGCCACCTTTAGCCAAAGTGACGTAACATATGGCCACATGTTATTTTTAAGTGATGTTTGTAATTTGTCCGCTTTTGAATTGAACTTGCATAACCTTTTTTTTGTATAATAAATCTATTGAAATATACCTACTACTCAAGGTCTGATTATTGCCCATAAAGTCCCATACCCAATGGGAATTCTTTTTTCTTGGGGAATTCTTTCCCCAAGATTCAGACATCCACCATCTGGGGTATAGGGAAAACTGGTAATAAAAGTAGGAACAACAGTCCAGAATATCTGTAAAAGAGGACAGGACCAAATCATGTGTAGATAGTTGGCCGAAATTATCTTGGCAACGCCAACAGCAGGGTGGGCAATCTGGGTAGATTTTATGCAGTCTGTATGGTGTATAATAGTACTTGTGAGTGTTTGGAGAGTAATGCCCGAAATCATTCCTAGCATAGGAAATAATGCTAATGCCCATGATCACCATCCGCATGAAGCTAGTTTAGGGATGTGGGTCTTCGACTCCCTTAAAGAGCGTATTCCGCAGGGCTTCATATGAGCCCACTAGAGAAACTTCTAGAGCAACTGCAGCTTTAGAGGCTACAGGGGTTGCAATTGCAACCGGGCCCCATGCTCCAGTGGACTGTGTGGCTCCCCTGTACACCTGGATAGGAGGGGCGGCGGGGGCAGCATGTAGAGAAATCACTGTCCTCCTTTTTCCTCCTGTAGCTGCAGGAGGAAAATGGAGGAGATTGGTTCCTCTGTATGCTTCCCCCGCAACCCCTCCTATCCAGTTCACTTGTGTTCTGGGCCCCTGTGTGCTCCCCTGCCCCCCCCCCCCCAATACTTTGCTCCCTCCCCTCTCCTGCCGGCTGCTGCAGGGGATGTGTCACAATAGAGAACCAGGAAGGGGTTGGTAAATATGTAATTTACCAGCTCCTTCCTTTTCTGAATGGACAGAGTCATAGTCAGTGACATTGTAAAAAAAAAAAAAATAAAATGATAAAAAATAACACAATTAAAATACCAAAAAATAAAAACTACTGACACAAGGAACTTCCAGGATTGCAAAGGTCACACTTGCGACCGGTCCCTGGCATTCCACCACTGTGGGAAGGCCCCAAGATGGCAGGAAGGGGGCCCACTGCAGAACTTGTGAAAGGGTCCCACAGCGGCACCGTAATAAAGGGCACTGCAATGAGAGTAAAGGGCCCCAGTATCAGTGGGAAGAGCCACAGGCTTGAAAGGAAGGGCCCCGGCCAGGGATCCGGGGGGCCCATCATGGTTTCTTGCACCGGGGCCCTGAAGGTTCTAGTTACTCCTCTGATTAGAGGTATCTGATATGAGCCAGTTGTGGGCATGTGACAACATTGTGACTAGGGTCTCTGTAGTATGGTTAGCTGAAGTCTAGGGGGCTGAGACCCCCATAAAAAACTAAGTGGTTTAAAAATCTATTTAGGGATCCATTTTGGAGAGTGGTGTAGAACATATAGCAATGGAGGTAGCAGTTTAATTTTAACTAGATTGATTTTTCCAAGTAATGATAAAGGGAGGTTCGCCCAGGCTTTCAATCTGGTCTTAAAGCTCTGGAGGAGGGAAAAAAGATTAAGTGTGCTGGAGCCCTGGACTCTGGGTGAAATATACACCCTAAGGTACCTAATCTTTATAGTCCACCTAAAGGGGAGAGACAGGTCTGCCACCTACAGAGCTTCAGGTTCAATTGGAAGGATTAGGGATTTATCCCAGTTCACCTTCAATCCAGATATTGAGGCAAAGTGAGACAATACGTCCCGGAGGAAAGTCCAGGATCCCGAAGGAAAAGAATAATGTCGTCGGCGTACAAAGCCAACTTTTCCTCCAGGGATCCAACCTACACTCCCCGGACCGCCGCGGAGAATCTAATGGCCAATGCAATGGGTTCCACCATAAGGGAAAAAAAGGCCCAGGGACAGGGGGCATCCCTGCCTGGTGCCCCGTTCAATAGGAAAGGGAGAGAGGAGAGCATCTCCAATTTCGATCTGGGCCACCGGTCAGTGGTATAGGAGCTTAATCAATGTGCGTAAAACGGGACCGAACCCATAAACTGTTAGTACCTCTTCCATTAAAGTCCAGGCAACAGAGTCAAACGTCTTTTCTAAGTCTAATGCCACCAACACTCTAGTACCTTGTTTGTCAAATGAAGCCTGTAAATGAGTATAAACTCTACGAATGTTGATCCCCAGACATGTTATTTAAAGGAATTGGCCTTTTTTAATGTTTCACTTTAATCATTTAAAAAAATCACTGCTCCTGGCCAAATGCAATAACATTTTTTTTTATTTTTACATTGGTACATGTTTGCCAGAGAGTTGCCCCATGCTATTTTATGACACCTCTTTGCCTATCAAGCCAGAAAATGGGCATTTGTGATTTGGCTTCCAATGATTTCAATAGGATTTGGGATCTGCGTCCAAACTTCTTTAAAAGTAGAAGTTCAATCAAAATGTAACTAAGGCGAAACCTACCCCCTTTCTAAGCCTATTCTATCTAACCCTGTAAGGAAAAGATGTGTATATGTAGCACTATCCCCTTGAGGACTGCTGGATTGTTCACCTTGGGATCCCCCTGAGTTACCGTTAGCAACTGCAGCATGCACAATTTATCTCTTTTCTCTCTGGCTCAGTCAATGATCAGTCTAGGGGATGTAGTTGTTTTTGTGGTTTTATTTAAATTATGGATGGGAGAAGGGAAGAGTGGGATACTCCAACTTAAACTATTCACAATAGGTGAGGTCTCCTGTCTGAAGATGCAGCCAGGCTGCTGATTCACCTTGCCACTTAGATGAATTTAGGATTATTTGTTAGAATGAATTAACTTTGGGATACACACCTAGTACCCCCTTTCACTCCAACTGCTGACACCCGTCCTCTGTCTATCCTACACCGGGGTGGCCCCCCTCAGGTCAGGCCCCTAGACACGACCCCCTGTACTCACAATACTGTTTTCAATGGTCTCCAGTGTCTCTACCCCTTCAGTCAGCTCTCATGGACCTCTGGGTTCAACTCCTTCCTTCTGGTTCTCAGCCTGACTGCCTGTAACCACATGCCACTGCTACAGAGGAGGAGACAGTCATCACCCTCCCTCCGGGACTCTGCTCACCAGTCAAAGACCCCACAGCACATGTGCTCCTGGCTTTTATACCACACCCCACAATGCACAGTGACAATCAGTCTGTGCCAATCACTGGGGCTGTATAAAAGCCTGTGTACCCATTGGTCAGATTTCCTCCACTGTAAAATATGCCTCCCTTTTAGACCAGTGTGAAACACTTCCTAGACCAGATGAATCACACACTGAGCAGAACTAACTCACAGATTCTGCTCTATGGTAGGCAGAAAGCAATATAGATTTCCCTGCTGCTCCTCTGATAGGCAGACAGAGCCAAACTATACTCTCTCACTAACACCTACCTAGGAGGGTGCTACATATACTTAACTATTCTGAAGCTGCTCTGGTCCGATCCCATGATCTCTCCTGCAGTGGCTTCTGTGTAGAAGAACGATCACCAACAAGGGCTGCAAATGCCTGGGAGATGGCATCACCCATAGGATTACTATGGGACATCTATTGGCAACTGTCCCTCCTCTACAGTAAAGCCACTGCTGATAGCCAATCATGGGACAGCACCAGAGCAGCTTTAAAATAGGTAAGTATAGGTATCTTTTATTTACAGGATTAGATAGAATAGGCATAGAATGGGAGTGGTGGTAGGTTTAGCCTTAATAAGATTTTGATTGAACTTCAAATTTAGGTTTTCTGAACCCTGATTTAACCAAACCGTGGGTAGTTTGGCTCATCCATACTAGAGAGCCAGTGGTCACATGCATCCCTGCCTGTTCCGTTCAGTTGTCAGCCATGGTTTCCCAGGGCAGCGTGAGCTGCCCACCCTAAAATTCCTATCAGGCCCTACCTTCAGGATTAGTATGGATTTTAAAGGGGACTCTACACAAAAAAACAGCATGTGGACCACACCAAAGCTCACACCAAGACCTTAAGGTTGAAAACTAAAAAAATGAGAAAAAAGTTTAGAGCCCCCCCCCCCAAAAAAATTCCAGCCTGGCTGGCTAGAAAAAAGGGTCACGTGTGCACTCTCTCCACCACCTGAACCATACCAGCACCACATGTCCTCAACATAAGGAGCATCTTGCTTCATTCACTACTGTTTGGAAAGTTTTAACCAACATGCAGGGCCAAAATGTGCATTTTAACACGTGTGCAAAAAAAAAAAAAATTAAAAAAAGACCAAAAACAACAATCTGGCAGTGACAGGGTTAATGTGATCTAGATGGAATTACTTTCCTGTGGTCAGACTAAAGAGCCCGGCTGCAGCCTGGTAATAACATTGCTCGAGGGTCCATAAATTTAGCTGCTATATATTTGCCAAGAATTGCCCAGAATTGCCCAGAAAAAATGCATGTACATTCCTTCTGTACCAATGGGGGTAAAACAACCAAACATAATTAGGGTATTTGCTGTGCAGTTTGAATGGCTTCCAATCATTTAAAATGGAAAATGTTGCATTTGGCAACTAGATGGCACTATTTCCTATGGTACTCAATGCCATCTAGTGGTCAATGGTTGGTTTAACCACTTCAGCTCATACATGTTTTTTGGTAAAACAAAATCCCCAAAAAGTGTATATTGATTGGTTTGTGCAAAAGTTATAGCATTTTCAAACTATGGGATATTTTTATATATTTATTTATTTTTTTACTAGTAATGGCGGCGATCAGCGACCTATAGCGGGACTGCGACATTGCGGCAGACAAATCGGACACTGGGTGACACTTTTGACATTTTTTGGGGATCAGTGACACTAATGCAGTGATCAGTACTAAAAAATATACACTGTCACTGTACTTATGATATTGGCTGGGAAGGGTTTAACATCAGGGGTGATTAAAAGATTACATTTGTGCCTAGGGAGTGCTTACTAGCTGTGGGGGAGATGCTTTTATTACTGGAAGACATGGATCAGTGTTTCTGCTTCACAGAAACACAGGATCCATGTATTCTGTACTCACAGAATGACAGTCTGCACTGTTTACACAGTAACAAACGATCGGCGGGTCCCAGTGGACATCGGGTTTATGGGTCTCACTGATCAGCTCCTGCTGTGTAAAATCACAGCAGGAGCGAGCTGCCGGCGGTGTGCGCTTGTGCCCAAAACTCGGAAGTGCAGAATCACGTATATATACATGAATCTGCATAGAGTGGCCACCCTGTAGCAATAAATCTGCTATGAGGTGGTTGTGAACCGATTAAGTCTCCCAAAAGAAGTACCTCTTACTGTGGACAATAGGCAAAGTTTTTGTGAAGCAGCTATCTGAGTGAGCCGTATTTAGCCCTGGTTCTTCAGCTGGATAGTGTTGGGGCCCAGTCTTTACAGTGGTGCACATGAGTACAGCCCCAGTAAAGTCTGCATGCAGTGAATAATGCTGCTAGATAGATGGCTAGTCCCTATGTGCTCAGTCTCTGCTATAAGCAGCAGGTCAATGGCAGCAATGTCCTCTCACCAGTCCCAGTGATACAGCAACAGGGGATTGCTTTTCAATAATCAGTTCACTTTCTGGATCTGTCCGGAGTGACTCCAGTCCTCAGCACATGGCTGCAGGCTTGTGGTAGGTTGATGTGCTCACAGAAGCAGCAATATGCACATCTCCTTGCAGCACAGAGTAAATTCATCGGTTGTCAGCCTGAAAAAATACAACTCTCTCCCCTTATACCTGGCTTGCATTGGGAATTGTAGACTTTTTTGGGGTTTTAATTAAATTGTTCTTATGTTTAACCCCTTATTAACCCTTAATCTACGCTACTCAGCCTTTTTAAGTCCTTATTCTCCTTCTCTATTTAATTATTATTTTCCTGCTGATTTTTTTTTATTTACTTCTATTTTACAAACTATTAATAATTAAAACTTTTTTATTGTTTGCTTTGTTCAATAACATTTTTACACCTTTAACCTTCCTAGCGGTATTCCCGAGTGTGACTCGGGGTAAGATTTTAGTGCCAAAAGCGGTAACCCCGAGTCACACTCGGGGTAGCGCTAAGAAGATCGCTGGATGCTGGAGGAGGTTTTACTTACCTTTTCTCCGGGATCCAGCGAAGACTGCGAGCGGTGTGTGGCGGCGGAGCTCTCTCCCGATCGTCTGCGAGCCCCGGCTTCTGTCTCCGGCGACGTGACGTCCGCCGGGGTGTGGAACCGGCGGCAAATTCGAATGTAAAATGCACCAAACACACTGATATCGTTCAAAATAAAATAAAATCACATTACATTACCCCCCAGTGCCCTTTCCTGCAGTTTTACTGTACTTTTTATGTAAATATATGTGTATATATATATATATATATATACATATTTATACAGTATATATATATATACGTATATATATACACATATACATATATATATATATATACACACACACACATATTATATATATATATATATATATATATATATATATATGTATATATATATATATATATATATATATGTATGTATATATATATATATATATATATATATATATATATGTATGTATATATATATATATATATATATATATATATATATATATATATATATGTATATATATATATATATATATATACACACGTATATATATATATATATATGTATATACACGTAATTCTTGTGAATGAGCAGCCCAAACCAACTGTATACATTATATATATATATATATATATATATATATATATATATATATATATATATATATATATATACACATATATATATAATATATGTATACATACACATATATATATATATATATATATAATATGTATAATAAATGTATACAGTTGGTTTGGGCTGCTCATTCACAAGAATTACATGCTTTCAGCACCTAAAATAATGGTACCGATTTCAGCACCTAAAATCCAAAAGAATCATACCGCCAGGGAGGTTAACACATATTTACACATCTCACATTAAAAACAAGCGCAAAATTAATTTTCCCAGGAAACACTGCAGCCTTTAAAATTCCTCCTCTTCCACCATGCCTTCAGTTATAGAGTAGCCTCCGACATGCTGGAAAACAGCACATAACAAACAAACAACCATAACAGGCTATTAAGTCATATTTTAGAAAAAACCTGGGGGGGGGGGTTCTGTCCTGAAAGGCTCTTAGAAATACCATCACCGGTAAGTCTAACTAAGGTTTTCATAAATCGCCTTTCAGGACAGCACCTGGAGAGGATAACCGAGTAACCTACCCTAGGACGGGACCACTGCCTGCAGTACCTTCCTACTGAAGGCCTGAACTGCAGCTGACAGTAAGTCTAGCCTATAGTGCCGAAGGAACGTAGAAAAGCTGGACCAGGTGGCTGCCTTGCAGATCTGTTCAGGCAAAGCACCGGGCCTTTCTGCCCAGGAAGCTACCATTGACCATGTAGAGTGGGCAGCAATACCCTCAGGAGGTTCTTCCCCCTGGGCTATGTAGGCTTCTTTGATTGCCCACTTAAGCCAGCTTCCTAAAGTACTCTTGGAGGCTTTTCCTCCTTTGCGGGATCCCGCAAAGATTATGAAGCTTGCAATGGACTTCCTGAATCCTTTGGTCACAGATAGATATTTGGAATAGACATCTTCTCGCATCTAAAGTATGGAAGGTTTCCTCCTTCGCATTAGCTGGAGCTGAAGAAAAGGTAAATAGTACTATATCCTGAGTACAATGAAAAGATTTAGAAATCTTTAGGAAGAAAGGCCGGATCCGTTCTGAGAATTATTCGGACCGGAAATATAACTAAAAAAGGATCTGCGACTGACAAGGCCTGAATTTCTCTGATTCTTCGGGCTGATGTAATCGCTACCAGAAAATTTGTATTAAGAACTAAGTTCTTCAGAGATGCTTCCTCTAAAGGTTCAAACAGAGTTTTAGCGAATCCTTCTAACACAGACAAATTCTATTTGGGAAAAACTTTAAAGGGGTTTCGGCCTATTTCATGCTAAGACCCTGAAAAAAATGAATAATTAAAGCTTCTTGCGATAATGTTTTCTCAAAAAAAAAAACTGAAAGAGCCGCCACTTGGGTTTTTAGGGTGCTGGCTCCCAGCACCTTCTCCATTCCTTCATGGAGGAATTCCAAAACTGAAACTGCATCTTTAATTTGAAGTCTCTTGAAAGAACACCAGGAATTATATTTCTTCCACACCTTCATATAGATAGCCCTTTTTCTACTAGAAAGAAGGGTGGTAATAAGTTTATTTGAAAGACCCCTGGCCTTTATAAAGTCTTCCTCAGAAACCAAGCTGTCAGTTGTAGAATCCAGATGGTTCAGGGTTCTCTGCGTTAGTAGGTACCTCCTGAACTGAAGTTTCCAGAGGGGATTTGTGGCTAGATTTAGAAGTGGCGCAAACCAAGGCCTCTTCAGCCAACAGGGAGTGATCAATATCAAATCTGTGGATTCTTCCTTGAACTTCCTGAGGACTAGTGATATCAGCTGGAAGGGGGGGAACACATATCACAAGGGAAAGCCCCACAGATAAGCAAGGGCGTCTAGACCCCAAGCCTGATCCTCTTTGTGAAGAGAAAAAAATATTGGTGCTTTTGCGTTTTACTGGTTCGCAAATAGATCGACCTGAGGATGGCCCCAGACATTCACAACCATCAGGAAGACTTCCTGGTTTAGGCTCCATTCTACTTCTACTATCTTTTTTCTGGTTAGGAGATCTGCCAGGAGATTTTGGGGAAACTTTCAGGTGAATTGCTGTTAGAGAAGCCACATTTTGTTCTGTCCAGGTAAGTAGCTGCATGGCCAGATCCGAGAGGCTCCTGCTCCTTGTTCCCTCCTCTTTCAACACATAGGCTACAGCCGTAATGTTGTCCGAAAGGACCTGAACAAGTTCATCCCTGACAGCTTGATGAAAGTACAGAAGACCCAGAAAGATGGCCTTCAACCCTTGCCAGTTGGACGACTTCCTGGCCTCTGCTTGGACCACGACCCTTGTACAGTACGGTCGTCTAGATGGGCCTCCCAGCCCCACGCACTTGCATCTGTGGTCAGCCATTTGTTTGGAGGAAAAGATCACGTCAGGCCCTTTGTCAGATTGATCAGGTTTCGCCACCACCAGAGAGCTCTCTTTACCCTTGTGGCAATCCTGATCGGTTTCTCTAGGGGCTCTAGATGTGACCTTTACTGTAGAATGTCCATCTGGAGAGGGCGAGAATGTAGCCTGGACCACTGGACGGCTGGTATGGATGCGGTAAGCAGCCCTAGAGCTGCCATAGCTATCCAAACAGTCACCTCAGATCTAATGATGTCATCAAACACCCTGGGGACAGCAGTTTTGTCACCGAATAGATTATGTCCATCCGGAAGTGTTTGTACCGTATTGATTTGTTTAGAATCTTTAGGGTCATCCAATATTTGCCAGAAGGTTTATTTACCAAAAAGATGTGTAAATAAAAGCCCCGACCTTCCTGTTCCTTGGGGACTTGGATTACAACTATCTGCTGCATCAGCTCCTGTAAAAGGGACATCATTTCGGAAGCCTTTTCTTTGTCCCTTGGGAGAGGGGTTACATAAAACCTTCTTGGGGGTGTTTCTGAGAACTCCAGGTTGTAACCCCGGGTGACGATGTTACTGATGAAAGGACTTAAGGTTATTTGCTCACATTGTGGGAGGGAAACCAATAAGCTTCCTCCCACTGGGAGGAGGTGTTAATTTGCTCTTGGTAGATTGATCTGGGTGTCTGAAAAGCACCCCACCTCTTCCCTTGCCACTCTGGGAAGACCACCTGGTCTTTTGGTCCTGTTCTCTACTTCTCTGGGACTGATAAATAGGATACATTTTTTTCTTGAGAGGCTGCTTCCTTTTAGAAGGGAAGGCTTTCTTCCTATCACCTGTTCTATCCAAGACTGTTTCCAGATCTGGCCCGAACAGAAAATCCCCTGAAAAAGGTATTCCACACAATTTGGTCTTGGAAGCCAAGTCACCTGACCAAGGCTTGAGCCAAAAAGCGCCTCACCTAGTTGACCAGTGCTGAGGACCTTGCAGACATTTTAATTGATTCTGCAGAGGCATCAGTCATATGACTGCTTTCAACAGTAACAGGAAGGACTCTAGTAAATCTTTTCTCGATGTGCCCGCTTCCACATGCCCCTTAAGCTGTTCTAACAAGCACTCCGAATTCTTGGCAACCACTGTGGATGCCATAGCCGGCCTAAGGCTGGAAGAGGTGGAATCCCATTCCTTTTTAAGGATAGAATCTGCCTTTTTATCCATTGCATCCTTTAAGACGCTCATAACCTCCAACGCCAAATTTGTGCAACAAGAGACTTGAGAAAAGGCTGTATCCACTCTGGGCCTTTTATTTCAAACATGGGTCTTATCATCTTCAAAGGGAAACTTCTCCTAAGGGTCTTGGAGAAAAAAAGGGCCCTTTTTAATTGTCTCTGACAGAACCTTATGAACTGGGAATACCCTATGTTTGGATTCATCCAGTCTCTGATACATTCTGTCATGTACGGAGAGTTGAAGCCCTTTCCTCCTGGATCTCAAGAGCAGTATAGATTGCTTTAACCTCCCCCTGGCGGTATGATTATGTCAGGAATTACATACCAAAAGCGGTACAATTGTTTTCATGGAAATTTGGCGTTATGTATTATAGGCCTACAATTCTTAGTAATTACTGACTTAAACCTGACCAAAACAAGAGTCTAGTAGACATCCCAGATGTGATAAATTTGAAACACAAACGCATGAATTATAATCGAATCAATAATATTATTTTATTATTTAATATATAATATATATAATAAAATTATATTATTGATTAGATTATAATTCATGCATTATATATTATATATAGATATATGTGTGTGTGCATATATATATATATATATATATATATATATATATATATATATATATATATATGCATATATATATATATGCATATATATATATATATATACCGGTGTGTGTGTATATATATATATATGTATATATATATGTATATATATATATGCGCATATATATATATATATATATATATATATATGCATGCATATATATATATATATATATATATATATATATATATATTTATATATGCATATATATATGCATATATATATATATATATATATATATATATATATATAATATAAAATGTGTTTTGTGCAACGTTTTTTTTTTTTTTTGTTTTTGAATTTCCCTCCCTAGTTCCGCTCCCATGCAGCATTGCTGCTGCAGGGAACGGAACTAGGAAGTCATTACACCGACGGAGGGACGGAGGAGCGGCGGGACTCTCGGCTGGCGGTCACAGCAATGAGAGATCATCGCTGGATCGCCAGGATAAGGTAAGAGAACACCGCTGCGCTCTCTGCAATCCACCCCGAGCGTGACTCGGGGTTACCGATCCTGATATGAAAAATCAACCCCGAGTCACGCTCGGGATTACCGCTAAGGGGGTTAAGCAAATCATTTACTTCTTCTAAAGATAATTTATATCTAGAAGTTCTGGAAATATCCTCTTCTTTCTCCTCATCCCAATCCTTGAGGGAAAGAAGTGTACTTGCTCCTTCTCCCTCTGAGTCACTGGCCTCTGTCGGCTTTGAGGTGGATGCCAAGGAGCTGGATAAAGTACTTTGCTGGGAGTCTGTCTGTGTTGCTAGCACTTTAACTACGTAATAATGAACACACCGAACTTAAAGTATCCGTTAACTCCTTCACAGAAGAAAACAAATCCTTACATTGCTGTGACGATTTCTCTTTAACGAGGTCTGCTATGCAAGATTTACACAGTGGTTTCGATCCATGAATCTCTCAGGGGTTTTTACAAGAAGGACACCTCCTTCCTACTGAGGGAAAATCCTTTCCTTTTCACTGTGGTTTTGACCTGAAATCAGAACATAAACAAAAAACCAGCAGTCACCTTAACAGCTGAGGCTGATAGCTATCAGAGAACAGACTACCACACCCTAGAAAAAGAAACCAAGGCCCAGCCACCTCCTAAAGCCTGTGCTAGCAAACACTAAACGACAGAGTCCCTGCCTAAACTGAAAGGCTGAGAACTGTAACCACAGCACTTATAGAGCAGGCTCCCACAGGATAAAATACAAAACTCAAAATAATAAGGCCAATAATGAAGATAGAGGCACCACTGTACCCCTCTTACCTGGGCCTGCTTCCACCGATGCTGCAGCCCTCTCCTCCATCTCGTGCAAGGTGTGCAGCAGAAAATGACAGAACCGCCGTCTGTTTAAAATCCCCTCTTCCAGCGTCCCCACACTTCAGGACTGGAAGCGGAAGCACCGACTGTTCGACCTGCTCCCTGACCCTTTGCGTTCCAGCGGCCGGAACAACAGCCACCACTCCCTTGCCGGAAGTCCTGCCTACCGGAAATTACACACTCGCCGGCCGGGACTGACATGCAGGATCTGCTGTAAGAACAGCTCCCCTCTTGGACTGCCTGCCAGCCCACAACCCGCAGACCCTGGGAACACAGGCAAGACCCCTGATCAGGCACTGCTTCCCTGAGCTGGAAGGACCCCCCCTCCACTACACCTGGGGGGCTGCTGGGATGGTCATTCAGGAAAAAAATTTCAAAAGCCTAGAGGTAAGCCTACCCTTACTCCACCTGGAGAGAACGCAGCCCCCCTAATTGGTTACATAGTACATGAGGTTGAATAAAGACATCAGTCCATCCAGTTCAACCTGTATAGGTGTGTGTGTGTGTGTCAGTGGCCTGCTCATTTCCCATAATCGTGAATATTATTGAATATTATGATCTGTGAGATGCACGTCCAAAAGTCTTTTAAAAGTAGTCATACTCCCTGCAGCTACCACCATTTGTGGAAGAGAGTTCCACATTCTCACCGCCCTTACAGTGAAGAACTGCTTACGCAGCATAAGGTTAAACCATCTCTCCTCTAATCTCATTGTGTGGCCACGTGTCTTATTGCACTCCTTGGGACTAAATAGTTTTCTATCTATGCTAGGATCGCCATTGATGTATTTGTAGATCGCTATCATGTCCTCTCTTAGGCGTCTCCTCTTCAAGGAGAATAAATTAAGTGCTTGTAATCACTCCTCATAACTAAGGTCCTCTAATCCCCTAATTAGTTTAGTTGCACTTCTTTGGACTCTCTCTAGTTCCAGCACATCCTTTCTGAGGATTAGTGACCAGAACTGGACAGAATACTCCAGGTGTGGCCAAACCAGAGTTTTATAAAGTGGTAGGATTATAGCTTCATCTATATAATACCTTACACTTCTCTGCGTTAAATCTCATTTGCCACGTAGTTGCCCACTCTGTTAATATGTTCAGGTCTTCCAGTAGGATTTCTATATCTTGTTGAGAAGTTATTGCTCTACATATCTTTGTGTCATCCGCGAAAACTGAGATTGAGCTACTGATTCCGTCCTCTATGTTATTGATGAATAAATTAAACAAAATTGGTCTCAGGACTGAGCCCTGGGGAGCCCCACTTACCACTCTAGATCAGTCTGAGTATGCATTATTTATCACCACCCTTTGGACACACCCATGTAACCAGTTCTTTATCCAAGAACAAACCCTGAGGTCGATGCCTGCAGACCTTAGCTTGTATATTAAGCGTTTGTGGGGAACAGTGTCGAATGCCTTAGCAGAATCCAGATACACCACATCCACAGGTCTCCCCCTATCTATCTCACAGCTCACCTCCTCGTAGAATGTTAGCAAATTGGTTTGGCAAGAATGTCCTTTTGTGAACCCATGCTGATTAAGTGCTAATGATACTGTTGTTCTTAGCTAAATCTTGGATATAGTCCGTTATCGGCCCTTCCAATAATTTACATTCAATTGATGTCAGGCTGACCGGTCTATAGTTTCCCGGAATATCCCTCCTACCTTTTTGAATATTGATATCACATTAGCTTTCCTCCAGTCACCCGGTACAGTTCCTGTCAATATACTGTCTGTGAAGATTCCCTGCAGTGCTTCCACCATGGCGGAGGAAACACAATAACTGAAGGCATGGTGGAAGAGGAGGGATTTTAAAGGCTCAGAGTTGTCCAGCCTCATTACTTCCTCAGAGGACCCCAAAGTCCTTTAAGCTACACTACCTGCTCAGGGTTCCCGGAGTTCTTCAGATGCAGTACACTGTCACCTCAGAGATCCCTCAGCTCCTCTACTTCCCTCAGAACCTTCAGTATTTTCCTCCCTCTGACACTAATGGTGGAACATATTCCTCATGGCAGGCTGGGGAATGTTTTCTTCCTCCTGACCAGCAATGTAAGGGGGTCTATGCTCCATACTCCTGCTCTCCATCATTGTGTTATTTTTATTTCATTATTGTTGGCTGCACATTATAATGATTGCCTATTGGCTGCCTGTGTAGTGTAATATTTGTCCTTTGTAGGCCACGTATGGTCAGGATGGTCATTGTCTTGTATATTTATTGTCAGTGCTGTGTGTTTTGTGAGGACCATATTACTGGAATTTAAAGTGGTTCTAAAGGCTGAAGGTTTTTTTATCCTAATACTTACACGATCCAGGGATATGCCGGGTTTCTGCTTCCTCATTGGCTGAGACACAGAAGTGGGTAAGTGGTGGGGAAGGGCGCCGTTCTGTGTGTCTTATGCAAGTGGTTTGCTATGAGGGCACTCGGAGAGGAGGAGGAGGAGGAGGATTGGGGCTGCTCTGTGCAAAACTCTTACACAGAGCAGGTAAGTATAACATGTTTGTTATTGAAAAAAATTAAATTCATCATCACTTTAAGTCCAAAATTAAGAGAATGTTCTGGCTCCATAATAGGAGAAATGCTCTGACCTTGATGGAGTTAATGTATAAATAATAAATGTTCAGGCAGCATTTACACTATCGACAAAATATCTAAATCCTCAACATGATAGCTGCAATGAAACTTTCTCATTAAGTGTCGGACAACTCCTGGGGGTAAGCTGGCAGCAATTTCCTAGAAAAAAAAACCGCTGCAGATGACTAGATGTGCTGGACCCTGTAGTCCCAGAGAGTTTTAGATGCCCCCATAGTAGGAAATAGGGGAATTTAGGCATAAGGAGCAGAAGTGCTGATCCTGGCCACAGATACTCCAGTGGATGCCAGGTAAGATACCGCATAGACAATCTAAAAACATCTGACGGGTTTCTTTTGGAAAATGCCAATCTTCGTCTAAAAGGGGTATTGGCAGGTGAGCAGCTCCTAAAAAGTGTTTATAACCCAGAATAACTTAACAAACACCTTCATCATAAAACACTATATTTGTTCATCATTTTATTTATAATCACCAATAACTGGTAAAACAATAGAAAAATACTATAAAAAATGCATAAAAATGATTAATCAACAATGAGTCTGGCCGTAGAAATTGTATTGAGCTCAGAAATCCATTTTGATTCCTATCTGGACATCTTTTTGATAAAATTGCACCCTGTCCGCTCCGGGTTCACCATCCCAACCTCGAGTCCCTTTCAGACTCCTATTGTGAGACTCGACATAGTGTCTCTGGAGTAAAATCTTACAGAAATCCTCCCTAATCCAAACCTTTAATTATCATTTCATTCCCCCCACATACAATGTCTGGAACTGGCATTTAATGACAAAAATAACTCCCCTCGAGGTACAGACCATAAATTCCCACATTGTAATATACGGGGTTAATCTACATTTCCACACTATATATATGTGTATCATCATCTGCTGGAGATAAAATAAGTTGCAGTGACTATGGAGGAAGAGGACGGACATGACGGGGGGGTTACTGGATGTAAATTTTATTTTTCCTTCTGCATTTTCCAAAAACTTGTGGCAAAATGAATGAAATCTTCAAAAGAATCACCATGCCTCTTAAAAAAATCTTGGGGTGTTTACTTTTCAAAGTGTGGTAATTTTGTGGGCGTTTAGACTGTCCTGGTGCTCCAGAGCTTCCAAATATAAAAGGTAGTAAGGAAATTAGATTTTTAATTTATGCCCATTAAAAGCCTGAAGGTGCTCCTTGGATTTTGGGCCCCTTTGTTTTGATTAGGCTGTGAAAAAGTCTCACACATGTGGTATCACCACACTAGTAAGGAGTAGCAGAATGTTTTTTCGGGGTGTATTTATAAGTATGTCTATGCTGTTTGTTAGAAATATCTTATTAATGGACAAATTTGTGTAAAAAAAATAAATTTTCATTTGTTTCCCGCATTTTCCAAAAACTTGTGGCAAAAAATAACATTTTTAAAAGACTTACAATGCCTTTCAGAAAATACCTAAGGATCCTTGCTTTCCGAAATGGGATTATATTGTGGATGTTTCCACTGTCCTTGTGCTCTAGGAACTCCAAAAATGTTATGGGTAGCCAGAAAATTAGATGCCTAATTTATGCCCCTAGAATGCCTGAAGGCGCTCCTTAAATTTTGGGTCCCACTATGCAACTAGCCTCTAAAAATGTCTGACATATGTGGTGTCCTCATACTCAAAAAACATAGTAGGATGTGTTTTGGGGTGTAATTATTTGTAGTCTATGCTGTGTGTGTAAGAAATAACTTGTTAAAATTACAACTTTGTGAAAAAAAAAACACATTTTATTTCATTTCATTTTTTTAAAAAGTTTGATAAAAAAATGTACAACTTCTAAAAACGCACCTCTTATTAAATACCTAGGACTGTCTACTTTCCAAAAAGGGGTTATTTGTATTGCCCTGACATTTTAGGGCCTCAAGACATAAGATCGGTAAGGCAGTCAATACATCAGGATTAATCAATTTTTAAACATATATACCATAGTTAGTAGGCTCTATAACTTTAACAAAGGCTAAATAATCTACACTTATTTGGGTTACTTTTTTTTACTAAAAAATGTAGTAGAACACATTTTGGCCTATATTTATTAGGAAGGTTATTTATCTGCAAAATGATATAACAGAAATGAACAAAAACATTTTGTTTTAAAATTTGTTTTGTTTTTTATTTATCTAAAAAAAAAAAATTAAAACCCAGTGGTGATTAAAAACCACCAAAAGAAAGTGCTATCTATCTCTAAAAAATTATAAAATGTCATTTGGATACAGTGTTATATGACATATGAGTATTTTTCCATCAAAGTATGACAGTTCTAAAAAGTGAAAAATGGCCCGCACTGGAAGGGGGTGAAACTTTCCAGACTTGAGGTGGTCAACACAGTGATTTCCTACGATCGTCAACTCCACCAAGTGGCTATAATTTGGTATGTTTCTATTGGCATCTAAATGGAACCAATGATCACAGGAAATTACTGTGTGAAATAAAAATTGGCCAATATATTTGTTTTCACGGCTGGGTGAATTCTAGCCACATTCGTTCAACTATTTAAAAAATAGAAAATAAACCTCAAAGTGTTTGTGAAGCTTACATCACAAAATGTACCGACTCCATTTTTATTTTTCTACTGCTATCAATGGCCAACACGGTACAACACTTTATACGTGTCTTTGAACATCTCTGATCTCCTTATGAACTGTTTCTTACATGATGAAGATCAGCCATGGAGTATATCTGAGGTGTATATTGGGGTGTGCTTCTTCCCCACATGAGAGCTGAGATGTCCAGCAACATTCGTATAGAAGACATTTCCCACACTCAAGGCACTAATACACCTCGAGGGTTGTGTTGGATCCCTGATGTACAGGAAGACAGGACTTCAGTGAGGAATAATTCCCTCACTCAGGACAGGAAGGTGGCTTTTCCCCCGTGTGAGATCTCTGATGTCTGTAAAGATTGGACTTCTGTGAAAAACATTTGCCGCATTCAGGGCAGGAATACGGCTTCTCTCCTGTGTGCAATCTCTGATGTTTAAGGAGCTCTGATTTTTGGATAAAACATTTCCCACATGCAAAACAAGAATAAGGCTTCTCCCCCGTGTGTAGTCTTTGATGTGTGTAAAGATGTGACTTATCTGAAAAGCATTTCCCACATTCAGGACAGGAATAAGGTTTTTCCCCCGTGTGAGTCCTTTGATGTGTGGAAAGGTTGGACTTCTTTGAAAAACATTTCCCACACTGAGGGCAGGAATACGGCTTCTCCCCCGTGTGAGATCTCTGATGTACAGAAAGATTGGACTTCTTTGAAAAACATTTTCCACAGTCAGGGCAGTAATAAAGCTTTTCCCCCACATGAGACCTTTTATGTGTTACAAGCTCTGATTTTTGTAAAAAACATTTCCCGCACTCATGACAGGAAAATGGCCTCTCACTTGCATGCATCTTCTGATGTCTGTAAACATGTGACCTATCTGAAAAACATTTCCCGCACTCTGTGCATGAATAGGGTTTTTCCCCTGTATGAGATCTTTGATGTGTGGAAAGGTTGGACTTCTTTGAAAAACATTTCCCGCACTCAGTACAGGAATACGGCTTCTCCCCCGTGTGAGATCTTTGATGTACAGAAAGATTGGACTTCTTTGAAAAACCTTTTCCACAGTCAGGGCAGGAATAAAGCTTCTCCCCCGTGTGAGACCTTTTATGTGTTATAAGTTCTGATTTTTGTAAAAAACATTTCCCACACTCCAGACAGGAAAGTTGTTTCTCATCCATATGAGATCTTTGATGTATGGAAAGATTGGACTTATCTGAAAAACATTTCCCGCACTTAGGACAGGAATACGGTTTCTCACCTGTGTGAGATCTTTTATGCACAGTAAGACTAGATTTGAATTGGAATCCCTTCCCACACTCAGGACAGGAAAACCTTTTATCAGTTGGAGGGAAGGCACCGTCCCTCACAGTCTGAGGTTCCTCAGGATAAGAGGAATACGATGGTCCAGCACTGTGTGGTGGCGGATGGACATTTGAGGTAGCCGGGTTTTCTCCTGGACTATACTGTGTGATGTCCTCATCTTCTACTTTACAGTCTGGAGACAAAGTGAGACAATCCTCTGAGGTTTTCCTCATCTCCCATCCATCTACTAAAATAGAAATAAAAAAATAAAAAAAATTATTACTAGACATGAGCAGATTGGTTCCCCTAAACCAGGACTCCGCCCACATCAGGCAGCTTCGTCTCTGAGGATCTTACAATTCCAATGTAACTAGTAAATGGATCCTCTGATCTCCTACCAGTTAATTTCTTTATTTATGGGTCTTAGTCAGAGAGTGAGGAAACAACAAGAACTGTCTTCTATAGGAGTGACAGTGATGAGGGGATTATAGGACGAGTGTCCCCACCCCCTCTATCACTCATTGCCATCTTCCCAACACAAGAAGTCCCGCACTTCCTTATTTAGTCCATGATTTAGTCATGAATAACAGCGGGGCTGAGCCCCACCAGAGGTCAGAGAGTGAGGATGGGAGGAGAACAACCAAGATAAAGACTGGACTGATCCTGAAGACCACCATCATTGGGTTACTGACTCCTCCCTCATTATCACTTTCTGTTTAAGGTTCCAAAGTTTGAGGATGTTATCACATTATTATCACCATGTAAAAGTCTGTGCCTCAATCAAATCATCAGATATAAAATGTCCAGCTGGTAGAAAATGGGTGTAACAAAAGAGAATACATATTATGTGTATTGTGACGGTATTCGAGGTGAGGTAGTAGATAATCGCTATATTTCACCTCGCATACGTTCTGTAGGGAGAGACTGAACCGGAATCCGGCCTGAGTTTTTCCAGCCTCTGTGACAGGCTAGGTTCCGGTCCAGAGTATAGTGAGAAAAACTGTTGTTTAGTTTAGCGCCGGACGGCAAGGATTTATTTTACTGTTTTGTTGTTTTTGTATATTTGCAAACCTCTGCTAAATAAAGCTGGCAATCCACCAGACTTTAAAGAAATTACCTGCATGCTGGCCTTACTTTCCTGAAAAAAAGGTGATCCCTGTGAGCTAATCTCCCACAATATATATAGCAGTGGGTAGAGGGGAGAGAGCAGACGTCAGGACTATGAAACATACAACATATTGTATAATATAAGGGACTAGATAATATATATTTTAAGGGTCAGGGCTCACAATATTTGTATTCGTGTAGACATGGGGCAAAAGACTCAAGGCACATGCCCCAGGTGCTTAGGTCGAGCAATGCGTACCATCAAAATCAACATTTTGCTGCCACCTGTACCCCAGAATCTACATAAATCCAGTCTAGATACATAAATTGTGTCTGCAGCACAGAGAAGGAAGATTATCTGAGAGAAATACAGGACGGGGAACATAGCTCAGGAAAGTGACCAGGGTATTACAGGCTGATATCACCCAGTCCTTGCCATACTCTGGACCAATCAGTGAGCAGTATGGGTGGAGGATTGTAATTAGTGTTAATGACCCACCTGTGCTGATCTCTGTAGGAGTGTCCTCCTCTATAAATGTCCCCGTTATTCCATCCTCCTCCATAGACTGCTGATCATCCCTCACATACCTCTCTTCTTCTTCTGTTTTAACCTCAACTTTTATATCTAGCAGATCTTCAACCTTAAACAAGAGAAGGAGAAAAATAATATTTGTAAAATATAAGCTCACATATGAAATCCAAACATCATCTACATGAGTACATGTTCCATACCACCAACCTTGTAATTGTGAGAGATGGTGTGGTCTTCCTGTGTGGAATCCCGGGAATACAGAGGACGGGGACATCTCTCTGGTGGGTTTCTGTTACTAGGTGATTCCATCATGATGTCCTTGTAGATATGCTGGTGTTCCTCAGAGAGCTCATCCATTACACCATACTTATCTTCCCCCTCTTCAAACTCTTCTTTAACAATAATATTATATTCCCCAAGGTTTCCACTCTGAATAAATAATAATACATTCATTGTAACAAACATGCTGTGTGTAAATCTTAACTATCAGTAATTGTTCCTCATCTACCTGATGATGGTGAGGGATGGTGTGACCTTCCTGTGTGGAATCCCGGGAATACAGAGGACGGGGACATCTCTCTGGTGGATTCACATTACTGGATTCATCTGTAGGAAACACACACACTGACTGAATACATTGTTTCTATGTGTTTATCAGATGATGGGGGATCTAGGTGGATCCTCCGTACTGCTCTCTCCTTTACAATAAAGTCTCCTCTTACCCAGTGATGTGAGGGGCGGCTGATTCTCCATCATGACGTCCTTGTAGAGATCCTTGTGTCCTTCTAAATACTCCCACTCCTCCATGGAGAAATAGACAGTGACATCCTGACACCTTATAGGAACCTGACACACACAATGATACAGTCACCATCCAGACACATCCCTTGTCTGTTACTGGATAATGTCCCAGAATTCCCAGCACCGCTCACCTCTCCTGTCAGCAGCTCCATCATCTTCTTGGTGACTTCTAGAATCTTCTGCATGTTGTGTCTCTCAGCTTTTAGGGAGTCACATGGAGGCACTGTGGTGGTCATATGATCACCTGACTTCAGAAGAGGAAATCTCTGTATTGAGGAACCAATAGGAATACCATGTTACAATCCGAGGAATCCTCCTTACCTCTCCAGTCAGGTCTGTATTTTAATTATAGAGCTAAGAGTGAAGTCATGTGACCTCCTCTACTCTCTGCTCAGGCCTGTGTTTTATTAATAGAGATAAGAGTGATGTCATGTGACCTCCCAGAATCCTCCTTACCTCTCCAGTCAGCAGGTAGACGATCTCCATGGTGAGGTTTAGTATCTTCTCAGTCATGTGACTGCAGTCCTCCTCCATCCTCACTGATGCCGTCATGTGATCTAAACAGGGCTCCTTGTAGACGGATAACTTTGGGAAATGAAAGTAAGAATTATTTGTATGGTATTGGTCACACAATAATAGGATGTGGATGTGAGGCGGGTAATAGGAGGGTTAAGCCACGTACACACGCGTCGAAATTCGGCCGGGAATCTTCGTCCGACGACCGATCTGCCGATTTTCGGCTTGTTAGTATGATGCTTCCGACAACCAACTCCGACTTTTCGGCCAAAAAAAATCTGGTGTGCAGGCTATAAAATTTTTGTCCTCCGTCAAAACACGTCCGATTTTCGTGCAGTCAGTACAGATTTCGACAGGGAAAAATCTTATGAGCAAGACTGGGCATGCTCAGAGAAGAAAGAACACAAAGAAAGCAAACCAACACATGACATCACTTCTGAAGTAGAATTTTGTTGTGCGGGAAAATTTGTGTGCAGTCTAGGCACATTCCAACCAACAAAACACCACTCTGTACAAAAGACGGATGACCGGTCGGTGGAAATTCGTTGCCTGTGTACTAGGCTTAACTGTACTTTTAGGATCTCTTGGATGCCAGACCAGAAAATTCCTTTTCTTTTTCCCAATAAAATTTTTTATTTTATTCAAAATAAGTAAATAACATACTTCCTATAACAAATAACATAATTCCTTTTCTTTGTGGAGTTTGTTTTGTTTCGGAACTGGTTTTGGTTAGTTTTAGATCTAAACTTCGGTTGAGGGGGTCCAATATCCGACAGCCTGCTGACTGACAGGAGTGATGTCATTGTCACTCTCTGCAGTAAGAGAAGGGATTGGATTGGATAGCAGGAGGATGATGCTGTTGCAGTAGAGAGTTGTGGGGGAGGAGTCTGTTCTCTTCCCACCAATGGCAACCCAATGTGGGTAGTGGGAGGACAGCAGGAGGGAGGGGTTTGTTCTCTTGGTTGCCAAGTATTCCATAGTATCCAGAACATTGTACAGAGTGGCAATGGGCTCCTGGTGTTCTGAATTCCAGGACTGGGCACTGCCAGAGCCTGTGTCATATGAAGGTATTGGACTGGCTAACCATTAGGAGATGCTGCACAAACAGACCTCCTCTAAGAACAAGTGTCCCTCTTCATTCCACTTGGTATCCTGGGGCATATCACTTGATCAATGAGATGGGTAAGAAGGTGACGTTTGCCTTGACTTTCTGGTCAGGAGTTCTTTAACGAGGACTGAAAAGTAATTTCAGGTGGAAGGACTATTAAAGACCAAGAGCCCCACCTCCTCTACCGAGTCCTACAACCCCTATAGCCCAGAGCCTATCAGCCTGACTACTTTCTCAGAGGCCTGCACACCCCTTCAGCAATATTACTTCCTCAGAGGCCCCCAGAGGTCTTCTCAGCTCCTCCACTTCCCTCAGAACCTTCACTATTTTCCTCCCTCTGACACCAATGATGGAACATATTCTTCATGGCAGGTTGGGGAATGTTTTCTTCCTCCTGACCAGTAATGTATGGGGCTCTATGCTCCATACTCCTGACCCCTGCACTCCATCATTGTGTTGGCTGGGTACTAAAATGATTTCCCATTGGCTGCCTGTGTAGTGTAATAATTGCCCTTTGTAGGCCATGTATGGTCAGGATGGTCATTGTTTTGTCTATTTATTGTCTGTGCTGTTTGTTTAGAGGAACGTATTACTAGAATTTATCTCCAAAATGAAGAGAATGTTTCGTCCCCCTGTAAGTGGGGAAATGTTCTAGGGTTATTCTAGGTTTCCACACTATATATGTGTGTATCATCATCTGCTGGAGATAAAAGGCGTCACAGTGACTATGGAGGAAGAGGACGGACATGACGGGGGGGGGGGGGGTTACTGGGTGTAAATAGAAAATAAGATCTTATTACCTCTTCTGCTGCCAATGCCAGCAATGTCTTCTCTCTACTTCCTCCCGACTCACCTCTCACCTGGAACTTCTTATTTATACCTGACATCACTTCCTGTCTGCATTCAATGGAAACTTTCATTCTCAGTATACGTGAGATTACCACCTTGTGGTGTTCAGAGGAACTGCAGCCCCGAGAAACGTCTCATAGAGTGAATACGGCTTTGGGCTGCGTGTGTATGTACTGTATATTATTATTATTATTATTATTATTATTCAGGATTTCTATAGCGCCAGCAGTTTACGCAGCGCTTTACAATGTTAGAGGGAGACAATACAGTTACAATACAACAATACAATAAAATACAGAGGATTAAGAGGGCCCTGCTCACAAGAGCTTACAATCTAATGTATATCCTTATAAACTTTTTTCCTTTGTAAATATATCAGCGCTGCTGCAGCACTTTCTGTACATCACATAGATGCTCCATTCACAAACAGGATTAGCCCACCCCCCAAGGAATGTTATTTAAAGGAATTCAACATTTGCATTGTTTCACTTTAAGTATTTAAAAAATCACTGCTCCTGGCCGAATGCATTTTCTTTTTTCGTTTTGCTTTGGTACATGAATTGCTAGGGCAGGTCTCCTGTGCTGTGTTATGACACCTCTTTGCCTATCAGACTAGAAAATGGGCATTTTTAAATTAGCTCCTATTGAATTTAATAGAAATTGCGTAGCACTGCCCCCGTAAAGACTGCCAGATTTCACACTTTTTGGGTCCCACTGAGTTACCAGCAGCAAGCTTGACATGAACAGTAGAGATGGCCTTGCGGTTCGCCCGGCGGTCGGTTCGCGGCAAATTTTGCTTGTTTGCTACCCGCCAAATTTGCAAACACATGGCGTTGTTCGCTGCGGTCATATTAGTTTACATTGGGGAGAACTTTAACCCATGACACAGCCGTCAGGTGGAACGGGACAGCCAATTGAAACATTGCAGCACATGGACAGTCCCCCTACCCTATAAATAGACCTGACCTGGCGGCCATTTCACATTCCGCTTTCTGCCAGTGTAGGGAGAGGTCTGCTGTGCTCATGAGGGAGAGTTTGCTAGACACAAATAGCGCTGTGAAGATCCACAAAAGTCCTTTTCAGGGCTGGTATTTCGGTATGGGCCTTCTACAGTCTCTTTTCAGGTTAGGGACAGGTATCCAGTCGGTGCTTTAGGGGCAGTTAGAGATCGGCTGCAGTCACACAAATCGCTATGTTAATGTCCACAAAAGACCTTTTCAGGGCTGGTATATCAGAATAGTTCCAGTCTCTCTTCAGTATAGGGACAGGTTATTCAGTCTGTGCTGTAGGGGCAGTTAGAGATCGTCATCTGCAGTGACACAAATCGCTCTGTTAATGTCCACAAAAGTCATTTAAAGTGCTCCAATGTCGGTATAGGGTCTATTACAGTCTCTTTAGTATAGGGAGAGGTATCCAATGGTTGCTGAAGGGGCAGTTAGAGATCGTCAGCAGTGACACAAATCACTTTGTTAATGTCCACAAAAGTCATTAAAAGGGCTGCAAATTTTTTGGTATTGCTGTGCAGTGCACAAAAAAGGGGTGGGGGAGGGGGTTAATACACAGTATAATATACTTTATAGAAAGCATATTGGCCAGTAACTGTTGTCACTGTGTGTATTTAACAGTGACAACAGTTACTGGCCAATTATTTGTAGAACTGGTGTGATAAACCTGTGGCCCCCCAAATACCACATATTGAAGTGGGGTGTTATCTACCTTTTTCCAGATATACTGCGATTCTCTAGAGACTTTTGTCACAGGGTAATTAAAAAACATGACAGGCAGAGGAAGAGGCAGAGACGGTAGGGGTGGTAGGGGTAGGGCAGGAGCAGTAGGCCGGAGCCTAACTGTGAAGTTTCAAAAGGCGCGTGCAAAAGACGCACCAGACTTGGTTGAGTGGGTCACTCAGCCTTCCTCTTCTGCACCCTCCTCATCCTCTCTATCTGCACCCTCTTCATGCTCTGCTGTGTGCACCCCCAAAGACACCACCACCACCACCACATACCCTCCGCTTGAGTCACTGGAATTATTTTCCGATCCATCACAAGACGTTTGCGATGCGCAGCCATTGTTGGCATCGGATCAGGAAGAGGAGGTAGCAACAGCCGCCACTCAGCAGTCTGACGACAGTACCCAGATCAGCCCAAGGAGGTTGGTCCCCGCTTTTGCTGCCTTCTCAGAGATCTCGAATGTTAGTGGTGGGGAAGGTGACGTGGATGATGATGAGTCTATGGACGTCACATGGGTGGCCACAAGAGAGGAGGAGGAAGGGAGTTCAGAGGGAGACCCAGACCGGCAGATAGGGAGGAGAGGCAGGCAGAACTTGCATTGCACAAGAGGTACAAAGCAGACTGCAAATGTATCAGGAGCGAGCCATCAACCATGTACAGTCACATCTGGACATGGCTCCGCAGTGTGGGCTTTTTTTAATGTGTCCGTTGCTGACAACAGTGTTGCCATCTGCAGCCTTTGCAGTCAACGCATAAGTCCCGGTAAGCCCAACACTCACCTAGAGACAACCGACTTAAGAAGGCACCTGAACTTCCATCACTGAGCCCAGTGGGAGCAACACCGTCAGAACCAACAAAGTCACACTCCAGGCTCTCACTGTCCAGCCCCTTCTCCTCTCTACTTACATTTGCCCTCCACTCCACCTTCCATGATGCCGTCATCACATTGTTCTGGAAAAAGGCAGGCTTCTGTGGTCCAAATGTTGGAGCGGAAAAAATGATGACGACGGATAACCCAAGATACATCTGACCACAGACACATGGTCTAGCAAACACGGGCAGGGAAGGTTTATCACTTTTACTGCCCACTGGATGAACCTTCTGACTGCCGTTAAGCATGTAACCCATGGCACCTGTGTAGATTTAGTTGTACCGCCACGGCTTGCAAGCAGGCCTGTCTCTTCTTCTCCTCCTCCATCCTCCCTCTCCTCCTCGGCTGACTCCTCCTCTTCCACTGCTACCGTCTCTTCTCCTGCACCGCCCAAGATCCCTAGAACCTATTCCACATGCCAGGGGAGACATTGCCATGCTGTGCTGCGTCTGTTTGAAGCCAAGAGCCACACTGGTCCTGCACTCCTTTCAGCTTTGAGTTTACAGGCAGATCAGTGGCTGACACCGCTGAATTTGACAGTTGGTAACGTGGTGTGCAACAACGGTGCCAATCTGCTGAATGCGCTGAAACAGGGCAAAATAACACATGTGCCATGCATTGCACATGTTCTGAACTTGGTGGTGCATCGATCCGTTGCCAAATACCCTGGGGTCCAGGATGTCTTGCGGCAGGCCAGGGTGTTGATGGAGTGGCAAGAAAATATGCCCGTTTGTTTCCAGGAAGAAGAGGTGACCATGATAGAGGGGGTAAGTGCCGAGTTTACTTGCAGCAAGGAAAGGAAGTAGCCCCGGAAGAGGGACTGTTGTCATGGCAAGCTAGTGCTGGGTCAGCGAGTGCTGATTCCAGCGGAACTGGTGCCCCTCCTGCCTCATCCAAACCACCCTATTGTGCTGAAGTTACTGCTGAAAGGGGCTCGAGCCATCCCTACTTATCCAGAACTGATGATGAGAGAAGTGAGGGAAGAGGAAGCCTTGTTAGAAGAGAAGAGTCAAGGAGCAAGAGAGCTACTGGTGGGAGAAGGGAAGAAGGAGAGAGCTTCTGCCCACCTCATCCATGCAGAACCCAGTCTCTCAGATGAGGACAGTGAGGCTGACACAGATTCAGGCCGGCGTGAGAGTTCAGACAGCAAGAAGCCAGATGATACTGTGAACTCGGCGGAGCTGATGATTCAAGTGGATCAGGTCCAAGCTCAAATGTGCCAGGCGCTAATGCAGGTGATGGAGACTCAAGGGAGAATACAGGAGCCAAGAAGTAGTCCTAGAGGGCCAGGACCTCTCTCTCTCTCAGAGACAGGGGCTGTTTTGAATGTGGAGAAGTTGGATACTTCAGGGCTAAATGTCCCAAGAGAGGGGTTAGCCCAAAACTACTGGAAGAAGTGTTAAAAGTATTACAGAAGCTTTTCTCTCCAAAGAAAGCCGAAAACTTTCGGGGACCACGGTGAAGGATCCAATTGAGCATTCAGAGACCAAAACAGAGCTCCGTTAGAAAAACATTAAAAAGAAGGCGAAGGACAGGGCCCTCTGCTAGATCTTCTGCTTCTACGCCTTTAAAAAAAAAAAAAGAGTCGCCTGGGTGCGGGGGAAAGACACAAGGGTTCAATGCATCCACTCCTCAAAGAAAGAAAAAAAGGATTCTGTCACCATCAACAAAATCAGAGTGCAGACAGTTGAATCACCGGTGAAAAGTACACCAAGACAAATCGTGGAAAAAATTCCATCATCAAGGCCGAATATGGTGTCACCAGTGAAAACTACACCAAGACTCATAGAGGAACGAGTTACATCTGCACAGAGGAGACTGTTTATGACTCAGCCTGTAGATGCTCAAGCTAGAAGTGTGTCTAAGAGGTTGGTGGGACCTGCTCCAATAGTCTTGTTACAAGTGGAGAGGTTTTTACCAAAACTTTACTCGATACCGGAGCTCAAGTAACACTATTGTATCGAGACTTTTATGACAAATACTTAAAACACATCCCCTTGTGCAAGCTGGAAGAGTTAGAGATTTGAGGCATTGGAACTCAGAAATTCCCAAATGATGGATACATACCTATTAAGATAGCCTTTGACCCTTCATTGGCAGGGATGGCTTTTGATACGTTAGCTGTGGTTTGCCCCCGGCCTCCAGGGACAAACTCCCGAACTCCATATTGATAGGAACCAATACCGAGTTGGTACAAAGACTACTCATTCCGTTGGTCACCAAGGGTTCGGTCGCTGAAGAGCTGCATCCCCAGTAAAGGAAAGCCTTTCAATGCATGGTGCGGGAGCAAAAGGCCCCAGCTGAAGGGGTGGGGAGATTATGGCAATTGGATACTCGGGAGAAAGTGTTGCAGCCTGGAGAAAGAACGTGTATGAAGGCTACTGTCAAGTTGTCCTGGGATCAACCAGGTCCATTTGTGGTGTTGGAGGCGGACCCACTGGGAGAGGAGACAGGGATAGAATTGATTCCTGAAATCGTACCCACAAAGACGCTGTTAAGAACTGGGGGGAAAAGTTCCAGTCAGTGTCCGTAATGTCACCGGGCAACCTGTCAGCCTGAAGCCTCAGATGGTGCAGGGTCTTGTGAGTGTGGCTACCCCGGTGACTTTGAATGTTCTAGTTCAGAAGGCTGTAGGAGAAGGCCAAGGAGAGGATTCTCAGGTCCAACGCCCTGCGGTGCCCTTCAAGTGGGGGAAGAGGATCAAGGATCAGCTGACCAGATGGGATGAGATATTCTCCAAGAATGATTTTGATGTGGGCTGTGCAAAGAGTGCTGAACACCGAATCTAGCTGAGTGAAGATAAACCCTTTCGGGAGAGGGCCAGACGATCCCTCTAAGTGAATTGGAAGACCTTTGGGAGCAATTAACTGAACTGAAGAAGTCTGGGGTCATCCGAGAGTCTAGGAGCCCTTATGCATCCCCCGTCGTGGTGGTGAGGAAGAAAAATTGAACTATTCGGATGTGCATTGACTACCGAACTCTAAACCGGCGGACCATTCCCGATAAATACAGCAGTGCTTGTCAGTAGTGAAATGGTTCAGTGTGTTAGATCTGAAGAGTGGATATTATCAAATAGCAATGCATCCGGGTGATCGGGAGAAGACAGCTTTCATCAGCCCATTAGGGTTCTTTGAATTTGATCGTATGCCACAGGGACTGGCAGGGGCTCCTGCTACTTTCCAGAGATTGATGGAAAATACAGTGGGTGATATGAACTCGATCAAGGTCCTTGTGTATCTAGATGATATCATTGTGTTTGGCAAGACATTGGAAGAACATGAAGCTCGAATTGAGAAAGTTTTCCAGAGGCTTCATGCGGAAGGGTTGAAGTTGTCATTGGAGAAATGTCAGTTCTACCAGACGTCGGTCACTTACATGGGGCACATAGTTTCAGCAGCTGGAGTGGCTACTGATCCCCAGAAGTTGGAGGCTGTTACCACTTGGCCTAGGCCCAGGACAGTTACAGAACTAAGGTCTTTCTTAGGATTCTGTTCTTATTACAGAAGATTGGTGAAGAACTTTGCACAGATTGCAAGGCCCTTAAATTAACTATTACAGAGAGAGGGAAGTGAAGAGTTGCAGAAGTCAAGTTTAAGAGAGCCCCGGTCCATGGGAACCAGGAGACCACGTGAGCCCATTCAGGATCAATGGACTCCAAAGTGTGAGCAAGCTTTTAAAGGTTTGAAGGAGAGTCTCACACAAGCTCCAGTTTTGGCTTGTGCTGATCCTTCTAAGCCCTATGAATTACATGTAGATGCCAGCCAAGATGGACTTGGGGGAGTGTTGTATCAGGAGACTGCAGGAAGGCTCCGTCCAGTGGTTTATGTGAGCCGCAGTCTTACGCCTACTGAGCAGAACTATCCAATACATAAGTTGGAGTTCATGGCTCTCAAGTGGGCAGTAGTAGACAAGCTGCGAGACTACTTATACGGGGCTTCGTTTGTGGTGAAGACTGATAACAATCCTTTGACCTTCCTGTTATCCACTGCTAAGTTGGATGGCACTGGACATCGGTGGCTAGCTGCACTATCTGAGTTTTAATTCTGTTTAAAGTATCGGCCAGGGAAGGGAAATTTGAATGCAGATGCCTTGTCCCGAAGACCATATGTTCTGGATGGTAGTGCCCGAGATTGGATACACTTAACCCCTGAGGGAGTTCAAGCGGTGTGCCAAAGTGTGGAGTATCGCCACAAAGGAGCCACGGGAGCTGAAGCTGTGGGAGTCACCCCGGCTGGAGTGCCACGCTACTATTGTGATTTGACTCAAGTGCAAAGTCGGGAACTCCCTCACCTACCAAAAGAAGACTTGAGAAGGGATCAAGGGGAGGATCCTGTGTGTGCCTTAGTCAAGAAAGCGTTGGTGGTGAAAGACCCTCGGATACTGTTGAATAGTTCGGTTGGAGGTGCCAAAGTGGTCTACAATGATTGGGACCGACTGCGGTTGGAGGATGGCATCAGATGTGTTTGCTTGAGGAGCTTGAAGGCTTCCAACAGTTGTACCTTCCGGAAAAGCATCAACTGACAGTGTTGACAGCTCTTCATCATGATCATGGATATCTGGGACCAGACAGAACCTTTAGGTTCGTTAGGGATCAGTTCTATTGACCTTTCATGAGAACTGAGATTGAAAGCTATTGCCATTCCTGTATCCCGTGTATCCAGAGGAAGACCTTACCTAGCAGAGCTGCCCTAATGGGTCATTTAAGAAGTCAAGGGCCAATGGAGCTGGTGTGCATTGATTTCTTGTGTCTTAAACCTGATCTGGGTGGGTGTAGTAATGTCCTGGTTGTGACAGATCATTTCACTAGATATGCTCAGGCTTTTCTGACACGGGAGCAACAAGCCAGTACAGTTGCTAAGACTCTGGTGGAGACGTTTTTTATTCATTACAGCTTGCCTCAGCGCATTCACTCAGATCCAGGCCGGGACTTTGAGAGTAAATTGATAAAACGACTTTGTGAGCTGCTAAGTATACAGAAGTCCAGGACCACTCTGTATTTTTCTCAGGGAGATCCACAACCTGAACGATTCAATCGTACTTTATTGAACATTTTGGGGACTTTACCTCTGGAGAAGAAACAACACTGGGGTGATCATATTAATGCTGTGGTTCACGCTTACAACAGTACCGTGAATGATTCTACTAGATATTTCCCTTATCGACTAATGTTTGGGAGAGAGGCTCGTCTGCCAGTGGATTTAGCTTTCGGAAACATTTCCAGATCATACTTCTCAAGCTTCCTATCGGGGCTATGAAAGAACTTGAGGCTAGCTTATGAAAAAGTTCTGGAGGCATCTGCTGCAAGGGAAGAACAGTTTTGATCTTGAAGTGAGAGTTCAAGATCTGCAGCCTGGGGATCCAGTGTTGTTACGAAATCTGGGAGTGCCTGACAAACATAAGTTGGCTGATTATTGGCATTCCCAACCCTACATCATCTGCAAAAGATTTCCTGGATTGCCCATGTATCATATTCGTCCAGAAGGGAAGACTGGTCCACTTAAGGCCTGGCATCAGAATCATCTTCTACCTATATCGGAAGCTATTAGAGTGTCTAAAGCCCCTTGTCCTGATGTATCACGCCCCCCTAATCTGCGGTCTAGGACTCGGCAGATGCCGGAGCACACCTTGCAAGAGGATGAGGGAGAGGAGAGTGATGAGGAAGAGCTGATTCTTGATTGGTTGTGGACTCCTCTCCCAGAAGATACCAAGAAAGTTTTCCAGCCCTGAATAGAAGATACTCAAATGTTGTCCTCCCCTAAAAGGGTGGAATGACTGTCTGTTAAGGCAGAGAGGCCCATATCATCTCCTGAAAGAGGAATCAGAGAAGTTAAATCAGAACCCACTGAAAATTCTGACTTACTAAATGCTGAGGTGAATTCAGTTCTAACTCCATCAAATAAAGGAGAAGCTGTACTAAATAGTTCGGAAGAACCACACCCTGGGTGTAGCTTTTGGGGCATGGGACGTGAACCTGAATCTGTGGAAAACATGTATTCCAGACTTCGATGGGAAAATTCATCCACCTAAAATACTTAAATATAATACCCTTGGGGAGAGTTCTGATGAACTTATTTCTACTACTCAAGGTTCCAATCAAGTACTAGTCTCTTCTAAGGAACCTTTGGTAGAGGATGACTCTGTTCCACCTTCTGACACTACTAGGTGGGCCACTAACTAACAGGTTACTGGCCTGTTGTGAGAATGATTTAACTTTTCCTAATACTTTGTATAGTTTGTTATCAGAAAATCCTTCTGTTAGTCAGTTGTTAGCTACTGTAGGTTCTAACTAGTGGAATTATTGTTTACAACTCTTTTTGAAGTATTATAGAGAAAGTCTGCTTTAATTAAGCTATTTTCTTTCTTAGGGACCAAAGACGTTCAAGTGGGGGGAGGATGTAGTCGGGACCGGACTACCATGTTCTGAAAGTGCAGACTTATCTTTATTCCTTTGGATTGTCTCTACGTCCTTATAGTGTTGGATCCAGGATTAAATTGTGATATGGCAGAGACTGAGAGAACGGCATTGTGGGAACTGTAGTCCTCTGTAAAGTGGTGGCTATGCGGCTGGATCATTTCAGAACTATCTTTCCCATAAAGCTTGGGGACAGTGAAGTATCTTGGGAAAGACTATAAAGGTATCGGCTAAACAGATTTGAGGACTCTTGCTCCTGGGACCCGTGGCGTGCACACCGGGCTGCCGTGCAGAGAGAGGGAGACAGCAGATTGCGGCCTACTGCACATCGCCTGACCCACTTGCAGGGTTTTCACTTTAGTTTGAGTGCTTCTGGGTACATATAATTGAGGGATTTACTGGCATGTTCTAAACAATTGTATTTATTGATATTCTTTGGTATTATAACAACTTGTTTATCCCAATTTTCTTGATGTCAGTCCTGCTGAACTCTGGTAGTTTATTCAGTGTTTAGCTGACTTATATAATTTTACACCTTTATATCTTGAGTAAAGTTAATTTATATATTGTGTCAGTGTATTACTTAAAGGTACATGCAATATGTCTGAGCCTAGAGTGTCAGGAGGGCTGGACGGTTCACAAGGTCAAAGCAGTGCAGAAGAACATACACTAAGCAGCAACGCTCAAGGGGTAGTGCTACACTATATTTTGCCTGCCCTAACAGACCTACATTAACTCTAGCACATACTAGAGGGTGCTACACCTGGAGCAGGTATATCCACACATCTCAACCTATAATCTGAGGAACCTCTTTACCTTTTTCCTCCAGCATCAAGACAGTGGGTGCAGTTTATTTTCAGACAGTGTGTTCAATAGCTTCTGAATGTGGCCCTGTAGTAGTATCAGCCATATTGTGTTCTGTGCAGCCTCCATGAAGTCTTCCAACTCTTACTTTACCCTACTGGCCACTTACCTGCCCTGTGACATCTGGCACCAAAATTGCATCCATCCCAGACAGAGCCACCAAATGTTACAGGATTGTCAATGGTCTAAGGGCAAAGTGTAACAAGAAGTACAGAACAAGTGTTGCTCACTTGCATTCTGAGTTTAATATGAGGCTGGTGGCATCACTATGCTGTGGTCCCAGGCTATATATTAGAGCTCCCTCTAGCTGCAAGCTAGTAAAAACATTGCTGGGAGGCTTGTGACCTATGTCCTTGCATCCAATCTCCCTTGTATACTGTTGGTTTCATCTTGTGTTCTTCAATATCTATTGTACCCACAGAATTTGGCACAGCTGGGCGAATACTTGTCAAATTTATCCAACAAATTTTTAATATTCTACCCCTACCTTACAACTGTACTTTTATTTTCTCCATCAGCCCATCCCCCACAGTTATTACCTTTTGTATCACTTGACCCTCCCTCTTAGATTGTAAACTCTAATGAACAGGGCCCTCTGATTCCTCCTGTATTAAATTGTATTGTAACTGTACTGTTTGCCTTAACGCTGTAAAGCGCTGCGCAAACTGTTGGCACTATATAAATCCTCTATAATAATAATGATAAAAAAAAAAAAAAAAAGAGCCCTTAGTTTACTTCGATAGGCACGGCTTCAACTAATTTTGTATAAGGCCCCTTTTAAACCTGGAGACAAAGAAGATTGTACACTACCGTGGGGTGGTAACACGGGTGCGTATGACATGATAATCTCTGCCACATCCCATCATTCAAGTTAGATAGAAAATTAGATAGACATTAGCGGATGAAAACATTTTTTTACCTAACGCTGGTACCCTTTTACGGGCAACCAGGGAGCCATTGGTACTTTACTTACCATGAGATGAATTGCCCCCCAAGTCATATTGGTTTAATATTTGCACCTACGTCTATGAACTAAGGAAACCACTAGGGTCCCTTACTCCTGCTATACATCATTACGGATATCCTGGGAATGTTCTGACGAGCTCCTGAGGAAGTGACATGTCCCAAAACATGTGGGGCTAGAACCTATATCCAATTCTCTGTTCAACCTTATCCGCAGTGCTAACCACTGAGGGACCCTTACTCCTGCTATACATCATTACAGATATCCTGGGAATGTTCTGACGAGCTCCTGGGGAAGCAACATGACGTGAAACATGTGGGGCTAGAATCTACATCCAGAATCTGTTCAACCTTATCCGCAGTGCTAACCACTGGGGGACCCTTACTCCTGCTATACATCATTACGGATATCCTGGGAATGTTCTGACGAACTCCTGAGGAAGCGACATGTCGCAAAACATGTGGGTCTAGAACCTACATCCATTTCTCTGTTCAACCTTATCCGCAGTGTTAACCACTGGGGGACCCTTACTCCTGTTATACATCATTATGGATATCCTGGGAATGTTCCGGCGAGCTCCTGAGAAAGCGACACGTCGTGAAACATGTGGGGCTAGAACCTACCTCCAATTCTCTGTTTAACCTTATCCGCAGTGCTAACCACTGGGGGACCCTTACCCGATAGGTCTTCCAGGGACAGACACATGCGGTTTAGTTAGGTGGTTGTTTCTTTATTTTTTATGGTTCTTATGTGCTTTTTACTGTTCTTTGCAGAATTATTTAAAAAATTTTACTATTGGTGCCTAGAAAGTCCACGTTACTCTAGATTTTATCCTTCTTTCCACCCATTTAAACCTGTGCGACTTGGGACAGCAAAGTCGCATGACAAGTCATACCCCATGATTTCATAGTTAGTGAGGTTGAAAAAAGACACCAGTCCATCCAGTTCAACCTATGATGTGTGTGTGTGTGTGTGTGTGTGTGTTTGCTGTTAACCATACATTGTATACCCCTGTATGTTGTGGTCTTTAAGGTGCCCATCTAATAGTTTTTTGAAACTATCGATGCTCTCTGCTGATACCACTGCTTGTGGAAGAGAATTCCACATCCTTACTGCTCTAACAGTAAAGAACCCCTTAGGCAGTGAGGGGCCCTGTGTCTTATTGAATTCCCTTTCTCTGAAAAGTTTGTTCCCCATGCTAGGGTCACCAGTACAGTATTTGTACATTGATATTAGGGATTGACCGATTATCTGCAATGCCGATATATCGGGGGCTGATATGCACTTTCCCCAATATAACGGAATCGGCCCTGGAGATTACCAATATTACTGATATTTCAGGAAAGTGCTGTACTGGAGTGATACCTGCAGCTAGAGGCATCACCCTGGTACCGGTGTCCATAGCCGGCTGTCATTACAAGGAGCGGGATGGGACGTCCCCTCCCCTCCCGCCGCCTCCCCTCAGCGGCTCGCCCGGGTCTCCCATCCCACTAGAGACACTGGCATCCTACCTGCATGGCTGCCGAAGAGAAGACCCGATCAAAGCTGCATTCCGCTCTGATCGGGTCTCCATGTAAAAAACCTGGAAGTGATGTCATGATGTACTCGGCGGCAAATTAAAAAAAATGCGAGCATTCAAAACAGCCAAATTTGGCGTTTTGAATGCTTTTAAGTGCAGTGGAGGGGTTTGGGGTCTTTTAGACCCCCAGATCTCTTCACCACAGTACCTTTTAATAAAAGAAAAAAAAAATTTAAATGTCCGAAAATATCAGCCGATACCGATATCCGATGACCAAAATATCGGTATCGGCACAAAAAAAAAAAAAAAAAAAACGATATCAGTCGATCACTAATTGATATTATATTCCCTCTCATCGTCTCTTCTCTAGAGAGAATAAGTTCAATGCTTGCAGTCTTTCCTCATAGCCAATGCCCTCCAGTCCCTTTATTATCTTTGTTGCCCTTCTCTGGACTCTCTCCAGTTACAGCACCATCCTGAGGACCCCAGAACTGGACGGCATATTTAAGATGTGAACGGGCCAGAGTCTTGTAGAGCGGGAGAATAATCTCTTTATTTCTGGAGTGAATCCCCTTTTTTATATATCCCAGTATTCTATTGGCTTTGCTTGCAGCGGCTTGGCATTGCATGCCACTGCCAAGCCTGTTGTCCACTAGGACCCCCAGGTCCTTTTCCATCATAGATTCACCCAGAGGATCACCGTCTAGCGAGTAACTTGCATTCGTATTTTTGACACCCAAATGCATTACTTTACATTTTTCAACATTAAACCTCATCTGCCATGTAGTTGCCCACCCCATTATTTTGTTCATGTCTGCTTGTAAGGTTTCTACATCCTGCCCAGAAGATACTGGCCTGCTTAGTTTAGTATCATCCACAATACTCGAGATTGTGCTGGATATCCCCTCCTCTAGGTTGTTTATGAATACATAAATGAAACAGGATTGGTCCCAGGAGAGATCCTTGGGGGACCCCACTTTCCACACCTGCCCAACTAGAGTACTCCCCATTTATCACCACCCTCTGGACTCTCCCCTGGAGCCAGTTCTCTATCCAGGTACTCACCCTATGGTCCATACCTATGTACCTTAGTTTGTACAGTAAACGTTTGTGGGGAACTGTATCAAATGCCTTTGCAAAGTCCAGACACACCACATCCACAGGTCCTTTCTTTATCCAGATACACCACATCCACAGGTCATTTCTTTATCCAGATACACCACATCCACAGGCCTTCCTTTATCCAGATACACCACATCCACAGGCCTTCCTTTATCCAGATACACCACATCCACAGGCCTTCCTTTATCCATCTACACCACATCCACAAGCCTTCCTTTATCCAGCTACACCACATCCACAGGCCTTCCTTTATCCAGATACATCACATCCACAGGCCTTCCTTTATCCAGATACATCACATCCACAGGCCTTCCTTTATCCATCTACACCACATCCACAAGCCTTCCTTTATCCAGATACACCACATCCACGGGCCTTCCTTTATCAGGCTACACCCCATCCACAGGCCTTACTTTATCCAGATACACCACATCCACAGGCCTTCCTTTATCAAGATGGCAACTCACTTCATCGTAGAAGGTTAATAGTCTGGTTTGGCAAGAACGATTTTTCATGAATCCATGCTGATTACTACTAATAATACCGTAATAATAATAATAATTTCCAATGAGTAACATTCATATCTGTGTGACTTCAAGTCGCAGCAACTTCAAAGTAGTCCCTGCACTACTTTGGTCTGACTTTGATGCGACTTGAGGTCCATAGACCTCAAGATTAAGCACGCCTTGCTTCAAGTTGCGTCAAAAACGTGCAACTTTCAGGTCGTATAAGTGTGAAAGGGGCCTAAGAAGACCTCCAAGTGGTTCTGAAAGCTCATACTATAAAATGTACTCAGCCAATGAAAGGTAATAACTCCATTTTTATTTGTCTACTGCTATAAATGGCCAACACGGGACAACACTTCTTCCATGTCTTTGGTGATCTCTGATCTCCTTATGAAGTGTTTCTTACATGATGAAGATCAGCCATGGAGTATATCTGAGGTGTATATCAGGGTGTGCTATTTCCCCACATGAGAGCTGTGATGTCCAGCAACATTCATACAGAAAACATTTCCCGCACTCAAGGCACTAATACAGCTCGAGGGTTGTGTTAGATTTCTGATGTACAGGAAGACAGGACTTCACTGACGAACAATTCCCTCACTCAGGACAGGAAGGGGGCTTCTTCTTCTTCATGTGCAGTCTCTGATGTTTGCAAAGATGGGACTTCTGTGAAAAACATTTCCCGCACTCAGTACAGGAATACGGCTTCTCCCCCGTGTGAGATCTCTGATGTCTGTGCAGATTTGACTTCCGCTCAAAACATTTCCCGCAGTCAGAACAGGGATACAACTTTTCCACCGTGTGCAATCTCTGATGTCTGTAAAAAGCAGACTTCTTTGAAAAAGATTTCCCACACTCAGAACAGGAATGCAGCTTCTCCCCTGTGTGCAATCTCTGATGTTTGCGAAGAGATGACTTCACTGAAAAACATTTTCCGCACTCAGGACAGGAATACGGCTTCTCACCCGTGTGCAATCTCAGATGTGTGTAAAGAGAGGCCTTCACTGAAAAACATTTTCCGCACTCAGAACAGGAATACGGCTTCTCACCCGTGTGCGTTCTTTGATGAATAGAAAGATTGGACTTATCTAAAAAAAATTTCCCGCACTCAGAACAGGAAAGTGTCTTCTGCCCTGTGTGCAATCTCTGATGTCTGTAAAGATGGGACTTACATGAAAAGCATTTCCCGCACTCAGGACAGGAATATTGCTTCTCCCCTGTGTGAGATTTCTGATGTCTGTAAAGATGGGACTTCTCTGAAAAACATTTCCCGCACTCAGGACAGGAATATGGCTTCTCACCCGTGTGAGACCTCCTATGTGAAACAAGAGCTGACTTTTGCACAAAACATTTCCCACACTCACAACAGGAAAACGGCTTCTCTCCAGTGTGAGACTTTTGATGTAGGGAAAGTCTGGATTTTTGTACAAAGCATTTCCCACACTCCGAACAGGAATATGGTTTTTCCCCCGTGTGCAATCTCTGATGTGTGTAAAGATTGCACTTCTTTGAAAAACATTTCCCACACTCAGAACAGGAATACGGCTTCTTTACTGTGTGAGATCTTTGATGTCTGTTGAAATTGGATGTCTTTGAAAAACATTTCCCGCACTCAAGGCAGGAATGTGGCTTCTCATTTGTGTGAGTTCTTATGTGCACATTAAGATTTGATTTAAAATAGAAACCCTTCCCGCACTCAGTACAGGTAAACCTCTTATCTGTTGGAAGAACTACACTTTCCTTCACAGTCGGAGGTTCCTCAATATAAAAGAAATACCATGTTTCATCTACACTGTGTGGTGCCGGATGGACATTTGAGGTAGCCGGGTTTTCTCCTGGACTATACTGTGTGATGTCCTCATCTTCTACTTTACAGTCTGGAGACAAAGTGAGACAATCCTCTGAGGTCTTCCTCATCTCCTGTCCATCTACTAAAATAGAAATAAAAAGATTATTATTAGACATCAGCAGATTGGTTCCCCTAAACCTGGACTCCGCCCACATCAGGCAGCTTTGTCTCTGAGGATCTTACAATTCCACCCTCAAGGTAACTAGTAAATGGGTCCTCTGATCTCCTACCAGTGCATTTCTTTATTCATGGACCTTAGTCAGAGAGTGAGGAAACAACGAGAATTGTCTTTTATAGGAGTGACAGTGATGAGGGGATTATAGAACGAGTGTCCCCCTCCCCCTCTATCACTCATTGCCATCTTCCCAACACAAGAAGTCCCACACTTCCTTATTTAGTCCATGATTTAGTCATGAATAACAGCGAGGCTGAGCCCCACCAGAGGTCAGTGAGTGAGGCTGGGGGGAGAACAACAACAGTGAAGACTGGTCTGATCCTGAAGACCACCATCATTGGGTTATTGACTCCTCCCTCATTATCACTTTCTGTTTAAGGGTCTAAAGTTTGAGGATGTTATCACATTATTATCACCATGTAAAAGTCTGTGCTCAAATCAGAATATCAGATATAAAATGTCCAACTGCTAGAAAATGGATGTAACAAAAGAGAATACATATTATGTGTATATATAGCAGAGGTATAGTAGAAGGTAAGGGCAGTAATCAGGACTATGTAATGTACAATATATTGTATATAGTGCAGGGGTCAGGAGTATGTAATGTACAATATAGAGTATATAGTGCAGGGGTCAGGAGTATGTAATGTACAATATAGAGTATATAGTGCAGGGGTCAGGGGTATGTAATGTACAATATAGAGTATATAGTGCAGGGGTCAGGAGTATGTAATGTACAATATAGAGTATATAGTACAGGGTTTAGGAGTATGTAATGTACAACATAGAGTATATAGTGCAGGGGTCAGAATTATGTAATGTACAATATAGAGTATATACTGCAGGGGTCAGGAGTATGTAATGTACAATATAGAGTATATACTGCAGGGGTCAGGAGTATGTAATGAACAACACAGAGCATCTAGTACAGGGGTCAGGAGTAATGTACAACATAAATTATATAGTGTATGGGTCAGGACTCATAATATTGATATGCAAGAATCAGTGGAAGCTTAAATGCTTACTTGAGACAAGTTGCAGAAGTCCCACACCATGGCCTCCCATCTCCTGAGACTGCACTCAGTGACTTGGGCCTGAGACTATACAGACATATTCCTCCACCCGGCACAGCCAGCAAACAACAGAGCAGAGAACGTGCTTGATCTGGCCATGGGGGAGAAGACCCAAGGCACATGCCCCAGGTGCCTGGGCCAAGTAACACCTATGATGAAAATCTAAATTTTGCTGGCAACTGAACTTTTGAACCTACATAAACCCAGTCTAGATAGAAATCCAGGCTCAGAGAGAAAAAAAATATAATGTACAAGACAGAGAACACAGCTCGGGAAAGTGACCAGGGTATTACAGGCTGATATCACCCAGTCCTTGCCCTACTCTGGACCAATCAGTGAGCAGTATGGGTGGAGGAATGTATTTAGTGTTAATGACCCACCTGTGCTGATCTCTGTAGGAGTGTCCTCCTCTATAAATGTCCCCGTTATTCCATCCTCCTCCATAGACTGCTGATCATCCCTCACATACGTCTCTTCTTCTGTTTTACCCTCAACCTTTATATCTATCAGATCTTCACCCTAAACCATGAGAAGGATCAGTAATAACATGTGTAAAACATCACCACTAATATTAGGACATCAGATAAAAAAATCCACACATTGTCCATGTGCTCTGTCCCACCAACCTTGTACTGGTAAGGGATGGTGTGATCTTCCTGGTTCCTGGTATTAGGTGGCTTCATCATATCTTTGTGTCCTTCTGAAACTTCCTCTTTTACTCCATACTCCTCATCCTCCTCTTTATACTCTTTTTTGACAACAATATTATATTCTTTGAGGCTTCCACTCTGAATATACAGTATAATAAAATATTCAATGTAAAAAACATGATGTGCCATAAATCATAACTACCAATAATTTTTACTCATTTACCTGATGATGGGGAGGGATGGTGTGATCTTCTGGTATTGAATCCCGGGAATACAGAGGACGGGGACATCTCTCTGGTGTGTTCCTAATATTAGGTGGATCTATCATTTCCTTGTGTCCTGAAATTTCCTCCATCACTCTATACTCTTCATGCTCCTCTTTATCTTCTTCTTTAACAACATTAATATCGATGAGGTTTCCACTCTGAAAGATATAATAAAATAATAATTGTAACAAATATGATGCGTATAAATCAGAATTACAAATAATTGTCAGCCATCTACCTGATGATGGTGAGGGATGGTGTGACCTTCCTGTGGGGAATCCCGGGAATACAGAGGACGGGGACATCTCTCTGGTGGCTTTTTGTAGCTGGAAGACTCCTTCATGGTGTCCTGGTACAGAGATCTGTGTACCTTTAGAGACTTTGACTCCTCCATCACCCAATTCTCATCATCCTCCTCTTTTATCTCTTCTTTAATATCAACCTTAGAATCATATAGGTCTTTAATCTGAATATATAATAAAAATGACATCATTTGTAACAATGCAGATAATGTAAAGATCCTAATGATACTATCAGTGATTGTTCCTCGTCTACCTGATGATGGTGAGGGATGGTGTGATCTTCCTGTGTGGAATCCCGGGAATACAGAGGACGGGGACATCTCTCTGGTGGGTTCCCATTACTGGATCCATCTGTAGGAAACACACACACTGACTGAATACACTGTTTCTATGTGTTTATCAGATGATGGGGGATCTAGGTGGAGCCTCCGTACTGCTCTCTCCTTTACAATAAAGTCTCCTCTTACCCGGTGATGTGAGGGGCGGCTGATTCTTCATCATGACGTCCTTGTAGAGATCCTTGTGTCCTTCTAAATACTCCCACTCCTCCATGGAGAAATAGACAGTGACATCCTGACACCTTATAGGAACCTGACACACACAATGATACAGTCACCATCCAGACACATCCCTTGTCTGTTACTGGATAATGTCCCAGAATTCCCAGCACCGCTCACCTCTTCTGTCAGTAGCTCAGTGATCTCTCTGGTGACTTCTAAAATCTTCTTTGTATTTCTTTATTCTATCAGGGAGGTAGGTCGAGGCAATGTGACGGTCATATGATCACCAGACTTCACAGGAGGAAAACTCTACATTTCAATCACATTGTTGGTGACTTCTGGAATCTTCTACATGTTGTATCTCTCGGGTTTTAGGGAGTCACAGGGAGGCACTGTGATGGTCATATGATCTCCTGACTTCAGAAAAAAAAACAGTTTTGAGGAACCAAAAGGAATATTGATTTAGAATCCTCCTCACTTCTCTAGTCAGGTCTGTGTTTTCTAAAGAGAAAAAAGTGATGTCATGTGACCTCCCTGAATCCTCCTCACCTCACCTTTCTGGTGTCCATTTTATTACAGTCCCACTTCAGGTTAAAGTATAATTTACAAACACAGCCACTACAGGGATTAAAAGCTGGTTAAAGGCATTTTAATGCCATTAAATACAGGACAGGTCCAACTGTCCTTTGCAAGTGAGGATGCCAAGGGCCAAAAAAGAGAATCCAGCTGGATGGAAGGACATTGGAAGGAGGAATTGTGAGGTCAGTGTGATGTCATAGTATGGGCTTACTCTGGATGGAGGGACATTGGGAGGAGGAGCTTTGGGATCAATATAGTGTCAGTGTGGTTAGGAGGTGGTACACGGTCTCCTTATAGCCTGTCAAAAGCATTGCACATGTGAACAAGTCCTAATTAGGGAAACTAGGACTAATGTGGTCATAATCAGGGATACTGGGACTGGTGTGGCCATGATCAGGCACACTGTAACTGGCGTGTCATGATTAGGGACAATATAACTGGTGTGATGAGGTCAAGGAATGCAAGCCTGTGGTGGCTAGCTAGCCGAGGCAAGGCCCTTGACTGGGGTTGGAGGGAATGAGGGGGAGCTTATTCTGAACTAGTACACAACTTACCAACCAGCCAGCGACCAACCAAATTGACCTGTCTAACAGTATGCGTTAAAAACGGGTTTGGTTGCACACATTTGCAAATACGGTTGGTCGCTGGCTGGTTGGTAAGTTGTGACTGGAAATCTCTTAGTTTCTTTGATCTGCTTCCGCCCTTCCAGTGCTCCTTACCAATAAGACCAGTTATAGGTGGAGGCGGTGACCACTTTTTGCATTATTGATATCTATATTGAGCCAGGCAACGCACTGACACCTTTGCCGCCATTGTGCGATGTGCTGGGTGTTCAGTGTGACCCTGTGCCTTTAAGGAGGGGTGGGCTCCCTCTAGTCACCTGTCCTCCATCTATCCCATTAAATGTATGTGCTCTCATTGTAGAGACTCTTTAAATTGTAGAGTTAGGGACTGCAGATCACAGGGTGCCTTGTCGGGGCCTGCAGCTTACGCATGTATTTGCAAATGTGTGCAACCAAACCCCTGTTTTTAACGCATACTGTTAGACAGGTCAATTCGGTTGGTCGCTGGCTGGTTGGTAAGTTTTGACTGGAAATCTCGGTTTCTTTGATCTACCTCTGGCCACCATTAGACTGAGACTTTACCCTAATTCAGCAGCCTGACCACACACAGGCAGATACAAATCTTACATACAATCTGGTACACTCAAAGGGTTGGGGAGCAGTCTAGCAACTAGCACAAACTACGAGGATTCCTACAGCTATCCTATTAACTAGTAACCTAGTTTTAATCATCTTTTCCACTATCCACTTACCAGGCCCACACAAATAGTAACTTGCTAACACCTAGCAGTTTATCAGCTGGTTTGCTTGGCAACCACACACGCAGATCTACCTCCTCTCCTCATCCTTTCCCTGTCGGGGTCCCCCAAGGTTCTGTTCTTGGACCACTCCTTTTCTCAATCTACACCTCCTCCCTGGATCAGCTGATTGCCTCCCATGGCTTTCAATATCAGCTCTACACTGATGACACCCAAATCTATCTCTCCACCCCTCAGCTCACTCCTTTAGTCTCCTCGAGCATCACCAACTTACTAACAGACATATCAGCCTGGATGTCCCATCACTTTCACAAACTCAACCTATCCAAAACCGAGTTCATGATATTTCCTCCCCCCGTTCCTCTTCCCCTGATTTCTCTGTCAAAATCAACGGCTCAACTATAAACCCGTCCCCCCATGCCAAGGTCCTAGGTGTAATCCTGGACTCTGAACTATCCTTTCGGCCACACATCCAGTCACTGTCCAAAGCTTGCCGCCTCAACCCCCGCAACATCTCCAAGATACGCCCCTTCCTAACCAAATGACACCCCAAAGCTTCTAATCCACTCCCTGGTCATCTCTTGTCTCGATAACTGCAACTCCCTTCTCATTGGCTTACCTTTAAATAGGCTATCCCTCCTTCAGTCCATCATGAACGCTGCTGCCAGACTCATCAACCTTCCACCACCTTTCTGTGTCTGCTACCCCTCATTGCCAATCCCTCCATTAACTGCCACTCAACCTACAATTTAAATTCAAGTTACTAACTATAACTTACAAAGCCATCCATAACGTGGCACCCTGCTACATCACTAAACTGGTCTCAAAATACCAACCAACTCGTTTTCTTTGATCCTCCCAGGACCTCCTGCTCTCTAGATCCCTTGTCACCTCTTCCCATGCTCGCCTCCAGGACTTCTCCCGAGCCTATCCCATCCTCTGGAATGCTCTACCTCAATCTGTCTGACTATCTCCTACTTTGTCCATTTTCAGACGATCCCTGAAAACACATCTCTTCAGAGAGATCTGGCAACCACCTAACAACTGTAGTTTTATTTTCTCCATTAGCTCATCCCCAACAGTTATTACCTCTTGTATGTCTTGACTGTCCCTCTTAGATTGTAAGCTCTAACGAGCAGGGCCCTTTGATTCCTACTGTATTAAAGTGTATTGTATTTGTACTGTCTACCCTCAAGTTGTAAAGCGCTGCGTAAACTGTCGGTGCTATACAAATCCTATATAATATTAATAATAATCAGCTACCGTAGTTTACAATCTGCATGCAATCTGCCTACCCACAGTACAATTGCATGCAGATTGGCAATTAAGAGCACATAGACATTAAAATGAATCAATCTCTCTAGAGATTAGAATCCTAGCTTAGCACACAGATGCCACTTATTAATTTTATAATTTAACATCTCGAAAGTGATCAGTGCCTATAACATATACAAAGAAAGAGAATTACAAAAAGGACACACACTTTTGGCTTTTGACTAAGATAATGAAAGTGAATAAAAAACAGAAATAAAAACTTTATCCTGTAGCAGGAGCAAGCCAGAAAGTCGCGATTCACCAGTCTTGCGCCAGCTCCGTGTGAATCACCTTGTCCATATCCCATGCTCTTCATTTTATTGGAATATGAATCTGGGCAGGATTTTAACCCTTGGCCAATCAACCCTGGGGGGTGTTCCTCATTAAATGGGCCATAAATGATTCTGATAGCTGGGTCGGGGATAGGATTTCTGACACCAGTACATCAGTACAATTGCAACAATACAAATCACTACTTGGCGGCCACGCCCAGGCACTATTAGGACGGTTTTGGGGATTTCGCTTGGATTCTACATACAATTCTGCTCAAAAGTTTGCATCCCCTTGGAGAATTGGTAATATACAGGATGTAACATTTTTAAAGAGTGAGCAGCAAAACCCATTTCTTGTATTTCTTATGGGATTCATATTCTTTAACTGTAGCTCGTAACAGAATGGTGCAATCATAAAACAAAACATAACCAGTAAACAAATTAAAAATGAACTCTGTTCAAAAGTCTGCATCCCCTTAGTTCTTAATTCTGTTTATTGCCCCCTTTAGCATCAACGACAGCGGTCAGTCTTTTGGAATAGTTGTCTTTCAGGTCCCAAATTCTTGCAGGTGGTATAGCTGCCCATTCATCTTGGCAAAATGCCTCCAAGTCATGCAAAGTCTCTGGTCGTCTTGCACGAACCGCACGTTAGAAATCTCCCCAAAGTGGCTCGTTTAAATTACATTCAAGTGACTGTGATTGCCACTCCAGAATATTCACCTTTTTTTTGCTGTAACCACTGGAGGGTCAACTTGGCTTTGTCCTTAAGGTCATTGTGTCATGCTGGTAAGTCTAAGTGTGTCCCATGCGCAGCTTTCCTGCAGAAGACTGTAAATTGTCTGCCAGTTTTTACTGATAACATGCTACTTTCATTTTGCTATCAATTTTCACAAGATTCCCCGTGCCTTTAGAACAAACACACCTTCAAAATCAGTGAGCCACCACCATGCTTCACAGTAAGGAGGGTATTCTTGTCGCTATAGGCCTTGTTGACCCCTCCCCAAACATAGCGGATATAGTTGTGACCATAAAGCTCTATTTTGGTCTTATCACTCCACATTACAATGTACCAGAAGCTGTGAGGCATGTAAAAGGTGTTGTTGGGCATATTGTAACCGGGCTTTTTTTGTGGCCCTGGCACAGTAAAGGCTTCTTTGTGGCAACTCAACCATGCAGCTAATTTTTGTTTAAGTATCACCATATTGTGCTCCTTGAAACAACCACGCCGTCTTTTTCCAGAGCAGCCTGTATTTCTCCTCAGGTTACCTGTGGGTTTTTCTTTGCATCCCGAACAGTTCTTCTGGCAGTTGGCTGCCATCTTTCTTGGTCTACCTGACCATGGTTTGATATCAAGAGATCCCCAGATTTTCCACTTCTTAATAAGTGATTGAACAGTAATGACTACAATATTCACGGCTTTGGATATCTTTTTTATATCCTTTTCCATCTTTAAAAAAGTTCTATTCCCTTGTAAGCAGGTCTTTTGACAGTTCTTTTCTGCTCAACATAGTTCAGTATCTAGTCTGCTCAGCGCATCCACGTGAGAGCTAAAGAAAACTCACTGCCTATTTATACACAGACACTAATTGCAATTTAAAAAGCCACCGATGTGGGAAATTAACCTTTAATTGCCATTTTAACCGGTGTGTGCGTCACCTTGTGTGTCTGTACCAAGGCCAAACATTCCAGGGGATGGAAACTTTTAATCTGGGTGATTTTTGTTATCATTATGATATAAACAGGAGCCAAACAACTATGTCATAATAAATGGCTTCAACTTTGAGAGACAAATAGCGGAGGATAGTAAAAAAAACCCAAAGAAATTCTTTAAATATATCAACAGCAAAAAAACTAAGGCAGAGCATATTGCACACATAATTAACAATGATGGGAGGATGGTTACAGAGGACACTGAAAAAGCAACCGTGCTAAATGCTTTTTTCTCGTCAGTCTTTACACAGGAAAAGGAGGGGTACACTGACCATGACTGTATGGTTAGTAGTAATAAACAGGACTTGCCACCATGGCTAACAGAGGGGGAAATCAGGGAAAGGCTGGATAAACTTAACACAAACAAATCACCAGGACCGGATGGCATACATCCGAGAGTACTCAAGGAACTCAGTAAAGTTATATCGAGACCACTGTTCCTGATCTTTGCTGACAGTATTAGGACAGGAGATGTACCAGGGGATTGGAAGAAAGCTAACGTGATTCCAATATTCAAAAAGGGCCAGAGGCATATCCCGGGAAATTATAGGCCTGTCAGTTTGACATCAGTAGTATGTAAACTTCTGGAGGGGATGATAAGGGACTATATTGTAGAGTTTGCTAAGGACAACAACATCATCAGCAGTAATCAGCACGGGTTTACAAATGGGCGTTCTTGTCAAACCAATCTCCTTACATTCTACGAGGAGGTGAGCTGTGAGCTAGATAGGGGGAGACCAGTGGATGTGGTGTACTTGGATTTCGCTAAGGCGTTTGATACAGTTCCCCACAAGCGCTTAATTTATAAAATAAGGTCTGCAGGTATCGATAGCAGGGTTTGCTCTTGGATACGGAACTGGCTAAAAAGGCGGGTCCAAAGGGTAGTAATAAACAGCGCATACTCAGACTGGTCTGAGGTGGTAAGCGGGGTCCCCCAAGGCTCAGTCCTGGGACCAACCTTGTTCAATTTATTCATAAACAACATTGAGGTCGGGATCAGTAGTTCGATATCAGTTTTTGCAGATGACACAAAATTGGGCAGGGCAATAACTTCACAACATGAAGCAGATATCCTGCAGAATGACCTGGACAAAATAACAGAGTGGGCAACGACATGGCAAATGAGGTTTAACGTGGAGAAGTGTAAGGTTTTGCACTTGGGGACTAAAAACATAAAATCACAATACACGTTAGGAGGGGAGCCCTTGGGGGAATCAAAAATGGAGAAGGATCTGGGAGTATTGGTTGATGATAGATTAGGAAACAGCATGCAATGTCAAGCGGCAGCTTCCAAAGCCAACAGAATATTAGCATGCATAAAGAAAGGGATGCATTCCAGAGATAAGACTATAATCCTTCCACTTTATAAAACTCTGGTCCGACCGCATCTGGAGTATTCCGTCCAGTTCTGGTCGCCAGTCCTCAGGAGGGATGTGTTGGAGCTGGAGAGAGTCCAGAGAAGGGCAACTAAACTAATTAGGGGATTGGAGGACCTTGACTATGAAGAGCGTCTACAATCGCTCGATTTATTCTCCCTGGAGAAGAGACGTCTGAGGGGGGACATGATAGCAATTTATAAATATCTTAATGGGGATCCCAGCTTAGAAAAAAAGCTGTTCATTCGAAGGGATTGCATGAGGACTCGAGGGCATACAATGCGATTAGAGGAGAAGCGTTTTAACCTCAGGCAACGCGGGGGGTTCTTTACTGTTAGGGCAACAAGATTGTGGAATTCTCTACCACAAGAGGTGGTTTCTGCGGGTAGTATGGTGGCTTTCAAAAGACTCTTAGACTTACATCTCAAGGATCAGAACATTCAGGGGTATGGGAGATGATTACAGCCACACATGCCTACACAGGTTGAACTGGATGGACTATTGTCTTTTTTCAACCTCACCTACTATGTAACTATGTAACTATGTAACTATATCATCACTATCCTTCAATATGAGACAGTTTTATTGGCATGATCATTTTCAATATCAATGCCCAAATTTCACAATTTCTGCCAGGGTATGCAAACTTATGAGCACAACTATACACTATAAATACAGTTTTACACGTAGCCTGCCAAATATACGATCAGAAGGAATTATTTTCGGCTACCTGCAACTAATATTTTATATTATTTTATTAAGAAAGATAAAATATATTCCACTGATCTGTTGATATAAATCAAAGCTGGCTAATGATTTGAGACCTTCTCACTGTGCTCTGTTGGTTCTTGTAGCCAAAATAACTAGGACTTTTCTTTTGAGGCTCCAGGAAAGTGACAATTTTCCACTTACAAGGATAAGATAATTTTATCTTATCTTTGTGTCACTCCTGCTCTAGAGACTTGTTTTGTAGAAAGGTGATCTACCTGTGGTGCCGATCTTCCATCATCTCCCCAAGATTCACAAGGTAGGGTGCCCTCTGCAGGGACGACCCATTGTGGCGTTCTCCTAAACGTTCTGATAGGGAGCCCATTTCCAGACACAATGGGTCGTCCATGCAGAGGGCACCCTACCTTGTGAATCTTGGGGAGCTGATGGAAGATCGGCACCACAGATTTATCCACAAAGAGGTATTCAGCAGTTTTGGAAGATGTGTTTAAATGTAGTTATGACTAAGGCCTTATAGGCTGAAACGCATCAACTGTAATTGGTGTGGCAGTGATCAGGGGCACTGTAACTGGTGTGGCGGTGATCAGGGACACTGTAACTGGTGTGGCGGTGATCAGGGACACTGTAACTGGTGTGGTGGTGATCAGGGGCACTGTAACTGGTGTGGTGGTGATTGGGGCACTGTAACTGGTGTGGAGCGGATTGGGGCATTGTAACTGGTGTGGAGGTGATCAGGGGCACTGTAACTGGTGTGGGGGTGATCAGGGGCACTATAACTGGTGTGGTGGTGATTGGGGCACTGTAACTGGTGTGGCGGTGATCAGGGGCACTGTAACTGGTGTGGCGGTGATCAGGGGCACTGTAACTGGTGTGGTGGTAATTAGGGATATTGTAACTGGTGTGGCGGTGATCATGGGCACTGTAACTGGTGTGGCGGTGATCAGGGGCACTGTAACTGGTGTGGTGGTAATTAGGGATATTGTAACTGGTGTGGCGGTGATCATGGGCACTGTAACTGGTGTGGCGGTGATCAGGGGCACTGTAACTGGTGTGGTGGTAATTAGGAATATTATAACTGGTGTGGCGGTGATCATGGGCGCTGTAACTGGTGTGGTGGTGATTGGGGCACTGTAACTGGTGTGGTGGTGATTGGGGCACTGTAACTGGTGTGGTGGTAATAAGTGGCACTATAACTGGTGTGGTGGTAATTAGGGATAGTGTAATTGGTGCGGCGGTGATCAGGGACACTGTACCTTGTGTGGCGGTGATCATGTGCATTGTAAATGGTGTGGTGGTGATTGGGGCACTGCAATTGGTGTGGCGGTGATCAGGAGCACTGGGACTGGTGTGGTGATCAGGGGCACTGTAACTGATGCAGCAGTGATAAGGGATATTGTGAGTGGGTGGCAGCGATAAGGGACACAGACTGGTGACAGTAGTTTGGAGATTTTGAAGAGTTCTAAAGATTTGAAGAGAGATAAGCCGACTCTGGATGGAGGGACATTTGGAGGAGGAACTGTGGGGTTAGTGTGATGTCATAGGATGGGCTAACTACACTCTTATTGACATTAGGATGAGGAGCTGTGTGAGGTCAATGTGATAGCACAGGGATTTGCTGACTCTAGATGGAGGGACAGTCAAAGTAGGAAGTGTGAGGTCAATGTAGGGTCATTGTGATGTCATAGCCTGTGCTGACTCTGGACGGAGGGAGGTTTAAATGTGTGATGGCTGACTCTGGATGAAGGGGCATTGGGAGAAGGAGCTGTGAGATCAGTGAGAGGTCATAGGATTCTCTGACTCTTAACTTCTTTATATCCGCGCTATAGCCGAAGTATGGCTACAGCGCAGACTCACATTTCCGGGAGGCCGTCTTTAAACGGCCTCCCAGAGACAGGCTCCCCGCGAGCGCGCATCGGGGAAAATCTGTGTCGGCCGTGTCCCTTGGACACAGCCAATCACAGATCGTGGTAAATGGCCAATCACAGCGGCCATTTACCACGTGATCGGCCCATGCAATGAGAGATGATCTCATATGTAAACATATGAGATCATCTCTCATCGCCAGCTCTCCTTCCTCACACAGAGACTGCAGTGTGAGGAAGAGGAGAGCCGATCAGCCGTTCGGGGACAAAGAAAAATGTAATCAGGGCACTGATCACCAGTGCCCTGATTACAACAGAGGTAAATAAAATAAAATGTGCCCACCATCAGTGCCCACAGTGCCCTCCATCAGTGCCCCCAATCAGTGCCCATAGTGCTGCCAGTCAGTGCCCATCAAGGCACTGATGAGCACTGACTGGCAGCACTGTGGGCACTGATGGTGCTGCTCATCAGTGCCACCCGTCAGTGTCCATCAGTGCCACCCGTCAGTGTCCATCAGTGCCACCCGTCAGTGTCCATCAGTGCCGCCTCTCAGTGCCCATCAGTGCCGCCCAGCAGTGCCACCTCTCAGTGCCCAGCAGTGCCACCTCTCAGTGCCCAGCAGTGCCACCTCTCAGTGCCCAGCAGTGCCACCTCTCAGTGCTCATCAGTGCCGCCTATCAGTGCCACCTATCAGTGCTCATCATTGCGGCATATTAGTACCTCCTCATCAGTGCCACCTCATCAGTGCCCATAAGTGCCACCTCATCAGTGCCCATCAGTGCAGCCTATCAGTGCCGCCTCATCAGCGCACATCAGTGAAGGAGAAAAATGTATTTATTTTCAAAATTTACTCGCAGAAATTAAGAAAAACTTTTTTTTTCAAAATTTTCTGTCTTTTTTTTTTGTAAGAAATAAAAAACCCAGAGGTGATTAAATACCCCCAAAAGAAAGCTCTATTTGTGTGGAAAAAAAATGATAAAAATGTCATGGGTACAGTGTAGCATGACTGCGCAATTGTCATTCAAAGTGTGAGAGCGCTGAAAGCTGAAAATTGGCCTGGTAGGCAAGTAGTTAAAGAGGTTGTAAACCTCAGAATAAAAAAAAAAAAAAAAAAACACCTGAAAGACAAACACATAATGAGCTAGTATGCATCGCATACTAGCTCATTATGAAATACTTACCTTAGAACGAAGCTCCGCAGTGCCGCTCGCTCAACCCCCTCACGAGTGACATGTTCAGTTGCTCTTCTTCCGGGATTACGGCATCCGACCATCTGACTGGCTGGAGCCGCGGTGACGTCACTCCCACGCGTGCGCGCGGGAGCCGACTTTCACGGCACCTGGCTCTGAAGGAACGGCACGAGCGGCCGTTCCTTCAGAGCGCATGCGCCAGTGATGTCACTGGCTGCATGCAAGTTAAATATCTCCTAAACGGTACATGTTTAGGAGATATTTACAGTACCTATAGGTAAACCGTATCATAGGCTTACCTATAGGCACAAGTTGCAGAGGAGGGATTACTTCCTCTTTAATGAAGGGACATTGGGAGGAGGAGCTGTGAGGTCATTATAATTTCATATGATTCTGACTCTGGATGGAGGGACATTGGAAGGAGGAGCTGTGAAATCAGAGTGATGTCATAGAATTCGCTGACTCTGGTTGGATGGACATTGGAAGGAGGAGCTGTAGGGGGCGCTCTGCAAGGTACCTTTACACACGGAATCATTTTTCATGGGTGAATCCCACCTCCCACCATACTGAAAGATTAACATTGTCTCGGCTTTGCCAGGACACATCGTATTCCTGTGACCTCCGTGTACTCCGGAGACTTTACTCATCACATTTTAGGATGAATATCTGAGACTGGGATCATTATGGAAAAAATTGTTTTTAGGACATTTACTACAAATTAAATTTTTCCTTATTTGAAGCTTATAAAATAAAGACATACATATTCCAATCCCCCTAAATACCCCCCTATCCCCCCCCCCCGCCACTAATAAAAGCTGTATAATCTATTACAATAAACTGATGAGGTGAGAAGGTGATTGGTGGGAAGGTGACACATCTCCAGGATTAAGAGAGTTTTTCAGCCCTGTGTGGGGAAATGTTCTGACCCTGAAGGGGTTAATCTAGGTTTATCATCATCTGCTGGAGATAAAAGACGTCACAGTGACTATGGAGGAAGAGAACGGACATGACGGGTGGATAACTGGGTGTAAATAGAAAATAAGATCTTATTACCTCCTCTTCTGCCACTTCCAGCGATGTTTCCTCTCTATTTCTTTCCGACTCACCTCTGACCCGGAACTTCCTATTTATACCTGACATCACTTCCTGTCTGTAGCTGACATCACTTCCTGTCTGTCTTCCATAGAATTGTCCTTTCTGGGTAAAGACCACCATCTTGTGGAGTTCAGAGGAACTGCAGCCCCGAGAAACAAAGTGAACGCGTCCTTGTGCTGTGTGTGAATGTGCTGTACACTGATCAACCATAACATTATGACCACTAACAAGTTAAAGTCGAGTTCCGGTGTTCCATGAAAAAACCATACCCGTGAGAAAACCATACCCTTGTCACTTCCGGTGCACCTACGGAGGGTATAGATTTATCACGGTAGTGTGTGTAACGTTACACTTGCGGCGGTTACATTAAAACAGCTGTGCTGCAATATGAGTCATCTCCGCTCCTATCCCTGACACTTGCCTGATCTTGGCTAATAAATATAAAAGCGGCGGCGGGTGTATGAAATCTAAATTACGGAGATGTTGGCTCCGTGATTCGCTTTTATATTTATTAGCCAAGATCAGGGAAGTGTCAGGGATAGGAGCGGAGATGACTCATATTGCAGCACAGCTGTTTTAATGTAACCGCCGCAAGTGTAATGTTACACACACTACCGTGATAAAACCATACCCTCGGAGCATGTGCACTTGTCAGGCCCTCGGCTGTTCAATGACGTATCCAGGGCTGTGAGCATGCGGACTGCTACGCTGCTCAGCTGTTCCTGACAGGAAGTGACGAGGGTATGGATTTCTCACGGGGTATGGGTTTCTAACGTTACACCGGCCTCAAATACCTTTTTTAACTAAAAATACCCCTATAATCCTAATCCATCGCCCTTTACAGAACCGCTATTCTCATACTTACAAGGTGTACAGTATTGGATTTTAGTCAAAATCTTACTTTTAAAAACGCTGTCTTTGCGCGGCCATCTTGGATGTGGGCACCTGAAGCCACAGTGTAAGGAGGAAGTACAATCAAAAATGCCCTGAAAATAAGGTAAGGGACCCCCGAATAAAATTGAAAATGACCAATTGTTGATCAGCATAGCGAGCACTCCAGGAATCACTAAAGTTGCAAAAAAGGCCGGAACTCCACTTTAAGTGAAGAAAAATTGATTATCTCATTACAATGGCACCTGAAAGTGGGTGGGATATATTAGTCAGCAAGGGAATATGTTGTTCCTGAAGTTGGTGTGTTTAAAGCATAATAAGTAGAAAAGTGTAAGGATTTGAGCAAATTTGACAAATGGCCAAATTGTTTACAGCTAGACATCTAGGTCATAGCTGCCAACTGTCTCGTTTTTGCCAGAAAAATCCCGGCAAATAGGACCCTGTCCCAGGTAATTTTCTCTGCCGGGACTTGTCCCAGCCAGTGGCGTAGAGTGGGGGGGGGGGGCGTCTGACCTTTTAATATATATTCTAACTGTGTTAAAACTCGCTCCCTGTGCTCCAGCTGGCATCTTCCGGCTCAGAGATGGCCGGGGGGGGGGGGTGCCCTGTGATTGGATGAACATGGCGGGGCTGGCGCAGCATGGGGTGGGAGCCCCGCCTCGCAGTCTCTCACACATCGGCACTCAGCAGCCCGCTCTGGGCCGAATCATCGTTCCTGACCATTGCGAGTGTGGCTAATTCACTGTGTGTAGGGAAGGAAGAGTGGAATTCTGATGCCTCAATCCTACTTCTGATAGGAAGAAGAAAACATTCAGGGGCGCAACAGGAAGTAAGAGGAATTCTATACAAATTATAACAAACTCTTACACAGTTGTCACCCGGACAGATATCTGCAAAATTCTCTTGTTTGAGTGGCAACTGTAAAAATTAGAATTTCTCACTTACTGTCCTTATTTTTATTTTTTTATTCCTATTATTCATGAAAGGCAGAGCAGCAAAGCAGAATCAAGAAAGTATATCCCCTAGAGAGAAAAGCAGAGATTCCCCTAAAAATTTCCACGTCCCTTTCATAGAAAACCAAAATCTCAAAGTTATCTCTTGTGTTATTACAGCTTTTGCAGTACTGCTGGCAAGTCTGCCTAAGAAAACTGAAGCCCGCAGCACACTTGCCAACTGTCCCGTTTTTGCCGGGGCAATCCCGGCAAATAGGAGCCTGTCCCGGGTCATTCTCATTGTAACTATGTAACTATGTACCGGCAATGTACTTATTTACACTTTGCACTTTATTTATTTTTCCATATTACATTTTTTGTATGGTCACACCTGAGCACATTTGACACTTTAGAATTGCAAGGAATTGTGATGAGAATGTTAAACTTTAGGCAGAAGTAGTGCAGCTTAATGGGAGAATTATTCCAACTCTGCTACTTTGGCCTCAAGTTTAAAATTAGATTTTCAATTTCTTGTAATTCTCTCTTTATTGAGTAGACCCTATAATCTGATGATAAGTAGTCGGAGATTAATTATGTGGAGTGGGCGGAGCTTCAGGGAAGTAATTGATAGCTGTGCTGCAAAGTGTCCCTGGAATTTTTTTTCAAATGTTGGCAACTATGCAGAGCCACTCCAAAACTGCACCTTTTGTGGGATGTTCTCAGTCTGAAGTTGTCACGACCTACCAAATGTGGTTCAAGGATTGAAAATTGGAGTACCAGTGACAAGGTCATGGGTGGCTAAGGTTCCTTTATGTACGTGGGAAGCGAAGGCTGGCCCATGTAGTCTGATCCAGTAGAAGGGCTACTGTTGCTCAAATTGCTGAAAAAAGGTAATGCTAGTTTCAATAGAAAGGTGTCAGAACACATAGAGCATCACAGTTTGTTGTGTACAGGGCTGCATAGCCGCAGACCAGTCAGGATGCCCATGCAGACCCATGTCCACAGCCAAAAGCTCCTACAATGGGCACGTGAACATCAAAAATGGATAATGGAGCAATGGAAGAAGGTATCTTCGAGGTGATGACTTGGCCTCCAAATTCTCCAGATCTTATTCCAATTGAGCATTTGTTCGATGTGCTGGAAAAACAAGTCTGATCCATGAAAGCCCCCCCTCGCAACTTAAATGATATGCTATGAAAAGGCTTGGTGCCGGATACCACAGCATAACTTCTAGTGGAGTCCATGCCTTGTCATGGCTGCTTTGGTTGCAAAAGGTGGACCTTCTCAATTACACCCTCATGTCCTCCTCCTCACCCCACTCTTCATCATCTCCACCCCCTTTATTGCCCTGTAGCCCTCTTCATCCCTCATCATCACCCGACCCCCCCTCTTCGCTGCTCTGTCCCCCTCATTACTGCAGTGTCCCCATCCTTACCCGGGTCTAAGGAGCCACTCGGTCGTCACCAGAGCCACTGGAGGTGTGGATGTTGCGCTGCGAGGCAGCTTTCAGCCCAGGGGGCAAGTACAAACCAAAGGCACACGGTGCAGTGACTTGGCCCCCCTCCCACTCTCCCTCCTCCTGACCCCCATTCCATGCTGAAGTCCTGCTCCAGGTACTCTCTGCTCACCGGCTAAATCCGGGTTCACAACCTGGCCAGCAGGGGGCGTTTGGGGGGAGCTGGGACAGCTCAGTTGGAGCTGGCCAGGGGAGGAGAGTCTCCAGTGGGGCATGGAACCGACCTCTGCTCTACACAGTTTACACCATCCATGCTGGGGAGGGAGGCCTGCGCTCTGTCCTTGTCTTCATCCCACACTCAGTAGGTCAGTGGCAGAGACTTTTTACTTCTCTTCACCAGGAATCCTTTAGACGTGTCTGTGGCAGAAGCAGTGCAGCCTTTTTACAGGACATCAGAGTGGCCCAGGAGGCAATTGCCCCCCTTCCCCCTGGTCCAGTCCTCCCATGGAGGCAGCCCCCAGATTGCTACTCCTTAGCACACCCGGGCGGGCGCAGTGCAACCAAGTAGCATGCTGGAAGGACATGGGGTACACACAGAGACTATACTGAGAGAGACATACACAGCAACAGAAAATGAGAGGATCCACATACAGAAACCAAAGGGAATATAACTGCACAGCCAGAGGGAAACACTGAGAACAAACACAGGATCAAACAACACACAGAATAAGCGAATACTCAGAAACAGCAAACGCCAGAGGAACAGGGAGGTCCGGCTTCAGCATGGAGACACGTTGCTTGAACACTAAGCCACAGGTGCAAAGGCCTAATAATACCTAGGTTCAGGGCAGATTGGCAGGAACCTGAGCAGCTCGAACAGGAGGTAAAACCCGGCTCCACATCAAAGTACACAGAACTGTGACATTTCCCCTCCCCTTTACAGGGCCTACTTAGCCATAGAGATGTTGCGAACATAAAATTTTATGCGGCGAACGCGAACTTCCGCAAATGTTCGCGAACGGGCGAACCGGGCGAACCGCCATAGACTTTAATAGGCAGGCGAGTTTTAAAACCCACAGGGACTTTCTGGCCACAATAGTGATGGAAAAGTTGTTTCAAGGGGACTAACACCTGGACTGTGGCATGCCGGAGGGGGATCCATGGCAAAACTCCCATGGAAAATTACGTAGTTGACGCAGAGTCAGGTTTTAATCCAGAAAGGGCATAAATCACCTAACATTCCTAAATTGTTTGGAATAATGTGCTTTAAAACATCCAGTGTGTGAATACGATCAGGTATGATGTTGTATCGATCAGGTAGTGCAAGGGTTACGCCCGCTTCACAGTTACAGACCAAACTCCCCGTTTAACGCACTGCAAACAACCGCAAACAGTCCATTTGCAGTGGGCACAGTACAGTCTGTGGGCCTGACACTCACTGGTAGGCAACTGCAATTATATTACAGAGAGAAAATTAAATTACTTTTTTATCTGCAAGGTGATGTGCCACCCTATATGAGTGGTGGGCAGTGGGCACAGTGCAGTCTGTGGGCCTGACCAGGGCCGGACTGAGCATCGGGCACAGCGGGCATATGCCCGGTGGGCCGCCGAGGGTATTGTAATTTGTAATGTAAGACAAGAGACAGTGACACTAGTGTCCGGCCGTTGCTTGCCTCTCCGCGGCCGATTCCGCGGAGTCTGAGGGCCGCGGCCGCCGCATTACCGCAATCTGGCCGCCCGCCACTGTCCCCGACCCCGCATCTGGCCGCCCGCTATCCCCGACTCCAGTCCCCACTCCTTGAGTCCTTGCTGACTTTGCTCAGCTCAGCTGGCCTGGCAGCCGGCTCCGCAGCGGCATCCAGGCTCCAGCGTAGCTCAGGAAGGGGTGGAGTCGGGGGGTGGACCGTGTGACCGACCGTCATGTGACTAAGGCAGGGGGTGGAGCTAGAGGCCAGCGGGGACCCCATGCTGCCCTTTCACAGTCAGGAAGAAGCGGGAAGTGACCGGCGCCGCACAGCCACAGACAGACACACTGACAGTGTGTCTGAGTGAGTGAGTGAGTCTCAGTCAGAGTGTGGAGTCCTGTGGAGGAGTCGTCAGAGTCAACTTGCAAGTCTAGTGCCTGCCTGCCCTGGAGGAGCTGCATTAACACCAGCACTGCCACTGCACCACCCACGACCAGGACAGGAGCCAAGGCCTCAACAGGTAAGGAAAGAATGGCAGCAGGCCAGCAGCACAATTTACAACACCACAGACCACACACCACTGTCACCGCTGGGATTTGTGGTTCTGGGTGGCCTCCGGCAGAGCAGGGTTCTGGTCTGGAACTTCTGACTTAGCAGCAGGCAGGCCGCAGGCGTAAAAAACAGATAACAGCTACACTCTGTCACTGCTAGAAAATATGTGCCATGCCAGTTTGCTTGTTACATGTGATGTGACAGCCAGGTGCACATTTTCAAGTTGAAAATGTGCACCTGGCTGTCACATCACATGTAACAAGCAAACTGGCATGGCACATGTTTTCTAGCAGTCACAGTGTTGTAGCTGACTGTTATCTGTTTTTTACACTTGCGGCCTGCCTGCTGCTAAGTCAGAAGTGAACCATGCTCTGACGGAGGCCAGAACCACAAATCCCAGCGGTGTTGTCGTGTTTGTTTTTGTGCCCTTTCCTTACATGGCACATGTTCTAGCAGTGACCGTGTGTAGCGGTTTTGAAAACAGCTAAACACACACTGTCACTGGCTGCTGCTAGAAAACATGTGGCATGCCAGTTTGCTTGTTACATGTGATGTGACAGCCAGGTGCACATTTTCAACTTGAAAATGTGCACCTGGCTGTCACATCACATGTAACAAGCAAACTGGCATGCCGCATGGCACATGTTTTCTAGCAGCAGCCAGTGACAGTGTGTGTTTAGCTGTTTTCAAAACCGCTACACACGGTCACTGCTAGAACATGTGCCATGTAAGTAGAGATGCACCGAAATTTTGGCAACCGATATTTTCGGCCGAAAATGAGCCTATCCCATTTCTGCCGATAAGAAGTTAAAGATGCCGAAAATGTATGGCCGCTACTATGTGTAAAAACTGAGCCCTTCACTTCCCTGTCATCTCCGGGTATCTTTGCTGACCGCTCCGATCTGATCCTCTGCGCTTCATTGTGAGCTACACTGGTTGCTAGGATGGCCGGCCGAATGGCATCTATCAACCAGTGACATCCCGGAGAGAAGACCCAGCATGCACAGCAGAGGAGGATCTCGTCCTCTGCGCCTTTTACTGAATCGCTCCACCCACCTCCTTCCTTCATGTGCTGTACGCTGCGGATAAATGAAAATAATGTGGCATGTGGCTGTCTGCTGTGTTGTTTTTCTTCTCTCTCTCTCTGCCATACATGTACTTGTGCAGTGCAGCCTACAGGTGTATAGGAGGCAGCAAGGGTTAACCCTCAAAGGCTACGAATAACAGAGAAGCACTGGTATTAAATGTAAAGGCTGCAATAAATAAAGCACCCCTATCCCCAAAATGAATAAATAAAAAAAAATAAAAAACTTTGTCCCCTTTTTTTTTTTTTTTTCTTCAAAAAAAAAAGATTAAATTTCCAATCACAGCCAGTGCAGCTTGGCATTGGAGCTCACCCCCCTTTTTTATTGCAGCAGCACAACCTGCTTGTAGATCCAAGTCAAAAGCATCTCTCTCTCTCTCTCTAGTCTACAACCTGCATCCTCTAATAAGGAAGTACATAGGGCTGCTCCAGAAGAACTACAAGTACCAGCAGGTCCCGTCACTACTCCAAAGTTATTATACAGATAGCAGAGCATAAGTTCCTATAGGTAAAAGCCATCTCATTCAGTCTACTACCAGCATGATGGGGGATAAGCTGCTGCTGCTCCTCTAGCTGCGCGAGAACTACACATCCCAGCATGCCTTGACACTACCCATCAATTATATACATAACAAAAGGTTGTCCCACAAGTAAGCAGATTGCCATCATTAACTCTTTGTGGGGGGGGGGGGCGAGGTTAATTACCAGTGGTATTTGTATTATGGGGCTGATCTGAGGTGTGAAGGGGCAGGAATTGGGGCGATCTGAGGTGTGAAGGTGCAGGAATTGGGGGTATCTGAGGTGTGAAGGTGCAGGAATTGGGGTGATCTGAGGTGTGAAGGTGCAGGAATTGGGGTGATCTGAGGTGTGTAGGTGCAGGAATAGGGGCTTATCTGAGGTGTGAAGGTGCAGGAATTGGGGTGATCTGAGGTGTGAAGGTGCAGAAATTGGGGTGATCTGAGGTGTGAAGGTGCAGGAATTGGGGTGATCTGAGGTGTGAAGGTGCAGGAATTGGGGCTGATCTGAGGTGTGAAGGTGCAGGAATTGGGGTGATCTGAGGTGTGAAGGTGCAGGAATTGGGGTGATCTGAGGTGTGAAGGTGCAGAAATTGGGGTGATCTGAGGTGTGAAGGTGCAGGAATTGGGGTGATCTGAGGTGTGAAGGTGCAGGAATTGGGGTGATCTGAGGTGTGATAGTGCAGGAATTGGGGTGATCTGAGGTGTGATAGTGCAGGAATTGGGGTGATCTGAGGTGTGAAGGTGCAGGAATTGGGGTGATCTGAGGTGTGAAGGTGCAGGAATTGGGGTGATCTGAGGTGTGAAGGTGCAGGAATTGGGGCTGATCTGAGGTGTGAAGGTGCAGGAATTGGGGTGATCTGAGGTGTGAAGGTGCAGGAATTGGGGTGATCTGAGGTGTGAAGGTGCAGGAATTGGGGTGATCTGAGGTGTGAAGGTGCAGGAATTGGGGTGATCTGAGGTGTGAAGGTGCAGGAATTGGGGCTGATCTGAGGTGTGAAGGTGCAGGAATTGGGGTGATCTGAGGTGTGAAGGTGCAGGAATTGGGGTGATCTGAGGTGTGAAGGTACAGGAATTGGGGTGATCTGAGGTGTGATAGTGCAGGAATTGGGGTGATCTGAGGTGTGAAGGTGCAGGAATTGGGGTGATCTGAGGTGTGAAGGTACAGGAATTGGGGGTGATCTGAGGTGTGATAGTGCAGGAATTGGGGTGATCTGAGGTGTGATAGTGCAGGAATTGGGGTGATCTGAGGTGTGATAGTGCAGGAATTGGGGTGATCTGAGGTGTGAAGGTGCAGGAATTGGGGTGATCTGAGGTGTGAAGGTGCAGGAATTGGGGTGATCTGAGGTGTGAAGGTGCAGGAATTGGGGTGATCTGAGGTGTGATAGTGCAGGAATTGGGGCTGATCTGAGGTGTGAAGGTGCAGGAATTGGGGGTATCTGAGGTGTGAAGGTGCAGGAATTGGGGTGAGCTGAGGTGTGAAGGTGCAGGAATTGGGGTGAGCTGAGGTGTGAAGGTGCAGGAATTGGGGTGATCTGAGGTGTGAAGGTGCAGGAATTGGGGGTATCTGAGGTGTGAAGGTGCAGGAATTGGGGTGAGCTGAGGTGTGAAGGTGCAGGAATTGGGGTGATCTGAGGTGTGAAGGTGCAGGAATTGGGGCTGATCTGAGGTGTGAAGGTGCAGGAATTGGGGTGATCTGAGGTGTGAAGGTTCAGGAATTGGGGCTGATCTGAGGTGTGAAGGTGCATGAATTGGGGTGATCTGAGGTGTGAAGGTGCAGGAATTGGGGTGATCTGAGGTGTGAAGGTACAGGAATTGGGGTGATCTGAGGTGTGAAGGTGCAGGAATTGGGGTGATCTGAGGTGTGAAGGTGCAGGAATTGGGGTGATCTGAGCTGTGAAGGTGCAGGAATTGGGGTGATCTGAGGTGTGAAGGTGCAGGAATTGGGGTGATCTGAGGTGTGAAGGTGCAGGAATTGGGGTGATCTGAGGTGTGAAGGTGCAGGAATTGGGGTGATCTGAGGTGTGATAGTGCAGGAATTGGGGTGATCTGAGGTGTGATAGTGCAGGAATTGGGGTGATCTGAGGTGTGAAGGTGCAGGAATTGGGGCTGATCTGAGGTGTGAAGGTACAGGAATTGGGGTGATCTGAGGTGTGAAGGTGCAGGAATTGGGGTGATCTGAGGTGTGAAGGTGCAGGAATTGGGGTGATCTGAGGTGTGAAGGTGCAGAAATTGGGGTGATCTGAGGTGTGATAGTGCAGGAATTGGGGTGATCTGAGGTGTGATAGTGCAGGAATTGGGGTGATCTGAGGTGTGAAGGTGCAGGAATTGGGGTGATCTGAGGTGTGAAGGTGCAGGAATTGGGGTGATCTGAGGTGTGAAGGTGCAGGAATTGGGGTGATCTGAGGTGTGAAGGTGCAGGAATTGGGGTGATCTGAGGTGTGAAGGTGCAGGAATTGGGGTGATCTGAGGTGTGAAGGTGCAGGAATTGGGGTGATCTGAGGTGTGATAGTGCAGGAATTGGGGTGATCTGAGGTGTGAAGGTGCAGGAATTGGGGTGAGCTGAGGTGTGAAGGTGCAGGAATTGGGGCGATCTGAGGTGTGAAGGTGCAGGAATTGGGGTGATCTGAGGTGTGAAGGTGCAGGAATTGGGGTGATCTGAGGTGTGAAGGTGCAGGAATTGGGGCTGATCTGAGGTGTGAAGGTGCAGGAATTGGGGTGATCTGAGGTGTGATAGTGCAGGAATTGGGGTGGTCTGAGGCGTGTAGGTGCAGGAATTGGGGTGATCTGAGGTGTGATAGTGCAGGAATTGGGGTGATCTGAGGTGTGAAGGTGCAGGAATTGGGGGTGATCTGAGGTGTGAAGGTGCAGGAATTGGGGTGATCTGAGGTGTGATAGTGCAGGAATTGGGGTGAGCTGAGGTGTGATAGTGCAGGAATTGGGGTGATCTGAGGTGTGATAGTGCAGGAATTGGGGTGATCTGAGGTGTGAAGGTGCAGGAATTGGGGTGATCTGAGGTGTGAAGATGCAGGAATTGGGGTGATCTGAGGTGTGATAGTGCAGGAATTGGGGTGAGCTGAGGTGTGAAGGTGCAGGAATTGGGGTGATCTGAGGTGTGAAGGTGCAGGAATGGGGGTGATCTGAGCTGTGAAGGTGCAGGAATTGGGGTGATCTGAGGTGTGAAGGTGCAGGAATTGGGGTGATCTGAGCTGTGAAGGTGCAGGAATTGGGGTGATCTGAGGTGTGAAGGTGCAGGAATTGGGGGTATCTGAGGTGTGAAGGTGCAGGAATTGGGGTGATCTGAGGTGTGAAGGTGCAGGAATTGGGGTGATCTGAGGTGTGAAGGTACAGGAATTGGGGTGATCTGAGGTGTGATAGTGCAGGAATTGGGGTGATCTGAGGTGTGAAGGTGCAGGAATTGGGGCTGATCTGAGGTGTGATAGTGCAGGAATTGGGGTGATCTGAGGTGTGATAGTGCAGGAATTGGGGTGATCTGAGGTGTGAAGGTGCAGGAATTGGGGTGATCTGAGGTGTGATAGTGCAGGAATTGGGGTGATCTGAGGTGTGAAGGTGCAGGAATTGGGGGTGATCTGAGGTGTGAAGGTGCAGGAATTGGGGTGATCTGAGGTGTGATAGTGCAGGAATTGGGGTGATCTGAGGTGTGATAGTGCAGGAATTGGGGTGATCTGAGGTGTGAAGGTGCAGGAATTGGGGTGATCTGAGGTGTGATAGTGCAGGAATTGGGGTGATCTGAGGTGTGAAGGTGCAGGAATTGGGGTGATCTGAGGTGTGATAGTGCAGGAATTGGGGTGATCTGAGGTGTGAAGGTTCAGGAATTGGGGCTGATCTGAGGTGTGAAGGTGCATGAATTGGGGTGATCTGAGGTGTGAAGGTGCAGGAATTGGGGTGATCTGAGGTGTGAAGGTGCAGGAATTGGGGTGATCTGAGGTGTGATGGTGCAGGAATTGGGGTGATCTGAGGTGTGATAGAGCAGGAATTGGGGTGATCTGAGGTGTGAAGGTGCAGGAATTGGGGTGATCTGAGGTGTGATAGTGCAGGAATTGGGGTGATCTGAGGTGTGATAGTGCAGGAATTGGGGTGATCTGAGGTGTGAAGGTGCAGGAATTGGGGTGATCTGAGGTGTGATAGTGCAGGAATTGGGGCTGATCTGAGGTGTGAAGGTGCAGGAATTGGGGTGATCTGAGGTGTGTAGGTGCAGGAATTGGGGCTGATCTGAGGTGTGAAGGTGCAGGAATTGGGGTGATCTGAGGTGTGAAGGTGCAGGAATTGGGGTGATCTGAGGTGTGAAGGTGCAGGAATTGGGGTGAGCTGAGGTGTGAAGGTGCAGGAATTGGGGCGATCTGAGGTGTGAAGGTGCAGGAATTGGGGTGATCTGAGGTGTGAAGGTGCAGGAATTGGGGTGATCTGAGGTGTGAAGGTGCAGGAATTGGGGCTGATCTGAGGTGTGAAGGTGCAGGAATTGGGGTGATCTGAGGTGTGATAGTGCAGGAATTGGGGTGATCTGAGGTGTGAAGGTGCAGGAATTGGGGCTGATCTGAGGTGTGAAGGTGCAGGAATTGGGGCTGATCTGAGGTGTGTAGGTGCAGGAATTGGGGTGATCTGAGGTGTGATAGTGCAGGAATTGGGGTGATCTGAGGTGTGAAGGTGCAGGAATTGGGGTGATCTGAGGTGTGAAGGTGCAGAAATTGGGGTGATCTGAGGTGTGAAGGTACAGGAATTGGGGTGATCTGAGGTGTGATAGTGCAGGAATTGGGGTGATCTGAGGTGTGAAGGTGCAGGAATTGGGGCTGATCTGAGGTGTGATAGTGCAGGAATTGGGGTGATCTGAGGTGTGAAGGTGCAGGAATTGGGGTGATCTGAGGTGTGAAGGTGCAGGAATTGGGGCTGATCTGAGGTGTGAAGGTGCAGGAATTGGGGCTGATCTGAGGTGTGAAGGTGCAGGAATTGGGGTGATCTGAGGTGTGATAGTGCAGGAATTGGGGTGATCTGAGGTGTGATAGTGCAGGAATTGGGGTGATCTGAGGTGTGAAGGTGCAGGAATTGGGGTGATCTGAGGTGTGATAGTGCAGGAATTGGGGTGATCTGAGGTGTGAAGGTGCAGGAATTGGGGGTGATCTGAGGTGTGAAGGTGCAGGAATTGGGGTGATCTGAGGTGTGATAGTGCAGGAATTGGGGTGATCTGAGGTGTGAAGGTGCAGGAATTGGGGTGATCTGAGGTGTGAAGGTGCAGGAATTGGGGTGATCTGAGGTGTGAAGGTGCAGGAATTGGGGTGATCTGAGGTGTGAAGGTGCAGGAATTGGGGTGATCTGAGGTGTGAAGGTGCAGGAATTGGGGTGATCTGAGGTGTGAAGGTGCAGGAATTGGGGCTGATCTGAGGTGTGAAGGTGCAGGAATTGGGGTGGTCTGTGGTGTGAAGGTGCAGGAATTGGGGTGATCTGAGGTGTGAAGGTGCAAAGCTCACTTGATTTCTTACTATTATTCAAGCGGTTTACAGCAGTTACTTTATATGAAGCTGACAGTTGTTTTTTATGTATCTGGCACTCCCAATTTCTTTGAAAACATTTTTCGGCACACTGTGCCCAAAAAGGTGGTCTACCCCTTGATTAGAGATTCTTGTGCTGCTTCATAATATTTTTAGGACTTAACCATCAAAACAGGATTTAAAGTAAGACCAAAACAAAAAAAAACAGCATCATATGGCAGCTCTGATCTAAATTGGACCCAGTCTGTCAGATTAATCTAAAAAAGGTACCGTAATCGAATCCACACATCCTGGAACATTAAATTCTGTCATCAACCATCCCGACGAACGCCACGCCCCCCCCCCCCCCCCCTGGGCTGCTCAGTCCAAAATGCCCGGGCCTATTTCTTGTCCCAGTCCGGGCCTGGGCCTGACACTCACTGGCAGGCAACTGCAATTATATTACAGAGGAAAAATTTAATTACTTTTTTATCTGCAAGGTGCTGTGCCACCCTATATGAGTGGTGGGCAGTGGACACAGTACGGTCTGTGGGCCTGACACTCACTGGCAGGCAACTGCAATTATATTACAGAGGAAAAATTAAATATATAAATATCACTACTTGTACTAAATTAATAGACGATGTTGTAATCCACTGCGCTTTAGGAAATACAGGTAACACAAACCTGACAGAATAACACAAATAACACAAATTGCTGCTACTTAAATGAGTAAATAAAATTCATCCAGAAAAAACAGGAACTGGCTTTTTCATTCGAATTTCAGTAGCGCAGGGATGGTGATAACCTCTTACCAAATAAATAGGATGATAACATATACCAAAATATATGAATCAGATGTGATAAATATAAGCATAAAATCATAAATACATAAAAGCATGAAATCACATCAATAGGAGTCCATAAAGTCCATAGGTATAAAGTGCATAGAGCAATGAAAGTGCAAACACGAAGGATCACAGGTGCGACTTATGGGGACCACCCTTGCTTGCCATCACCACACAGTGCTGGGAGAAGTATCTGAAATTCAGACTCACCAGACGCCTATGCCTAACCACTCTAATGGACTAGCCAACAACAGCATATAGTAAAATCAGGTTTCCTCCAGATCTCTGATTTGTGCTGCAAAGACTCCTCTGGAAGATTTCCTGGTAAATTTATAGTGAGTCTGAATTTCAGATACTTCTCCCGGCACTGTGTGGTGGTGGCAAGCAAGGGTGGTCCCCATAAGTCGCACCTGTGATCCTTCATGTTTGCACTTTCATTGCTCTATGCACTTTATACCTATGGACTCCTATTGATGCGATTTCATGCTTTTATGTATTTATGATTTTATGCTTATATTTATCACATCTGATTCATATATTTTGGTATATGTTATCATCCTATTTATTTGGTAAGAGTTTATCACCATCCCTGTGGTACTGAAATTCGAATGAAAAAGCCAGTTCCTGTTTTTTCTGGATGAATTTTATTTTTTATTATAGGAAAAATGAAATTCATTTTTTATCTGCAAGGTGCTGTGCCACCCTATATGAGTGGTGGGCAGTGGGCACAGTAAAGTCTGTGGACCTGACATTCACTGGCAGGCAACTGCAATTATATTACCGAGGAAAAATTAAATGAATGTTTTATCTGCAAGGTTCTGTGCCACCCTATATGAGTGGTGGGCAGTGGGCACAGTACAGTCTGTGGACCTGACACACATTGGCAGGCAACTGCAATTATATTACAGAGGAAAAATTAAATGAATTTTTTTTCTGCAAGGTGCTGTGCCACCCTATATGAGTGGTGGGCACTGGCAGTGGGCAAAGTTCAGTCAGGGTATAAAAAGCCAGGGGCACATGAGGTAGAGGTTTTTGGCGGGAAGCAGTCCCAGAAGGAGGGTGGTGGCTGCCTCCTCTTCTGCAGCAGTTGTTGATGGTCACAGGTAGTCGGCCTGGTGAGCCAGTGGTGTGAGGCTGAACCCAGAGGTGCAGGAGAACTAACTGGAGGAGTGGGGCACTGCGAGAATTTGGAAAGCAGTATCGTGAGTACAGAGGATCTTACCCAGGGGTATTCCCAGGAAGGGAACCACTCCGGAGTGAATAGTCAGTGGACGGGTGTCAGCTAGTACAGAGAAACGGGGTACTGGGGGAATACCCTGAATAAAAACACAAATAGGAACATTTAACTTAGCTTCATTCAAGTGGCAAGATGAAGTGGTGGCCTTGCCACATCCCTAAGATAGAAGTCCTCAGGATTGTGAATAGTTCAAAGTTGAAGTATCCCACTCATCCCTTCTCCCATCCCAATATAAATAAAACAACAAAAACATCCACCCCTAGACTGATCATTGGCTGAGCCAAGAACAAAAACTGTTAAGATTTCTGCAAGCAGTTGCTAAGGGTAACCCAGGGGAATCCTTAAAGTGTAAATGTTCAGCAGTCCTCTAGGGGGCAGTGCTACACAGGCGAGGAGCAGAAACATCAGAAGCTGGAACCCAGGATCTTTTCTCAGCACCAAAACCCTTTCAATCAATCGGATATTGGAGTTCACATGGGAGACTTTGGAATCCAGGATTTGGTTAACCTCAAATTTTAAGAGATGGACTGGTAAGAGGGTTTTCCAGCATCGATGAATGAAAAAATGTATTCAAGACCAACGGCTTAAGTAGAGATACATGAAAGGATTGAAAGGGGAAAGAAGGATAATCCTCATCCCCTTATATAGATAACGAGACTTTTAAGGCATCTTGCTGGCTGATCCCAAAAGGAATAACACTAACAAATAGATAAAACCAAATGTATTTGATACAAAATACACATAAGTATCATAGAATACAAAATCATGATACAAAGACAATCCTAAAACAATATGCTCCTCCGTCAGAGGGAACCCTTCTGCAATGCAGACTGTGACATTAAATACATGATATCCAGACCATAAATACGGTCAAACTCATCAATTTTGTCGGATATACAGGGTTTGTTCGTAACAGAATAATGAGCAAAGAATCGCAACGCGTTTCGCTTTGTAGCTTCCTCAGGCGATTCTGTGGAGTTATGGTAGCAGAAGCTGTGAATATCCTCTGTTCCCTCGTCAATAAATTCACATTTTCACTCAGGGTTTATAATGGTTAAGGAGGGACTTGAATTTGTGTGTCACCTCTTATATACTGAATGCAGTACCAATCAGGGTAACAGACAACCAACCTCCTCGGGAGACGCCTGTGATGTCTCGGGGGAGACCATAACTACCATAATTCCACAGAATCGCCTGAGGAAGCTACAAAGTGAAATGCATAGCGATTCTTTGGTCATTATTCTGTTACAAGCAAGTTAATTGCAGGTAGTAGTTTGTGAAGCCCAGAAAGCGCTGAATGGCCTTCAGGCTGCCAGGCCAGGGCCAATTGGATATAGTGGCAACCTTTTCAGGTTCCATGAAGAGACCGTCTCTGAAGACAATGTAGCCCAGAAAAGGTACTTGAGATTGGTCAAAGAGGCATTTTTCTGCCATACCATAAAGCATATTCTCATGGAGACGTTGGGAGGACTGTATGTACAGATATGAAGTCTGTGCGTAGGAAGATCTGGGAAAAAAATAAGAATGTTATCCAGATAAACCACTACAAGGACACAGAGAAGGTCACGGAGCATCTCGTTGACGAAGTGCTGAAAAAACGCCGGGGCCAAAAGGCATCACTAGATACTTATAGTGGCCATCCCTGGCCACATGAGTCTTCCAATCATCTCCATATTTTATGCAAATTAGATTATAGTCTCCTCTTAGATTTAGTTTAGTGAAAACTTGCACCACATGAAGTCAATCAAATAACTCAGTAAGAAGTGATAAATGATCCTGCGAGCTATGTTGTGCAAAAAAAAGTGATCAATAAAAATGCTGCTTGCACTAATCACTTCCTTTATGGAAATCAATGAAAATTATAAATCAATGAAAATATAATACAAGTACTGCACAAAAAGATAATATGTGTGATTAAAATATTGTAATATATCCGTAATAACCTAAATACGTAGCTTGTGACACTCTCTATTAAAAAAAAACATATATACAATATATATATATATATATATATATATATATATATATATATATATATATATATAAATAAAATATGAAGTTGCAAATGATGAAAACCACAATAGTGAAAAAAGTTTATAAAAAAATGAATGTCCGTGCTTCCAAAATGTCAAAAATGATTCCCATTCACCGGTATCCTCCAATTTGCTGGTTCTCAGGATAATTGGATGGGCTCAATCACTCACACGTATGGGAGAAAAATGTATATCCATAGTGCAAAATATTGTTTCCTGACAGACTCCATGGCAGCATACGTTCGGGTAGGCTCCGCCTCCTCTCCTACCTCATAGGACCCCACTCCCATAAATCTTTGCTCCCTTTCAGCATCAGTGTTCCTTTTTCGTCCTCCTCATACATATGTCTGATGTTCCTACTATCTGGTCCTGTATATCGGTGGCAGACTGAGTTTCGGAGTCTCCGATAAGCCCTGGCTCTTAGCGGGGTATGGAGAGGGCAATGGAAGAGACCCTTAGCTGGAGCTATGTGGTTTGGCCGAGAGAGCCCTGCTGCTGCGGGTGGCCCTTTATTGCCTGAAGGCACAAGCCGGTGTTGTGTCTCCTGGACTCGGTTATGCTATCGGTGGGTGGTAAGCCCTTATATGGGACCATTTCTTTTTCCTAATTTTCATGCTTATCTTCCTTGTATATTGCCTTTTTTTTATCTATGCTCGTGTCTAGGGTGTTGTTTTATCGGTTTATCGCTCTAGTGTTGCTAGTTTTGCGGTTTAAACTTACTTGCGGTGCTTCATGGCCGCCGCCACGGTCCCTTCCGCTACTTCCGGGTTGTCCGGCGCGTCTGAGCATGCGCAGTACACCGCCGAGTATTGGAATCGTCGCGCATGCACAGTAGTGCGGTCTGATGTCACGCGCGGTTGCGCAATACGGCGCGTTGCGGTCCGGCGGTCTATTTAAACCTGCGATTAGACCGGAGCTGGTGGGAAGGTCGGTATATCGGTAGCCTCCCCCAGACTCCGGTCCTGTGGTTAAGGTAAGAAGATTCCTTCTCCTGGGGGTCTTGTTTTTAGGTAATGGGACTGATGGTTATATCCTCTTCCTATTAGGATACTTATCCCTACCTAGTTGCACCATTTGTGATTACTCGAGCTATGGACTCATCGCCGCCCCCTAGTGGCCAGCCTGCTCTTTCTAGGTATGTGCTGGTTTTGACAGTTTTTATGCCCTGTGTCCCTTTCATCTTTCTTATGGCTTGCCTGTATGTGTCTGTCTCAGCTCTCTTAGGTTTGATCAACAGCCCCGCACCGGCGCTCCTCATCTAAATCTAAGCGCAGCTCCTCTCATGGCAGGGGACGTGAGGGCCAGTATTCCTCGCACCATGGCAGCTCAGAACGCCCGCAGGGGAAAAAATGCTGGGGTTGCCGTACCCTAATACCAGATGGTTCCTCCTTGTGCAAACCCTGTTATACCCAAGCTACGGGTGAAAGGGAAAAAACGGACCAACATATTGAGGAGGTGGTGCGTAGAGTTTTAAAGGACTCTCTTGCTGAGTTGCATAAGCCAAGCACTTCTGCAGGTCCGTCACGCTCTCCTGACAGAGATTTGTCGGTTCAGGATCCGTTTGAGTCTTCCCAACCCAGCCATCCATCTATTCTCCCGTCAGAGTCCGACTCCGATTCGGATGACTCCGGTACTGAATTTGAGTTTGCCCTCGTGTCTCTGTTAGTTAAAGCGGTAAGAGAGGCCCTTGATTGGGAGGATCCTGCTGTCTCTTCTCCTAAGCAGAAGAAATATTTCAAGCAATTATGCAAAGAGCGCTTGAATTTCCCATTTCTAGAGGAACTGGGAGACATAATGTCTGAAGAGTGGAGCAAAGTGGAAAGGAAAAATTCCATGACCACTAAAGTAGCGAAGCTCTATCCTTTTAAACAGGAAAAGGTGAAATATTTGGAGTCATCTCCTAGTGTGGATGCCGCAGTGATGCGTCTGGCGAAACACGTCACTCTCCCAATGGAGGATACAGCATCACTTAGAGATCCTTTGGATCTGAGGATTGACGCTGATCTTAAGCGAGCATACCTATCAGCCGGCATGGCCTGTAAGCCTGCAATGGCTTTGGCTACAATTTCCAAGGCCATGGAGGTTTGGGTTAATGCCCTCGAAGATACTCTTGGAGGAGTTTCTGAGGAAGTGTTCCAAAGTTCCCCTATTCAGGAGCTGAAGATGGTTGCGGGCTTCTTGGGGGAGGCTTCTTTGGACACCATTCGCCTCTTGGCCCGGGTTATGCTGGCCTCCGTTACGGCCAAACGTGCCCTTTGGCTTCGGCCTTGGGTTGCTGATGCTGCCTCTAAACAGGCTTGGTGTAGGATTCCCTTTGAGGGTTCTTCCCTCTTTGGGAATAAACTAGATGCAGCCATAACCCGGGCCACGGGCGGAAAATCTGGGTTCCTTCCCCAGGACAAACGCCCAAGCGCTCAGAAGCGCTCTTTCCCAAGGAGACAAAATGCTAAATCGCTCTAGGGAAGCGCGCAGCTACAGACCAGGGAAATCCTACGGGAGAAGCTGGAAGTCAAGACAGTCCTCTTTTCAGAAAGGTCCCAAGGGCCCTTCGTCAGGTGACCGGGAGGCCACCAAATCCTTTTGAGGTTGGACCCGTCCAGTCTGTTCCGGTAGGGGCCAGGTTGCTCCAATTTCGGGACGTCTGGGCGGCCTCGATCCAGGATCCCCGGGTTCTAAATGTTGTGTCCCGAGGACACTCCTGGGCGTTCAACAACGTTCCCAAGCCCAGGTTCATTGCAACTTCCCTTCCTTCTACAGCAGAAAAGAAGAAGGTTCTTCTCAGTTATGTGGATACCCTACTGGATCAACGAGCTGTAGTACTAGTTCCCGAAGAGGAAAGGGGTCAGGGAGTATATTCACCTCTCTTCCTCGTCCAGAAAAAGAACGGCACATGGCGCCCGGTAATAGATCTCACTTATCTAAACAGATCTATCCGTCAAGAGAGATTCAAGATGGAGTCCCTAATTACAATACAACATTCGGTTCTCCCAGGAGATTGGTTGGCATCAATAGACCTAAAAGATGCGTACTTCCACGTTCCTGTGGCAAAAGAGTATCATCAATTCCTCCGGTTTGCTGTCAATCATGTCCACATGCAATTTACATGTCTTCCCATTGGGCTCTCGACTTCGCCTCGCACCTTCTCCAAGACGTTGTTGGCAATTGTGGCTCTCATCAGAACCAGAGGTATCAGATTACATCATTACCTGGACGATCTCCTTCTTCTGTCCCAGGACAGGGCCCAGTTGCTGATACATCTGGAGCAGGTGAACTCTTCGGGAGTTCGGGTGGATTCTCAATTTGGAGAAGAGCCATCTGGTGCCCACGCAGTCCCTGGTATTTCTCGGAGCACTGTTCAACGTGTTGAATTGCACCATATCTCTGCCAGAAAAGAAAATTCCAGTAGTCCAGAGCAGGGTGGCTCTCGCTGCCTCCCATCTCACTGCTCGTCAGTGTCTAAAGGTGGTAGGGACTCTAGTGGCTACCTCGCCCATGGTGAAGTGGGCTCTGTGGAGGCTGAGGCCCTTTCAGAAGGGGTTTCTCCACCAGTGGACGACAGAGAACCTGTCACAGATTATTTATCTAACACCATTCATGAAAGGGTGTCTTCCTTGGTGGTTACGCCGTGCGAATCTAACCAACTGCCACTCAATTGCTCCAATTTCCTGGGTGACGATAACCTCCGACGCCAGCAGTACCGGCTGGGGAGCTCACTGCCGGTCAGAAGTGGCACAAGGCAGGTGGAACTTCTCCAGTCACGGAGTGGTGTCCAACATCCTAGAGCTACGAGCCGCCTTCAAAGCCCTCCAGGCTTTTCACCATCTGACTCAAGGGGCCTCAGTGTTACTCAGGATGGACAACACCACGGCAGTGGCATACGTCAAGAGGCAGGGTGGAACCCGCAGCATGACTCTACTCCAGGAAACAGATCCAATTATGTCTTGGGCCCAGCAACACCTGGCCAACCTCTCAGCGGTCTTTGTTCCGGGGGTGCTGAATACGGAAGCAGACTTCCTGTCCAGATTTCAATTGGACAACAACGAGTGGTCCCTCCATCAGGAGGTGTTCAATTGGGTTCTGTCTCTGGGAGTCTCACCGGAGGTGGATCTCTTCGCGAATCCACACAACAAAAAACGTCGAAAGTATTATACGAGGTTCAGGGACCCTCGAGCCTTCGGAGTGGATGCCCTCACGGACAGATGGAACTTCCAGGTTGCCTATGCCTTTCCACCGGTGCCTATAGTGCTCCAATTCCTTCGGAGACTGAAGATGGAGGAAGTAGAGATCATAGCGATAATTCCCTTCTGGCCCAACAGGCCTTGGTTTCCTCTGCTGTTCCTTCTCAGCTTCAGGGATCCGATCCCTCTGCCTCTCAGGCCAGACCTTCTATCGCAGGGGCCTACTCTGCATCCATGCCCTGCGGGTCTACACCTCAAGGTCTGGTTCTTGAGAGGGAGAGGCTGGAGGCCCTCGGATGTCCAGAAGAAGTGATTCCCACTCTTATGAGCTCAAGAAGAGCTAGCACCAACAGAGTGTATGAGAGAATCTGGGCAAGGTTTTTGAGTCATCAATCCCAGGGTTTGGGTCCGGCAGGTGCGCCTACCATTCAACAAATCTTGAGTTTTCTGCAGTCTGGTTTAGATCTGTCCCTCTCGGTTAGTTCTCTCCGGGTGCAAGTTTCTGCCATCTCAGCTTTCACCGGAATTCAGTGGGCAAGACATCAACTGATCCAACAGTTTTTTAAGGGCGCAGTCAGGCTCAGGCCTCAGAGAAAACCTAGATTCCCGAAATGGGATCTTCCGTTGGTCCTGGACTTCTTTGCTTCAAAGGAGGTTGCTTCCATGTCCATCAGGGAGCTTACGTTGAAGACGGTATTTCTGGTGGCTATCACCTCTGCTAAGAGGGTCTCGGAGATACACAATTTGGGCTGCAAAGAGCCTTTTCTGACCTTCTTTCAGGACAGAGTGGCCCTAATCCCTATGTTGGGGTCCAACCCTAAAGTAACATCTGTCTTCCACGAAAATTCTGAGATAGTTCTGCCCACCTTCAGAACAAATGAAGAATCCTTAGTCCATCCTTTAGATGTGGGTGACACTTTGAGTCAATACTTAGAAGCCAAATCCTCCTTCCGTCAATCGGATTTCCTGTTTGTTCTTCTCCATGGGAATAAGAAAGGGATGTGTGCTTCTTCAAGAGCGGTGGCTGCATGGATTGTCCAGGCTATACAATGGGCATATAGAGCAAAAGGCTTGGCTCCTCCAGAGGCGATTACAGCTCATTCTACCAGAAGCATTGCTACATCCTGGGCAGTGTCTAAACACGTCGCGCCTGATGTGATCTGCAAAGCAGCCGCTTGGTCATCTGTGAATACCTTTCTTACACATTACTGTGTTGAACCTGCTGCCTTATCTTCAGTTAACTTTGGCGTTCAAGTTTTGTCAGTTTACAGTGCCAATTAAAGTTTTCTTTGTTCAGCATCTTCCCACCCGGGAGTGTATAGCGAGTTATTTCCCGAACGTATGCTGCCATGGAGTCTGTCAGGAAAACGGAAAATTGATATCAAATACTTACCGTAATTTTCCTTTCCTGATGGACTCCATGGCAGCAGGAGTCCCCTCCCAATTCCTGAGTAGGCTAGTTACAGAACACTGATGCTGAAAGGGAGCAAAGATTTATGGGAGTGGGGTCCTATGAGGTAGGAGAGGAGGCGGAGCCTACCCGAACGTATGCTGCCATAGAGTCCATCAGGAAAGGAAAATTACGGTAAGTATTTGATATAAATTTTCCGTTTTTATATAAAATCAAATGTTTATTAAAATGTGCATATCACTCACATTTGTTGGGTGCATACAGCGCACCAAATTTCCAAGCCCATAAGCTTCTCACTGTTTAAACTTGGCGCTCCTCTAGCTGCTGAACAATCTATGTCACCGACGTGGATATGGCCCCTCCCCTATGAGTGACACAGGGATTTACTTTGAGGGGGGTCACAAGAGTGGAGTCGACACCTTGGGCAACCATTTAAAATCACAGTGCATGGACTGCCATTTGTTCATAAGAGCACCGGGAATAATTTTTAGCATTTTGGAAGCACGGACATTAATTTTATAAACTTTTCACACTGTTGTGGTTTTCATCATTTGCATCTTCATATTATATATATATTTGTATATATGTTTGTTAATAAAGAGTATCACAAGCTATTTATTTAGGTTATTATGGATATATTACAATATTTTAATCACATATATTATTTTTTATTTTGCGCAGCACTTATATTATATTTTCAAGGCCAAAAACGGTAAGAAACACTTTCGTGAAGACCTAAGGAGCTAAGGCGACACTAAAGATAATGCCACAAACTGAAAGTGCTCCTCTCCCACAGTAAAGCAAAGGAAACGCTGGTGTCAGGCAGAGATTGAAAAGTACAAGTAAGCAGCTTTGATGTCGATAGAGGCAGGAAATCCCCCTGAATTTTTGTACCCGCAACAAAACAGTTCATGGCCTTGAGGTCCAGAATCGGACAAACCTTGTCCTCCTGTTTTGGGACCTTAAACAGGTTTGAATAAAAACCATGAAACCTTTCCAAAAACGGAACTGGGACAATCAGGTCTAAAGAAGGCTTGCCGCAGTTTTGGGGCCAGACGCATGTTGGAGGGAAAGAACCTTTTTTCCGGAGGGCAAGAAGGAAACTCTATCTTGCAACCGGACAGAATTACTTTGTGGACCCATTTGTCATTCACTAAGGAGGTCCACAGGCAAGGAAAGCAACGAAAACATCCTCCAACCCCAGGTATGGGTGAGGGCCTAACTTCATGCTGAAGAGGCCTTGTCCGCGGGTCTAGAGAATTTGCCAGACCAGGGCTGCTTGGAACCTCCCGAGGAGGATTTAAAAGGTTTTGAACCCTTGTCAGTGGACCCTGATGGATGAAAAAACTTTTTTTGAGCCGAGAAAGAAGGGCCGCGTCTGCGAAAAGGCTGTTTCCCCTTCCCATGCTGCAGAAGAAAAAAGTGCCCCCCCCCCCCCATGAGACTCAATTATGTCATCCAGGGTAGCCCCAAAGAGGCAATGGCCTTGAAAGGGCAAATCAGTTAGAGCTTTTTTAGAGGTTTAGTCTGCAGACCAACACTTAAGCCACAACACACACCTAAGCACCACTGCCAAACTAGATTACTTAGAAATCAAGGGGGCCACGTCCAGAGGGGCATCGCAGACAAGTTGGCGATCCCTGAACCAACTGGTCCAACAACTCAACAAAGGCAGGGGGAATCTGCTCACCCCCCCCCCCCCCCAGACCATGGCGCAGAAGCTTTGCCCACTCAGAGTTTGCGACACAAGGGCAATGGCCAGGACTGGCCGTAGCGCCGAACTAGCAATAGGGAACATATTGCGGGCCACAGACTACGCTTTTCTGTCAGTCGGATCTTTAAAGGCCGGGGATTCCTCTACCAGAATCATGGCTGCCTTATTTAACCTGGAGACAGGAGTGTCCACCACTGGTGGGACAGTCCACATCTCCTAGAAGTGACTCTCCAAAGTGGTACCTCATTGCAAAGCGTTTAGGAACCACAAAGGGACGTTTTGGACACTCCCAATCTTTGTAGACAAACTTGTCAAAATAGGTAGGATAAGGGAACACTTTTGCCTTGCTTGTGAGTGCCAAAACGAACAGCCACCTCAGCTGCATCCTCCACCTTCAAAGGTTGGGCCACATCCAAAGCAGCAGAGCCAGATTCAGGATCTGATATTAGAAACAGATGAGGCAGGGGAGGGCAGGGGCGCTTTCTGCTAGCCCGCCGCCCAAAGGCCACCTCCATCCGGAAAACAAAGGACTCCAGGACACTAGGAGACTCACCTAACCTGAGGTATCTCACCCGTAGTACCACAGGGGTACCCAGAGGCAAAGCACCCTGCAGCAGAGAGAGGGAGGGACCCCACCAAGACTCATCACCCAACCGTAGGAGCGCAGGTCTGCACCAGAGATAGCGAGGGACCCACATGCAGCGTCCAGGGGAAAAGGAAACCCAGGAATCAACACCAAGGGAAAGGGAGGAGCCCCCACAGCCATATTCGCTGCCCTAGAGGCTCCATTGTCATGGCCACAGCTCCTCTGCACGCCGGATCAACCAAAAATGGCCACCAGACTACACAAACATGGCCACCAGGAGAGAAACACTCACAGGCCCCAAAAGCATGGCGCCAACCACTGCAAAATGGCCGCCACACGCGGCGCCCACATAGCTCCCAGGGACCAGGAAAAAAAGCCATGGAGCCTAGCGGGAGGGGGACACGGGCTGCAAGAGCACTACATGGGTAGCGCCCACCCCATCCGAGAAGTCTGTCCTGCTAGCTAACTAGCCCGTGCCCGTGGCAGTTGATTGTAGATCTCATAGGAAAAAAACACGAGAACAAATGCCGTTTAAAAGGAAAAAATTGCCAGAAGCAAAGATCCCGGCAGGGAGCTAGGTCCTTACTTCTGACTAGGCAGAAAAAAACTGAAGGCCTATAGCAGAGAGGGGGGCGATATAACCCTACTCGTGCCTGTCAGGCGTGAGCTGAGGAAAGCCGATCAACGGCACTTCCTATTTACTATGTGACCAGCTGTGATTGGACACAGCTGGTCACATGGCAAACAGCCTACATCATAGGCTCTTTACCGGGATCGGGGTCAGAGTGACACACCGCACCACCGATTGCCCCCGGCACACAGAGCGCTCTATCCTGAGGGACGTCATATGACGGCCAGTCAGGATAGTGCAACCACTTTGCCGCCGTCATTCTGCTATTGGGTGGATGGGAAGTGGTTAAGGCTCTGATCACACTATGGCGTTTCGGACCATGGGCGGAATTGCAGGACCTTGTCGCTTACGATACCCTTTACTTTCAATATCACCCCAATCGCAGCATGATTTTGTTGCGATTGTCGCCTGATGAATCGCTGTAAAATGTCACAAAAAGAAGTTCTGGAACGTTTTGTGGTAATTCGGGATCGCAGGCAGAGTCGCCGCGATTCCGCCTACAATTCGGAACGCCATGGTGTGAACGGAGCCTAAGTAAAGGCTCCTGACATTTAGGGGTCGCGTCATGAAAAATGTGCATAGCTCTAAAAGTGCATGTACATTCCTTCCCTGCAAATGGGGGTAAAACATGAATGTTATTAGGCTATTTGATGCGCTGGTTGAATGTTTGACATTGACTTAATGCATAAAGTAAAATATAAAATTTAGCCACTAGATGGCGCTAATGTCTATAATACATAGCGGCATCTAAAGGCCAAATGTGGTATTTTAAATCAATGATTGTTTTAATACTGTTAACTTATGCTCAACTGTACTCATAAGTGCATGAGTATGATCTCAGTTTTTAGTATGAAACCATGTCTGACAGAGGAAACCAAATGGCCTGCTCATAAAACAAAATTTGCTGGATGAATGTGACAAGCAGTCGCCCAACTGTTACAAATTCTGCCTGTATTTTAACTAACACATTTATTTCCTATGATTGTTAGCGCCATCTACAGGCCACAGTGTGGTGTGCTTTCTGAAATACCTCAATCAGGAGGAATGCTGCAATATGGCATTATGGCCACTAGAAGGAGACAGTGATCATAGGAAAAACTGTATGACATAAACATACAGCCAATATTCGTCATGGCTGGGTGAATGCTTGTTACATTCGTTGAACGATTTTTTAAAAAATAGATCACCAAGTAAGTGTTTGAGACCACAAAATGTACTCAGCCAATGAAAGGTAATGACTCCATTTTTATTTTTCTACTGCTATAAATGGCCAGCACAGTACAACACTTCATCCATGTCTTTAGTGATCTCTGATCTCCTTATGAAGTGTTTCTTACATGATGAAGATCAGCCATGGAGTATATCTGAGGTGTATATCAGGGTGTGCTTCTTCCTTGCATCAGAGCTGTAATGTCCAGCAACATTCATATAGAAGACATTTCCCGCACTCAAGGCACTAATACACCTCGAGGGTTGTGTGGGATCCTTGATGTACAGGAAGACAGGGCTTCAGTGAGGAACAATTCCCTCACTCAGGACAGGAAAGTGGCTTCTCCCCCGTGTGCGATCTCTGGTGTCTATTAACACTGGACTTCACTGAAAAACCTTTCCCGCACACAGGACAGGAATATGGCTTTATCTCTGTGTGAGATCTCTGATGTTTGTACAGATTGGACTTCTTTGAATAACATTTCCCGCACTCAGGACAGGAATACGGCTTCTCACCTCTGTGAGATCTCTGATGTATGTTAAGACTGGACTTCTGTGAAAAACATTTCCCGCACTCAGGACAGGAATATGGCCTTTCCCCTGTATGAGACCTCTGGTGTGTGACTAGCTTAGATTTTTGTACAAAACATTTCCCGCACTCAGAACAGAAATAGGACTTCTCACCTGTGTGCAGTTTTTGATGTCTGTAATAATGTGACCTATCTGAAAAACATTTCCCGCACTCAGGACAGGAAAACGGCTTCTCCCCTGTGTGAGACCTTTGATGTAGGAGAAGCTCTGATTTGAGTACAAAACATTTCCTGCACTCAGAACAGGAATGAGGCTTCTCCCCTGTGTGAAACCTTTCATGTGTTACAAGCTCTGATTTTTGGAAAAAACATTTCCCGCACTCAGTACAGGAATACGGCTTCTCCCCAGTGTGCAATCTCTGATGTCTGTAAAAATTGGACTTGTCTGAAAAACTTTTCCCACACTCAGGACAGGAAAATGGCTTCTCCCCAGTGTGAGATCTCTGATGTCTGACAAGTTCTGATTTTTTTAAACCACATTTCCCACACTCGGGACAGGAGTATAAATTATCCCCTGTGTGAGATTTCTGATGTGACACAAGTTTAGATTTATGGAAAAAATATTTCCCGCACTCAGTACAGAAAAGTGGCTTCTTACCTGAGTGAGATCTCTGATGTCTGTAAAGATTGGACTTCTGTGAAAAACTTTTCCCACACTCAGGACAGGAATGCAGCTTTTGTCCTGTGTGGGATCCCCTATGTAACACAAGTTGGGATTTATGTAAAAAACATTTCCCGCACTCAGGGCAGGAATACGGCTTCCAACCCGAGTGCAACCTCTGATGTCTGTAAAGATTGGACTTCTGTGAAAAACATTTCCCGCACTCAGAACAGGATAACTTCTTATCTGTTGGAAGGACGGCACCGTCCCTCACAGTCTGAGGTTCCTCAGGATAAGAGGAATACGATGGTCCATCTGCACTGTGTGGTGCCGGATGGACATTTGAGGTAGCCGGGTTTTCTCCTGGACTATACGGTGTGATGTCCTCATCTTCTACTTTACAGTCTGGAGACAAAGTGAGACAATCCTCTGAGGTTTTCCTCATCTCCCGTCCATCTACTAAAATAGAAATAAAAAGATTATTATTAGACATCAGCAGATTGGTTCCCCTAAACCAGGACTCCGCCCACATCAGGCAGCTTTGTCTCTGAGGATCTTACAATTCCACCCTCAAAGTAACTAGTAAATGGGTCCTCTGATCTCCTACCAGTTCATTTCTTAATTCATGGACCTTAGTCAGAGAGTGAGGAAACAACAAGAACTGTCTTTTGCAGAAGTCAGGCTTATGTATCGTACAGGATACAAGAGTTAGAACTATATACTTTCAGAATTATGTAATGCAGAACAGCATATAAAGTGCAGGGGTCAGGAGTATGTAATGTACAACATAAATGATATAGTGAAGGGTCAGGAGTATGTAACGTACAACATAGAGTATATAGTGCAGGGGTCAGGAGTATGTAATGTACAACATAGAGTATATAGTGCAGGGGTCAGGAGTATGTAATGTACAACATAGAGTATATAGTGCAGGGGTCAGGAGTATGTAATGTACAACATAGAGTATATAGTGTAAAGGCCCGTACACACGTACCGATCGTCGGCATACAAACGTCGGCGGACGAAAGATCTGCCGATTGTACGCGTGTTAGTATGGTGCCTCCGACAGATGTCTGCGCACAATCCGCGGACAAAAGTCTTTCTTGCAAACATGAAAAATTTTGTCTGCGGACACCAGAACGGACGATTGTTCGCCTGTCAGTACAGAATTCGGCCGACAGACCGCAGATTTGCAAGACTGGGCATGCTCAGAAAATTAAAAACACAGGGTTAACCATTACATGACATCACTTCTGCAGTCAGCTGAAGTCTGCAGACAAAATTCTTGTGCTGTCCTTGTGCTGTCTTTGCACTTTTCAACAGACACCGACATCCCGGGGAGAAAAGAGGAACATTTGTATGCCGACCATCGGTACGTGTGTACGGGGCTTAAGGGTCAGGACTCATATTGGTATTCAGTAGTCAGCGAAAGTTTAAATGTTTACATGAGACATGTTGCAGAGGTCCCACACCGCTGCCTCCCATCTCATGAGACTGCACTCAGTTACTTGGGTCTGAGACTATACAGACATATCCCTCCACCCGGCACAGCCAGAAAATAGAGCAAGTAACCCGGGAGAATTCCTTTGTCAGAGATCTTGCTAGACCCGGGTGTGGGGCAGAAGACCCAAGAAATTAAACTTAGGTGCCTAGGTCTAGTAACACCTATGGTGAAAATGAACATTTTACTGTCAGCTGAACCCCAGAATCTACATAAATCCAGTCTAGATACATAAATTGTGTCTGCAGCACAGAGAAGGAAGATTATCCAAGAGAAATACAGGAATACAGAACAGGGAACACAGCTCAGGAGAGTGACCAGGGTATTACAGGCTGATATCACCCAGTCCCCGCCCTATTCTGGACCAATCAGTGAGCAGTATGGGTGGAGGAATGTATTTAGTGTTGAAGGCCCACCTGTGCTGATCTCTGTAGGAGTGTTCTCCTCTATAATTAGCTTAATTATTCCATTCTCCTCCATAGACTGCTGATCATCCCTCACATACGTCTCTTCTTCTTCTTCTAATTTAACTTCAAATTCTATATCAATTGGTTTTCCACTCTAAATCAAGAAAATGAGACAGAATATCATCTTTAAAATATAAACTTTAATATTGTGACATCACATTTAGATGCTCTATCCTACAAACCTTGCAACAGTGAGGGATGGTGTGACCTTCCTGTGGGGAGTCCCGGGAATACAGAGGACGGGGACATCTCTCTGGTGGGTTCCTGTAGCTGGATGACTCCAATATGGTGTCCTGGTACAGATCTTTGTGTTCTTTTAGAAATTCTGACTCCTCCATCACCCCACCCTCATCATCCTCCTCTTTTATCTCTTCTTTAACCTCAACTTTAGAATCTCTCAGGTCTCCACTCTGAATATAGAATAAAAATTACATCAATGGTAACAATGCAGATAATGTACAGATCCTAATGATACTATCAGTGATTGTTCCTCATCTACCTGATGATGGTGAGGGATGGTGTGACCTTCCTGTGTGGAATCCCGGGAATACAGAGGACGGGGACATCTCTCTGGTGGGTTCCCATTACTGGATCCATCTGTAGGAAACACACACACTGACTGAATACATTGTTTCTATGTGTTTATCAGATGATGGGGGATCTAGGTGGACCCTCCGTACTGCTCTCTCCTTTACAATAAAGTCTCCTCTCACCCGGTGATGTGAGGGGCGGCTGATTCTCCATCATGACGTCCTTGTAGAGATCCTTGTGTCCTTCTAAATACTCCCACTCCTCCATGGAGAAATAGACAGTGACATCCTGACACCTTATAGGAACCTGACACACACAATGATACAGTCACCATCCAGACACATCCCTTGTCTGTTACTGGATAATGTCCCAGAATTCCCAGCACCGCTCACCTCTCCTGTCAGCAGCTCCATCATCTTCTTGGTGACTTCTAGAATCTTCTGCATGTTGTGTCTCTCAGGTTTTAGGGAGTCACATGGAGGCACTGTGATGGTCATATGATCACCTGACTTCAGAAGAGGAAATCTCTGTATTGAGGAACCAAAAGGAATATCATGTTAGAATCCCAGAATCCTCCTCACCTCTCCGGTCAGGTCTGTGTTTTATTAATAGAGATAAGAGTGATGTCATGTGACCTCCCAGAATCCTCCTCACCTCTCCGGTCAGCAGGTAGATGATCTCTAGGGTGAGGTTTAGTATCTTCTCAGTCATGTGACTCCAATCCTCCTCCAACCTCATTGGTGCCATCATTTGATCTATACAGGTCTCCTTGTAGACAGATAACTTTGGGAAATAAAAGTAAGAATTATTTGGATGGTATTGGTCACACAATAATAGGATGTGGATGTGAGGGGGGTAATAGGAGGGTTGCTATACATTTAAGAACTACTGCCCCCATGGGAACACATTTAGTGTGGACTGTTTCGTTTTTGCTACATTTTCATGAACCCAGAACCCTCTTGGCCTGCCGGATCAGAAATTCCTTTTTCTCTGTTGGGTTGGTTTTGTTTCTGAACTGGTTTTAATTAGTCTTATGCTTTGAGGCAGTGCTGTAAGGCCATGATTTCCAGAAAGGGGAACTTATTGACTTTTGGATTGATTTTCCAGCTAATAAGGATAACCCAAAGACATGCTGGTAGGTTAATCGGATCCTGTATAAAATTGGCCCTACTATGTATGTATGAATGTGAGTTAGGGACCTTAGATTGTAAGCTCCTTGAGGGCAGGGACTGATGTGAATGTGCAATGTATATGTAAAGCGCTGCGTAAATTGACAGCGCTATATAAGAACCTGAAAATAAATAAATAATTGGCAGAACTCCGGCTGCAAGGCTCCAATTTCCAGCAGCCTGCTGACTGACAGGAGTGATGTCACTGTCACTCTCTGCAGTAAGAGAAGGGATTGGATAGCAAGAGGATGCTTCTAGTGGAGTAGAGGGCTGTGAGGGAGGAATCTGTTCTCTGTCCTCCAATGGCAGCCCAGTGTGGGCAGGAGGAGGACAGCAGGGGGTAAGGTTTTGTTCTCTTGGTTGCCAAGTATATTGTAGTATCCAGGACATTGTACAGCGTAACAGTGGGTTCCTGGGGATCTGAATTCCAGCACCGGCAATGCCAGAGCCTGTGTCATGGGAAGGTATAGGATTGCCTCCCTCAGATGTATAGCACTGATCCCTGACCACCCATTAGGCAATGCTGTGCAGATAGACCTCCTCTAAGAACAAGTTTCCACCAAGTTGTGAAGGACTACCCTTCTTTATTCACTTGGTATCTTGGAAAATGTTATTTGATCAGTGAGATGGTAAGAAGGTGAAGGTTGCCTTCATTTTCTGGCAGGAGTTCTGTAAGGTGGTCTGGAAAGTAAAAGCAGGTGGGAGACCATCATAGACTGATTGCCCCCCTCCTTACCTTAGAGTCCCCCTGAGCCCTACAACCTCCTCTTTCCTCAGAGCCCTGCTGCCCACTAACCTTATCAAGAGCTCAGAGTCCTTTAGATACATTACCCCCTCAAAACCTTTAACCCCAGTCCCCTCTCAGGGGCACCAATATCCTTCAGATTCAGTACCTCCTCAGCTCCTCTTCTTCCCTCAGAACCTTCAGTATTTTCCTCCCTCTGACACCAATGATGGAAGATATTCTTCATGGCAGGCTGGGGAATGTTTCCTTCCTCCTGACCAGCAATGTAAGGGGCTCTATGCTCCATACTCCTGACCCCTGCACTCCATCATTGTGTTGGCTGCATATTGTAATGATTGCCCATTGGCTGCCTGTGTAGTGTAATAATTGCCCTTTGTAGGCCATGTATGGTCAGGATGGTCATTGTCTTGTCTATTTATTGTCAGTGCTGTTTGTTTAGAGGACCATATTACTAGACTTTTAGTCTAAAATGAAGGAAACCCCCTTCAACAATCAGGGGGCACAGAGATATTATGTGAATGGTGCAACCACTGACAGTGGGAAGTTGTCATGTGTAATAACAAAATGCCCAAACAGCCAAAGTTCAGTCTGGACTTGTGTTCCGACCGAGCCTTGCACTCATCAATAACCTCTAAAATAAAGTGAATACTACGGTCCGTAAGTAGGGATGCACCGATCCGACTTTTTTGGAGCCGATACCGATATCTGGCGATGTGAAATCGCCGATACCGATACAGAACCGATCCGGAGCTACACACAAAGCAAGCGGCTGCAGTACAGAGCAAAGCCGCTGCTTCATGTGTGTGGCTCCTCCATTCACAGGCGGAGTGCATCTGATATCACTCCGCCTTTGAGCCGGACCTATACAGGAAGTAGCGGCTCCCATCCCATACTATTACTGCACCCAGTAAGGGATGGCTGAGCCGTTACTCAGCAAAAACCGGATCGGCCCGTGGGACGGCTAAATTTTACCGATCTCCGATCCAGCTATTTTGTCCGGATCGGGGTCGATTTCCGATCCGAATATCGGATCGGTGCATCCCTATCCATAAGTGAGGAAATATTCTGACCCTGAAGGGGTTAATCTAGGTTTCCACACTATATATGTGTGTATCATCATCTGCTGGAGATAAAAGACGTCACAGTGACTATGGAAGAAGAGGACGGACATGACGGGGGTTACTGGATGTAAACCTTAGACTGTAAGCTCCTTGAGGGCAGGGACTGATGTGAATGTACAATGTATATGTAAAGCGCTGCGTAAATTGACAGCGCTATATAAGTACCTGAAATAATAATAAATAGAAAATATCTTATCTTATTACCTCCTCTGCAGCCACTTTCAACAATGTCTTCTCTCTACTTCCTCCCAACTCACCTTTTCCCTGGAACTTATTTATACCTGACATCACTTCCTGTCTGTATCTGACATCACTTCCTGTCTGTATCTGACATCACTTCCTGTCTGTTTTCTGTTGAGAATTCCTGTCTCAGTATTAGTGAGATTACCACCTAGTGAAGCTCAGGGCAACTGCAGCCCAAAGAAACTCCTTGGACAATTGTTTGATGCACTGGTGGCCTTTCAACTATGGCCTGCAGGCCTTAAATTGCATTTTTTTTTAGATAAGCCAACCCCTCACCATAAAAGGGAGGACACAGACAACTACAGCGTCAGTGAATTAAAAAGAATGCATAGGGACAACTGACAAATAGGGATAAGAGAATCTGCTTGGGTTTGATTCACACGTTGCTTAGTATACGCATCCAAAAACAAATCTGCCAATTGCAAATGTTAATGTACACTGTGTGACGAACATGGTGTCAGACCCTGGCCATTTTCAACAATATCAGTCCCACCAGCCTGCTACCAAAATGGGACGAATAAGGTGTCAACTCACACTGTGCTATCATGAGCATAGCTTCACCCTACACAAAAATGCTGCTGCTCTTGGGGCCACAATTTAAGTGCCAGCAGAATAAGAGCATTTGACACTTAGTTTAGGTAAAGTGGAATTCCAGGCTGTTCCTAACTAAGCTTAATCCTGCTCCTAACGCCCTTTCGAACTACCCTGTGAAAGGAAGATGTGTATACTTACCTATTCTGAGAGTGATTCACTTGGATCAGATGATCTCCCCATAAAGACATGGGTGACCGAGTTTGGGGTGGAGGAACTTGACTGGCTTGCACAGAGTCCTGACCTCAACCCAATAGAGCACCTTTGGAATGAATAGGCGCCTGACCTAACAAATGCGCTTCGGGAAGAACAGTCAAACATTCTCATAGACACACTCCTAAACCTTGTGGACAGCCTTCCCAGAAGAGTTGAAGCTCTTATAGCTGGAAAGGGGGGGCCAACTCAAAATTGAATCCTATGGACTAAGACCAGTATGCGAACAAAGTTCATGTGCGTGTAAAGGCAGGCGTCTCAATACTTTTGGTAATATAGTGTACGTACAGGTTGAGGACAGATAACTCCTTTCTGTTAAGCTGAAGCAAAGGTCCTTGCATATAGCAAACTGTGGACTTGGCTTGTAATAGAAGCAGTTAGAATCTGGCTTATTTCCTTAGAGCCCCAAGAGAGGAGTTCCTTTACAAACAACGGAGACTGAGCTCTTCTGTAGTAGAAGCAGTTAAAGCACACATTTCTTTAGAGCAATCAGAGTAGAGTCCTCTCTCAAAGAAATAAATAGACTGAGCTCTTCAGGGCATCAGCCAATCCCCCCTTTACCAAACACACAGCTGACTCTCTAGCACCAGAGGGGTGGCAGCAGCCCAAAAGTCTCTAAGATCTCTCACAGCAGTCTTTAGTCACAGAATGTCCAAGGGCAGTTGGTTGCCTGCGTCCAACTTCAAGTGATACCAGACGAGATCTTTAGCAGACAGCCCCCTCAGTTAGCTCTCTGTAGCTTCAGCATCCAGAGAAGCACATGGCAGCGTTGCCCTGGAGGACAGCCACCCTCCAGGCTGGACTGATGCTCTCCAGGAGGTCCAGTGTCTCAGAGAATTTATACAGTTACCCAGCATGCATTCAGGGCCCTGCTCCCTGGGATTGGCCAGGGCTGTATAAATATTCATACTGCCAACTGCTTAGCTGCACACCTATGTTCCAGAGAATTCTACAGCTCTCTGGAAATAAGAAAGAGCTATCAGGCAAGCAGCAGCTAAAAAGCTGAACTGGTCTAATTAATCAGCTACACTGGATACAGTGAGCTCAACTAAATTTACCTAACACAATAATTACAGCCACACTGATTACAGTGAGGAAAGTTAAATGTACCTAATAAGACACACAGGCCCACTAAACACAGTGAGCCAGCATTAGTCTCACTAATCCTAGCACCTATCTAGGAGAGTTTGCCATTCACCCCCCACCATAAAAAGGCCATGTCCTCATTGGCCTGAGCTTAAAGCTCCTAACAAAAACTTTATACAAAAATAGGGTGAAGTGCTCCAGAAAGTTGGAGGCAAAAAAGGGAGGTTAACAATTGGCATGTGGCATTCCACATACAGTATAATGGCAATAAAGAGTACAAATATAATTATAAAACTGTATATAAAATATACAGTACAAATACATTAGCTATAGAAAAAAATGAATTTTTGTAAAATCTTACCTGTAAAATTCCTTTCTCTGAGTCCTCCGACAGTCGCCGCCTCCTCTAAGTCATCACTGTTGGGTATTGACTTCCGCTCCGCAGGAGTAGCTAGGCATAAAGACTTAGTCAAAAGAACAAAGGCATTTGCATATACACACCTATGGGGGCTGTCCCATCTGGTCAATACCCCCTGCAGTGACCACTCCCAACTCAGTTTGGTAGCATAGCAGTAGGTAATAAGAACCCCAAAAGAGGGGCAGGGGCGGCGGCTGTCGGAGGACTCAGAGAAAGGAATTTTACAGGTAAGATTTTACAAAAATTCAGTTTTCTCTTACGTCCTCCGACAGTCACCGCCTTCTCTAAGTCATCACTGTTGGGATGTCCCAAAGCAGTATAGACATGAGGGGTGGGAGACGCAACCGTAGAAAAGGCAACGCAGTACCCACATCAGAGAAAGGAACCTTACATGCACAGTAAGAGAACCTCTGGGCAACAGAAAAAACAATGCTCAACAGGAGCAACAGCGCAGGAAAGAAAATACCAACAGCCAGGGACCCACAAAACAAGGGTCCTTCATGGCACTGCCGCACTAAGAACCTTGCGGCCAAAGGAGGCATCAGCTGATGCCAGAACATCTACCTTGTAGAATTTGGAAAAAGTGTGCACCGACGACCAAGTCGCAGCCTTGCACACCTGGGCTACCGAGGCCCGATGCCAATAGGCCCAGGACGCACTCACCGATCGGGTAGAGTGCGCCTTAACAGGGAAGGGTGGAACCCGTTCCTTCAAAGCATAAGCCTGTTCAATGGTCTGTCTGATCCATTTGGCAATAGTCGCTGTGGATGCAGCCATGCCCTTCCGAGGTCCCTCTGGAAGGACAAAGAGGGAATCCGTTTTCCAAAAAGATTCCGTAGACGACAGGTAAACCCTGATCGCCCTGACAACATCCAAGGAATGCAGAGCAACCTCCTTAGGATGCTTAGGCTTCATACAAAGCGAAGGTAGGACAATGTCCTCATTAATAAGGAGACCACCTTAGGAAGAAAGGAGGAATGTGGACGCAAAACCACCTTATCCCGGTGAATCACCAAGTACGGAGAACGGCAAGATAACGCTGCCAGTTCTGACATCCTGCGAGCCGAAGTGATCTCCACCAAAAAAGCAACCTTCTTAGACAGCAGAGGCAACGATATTTCCCGAATGTTTTCAAAGGGAGCACGCTGTAACACGGACAGAACCAAGTTCAAGTCCCATGGAGGTAAGGGCTCCTTCCTGGGAGGAGCCAAATGTCGCACACCTTGAATGAAGGTGCGAACCAGGGAATGAGACGCCACAGGGCGTTGGGAAAGAATAGCCAGTGCGGACACCTGGCCCTTGATTGTGGCCAGCCCCAGGCTCTGGTCCACACCAGACTGGAGGAAGGCCAAAACTCTCGACACCGAGTACGAGCGAGGGGAGAACCCCCTGGACTCACACCAGGCAAAATAAGCCTTCCAGGTACAGTAATAGATTTTAAGAGGGGGTTTTTCTAGCCCTGACAAGGGTAGGGATGACCTCAGAGGAGAGAACCCTGTCCTTCAGGACCTGGGTCTCAACAGCCAGGCCGTTAAAGCCAGCGACTGTAAAGCAGGATGGAAGATCGGTCCCTGAGACATGAGATCGTCCAGCAGAGGCAGACGCCACGGAGGCGCCACTGCCAGGTGAACAACGTCGGCATACCAGGACCGACGTGGCCAGTCCGGAGCCACCAGAATCACCAGGTGTGGTTCCGAAACTAACCTGCGGAGGAACCTGGACAGCAACTGAATCGGGGGAAAGGCATACATCAGACGATACTGATGCCAAGGGGCTACCAACGCATCCGAGGTGTCCGCCAGCGGATCGCGCGTTCTTGCCACGAACTTTTCCACCTTTCGATTTAGCCGGGATGCGAACAGATCCACGTCCGGGGATCCCCACCTCGCACACAGCATTTGGAAGACCTCCGGGTGCAGGGACCATTCCCCCTGGTCCAGGGTCTGGCGGCTCAGATAGTCGGCCTGCCAATTCTCCACACCCGGAATGTGAACTGCCGGTATCGCCTCGAAGGCCGAAACCATCAACCCCAGGCCCCGCATACAGGCCCTGAGTGACAAGGACGGGCTGTCCCTGAGGGACCTGATCTCGTCCCGCAAAGTCCGGAGCTTGTCCTCCAGCAAGAACACCTTTGCCTGAGCAGAGTCCAGAATCATTCCCAGGTAGGGAAGACGAAGCGATGGAGACAACGTCGATTTCTGAACGTTGATGGTCCATCCGAACTCCTGGAGCGTCTGTACCGTGGTGGACAGATCGCGCACTAGGTCCTGGCTGGCACGTGATCTCAGAAGTAGATCGTCCAGGTAACCCAAGACCGCAATGCCCTGGGCCCTCAGCAGGCCCAGAACCGGCACCAACACTTTGGTAAACACCCTCGGTGCCGAAGCGAGACCGAAAGGTAATGCCACAAACTGGTAATGGTCCTCTGCGATAGCAAAACGAAGGTACCACTGATGACCCTCGAAAATGGGGATGTGCAGGTACGCATCTTTCAGATCTATCGAGGCCAGGAATTCTCCTGGACTCAAGGAGGCCACCACCAAACGGAGAGACTCCATACGGAACTTCCGATCGCGCACGAAGCGGTTCAGCGCTTTCAGGTCCAGAATAGGAAGCACTTTGCCCTCCTTTCTGGGCACAGTGAACAGATTTGAATAAACCCCCCGAAACCTGTCCCGATGAGGCACCGGGACAATCACCCCCTGAGCAAGAAGGTCCTGCACCGCTTGATTCATGTCCTGCAGACGCCCCGGAGGCAAATGAAGATTTGAGGGAAAGAATCTGTCCGCCGGCCGGTAAAGGAATTCGATCTTGTATCCCGATCGAACGATTTCCAGAACCCACCTGTCCGATATCCGGAGCAGCCAAGGTTGGAGGAAACCACGCAAACGTCCCCCCACCCCTGAAATGGGTGAGGGCGCCCCTTCAGGCCGAGGCAGATTGGCCCGCCGAGCCGGCATTGCCGGACTTCTGCTTACCCGCCCAGGGCTTCTTCCGACTGCCCTGGGCCTTGAAGGGCTTGCCCTTGGATTGGTTCCCGAAAGGCACGAAAGGAACCCTGAGTGGATCTAGGCGCAGAACCCCGCTTGCCTTGAAAGGACTTGTCTTTCGGGTTCTGGGGCAGCATAGTGCTCTTGCCCCCCGTGACACCTTTTACCAGGGTATCCAACGCCTCGCCAAAAAGGCGAGAGCCAGCATAGGGAAAATCAGCAACTGTTTTCCGCGAGGACTGGTCCGCCGACCAGCTCTTCAGCAATATCAGTCGCCGGTTAAGTACCGAGACACTAGAGAGGCGTGCTACTACGGGGGCCTCATTCAAGGCCGCATCACACAGATACATGATTCCCTGGTGGATTTGATCCACCATTTCCATCCAGGCAGGCGGAACATCATCAGACACAAGGTTGCTCCTAAGCACCTTAGTCCAATCAGCCACCGCCTGAGCCACCAAAACGGACGCGAAAACGGGTCTGAGCAACGAGCCCGCCACCGTATAGGAATGGCGGGCTAGAGACTCCAACCGCCGGTCCGTGGGATCCCGGAAAACCGGGGCATCCTCAGAAGGAACCAAGGTAGCCTTGTTTAACACGGCCACAGTGTGATCTACCTGTGGAGGCACACACCATCGCGATTCCGTAGCCGGTGCAAAAGGATAAAGCAATTTGAACCGACTAGGTACCAGGAATGGACGTTTTAACGTGCGCCATGTTTCATTAACAGTGTAATGAAACTCAGGTGGGCAGGGAAAAACCTGCGCCGACTTGCGGGTCCTGTGCATCCCAAATGAGGGCACAACGCCCGGAGGACAGGGCTCATCCTCCAAATGTAGTGTTTCCTTAACAGAAACAATTAAGTCATCCATGGTCGCCCGCTCTTCAGGCGACCCCGGGGAAGAGGTATCAACCCCCTCCACCTCTGCCTCCCCCTCAGACCCCAGCAGGTCCAAGGATGAGCGAGACCCTGAAAAGGGCACGCTCGCAGCAGCAGCAGCCATATCACCATCTGAATCAGAGGAGAGAGACAATCTGGGCCTCTTTTTAGCAGCACGTTCAGCCATCAGCATTTCCATGTTTGACACCAAGGTCGCCACTACAGCGGCCAAATCAGGTCTCAGAGAGGCCACAGGAGAACCGCAGAGTGTTGCCACCAAGTGTCCTGCTTCAGAGGAAAAGGAAGCGCTTCTAAAGTAGGCTGAACTTATAGGCTGCATGACCCAGGGAAAATGGCTGCCCCATAGGATTGCATGGGAGGCTCCGCCAAAATGGCCGCCGGACATGCGGTCGGAACGATCGTTCGGCTACCGCAAAATAACGGCGGATGGTGCCAAAAACAGCATGTAGATTGCCCATAGAGAAGCCAAACATGCCTGCCCATACCTAAAATGGTGGACCACGTGGATTCACCCCGCTATGGCCGCCACACACGCAGTCTGTACCCCCAACAAGCACCGAAGTGACACAGGGAAGGGGACCCCCAAAAAATATACAGCACCGCAGCGCATGCACAAGCGATCCCCACAGGGACCGCATCAGGGAGTCACACAGGTACAGACATGGGGGACACACAGCAACACAGGACTGCCACCCCAGACAGAGGCCCCACACAGAAGTACTTACCTGTACCAGATGGCGTGGGGGTGCCTCTATGAACAGAAAGCCTCTGTCCTCATCTGACAGGGAGTGCCGTTTGCCAGGGACATGACACTGCAGCATCGCAGATATGTCCTGTGAGGTAGCCACCTCACGGCTGCATCCCTGCTGCGAGCAGGGATGGGTCGTTCATAGTGCCAGGGCGAACCATAGCTGAACGCTCGATGGTGGGCTGGGGGTCCATCTGACCCTCTGCCCTGGAGAACCAGGGCGGTCAGTCCGAATCCCAGCACCGCATGATCCATCTTCATCCGAAGAAACGACTAAAACTAAAGCTGACAAAATAAACAGCTAGTAAAGTAGGAGAAAACTGACATTTTCAAAAGAAAATCAAATAAAAAAGATTAGACAGGCTGAGACTGTAGCCCCAGCACAGGGAAGCCTAACTACTCCTGACGCTAGGCAGATTAAAACTGAGTTGGGAGTGGTCACTGCAGGGGGGTATTGGCCAGATGGGACAGCCCCCATGGGTGTGTATATGCAAATGCCTTTGTTTTTTTGTCTAGCTTTATGCCTAGCTACTCCTGCGGAGCGGAAGTCAATACCCAACAGTGATGACTTAGAGGAGGCGGCGACTGTCGGAGGACATAAGAGAAATACTTTTTGTGCAAAGATACACAATAATTAAAGCCACACTGATTACAGTAAGGCAGGCTAAATTTACCTAACAAGACACACACAGCCCTGTTGAACACAGTGAGCCAGCACTATATCGAACTAATCCTAGCACCTATCTTTAAGGGTGCTACATGTGGTATATGCTAACTCTTTTGAAAGTAACTTCCTGCGCAGGTAAAGGTTGAGATGTTCCTCTCCTCTCTCATTCTCTGGTCCATGACTGCACCTGAGCCACAGGCAGAGGCGTAAGTTGGCACCAGAAAGGGAGAAATTAAATCTGCAGCCTGCGCACTGGCCACCACCTCCTTCAAGGTTAGACAGGCCTGCTTACAATCTGGCATCCAAGACAACATTTTAGGCTGTTTTCTGTTAGTTAGGTCAGTAAACAATTCAGCCGAGCCACTATGGTTGCATACAGGCTCCCTACTGTATTTTTACTTAAAAGAAAAAGATAGGCGGGGACATGATGGCCTCAACCTTTCTTCTCTCAGATCAGATACCGCCTCCTACCTGCTGCCCCAGGTATGGAACCTCTGCCATGTCCATCTGACATGTACTGGGTTTCACTGTCAATCCGGTCACTGACAGTTTGTCCAGGACTGGTGATAGGAGCACAAGGTGTTCTTCCCAGGTAAGACCAAACACTGCAAGGTCCTTCAGATAGAGAGTTGTTTCCAACCCTTCCAGTAGATCCAGTAGAGTAGATTCATGACCCTCTGAAAGATGGATGGTGTGTTTTTGACCCCAAATAGTATTACTATACATATACTGTAGTATTATTATACATTTGTGCAAACTGAGGTGGTGAAAATTGATTCTTCCTAAGCCTCTGGTATTAGAAGGATTGGCTCATACCCACTGCTCGAGTCCATTGATTGTTAGATAGCAGGTAGCTGCTTGGGCATAGAGAAACATTCCTGTGTCACTTAAGCCCTGGCCTTAGTTATTCCCCCGTGACCTACTAGAAAAATGTCATGCAATCCCTTCAATACATGTCCCCTACATTGGCTGGAGACAATGAGCAGCTGTTTTACCCTCTCTGTCTCCAGGATTCCTGTGGTAAACCTTTTAAGCCTTAAGCCTCGTACACACTATGAGAATATCGGATGAGTGATTGTCTGTTTTATTTATTCTAGTCTCAAATCGAAAATGAAGAGGTTACTAAAGTTACGAAAATTCTCATATGACAGAATACAACTTCAGAAGTGATGTAATGTGTTGTATTTTATTGTATTGCTTTGTTTCCGAGCATGTGTGGTCTTGCTCTTCTGATTTTTTTTTTTTTTTTCGGACGAATACTGTACAGATTAAAAGGAAAACTATACGATCTGGTATTTTTTCGTTTTTGTCCCTTTCGGATAATTTTGGATAAATTGTCATGATTGGCTCTCGAAAGCTGTGTACTAATGATCAGATTATCGTACGATCGCTTCAAAAGTGGTATTTTTCATCTGATTTTCTGATTGTGTATACTAGGCTTTAGCCCCTCATTGTCCCAGCCAAGCTTTCGTTTACTTTTCTCAGCAGGGGAGCTAAGAGCTACATTTCTGGTAACACAGGAACTCTTTTGTTCACTCTTTTTTTTTTTTTTTAGCCTCTAGCCAGTGGACATAGCATTGTGTATACAGTGATTTCTGGGGGCAGCCACATACCAGTAGGCTTACTTGGCTTAAGGGAATTGGGACTTTTATAGGTGACGCTACAATAAACTATATTCCCTGACCACTCATACAGATGCATTGCAGTACACTGTTTTTGATACAATTTTGGTAATGTTTGTGATACCCAAAATACAATGTCCAGTAGATAATCAGTCCAAAAAAAGAAAGAAAAGAAAAAACCTCTTATATGTGGTATGCCTACAGGTAGTCAGGAAATTAGATGCCTGATTTATGCACCTTAAAAGCCTGAAGGTACTCCTTGAATTTTGGGTCCCTCTATGTGGCTGGGCTGTGAAAAGTGAAGAAATGTCATCAACACACCAAGAATTCCTCGAAAGGGTCCAAAGCTTTATTTTCGTGGTCACATGGCAAATATATGGCAACGTTTTGGAGCCAGGCAGGGCACTTTAGTCCGGCCATTTTCTTGTGTGTGTGGGGAAGAATGCATTTGGACTAGGCTGTAAAAAGGTCTCAAACATGTGGTATCCCCATACTCGGGAGGAGTAGCAGAATGTGTCTTGAGGTGTAATTCTAAGTATGCACATGCTCTGTGGCAAATATGAAATCTTTAAAAGACTCACTTTGCTTCTTAGAAAATACCACGGGGTCTTCAGGGTTTCAAAATGGGGTCATTTTGACAGTGTTTCTACTGTCCTGTTGCTCAAGGGCCATAGTCAGAAAATTATAGGCATAGTTTATGCCCCATGAAAGCGGTTAAAGATGCTCCTTGGATTTTGGGACCCCTATGCATGTTTGCAGAAAAAAGTATCACATGTGGAATCCCTTTTCTCAGCAGAAATAGCAGAAGGTGTTTTGCGGTGTATTTGGGAGTGTGCCTATGCTGTGTATGAGAAATCATTTGTCAAAATTATGACCTTTGAAAAAATTCAAATTGTATTTTTATATTTTCTACAAAAATTGTGGCAGAAAATTACAACTTCAAAAAACTCACCAACACTCTTGCTAAATAACTTTTAGGGTTTATTTTTCAACAAAGCATACTTTTGGGGGATGTTTATTATTGTGGCATCTTAGACAGAACATCAGGGTTGATACATTTTAAATATAGTGCATATACCATGGTTTCTAGACCACTGGTGCCCTACCTGCGGCCCAGGGGATACATGTGGCCCTTTTTGTGTGGCCTTCAGGGCCCCTGCAGACAATATTCTTCATTTTCCTATTGCCATGTTATAGTAGTGATTGTCATTTTGTGTTTTTATTTTTGACACTTTTTTTGGTGAATGAGTAGGGGTACAATGTACCCATACTTATTTACATGGGGAGGCGGGATCTGACCCCCCGTTAAAGCGGGCTTCCAGATTCTGAAAAGGCCCCTGCCCGCAGACCTCCACAACTACCGGCCAGGTTTGTGGGGAAAAGGCCTTCGTCCTCATCAACATGGGGGCAAGGTTTTTTGGGGTGCGTGGCCCGCCCTGCCCCAAACCATTGTTTCATTTAATTGCAATTTTTTTCTCAAAAGCGGTAGTTTTGTTTGTGTATATCCTACAGCAAAGGTGACAAACAAAAAAGACACAACGTGCAATCCCCAAAATCTCAAACCTCCAACCTAGACCTTTTTTTAAATAGTGGCTGCTCAAAAAAAAGGCAAAGGTAGTCAATTACTGAGAGAGACAAAAAAACCCTCTGTGGAGTACAGTCCTTTCTACTAGCACCTCTTCTGTCTAACTTTCCTGTCTGTGCTAGGCCTAGGTGTGAAGAAGGATGCAAACTGTCACAAATTAGCATCAAACAGTCTAAGCCTCTCAGCTTAGGCTGTCCAGCCAGCACACCGGACCACCTTGAGTTACGCCCTGGCTCAGCTAGTATATTCAGCTGTCAATACCAGGTCCAGTCATCTTGCTGTGTCAGGCTTAGCACCGTGGGTGGAGATATGTGGGCATTTTTTTAGAGCAGGGGTCTCCAACGTTTCTGAATATAGGGCCAGTTTACTGTTCTTGAGGCTTTGGAGGGGCCATACTGTGGCCAGTGGTATTAGAAAACACCCTGGTGTCAGTGAGAGCAAACGGTGCCCCATCCTTGGTTTTAGTGGAAAGTATAGTGCCCTATTGTTTTTATCAGTGAGAGGAATAGTGCCCCATTGTTGATAGTCAAGGTAGGAATGCTGCCCCATCATTAGTGTCTGTGGGAGGAATGTTGCCGCATCATTGGTTTAAGTGGAAGGAATACTGTAGTGCCCCAGCATTGGTATCTGTGGGAGAACTGATGTCCCATCATTGGTGTCTGTGGGAAGAATTGTGCTGCATCATTAGTTTTAATAGAAGGAATAGTGCCCTATTGTTGGTATCAGTGCGAGGAATGGTGTCCCATTGTTGAAAGGTTCCCCATCATTGGTGTCTGCAGGAGGAATAGTGCCCCACCATTGGTGTCTGTGGCAGGACGGGTGCCCCATCATTGTTGTCTGTGAGTGAAAATGTACCCCATCATTGATGTCTGAAGGAGGAATGGTGCCCCATCATTGGTGTCTTTGGGAGAAAAGGTGCCCCAACATTGGTGTCTGTGGGAGGAATGGTGCCCCATCATTGGTCTCTGTGGGAGGAATGGTGCCTCATCATTGGTGTCTGTGGGAGGAATGGTGCCCCATCATTGATGTCATTGGACCCTAAGGGCCTGATAAAGGCAAGCAAAGGGCCACATCCAGCCCACAGTTTGAAGACCACTGTTTTAGAGCATATGGATGAGTACACTAGCTCATTCAGCGCAATAATGACATGCTTAATGTACCCGCCCAAATTTATGCCCATTCACTACAGTTCTCACTGCATGATGGGAACTGTAATTTCTCATAGCTGTAGAGTGAGGCAGGATTTGATGTGCCCCTGCATTTACAACTCCTCCTAGGGTCAACAGAAGCTTTTATTTTTTGAATTAGAGTGATGATGTCACGATTATTGGATTATATTGTTCCACTAAATGATCTTTATTTTTTTTAAAAATGCTAAAAATGTATTGAATTACATAGTTCAGTGTACCTATTGTCATTTTTAAATAGTAATTTTTAAATAGTATCCCAGAGTTCTTCTTGAAGGTTGGAACCATTTCATATTAGTTTATGCAGGTTGGTCTACATACTAATAAATAAAGAGGTGCACTATCACATTCATTAAAGGAACATTAACACGTTCTGCTTAGTACGACTCTTTCATTCCATCATTCAGGAGCGATCGCCTTTGTATAGAAATAAATACATGTCATATCTAACCGTATCCATATAATGGCAATGCAGTATATAAAATCCTCCATACACATTTCAACATTTCTGGTCTTACACAGATCTCTCCAAAGCACAACGCAAACACAAAGACATTAATATATTTTTCTATGTCTGGGGCCACAGTTATCTGCTATGGGCTGACAACATGAGAGATACTGGATTATTAGGATTAGTCTATACTAGAGTGAGAACGAAATATTCTTCTTTGTGGGTTCTTTGATGTTCACTAAGATAGGTCTTCCGTGTAAAACATTTCCCACATTCAGGGCAGGAATATGGCTTCTCCTGTGAGTGGCATACCTGATGTCTAGTAAGACTAGACTTTTGTGAAAATGATTTTCCACAATCAGGACAGGAATATGGCTTCTCTCCTGTGTGGGTTCTTTGATGTGTAACAAGGTCTGATTTCCATGGAAAACATTTCCCGCAATCGGGGCAGGAATAGGGCTTCTCCCCCGTATGCAATCTCTGATGCACAGCAAGGTCTGACTTCTGTGAAAAACATTTCCCGCACTCACAAGAATACGGTTTCTCCACCACGTGAGACCTCTGATGTGTGGTAAGATGGGCTTTCTGTGTAAAACATTTTCCACACTCATGACAGGAATACGGCTTCTCGCCTGTGTGAGTTCTTTGATGTATAGCAAGATCTGATTTCCGTGCATAACAGTTTCCGCACTCTGGACAAGAATACGGCTTTTCTCCCGTGTGTGATCTCTGATGTCGTATAAGTTCTGATTTCCGTGTAAAACATTTCCAGCACTCAGAACAAGAATGAAGCTTTTCACCCATGTGAGATCTCTGATGTATAGTAAGACTTAATTCAGAGCTAAAACTTTCCCCACATTCAAGACAGGAACATTTTTCCTCCCCCTGATTTCTGGCACCATCCCTCACAGTACGAGGTTGCTCAACGTCAGAGGGATTTGATGGTCTATCCACACTGTGAAGTCCTCCATGGATAGCTGAGCTCATTGTCTTTTCTCCTGCACAATCTTTTGTGATGTCCTCATCTTCCGTTTTACAACCTGGAGATAAATTGAGAAGATCCTTTGAGGGTTTCTCAATGGCGTGTCCTGGAAAAATATAAAAACACTATAAACAGTAGTGATAAAACAATTCAAAAACCCACAATTTTTAACAAGTCCCGATTTAAAAAAAAATGTCCCACCAAGTACATCCATTATGTCATCTAGCACTGTAGATCCACATCAATCATGACATCCAACAACTGCAAAGAAAAATACCTGCAAGACCCGATCTTACCCCGATGACTATTTATCCACTTCTGACAGCTCCAGTGGCCAACAGCTGATAAAAAAGGGCACTGTGTCCTGGGTGACATCATTGACCATTTTTACATATAACCATATTCACTTAATGATGTCACTGAGGCCCCAATGAGACCACTGGAATCTGGGGGGAACCCCATGCAAAAATACAAAAAAAAAAAAAAAGCATGGTTAAATTCATATCCAGAGCTAAAGGGCTGGGTATGAATTATGGGGGAATCCCCACATCATTTACTTTTGTAAGTTATCCCACACCCTTGCTTACGTAGCCCAGGATTTCCAGACATGTAAGTAAATGGGACCGGTGTCACCACTGGTTGTTAAGGACTGTACCTGCCAGCTCCTATAACAAACATTGACGGCAAGAAGCTGTAGTGTATAATAGCCAAATGGGTAAATGTTCGAGTATTCGCCCTGAACAGCCAAGGTTTGGTCTGAAAACAAGTTAACCTCAAGCTCGTCCCTAATCGACAGCTATAGTTATAGTTAAAAAAAAAAAGGAAAGAGAAGGCACCTCCAAGGGCAGAATGTCAGCAGTTTTATTTAGTATAGTTTTATTTACACAGTTAAAAACACTTACAAGACAAAAGCATAAAGTAGGCTCATTATCAATATGTTCCTGGCGGGGCTCTGTCACTGTCTTCCATCTCCCTATGCCCTGTGCCATCCAGCAGCTCAAGGGTGGTCAGGATAACCCAGTCAAGGTGGCTGCCGCCCTCTTCCCGGGACCACGGTGGAACGTACACAGTACTTGTGGAACGCACGCGCCAGAAATGACGCCAGGAAAGGGGCGGTGATGCGTTTCAGAGAATGCGTACTAAGCTCCTTCTTTTAAACACAAAAGGGTTTTGAAGAAGGAGTTTAGTACGCATGCTACGAAATACATCACCGCTCCTTTCCTGACATCACTTCCGTGTGTTTCACCGTGGTCCCGGAAGAGCGGTGACCATCTTGACTGCATTCTACACTTAGAGGCGCCTTCTCTGTCCTTTTCTCTTCACACTAGAGTCATCTCTACTCTTTGAAGAGCTACCCTAAGGCCACCCCCAGCTGTAAGAACATTCCTCGTCCTGGCCAGCACTCCAAGACCCAGTAGGCAGAAGTGCCCTATTCTTCCTTTCTTTTACTATAGTTCTAAGTCTGCTCAAAGCACAGGGCGCAACCTAAGAAAGGAACAATCTGTGTTATCATATTTGTGCTGCTCTAACAATCCCAAAACAGCCAGATGAACCCCAGGGAGTTTATCTGAGAGAAAGAATGTCTAAGGTGCAGGACGGGCATCAGTACAAGAAGGTGACAATTATCAATCTATGACATCACTCATCTCCTGTCCTACTCTGGACCAATCAGTGTGCAGTAACAGAGCAGAGATAACAGAAGAATATATTATGACTCACCTGTACTGATCTCTGTAGGAGTGTCCTCCTCTTTGAATGTCTTTGTCATTCCATCCTCCTCCATAGACTGCTGGTCATCCCCCACATACGTCTCTTCTTCTTCTTCTTCTTCTTCTTTAACCACAACTTTTATATCTAGCAGATCTTCACCCTAAACCAAAAGAAGAATTAAATATATACTACAGTGCATTGCGAAAGTATTCGGCCTCCTTGAACTTTTCGACCTTTTGCCACATTTCAGACTTCCAACATAAATTTTTTTTTAAGAATCAACAACAAGTGGGACACAATCATGAAGTGGAATGAAATTTATTGGATATTTCAAACTTTTTTAACAAATAAAAAACCGAAAAATTGGGCGTGCAAAATGATTCAGCCCCTTTACTTTCAGTGCAGCAAACTCTCTCCAGAAGTTCAGTGAGGATCTCTGAATGATCCAATGTTGACCTAAATGACTAATGATGATAAATAAAATCCACCTGTGTGTAATCAAGTCTCCGTATAAATGCACCTGCACTGTGATAGTCTCAGAGGTCCATTTAAGCATCATGAAGAACAAGGAACACACCAGGCAGGTCCGAGATACTGTTGTGGAGAAGTTTAAAGCCGGATTTGAATACAAAAAGATTTCCCAAGCTTTAAACATCCCAAGGAGCACTGTGCAAGCAATAATATTGAAATGGAAGGAGTATCAGACCACTGCAAATCTACAAAGACCTGGCCATCCCTCTAAACTTTCAGCTCATACAAGGAGAAGACTGATCAGAGATGCAGCCAAGAGGCCCATGATCACTCTGGATGAACTGCAGAGATCTACAGCTGAGGTGGGAGACTCTGTCCATAGGACAACAATCAGTCGTATACTGCACAAATCTGGCCTTTATGGAAGAGAGGCAAGAAGAAAGCCATTTCTTAAAGATATCCATAAAAAGTGTCGTTTAAAGTTTGCCACAAGCCATCTGGGAGACACACCAAACGTGGAAAAAGGTGCTCTGGTCAGATGAAACCAAAATTGAACTTTTTGGCAACAATGCAAAACGTTATGTTTGGCGTAAAAACAACACAGCTCATCACCCTGAACACACCATCCCCACGGTCAAACATGGTGGTGGCAGCATCATGGTTCGGGCCTGCTTTTCTTCAGCAGGGACAGGGAAGATGGTTAAAATTGATGGGAAGATGCATGGAGCCAAATACAGGACCATTCTGGAAGAAAACCTGATGGAGTCTGCAAAAGACCTGAGACTGGGATGGAGATTTGTCTTCCAACAAGACAATGATCCAAAACATAAAGCAAAATCTACAATGGAATGGTTCACAAATAAACATATCCAGATGTTAGAATGGCCAAGTCAAAGTCCAGACCTGAATCCAATCAAGAATCTGTGGAAAGAACTGAAAACTGCTGTTCACAAACGCTCTCCATTCAACCTCACTGAGCTTGAGCTGTTTTGCAATGAGCAATGGGCAAAAATTTCAGTCTCTCGATGTGCAAAACTGATAGAGACCTACCCCAAGCGACTTACAGCTGTAATTGCAGCAAAAGGTGGCGCTACAAAGTATTAACTTAAGGGGGCTGAATAATTTTGCACGCCCAATTTTTCAGTTTTTTATTTGTTAATATCCAATAAATTTTTTAAGTTTAAGTTTTTTAAGTTTGAAATATCCAATAAATTTCGTTCCACTTCATGATTGTGTCCCACTTGTTGTTGATTCTTCAAAAAAAATTACAGTTTTATATCTTTATGTTTGAAGCCTGAAATGTGGCAAAAGGTCGAAAAGTTCAAGGGGGCCGAATACTTTCGCAATGCAATGTAAATTTATATATACACAGTATACATATGTATAAACATACATGCATGCAAGTGTCCACACTGTGCAATATTAAAGCAGAATCATACTCGCCTTCGATCCAGGGATTTGCTGTCCAGGAGCTCCCCGCCTGGCCGCTGACATCTTCGGGGGACCCAGCTTTCGGGTTCCCAACACCGTCCGCTGTAATTGGCTGAGTGGGGATATCGTCACTCCAGCGCATGCTCAGGAGTTCAGTCAGATTGCACAGTGAGCTGTGCCTGTAATCACTCCTTCACATATGAAATAAGACCAGTGAAACAAGTTCCAATTCGTCCAAAATAAACAAACAACTAATATCCAAGTGTGCAACTATAAGTGCTTCCTAATGCAACACCTTAATGTCTTTGTATTGTCTAAAAATCCTGTGTCCCTACACCACGCCAAAGACAGACACTCACCGGCTTAAATTGCCTCTTTTTGATGACGAAACGCATCGGAGTAAGGCCTAGCGAATATTGGAAGTCAGTCTGCGAGGCAAGAAGCCAGGGGGGTACACTGAGAAGCAGGGCAGCTGACTTGTGAACAGTGGGAGATGAGGTCCTGAGGCAGCTCGTGTCTTTGTCAGCTCGTGTCATGTCAGGCTGACTTGCATGTTATGCCATCTGTTTCAAGAGTTTATGAGTATATTTATTTGGTTTAAATAAACATTGGATTTTAGCAATATCACATAATGTATGCCACTTTGTTTTTTTTCCATGATCTTACAATACAAATACCATGGAGAAAGAGGAGGAGGATTTGTATATCCCGATTGGGTTACTGCAACTGAGAACTTTGCAGGAGAGGCAATTTAGGATGGTGAGTGTCTGTCTATTAGAGTGGTGGAGGGTCACCGGATTTAGTGATTACACAAAGATATTGAGGTGTTGCATAAAGAAGCTCTTTGGATTTTATTTGTCTTTTAGTTTTCGATGGATTGGAACTTTTTCACTGGTATTAGTTCATTTATGAACATTTGATTGCGGAACTTTGGTTCATCTGCACAATGAGATATTGGTTCAGTCGCAGTGTGGACACTTATTTACATGTATATACATATTTTTTCATGTCACTGTTTATAGATTTAATATCTGTAAAATATAAGCTTTAAAATTGTGATATCACATACAAAATCCACACATCATCCCTACTGGTCCAAGTTCTAAATGCTCTATTCCACCTACCTGATGATGGTGAGGGATGGTGTGATCTTGCTGTGTGGAATCCCGGGAATACAGAGGACGGGGACATCTCTTAGGTGGGTTCCCATTACTGGATCCATCTGTAGGAAACACACACACTGACTGAATACATTGTTTCTATGTGTTTATCAGATGATGGGGGATCTAGGTGGACCCTCCGTACTGCTCTCTCCTTTACAATAAAGTCTCCTCTTACCCGGTGATGTGAGGGGCGGCTGATTGTCCATCATGACGTCCTTGTAGAGATCCTTGTGTCCTTCTAAATACTCCCACTCCTCCATGGAGAAATAGACAGTGACATCCTGACACCTTATAGGAACCTGACACACACAATGATACAGTCACCATCCAGACACATCCCTTGTCTGTTACTGGATAATGTCCCAGAATTCCCAGCACCGCTCACCTCTCCTGTCAGCAGCTCCATCATCTTCTTGGTGACTTCTAGAATCTTCTGCATGTTGTGTCTCTCAGGTTTTAGAAAGTCGAATGGAGGAAATGTGATGGTCATATGATCACCTGACTTCAGTGGAGGAAAACTCTGTATTAAAAAATAAACAGTAATAATATGTCATATTCCCAGAATCCTCCTCACCTCTCCGGTCAGGTCTGCATTGGACGGGGGCACTGGTCACTCTGCATTGGATGGGGCACTGGTCACTCTGCATTGGATGGGGGCACTGGTCACTCTGCATTGGATGGGGGCACTGGTCACTCTGCATTGGATGGGGGCACTGGTCACTCTGCATTAATGGGGGCACTGGTCACTCTGCATTAATGGGGGCACTGGTCACTCTGCATTAATGGGGCACTGGTCACTCTGCATTGATGGGGGCACTGGTCACTCTGCATTGATGGGGGCACTGGTCACTCTGCATTGATGGGGGCACTGGTCACTCTGCATTGTTGGGGGCACTGGTCACTCTGCATTGTTGGGGGCACTGGTTACTCTGCATTGGATGAGGGCACTGGTCACTCTGCATTGTTGGGGGCACTGGTCACTCTGCATTGATGGGGGCACTGGTCACTCTGCATTGATGGGGGCACTGGTCACTCTGCATTGTTGGGGGCACTGGTCACTCTGCATTGTTGGGGGCACTGGTTACTCTGCATTGGATGAGGGCACTGGTCACTCTGCATTGTTGGGGGCACTGGTCACTCTGCATTGATGGGGGCACTGGTCACTCTGCATTGATGGTGGCACTGGTCACTCTGCATTAATGGGGCACTGGTCACTCTGCATTGGAGGGGGCACTGGTCATTCTGCATTGGATGGGGCACTGGTCACTCTGCATGGGATGAGGCACTGGTCAGGCTGCATGGAATGGGGCACTGGTCAGGCTGCATGGGATGGGACACTGGTAAGGCTGCATGGGATGGGACACTGGTCAGGCTGCATGGGATGGGACACTGGTCAGGCTGCATGGGATGGGGCACTGGTCAGGCTGCATGGGATGGGGCACTGGTCAGGCTGCATGGGATGGGTCACTGGTCAGGCTGCATTGGATGGGCACTGGTCACAGCTGAGCCCTGCATTCTTTATGTAGTGCACTGCTGAGCCCTGCATTCTTTATGTAGTGCACTGCTGAGCCCTGCATTCTTTATGTAGCATGCTCCTGAGAGCTACTTAGCTCTGCATCCTTTATGTAATGCATTCCTGAACTCTACACCCTGTTTTTTTATCCATGTTATCTTCATAACATTTGGTATTCATATCTCTAAAAATTTTAAGTAGTATCTTTTTTTTTTTTTATATCTCATGGACGAAATGTGAGAAATAACGTATATATGATAAATCATTCCATAAACACATACTACATACACTGCATAGATCATTTGAGAAAAATATGCTTATAAAATAGTTTACCATTTGCCAATAAAAAATGTTCCCGGATTTAATTTTAAAAATCTGGTCACCTTAAGTTAAGAGTGATGTCATGTGACCTCCCAGAATCCTCCTCACCTCTCCAGTCAGCAGGTAGATGATCTCCAGGGTGAGGTTTAGTATCCTCTCAGTTACAAGACTCTGGTGCTTGTCCATCCTCGTTCATGTGGTCATATGCAAGTTTATCTGTAGACAGATAGTGGAGAATGCATTGCTTTGCCTCTGATCAGCTGATTTGCAAGCTCCAATTATGTGAAAGAATAGATAACCCCATCCTCTTACTATAAAAGCATATGTTCACAGCAGCCATATTGCCATTGTGTTGGAGTTCTTAGGCTCTATTCACACGTGCAAGACTTGTCATGCAACTTTGGACATCAAAGTTGCATGACAAGTCTGTCCCCATGTTTTTTAATGATAACTATTTATACTGTATATGTGGGACTTAAAGTTGCAGCAACTTTAAAGTCGTTTATGCACTACTTTGGTCCGACTTTCATGCAACTTGAGGGCGATAGACTTCAATGTTAACCCTCAAAAGTTGCATAACAGTCGTACCTGAATGTTATACAATGCAACAGTATATAAAAAGTAACTGCGCTAAACAACAAAATACAAAGCTGCAGCTAAAAAGTGGGATAACACCTAAACAAACATAGAAAAGAATAAAGCTGCGCTATATATGACCAATATATATAAAAAATATATTCACTAATATGCACACTGAAAGTGGAAAACAGAGGTAATATAAAAATAAAAAATATAGTAATTGTGCGCATAAATTAATAAAGTGCAGCACACAATAAATAAGGTACTGGAAGTCCTAAAAAACTCATACTGTATAGTGGTGAAAAATATAAAGTCCTCCACAGCAAATTAAATATAAATTTCTCCTCCACGATGCTCCTGTCAGAAGGACATACCAATGTGCTTACCAGATATCAGTATTGAATGAGCCTGATCTCAAACAGATCCTGATGGAAAAGCCAATAAGGGTAGGAGGTGACCTGGAACCGTAATTGTATAGATGTACACACATAGATCGCACTCAGACCATGAATATCATCAGCGATGTCAATCCAAGGGTTAACATGCAGGACATAAAACAGCCTCCATAGTGTATTATGTAAAATCAAAAGTTTAATAATAAAAGAAGAAAGAAACTCACATTTGCGATGATAAAATAGTACTAATTTCAAAATAAGCCGGCACAATACCCTGTCGCCCTTCCTTTCCAGGTTGTTGCATGGTGACGTCGGTCCCTACGCGTTTCGTCACAGCTGACGTCTTCCCCTTATTTATTGTGTGCTGCACTCTATTCATTTATGTGCACAATTACTATTATTTTTATTATTATTTTTATATTACCTGTTTTCCACTTTAAGTGTGCATATTAGTGAATATATTTTTTATATATATTGGTCATATATAGCGCAGCTTTATTCTTTTATACAATGCAACAGATTTTCAACAGTTGTCCATTATCACTGATCAAAGCCAAAGTCATATCCAAGTTGCACCTATCCGAAGTTGTATCAAAGATGTCTCAAAATTGCACTCCAAAGTCAGCACAACTTTGGAGTCGTACAAGCGTGAATGGAGCCTTAGGATATAACATTTACTGTAAATCTAAGTTTGTCTCACGCTTGCTAACTCAAACAGAATAAAGGAGACACTGTGTTTTCGTATTCAGTTTTGAGGTTCTTCAGTACTTATTACTGTAATTTTAACTACTACAGTTGCTAGTAGGGGGTATAATTCAGAAACTGAAGATGGAGGAGGATGGGACTGTTGTTGGTTCTTTCCACCATTTGTCCCCACCAAACAATTGAAGATAGTGCCCAAGCTGCTGCCACAAGAGTACTCTCAGCAGTGGAGACTTTATGGACACCAAATGTCTAATGATGATTTTGCTCTGGTGTTCAATGTGAAGGAGCGGGGCTATTTACATCCTTCCCAATTATTGGCTGATCTCAAACCCCATCTTATACTGAGTGGTTATCAATTTCCTCCCCCATTACAGGTTTATCTCAAAACCCTCTTACAGTGAGCAGCAGAGTCGTGGGAGGAGCTTATTAAGTGATACCAAGAAATGGGACGCAGGTGACACCATGTTGATGGTTGAACATAGCTATTATGGTGTTTATGGTAAAGATCAGAAAAATGTGACTGATCAGTGGAATGGCACTGTCTCAGATAAATCATGTACAGGTAGAAAGGCACAGGCTGACAACAAGGGACTTCTGAGGCAAAACAATATGATGGAAGGCTTACAGGTTGCTGGATGTACAATCTTTCATAATGAGAGGATTCCTGGTGGTGTGTGTGTGTGTGTGTGTGTGTGTGTGTGGGGGGGGGGGTTCTGTGACAGGCACAGACGGATCGCATTTTAGCTTAGCTGAAACTGCTAATCTCTCCCTGTCTGTCTGAGAGAAGATCCACCTGCTTTGTTTACATAAGCAGGCGGGTCTTCTCTTGGTTTCCTGGACGATCGCGGGAGAGCAGCGGCAATCGCTTCCGCTCCTTTCTGCGGCCCACCTCCTATTGTGTCTAAACAGGCGCCAAAACCACATGCACTCCAGTCAGGTAGTACTACGTGACTGGACGCAGCCGAGCCGCCCTGCCGCAATAATATTACGGCTGGCGGTTGGCAAGTGGTTACCCCACACACACAAATTAAAATGCATGAGGTCTCCCAGGAGATCAATAAGAGACCCTTCAGGTAACATAGTAGTTAAGGTTGAATAAAGATAATAGTCTATCCAGTTCAACCTGTGTAGGTGTACGTGTCAGTGATGATAATCATTTCCCATATCCCTGTATATTGTGTTCTTTGAGATGCACGTCCAAGAGTCTTTTAAAAGTATTAATACTCCCCCCATGATACCACCAATTGGGGAAGAGAGTTCCACATTCTTACCGCCCTGACAATTAAAAAACCCCTGCGCAGATTAAGGTTAAACCACTTTTCCTTCAATCTCATTGTGTGGCCCTGTGTCCTTTTACACTCCCTGAGATTGAATAGCCTTTTTTCCTATGCTGGGATCACCATTGAGGAATTTGTAAATCGCTATCATGTCCCCTCTCAGGTGTCTCTTCTCCAGCGAGAATAAATGTAATGCTTGTAGCCGCTCCTCATAATTGAGGTCCTCCTATCCTCTAATTAGTTTTGTTGCCCCTCTTTGGGCTCTCTCCAGCTCCAGCACATCCCTTCTGAGGATTGGTGACTAGAACTGGACAGAGTACTCCAGATGTGGCCGGACCAGAGTTTTATAAAGTGGTAGAATTATAGTTTTATCTCTGGAATACATCCCCTTTTTATGCATGCTAATATTCCGCCGGCTTTGGTAGCTGCAGCTTGACATTGCATGCTTTTGCTCAGTCTGTCTTTTTACTAGGACCCCCAGATCTTTCTCCATCCTTGATTCCCCAGAGGTTCCCCCCCAGTGAGTAGTTTGCTTTTATGTTTTTAGCCCTTACATTTCTCCATATTAAACCTCATTTGCCATGTAGTTGCCCACTCCATTATTTTTTTCAGATTATTCTGTAAGACTTCTATATCCTGATGTGAAGTTATTGCCCTGCTTATTTTTGTTATGTCTGCAAAAACTGAGATTGAGCTATTTATCCCATCCTCTAGTCTATATAATTTATGAATAAATTAAACAGAATTGGTCCCAGGACAGAATCTTGTGGTACCCCACTTACCACTCCAGACCAGTCAGAGTACGCATAATTGGTCACTACCCTTTGGACACACCCCTGTAACCAGTTTTCTATCCAAGAACAAACCTTATGGTCCATGCCTGCAGACCTCAGCTTGTAGATTACGTTTATGAGGAACTGTATCAAATGCCTTTGCAAAATCCAGATACACCACATCCACAGGTCTCCCCCTATCTAGATCACAGCTCACCTCCTCATAGGATGTTAACAGATTGGTCTGTCAAGAACGTTCTTTTGTGAAGCCGTGCTGATTACTACTAATGATACTGTTTTCCTCAGCAAACTCTTGGATATAGTCCCTTATCATCCCCTCCAATAATTTACCTAGTATTGATGTCAGGCTAACTGGCCTTTAGTTCCCCAGAATATGTCTCTGCCCTTTTTTGAATATTGGTACCACATTTGCTTTTCTCTAATAAGCTGGTACAGTTCCTGTCAATATGCTGTTCGCAAAGATTAGTAACAATGGTTTAGCTATAACCTGACTGAGTTCTTTAAGGACTCTTGGGTGTAAGCCATCTGGTCCTGGTGGTGATTTATTTGTGTTAAGCTTATCAAGTCTTTCCTTAATTTCACCCTCTGTTAGCCATAGCGGTATGTCCTGTGATGTGCTGCTAACTATACAGTCCTGTTCGGTATACCCCTCCTTTTCCTGTATAAAAACTGAGGAGAATCAAGCATTTAGTACAGTTGCCTTCTCTGTGTCTTCTGTAACTATCCTCCCATCATCACTAATTATGTGTGCAACATGCTCTGACCTCGCTTTTTTACTATTAATATATCTAAAGAATTCCTTGGGATTTTTTTTTACTCTCCTCTGCTATTTGTTTCTCGTAACTTTTTTAGCCGCCCTGATTTCGTTCTTACATTTCTTGTTACATTCCTTGTATTGTTGGAAAGCTGATAACGCCCCCTCCACTTTATATTTCTTAAGGGCCATTTTTTTCTCTCCAATAGGAATATTTACTTTACAGTTTAGCCACCCAGGTTTGACTTTGGTTCTTCTATATTTATTTCCCATTGGAATACACTGTGAGATACGTTTATTTAATATGTTCCTTAAGCATTCCCATTTTTCCTCCGTGATCAGTGTTTCTAGGGTTAGGCCCCATTTGATGCTCTCTAGTATTGAGCACAGTTCAGAAAAGTTTGCTCTTCTGAAGTTTAGGGTTCTTGTGCTCCTCTCATGCCTTCTTTTCCTATGATTTATGCTAAATGTGATCACCCTGTGATCGCTAGATCCCAAGTTGTCACGTATTGCCACATCTGAGATCAGACTTGGATCGTTCATAAGTAATAAATCTAGCAATGCATTCTTTCTAGTAGGAGAATCCACCAATTGAGACATGAAAATTATGAATTTTAAAGAAGACCCTATGCAAAAATAATAAAAACACTCGGGATCTTCCTAAAAAAATCCATAACAGACCCTCAATCTGAGCATGTAAATCGGCTGGCCAGGGAAGAGAGCCTGAGCATGCACCCCTCCTCCTGAACCATACCAGGCCACATATTCTGAATATGTGGAAGTATTTTGCAAGGGTAGCCCCTGACAAAGCACATTGCCCCTATGTTGATAAGGACAAGAGCCTCTTCCCATCAACCCTGGCCCAGTGATTGTGGGGGTCTGGGGGTCTTAACAAATCTGTAGTAAGGGGGTAATAAGGGGGCATGCAGATACGGCCCACCCTTGTGACCAGTACAACCATTGATAGTGGGAAGCTGTCTTGTAATAACAGAATAACCAGACAGCCAAAGTTCAGTCTGGACTTGTGTTTGAATGGAGCCCTGGACTCAACCATAACCTCTAAAATAAAGAGAATGTTCCGGCCCTGTATGTAGGAATGGGCTCAGGCGTGTTCGGTATCCCACCTGCCCGATCCCTCCAGGAAGCCGACACTGCACACGGCTAATCACAGGCAGTGAGACATTTCCCGATCCGCAGCTGCCCAGATCGGGAAATGTCTCACTGCCCATGATTAGTGGAGTGCAGTATAGACTTCCTGGCGGGAACGGGCACGTGGGCACTCGAACATGCCCGAGCCCATCTCTAGTCTCTAACATGAAGAGAATGTTCCGGCCCCATAAGTGGGGGAATGTTCAATGTTCATTCCCTAAAGGGGTTATTCTCGGTTTCTACACTATATATGTGTGTATCATCATCTGCTTGAGATAAAAGACGTCACAGTGACTATGGAGGAAGAGGACGGACATGACGGGGGGGGGGGGGGGGACGGGGTTACTGGGTGTAAATAGAAAATAAGATCTTATTACCTCCTCTGCTGCCACTTTCACCAATGTCTCCTCTCTACTTCCTCCCCACTCACCTCTCACCCGGAACTTCCTGTCTGTGCCTGACATCACTTCCTGTCTGTACCTGACATCACTTCCTGTCTGTATTCCACAGAGGCGTCCTGTCTCTGTATAAGATCACCCCATTTTGGAGCTCAGAGGAACTGCAGAAACATTTCTTAGCGTGAACAAAGCCTTGTGCTGTGTGTGTACTTTATACCTCCCTTTCTGTGTCAGAACCATTTTTGTGTTTTTTTTTTTACATACGTGTTTAAAAAAACATTCTAAGCCGGAAGATTGCATGAAAATTCCCAAAAACATTATATATTTTCTGAAAGGAGAGATCCTGGAACAGGGGTAGGCAACCTTTGAGAGATGGAGATCTACCTGGATAACATTGAAGAGATTCAAAGATCACCGAGGTGCAGCGCCCTGTTTTTTTTAAAAGAAATTAGCAAGCTACCAATAAAAAGTAAAGACAGCATTAAAAAAACCTAGAAAAATCTACTAAAATGAATGTCACTGGAAAAATATAAACTTAGACTACCTTAAAAGTTAGTTTTTGTCATGTTACATGAAGCTGTTTTATTATAATGTACTGTTTCTTTAATGCTCATATTAAGTTTGTTCTTTGTACCACTCCATAGTTTCCATGCTGGAGGTTTACCCCTCCCCCTTTTTTCTGTATCAGCCATTTTTGCTGTAAAATTCAATGTGACAAGTCCTATCTCCTAACCTGTATGGAAGAGTCGTTCTTTTACCTGTTGTAACGGCACATTCTACGGATCATACGACGAATAAACATCGCCAGATCTTCTTACATGTGAGTTGTAACTGAGTAAACTATCTGGGAAGGTGATTTGGTATGGATAATCTCACCAGGGCAATGAGCTCCATGTGCTCCTGAAAATCACATTCATAGCCTTTGCAGCCGGTCCAGAATAGTAAAACAACGCATCCAGCAGCTTATACAGAGATTGCTGTGTCACAGGACAAATCATAGTGAAGTGTAACTGTATGTATTGCATCAGAAGTCTGCATACAACCCCAGCACAGCTTGTTACAGCTCCACACAGTATACAGACACTCTTCATTGCTGCAGCCAAGCCTTTTTACTTCAGGCCATCATGAGTGGAAAGGGCTCAGTATGTGCTGAAACACCACAACATGCTCCACACAGAGAAAGCCAGGATGAGGACCCAGAGCCCAGTGCATTGACTAAACGCTCTGCAAATCCCACTTGGAAGGTTAAAGAGAACTATGAATCTATGAGAACTGAACTAGCATCCAATTTGAAGCAGATTTGGTATAAAATCCTCACCCACATTGATCTGTTTTCATGTCCCAGTCATGAGGTACTGCAACTAGAGGGCGCCATAAAGCATCTCTCTGCTTCATATGAACTGTACCAGATTACAAGCAATAAATATAAAACTGTTCTGCAAAGCAATAACACTGAGGAGTCCTTAGAGCAACTTAACAATGTCCAGCTTCTTAATGTGGAAAGAGAAAGCTTTATCCAGCGAACTAAAGCAAAGGCAGAAGCAAAATTAATGCTGCCACAGGATACTGTATCTCACAGATCTGTATCCACCAGACATTCTAAAAGTTCCTCTAGATCCCGAAGTTTAAGGCACTTAAAGCTAAGTGAACAGCTTATAAATGCCCATGCCGAAGCAGAGGCTATCAAAGTACAGGCTGCATATGCAAAAAAGAGAGCAGGAATGGAAGCTGAGTCTGCAGCAATGGAGGCTGAGGCTGCAGCAATGGAAGCTGAGGCAACACGTCAAAGGGCAGCAATGGAAGCCGAAGCAAGAGCAATGCAAGCTGAGGCAGCATCTAAAGCAGCACGTAAAAAGGCAGCAATGGAAGCTCAGACAGCACGTCAAAGGGCAGCAATGGAAGTTTTAAAGGAACAGAGCAAGTACGAGGCAGCTGCAGCAAAATTAAAGGTTTTGGTACAAGCCATCGGTGCTGATGAAAATGCTAGTGAAAGGGTCAGCGTCAAAGCAGATGTGGAAGATCCTTTTGAACGCACAAAGAACTATGTTCTAAACCACAGCAGTGAACACTCAATTGCCTCCATGCTTCACGACAATGCAAGGATCTCACCACACCACCAGGTAAAAGCTGTTCCAGCAACTTCCTACACATAAAACCACCCCAGTGCATCTCCCGACTGTCATGCTGATTCTACATATGTCACAGAATGGCACACTAATCTGCAAGCAAGTTACCAACCTCCTGCTAACAGTACTATTCCTGACTTTAACCCAGCAACACAGCTGAACGCCCTTGCTGATCCATACCTTCCCACGTCTTTTTGCAGCTATACCATAAACAATGCAATCCGCAACATTCAACCAGCAACCTCCTACATAAAGTCAGAGGCAACTGATACAGCAGAATTCGTAAAGTATATACTTCGACGTGAGCTCACCAAGTCAGGCCTATTAAGCTTCGATGACCATCCTGAGAACTACATAAGCTGGAAAGCCGCTTTCAAAACCACAATAGGTGATCTTGGTATTACTGCTGCTGAGGAGCTGGATCTGCTGATCAGTTGGCTTGGCCCTCAATCTAAAGAACGTGTCAAGTGCCTCAGGTCAGTCTACATTGACAATCAAGCTGCAGGTCTCACCACTGCATGGGAGCGTCTAGAACAGAGTTATGGTAGTCCGGAAGCCATAGAGAATGCATTGCTCAAACGATTGGACAATTTCCCTACGATATCCGGTAAGGACAATAAAGAGTTCCAGAGACACAGTGACCTTCTTCTCGAAGTCCAGCTTGCCAAAACCGACCCTAAACTACCTGGCCTCAGTTACTTGGACACTGTTCGAGGAGTTAACCCTATCGTTCACAAGCTTCCGTATGGCCTACGAGAAAAGTGGATCCAAATTGGGTCATCATACAAACGGGAACACAAGGTTTCCTTTCCCCCGTTCTCCCACTTCTGCGATTTTGTCAGACATTGCAGACACCAAGAATGATCCTAGTTTTGCATTCAATGAGCCCAGTACTTCCTCGCTTAAAGGTGACAATCTACACATCAGCTACAGGAACCGTAGAGGTTCGGTGTCCGTCAAGAAGACAGACATTATTCCCACTTCCACCTCAGCTCCTGTCTCAAAAAAGAGTGGCAAGATCGAAAACCCAAACCGATTATGCCCTATCCACAAGAAGCCATATCCCCTCAAAAAATGTATCGGCTTTAGGAAGAAGCCCCTACAAGAACTAAAGGAACTCCTAAAGACTTTTGGGGTATGTTATAGATGCTTTGCTTCCACTGAGCACTTTGCCAAGGAATGTAAAACCCCTATCAAGTGCATAGAGTGTGGTTCTGAGGACCATGTGCAAGCTCTCCATCCACTTGGGTCCACTCCTTCACAACCTGCAAATCTTTCTCCTGGGCCAAATCGCGGCGGGGAGAGCACAGATCAGGTACCCAATTCTACCATGATATTTTCCTCATGCACTGACGTCTGTGGGGAAGGCCACTGTGACAAGTCTTGTGCTAAAATATGCCTAGTGAATGTTCACCACAAGGATCAACCAGGAAAGATTTTATAGTTGTATGCTATCTTAGACGATCAAAGCAATCGGTCACTTGCCCGATCTGAACTGTTGCTCTATTCTGCATAAAATGAAAGGTTCACCCTTACACCTTAGGCACTTGTAGTGGCACCACAGAGGTCTTTGGAAGAAGGGCCCATGGATTTATTGTGTCTTCTCTAGGAGGTAACTTACAATTACCCTTACCCACACTCGTAGAATGCAACCAAATTCCAGCCAACAAAGAAGAAATACCTACACCAGAAGTCGCCTTCTACCCCCCTCACCTAAAGTCAATAGCAAGCGAAATCCCACCGCTTGACAAAGATGCTAAAATCCTTCTTCTGCTGGGAAGATATATTCTGAGGGTCCACAAGGTGCATAGGCAGGTCAGTGGACCCCCAGATGCTCCATTTGCTCAGCACCTGGACTTAGGCTGGGTCATCATAGGCAATGTCTGTATAGGCAAAATGAAAAGGCCTACTAACATTTCTTCATTCAAGACAAATGTATTGCCAAATGGTCGTAATACTCACTTTGAGCCATGCCCACATAACTACTGGGTAAGAGAGCAGGTAACTAGCTGCAAGTTGCAACATGGCAACACAAACCTTTCCCGCACCTGCGATAACAGTTTTGGCTCTACAGTTTTCAATACAAGCAGTGAAGATGACATGTTAGCTCCTTCGGTAGAAGACAAGGAATTCCTCAAAGTAATGGACAATGAGTTCTTTCAGGAAGATTCCAATAGTTGGGTAGCACCCCTACCCTTTCACCTCCCGAGAGAGAAGCTACCGAACAATCTACATCAAGCCATTAAAAGATTCTACTCCTTAAAGCATACTTTAAGCAAGAAACCAGGGATGGAAAGACATTTTGTGGACTTTATCCAGAATATCTTTGATAGAGGTCATGCCGAACCCGCACCTCCACTGAAAGAAGGAGAAGAATGCTGGTACCTCCCTTCCTTCGGTGTGTATCACCCACGAAAACCAGACCAAATCAGAGTTGTCTTTGACTCCAGTGCCCAACACGAAGGCATCTCTCTTAACGACATGCTCCTCACAGGGCCCAACTTGAACAACAGCCTGATTGGAGTCTTAATTTGCTTTAGACAAGAACCTGTAGCAGTGATGGCTGACATTCAACAAATGTTCCACTGCTTCATCGTCAAGGAAGACAACAGGAACTACCTCAGGTTTCTATGGCACAAAGACAACGACATCAACAAAGAGGTCATTAAGTACCGAATGAGGGTGCATGTCTTTGGGAACAGCCCTTCCCCAGCTGTAGCAATTTATGGACTAAGAAAGACAGCCCAGCTCAGAGAAGCTGAGTATGGATCCGACGCTCGTCAATTCGTTGAAAGGAACTTTTATGTAGACGGCGGGCTCAAATCCTTTCCAACTGCTAAAGAAGCAATTGATCTTCTCACCAGAACAAAGGAGATGCTATTTGTAGCAAACTTGAGACTTCACAAGATTAAATCTAACAACCAAGAGTTAATGAATGCATTTCCTCTGAGGACTATGCTGCCAGTGTGAAAGACCTTAACCTTGACCTTGGGTCAGACACGCCTCCTATGCAGAGAAGTCTAGGTCTGCTGTGGAACATCAAAGAAGACACATTCACCTTTCAAGTGTCTACCTGTGACAAGCCTTTTACCAAGAGAGGAGTCTTGTCCACAGTGAACAGCATCTACGACCCACTGGGATTTATAGCCCCAGTCACCACCCAAGGCAAGATGCTTTTAAGACAGCTTACTACTGATAACATAGATTGGGATACTCTGTTACCTATTGAGAAACAACAAAGATGGGAGAAATCGAGAGGTTCTCTGAAGTCACTAGAACAGCTTCAAATCCCACGTTGCTATGCCCCAGTCTCCATTTCAGCTGCTAACCAGAGGGAAACCCATATTTTCTCAGACGCATCAGTTGAAGCTATTGCTGCAGTGGCCTATTTGAAGACCTCAGGGGTCTTCATGGCTGCTTGTGGCTGTCACCTGCAAGATTTCTTTGTGAGAACTCCTACTCAATTTCCACTGACGTTACCTATGAACTGGTTCATCCTGATGATGATAAAGAAATCAGGTCTATGAACACCACACTGCATACCTCTGCGAGTTCAGAACCTGAACTCAAGTCACATCGTTTTGAACGTTTTTCTACCTGGTCATCAGCTGTTAGGGCTATTGCTTATTTGATTCACATTGCTCATTGTTTTAAAAGAAGCTCAACATCAGAGTGTCATGGCTGGCACATCTGTACCAACCATCCTACCGCAATGGAAATTGAGCATGCGGAAAGGGTTATCATTCGCTGTGTACAGCAAGAAGTGTACATGGAAGAATTCCACAGATTCAAAGGTGGAATACCTTTATCAAAGGGTTCTTCACTATTCAATCTGAACCCTGTGGTCAATGACAATCAGTTGCTGCAAGTTGGAGGCCGAATAGAGAAATCTGACCTGTGCAGCAAGGAACAAAACCCTGTTATCATACCAGGTCAGCCCCACATTGCCACTCTTCTAATCCGGCACCATCATGAACTAATGCAACACCAAGGTCGACAATTTACAGAAGGCGCTATTAGGTCAGCTGGCTTGTGGATTGTTGGAATGAAGAGATGTGTTTCTTCCCTGATTTTCAAATGCGTCAAGTTAAGAGGTAGACACCAATTACAACAAATGGCAAGCCTGCCAGCTGATCGTTTAAGTACAGATCCACCTTTCACCTACGTTGGAGTTGACGTTTTCGGTCCTTGGACTGTGGTAACTCGAAAGACTCGTGGTGGAGCAGCCAATAGCAAGAGGTGGACTGTGTTGTTTACTTGTCTCAGCATACGAGCCGTACATATTGAGGTGATCGAGTCAATGGATTCTTCTTGTTAACGCTTTACGAAGATTCTTCTCCATCCGAGGACCCGTCAAGCAGCTAAGATCCGACTGTGGTATTAACTTCGTTGGAGCCTGTAAAGAACTTCAACTAGACAATTTCTTAGCAAACAATGGATGTACTTGGGTGTTTAATCCACCACATTCTTCACATATGGGAGGATCCTTGGAGCGAATGATTGGAATCGCTTGAAGAATTCCTGATTCTGTGTTACAGGACCACAAGTCTTCCCTATTGACTCATGAGACTTTGAGTACCTTTCTCTCGGAAGTTTCCGCCATCATTAATGCAAGGCCTCTAGTACCAGTATCTTCTGATCCTGATTCCCCAGTGATTCTTAGCCCAGCCACACTCCTTACTCAGAAAGTTGGGACTACTGTGATAACTTCTGCTGAGATCGACCCTAAGGATATCTATAGGCGTCAATGGAAACAGGTGCAACACCTAGCTAACGTGTTTTGGCACCGCTGTAGAAAGGAGTACCTACATATCCTTCAAAGCCGTTCCAAATGGCAAACACCCAAGCCCAACCTCAAAGTAGGCAACCTTGTTCTTCTGAAAGATAGAGAAGTCTGTCGCAATGAGTGGCCTATGGGTCTTGTAACAAGTGTGATGCCCAGCGATGATGGGAAAGTTCGGAAGGTTGAGATTAAGATAACCAAAGGAGGTTCTGCTCAAACTTTCTCACGACCAATCACAGAATTGGTACTTCTTCTCCCAAGTGAGTGACTTATGCAAGAGTACCAGGCTGTACCATGCCATGGCGGGGCGAATACAACTAATAACTGCTTACTATGCCACTGTTGAAGTTCCACAGCTATTAACTGTAGACTACAGAACTTTGCCATCTGTTATTGGACTTCATGTTTGGTTGTTCGTTCACTGCATACCTTCTTGTTTTGTAGGTATCTCGTATTTGTGGTTTACACACCAGTATTATTTTCTAATGTCTTCTTCACTTACAGGTTCAAGTTGGACTTTTGACATTTGGACTTATCTTTATATTTTCTATATTATATTATATTATATTATATCTTTATATCTTTTTATTTAATAGGTTTTGAAATCTAAAGATTTTAGACGGGGAGCGTCATGTTACATGAAGCTGTTTTATTATAATGTACTGTTTCTTTAATGCTCATATTAAGTTTGTCCTTTGTACCACTCCATAGTTTCCATGCTGGAGGTTTTACCCTCCCCTTTTTTCTGTATCAGCCATTTTTGCTGTAAAACTCAATGTGATAAGTACTATCTCCTAACCTGTATGGAAGAATCGTTCTTTTACCTGTTGTAACTGCACATTCTACGGATCATACGACGAATAAACATCGCCAGATCTTCTTACATTGGAGTTGTGACTGAGTAAACTATCTGGGAAGGTGATTTGGTATGGATAATCTCACCAGGGCAATGAGCTCCATGTGCTCCTGAAAATCACATTCATAGCCTTTGCAGCCGGTCCAGAATAGTTTCAGTGAGAAACTTGGCATTCACTTTTATTCACAATTTCTCATGTCACTCCCACAAATCTGATGCTGGAGTCCGTCATGAAGGCAGAACATCTGGTACTACAGGCTGATTTTTTTGACTAGTTTCAGGCCAGGATATTTGCTCTGATTTCTGGCCAGTGCAAGTAGTAAGTAGGGCAGCATCCAGGGCTCAGTAGGATGTAGGACAGCATCCAGGGCTCAGTAGGATGTAGGGCAGAGTAGAGAGGTCAGTAGGATGTAGGGCCAGGGCTCAGTAGGATGTAGAGCAGTGTACAGAGTTCAGTAGTATGTAGGGCAGTGTACAGAGGTCAGTAGATTGTAGGGTGGTGTACAGAGGTCAGTAGTATGTAGAGCAGTGCACAGCATACTTGCCAACTGTCCCTTTTTTCCTGGGACAGTCCCTGCAAATAGGAGCCTGACCCAAGTAATTTATATTGTCCCTGGAAGCGCCTGTTAATCGGACTGCCCATAAATGTTATGCAGAAGTAGTGCAGCGGAATGGGAGACTTATTCCAACTCTGCTACTGTGGCCTTAAATTTGAAATTCCCTTTTTAATTTCCTGTAATTCTCTCTATATTGAGTAGACTCTATAATCTGATAAGTAGGCAAGATTTATTATGCAGAGTGGGCGGAGCTTCAGGGAAGAGGGTGTGGTAATTGATAGCTGTGCTGCAAAGTGTCCCTGTAACATTTTTTTAAATGTTGGCAACTATGGTACAGAGGTCTGTAGTATGTAGAGCAGTGTACAGAGGTCAGTAGGATGTAGGACAGTGTACAGAGGTCAGTAAGATGCAGGGCAGTGTACAGAGGTCAGTAGTATGTAGGGCAGTGTACAGAGGTCAGTAGGATGTAGGGCAGTGTACAGAGGTCAGTAGTATGTAGGGCAGTGTACAGAGGTCAGTAGTATGTAGGGCAGTGTACAGAGGTCAGTAGGATGTAGAGCAGTGTACAGAGGTCAGTAGTATGTAGGGCAGTGTACAGAGGTCAGTAGTATGTAGAGCAGTGTACAGAGGTCAGTAGGATGTAGGGCAGTGTACAGAGGTCAGTAGGATGTAGAGCAGTGTACAGAGGTCAGTATTATGTAGGGCAGTGTACAGAGGTCAGTAGTATATAGGGCAGTGTACAGAGGTCAGTAGTATGTAGGGCAGTGTACAGAGGTCAGTAGTATGTAGGGCAGTGTACAGAGGTCAGTAGGATGTAGAGCAGTGTACAGAGAACAGTAGTATGTAGGGCAGTGTACAGAGGTCAGTAGAAGGTAGGGCAGTGTACAGAGGTCTGTAGTATGTAGAGCAGTGTACAGAGGTCAGTAGTATGTAGGGCAGTGTACAGAGGTCAGTAGTATGTAGGGCAGTGTACAGAGATCAGTAGTATGTAGGGCAGTGTACAGAGGTCAGTAGTATGTAGAGCAGTGTACAGAGGTCAGTAGTATGTAGGGCAGTGTACAGAGATCAGTAGTATGTAGGGCAGTGTACAGAGGTCAGTAGCATGTAGGGCAGTGTACAGAGGTCAGTAGCATGTAGGGCAGTGTACAGAGAACAGTAGTATGTAGGGCAGTGTACAGAGGTCAGTAGAAGGTAGGGCAGTGTACAGAGGTCAGTAGGATGTAGAGCAGTGTACAGAGGTCAGTAGGATGTAGGGCAGTGTACAGAGGTCAGTAGAATGTAGGGCAGTGTACAGAGGTCAGTAGAATGTAGGGCAGTGTACAGAGGTCAGTAGTATGTAGGGCAGTGTACAGAGAACAGTAGTATGTAGGGCAGTGTACAGAGGTCAGTAGAAGGTAGGGCAGTGTACAGAGGTCAGTAGGATGTAGAGCAGTGTACAGAGGTCAGTAGGATGTAGGGCAGTGTACAGAGGTCAGTAGAATGTAGGGCAGTGTACAGAGGTCAGTAGAATGTAGGGCAGTGTACAGAGGTCAGTGGTGTGTAGGGCAGCGTCCAGGGCTCAGTGGGATGTGAGGCAGTGAACACAGCTCTCTAGTAGGTAGGGCAGTGTCAAGGGCTCAGTAGGATGTAGGGCAGTATACAAAGGTCAGTAGTATGTAGGGCAGTGTACAGGGATCAGTAGGGTGTAGAGCAGTGCACAGAGGTCAGTAGTATATAAGACAGTGTACAGAGGTCAATAGGATTTAGGGCAGTGTACAGAGGTCAGTAGTATGTAGGGCAGTGTACAGAGGTCAGTAGTAGGTAGGGCAGTGTACAGAGGTCTGTAGGATATAGGGCAGTGTACAGAGGCCAGTCGTATGTAGGGAAGTGTACAGAGGTCTGTAGGATGTAGGGCAGTGTACAGAGGTCAGTAGGATGTTGGGCAGTGTACAGAGGTCAGTTGTAGGTAGGGCAGTGTACAGAGGTCAGTAGTAGGTAGGGCAGTGTACAGAGGTCAGTAGTAGGTAGGGCAGTGTATATAAGTCAGCAGTATATATAGTAGGGGTCAGGAGGGCCTGGTACAGGGTGGTTAGGAGGGTACAGTACAGGGGAGTCAGGAGGGCACAGTGGAGGGGGCTCAGGAGAGTATGGTACTGAGTCATATGGAGGTCATAGTACAGGGAGATATGGAGGGCTGGGGTCTCAAGTGGGCATGGCACAGGGGGGACAGAAGGATATGGTTTTAAGAAGATCAGGAGTGCTGGGGTGTCAAGAGTGCATTGTACTGGAGGGTCAGGAGATCTGGAGTGTCAGGGGGTTATGGTATTGGGGGGGTCAGAAGGGAATGATACTGTGGTGTCAGGAGAGCATGGTGCTGGGACATCAGGAGGGCTGGGGTGTCAGGAAGACTGGAGTGTTAGCAGGGCGCAGGGAAGGTGCAGTGGCGTTGATCCCTGCTGGCAATCCTCTCATCTTCCCATATGTTATCTTTGGACCGGGGAGAAGGGCCAATGGTGATAAGTGAGCAATATCCATAGGAGGAGCTGGGGCTTGTTCGGAGAAAAACCCAAACCGGAACCCGCCTTAGCTATTTAAATGCCCCGCAGCCCCACATATACAAGGGGTGGGGACTGCCTCTGCAGCTTGGGATTGGATGAGTGTGCGCATGCGCCTCTGTGGAGCAAGGACCAGGCTGGCAACAGTGGGACATCTTCATAGTCTACCCGTCACTTGTTGATGGGTAGCCGGTCATTGACAGGTTGATGACCCCAGCCCTAGAGAGTAAACTTGTGGATTTTTATTGTTGCATTATATTAGGTCTAGGAAAAGCAAAGGTTTTGTAAAAAATACACTAAAGTTATTTTAGGGCACATAAATGCAATAAATTACCCAAAAGTGCCTGGACAAAGACTCCACCCTGGACCTTTCCTGGGAGTGGCTGCAGATTGGTGGGGAGTGAGAAGGGCAGAGGGAGCCAGTGCCTATGAGAGATGAAAACCCCTCAGTGGAGCACATGCCTGTCTATTACCTCCTCTTGTGTGTCCCTTTCCTTTCCATCGTAAGCCTGGTTGTGGAGGAGGATGCCAATTGTCACTTATTTGTGGTCTATACTGTGAGCCTCTCAGTCCAGGATTTCCAGACAGCCAACTGGCCCACCCATCCATCAAGCCATGCACAAGCTATCCCACTCAGTTGTCTAGCCCAGGTTCAGTTAACCCACCTTGCTGTCAAGCCCAGGCTCAACTAACCCATCCAAGTTGTTCAAATCCAGCTAGCGCACCACACATTGAAACCCAGTTAGCAAACATAGCTGTCAAGGCCAGGCCAGGCTAACCCACTTAGCTGTTAGGCCTAGGCCCAGCTGACCCACTCAGCTGTTAAGCTCAGGTGCACTTAGTCCATTTCTAGTCTAGTCCATTTACCAGTAAGGCCCCTTTCACACATACGGTCCGTTCAGTTCATCAGTTCAGTCACGTCAAAATGTATCAGTTTTCCATCCGTTTTTCGTCAGTTGTCATCCGTTTTTCGTCAGTTGTTATCCGTTTTTCATCCGTTGTCATCCGTTTGTCATCCATTTTTCGTCCGATCCGTTTTTTTTGACAGATGAAAAATAGGGCATTCATCCATTCAAAAAAACGGACATTGACGGAAGCGGATGAAAATGGATGTTCACTGATGATCATCCGTTGTCATCCGTTTTTAGATAGAGATACATTGATGTCCGTTTTTCATCTGTCAACGGATGGATGAAAAACGGACAAACGGACAGCATGTGTGAAAGGGGCCTTAAAACTAAGGCACCTCACCTCAAATCATCTATCATGCTTGCAGCAACATAAACCAAGGTTCCAGCCTGTCTCCACCATCGGGAGCTCTGGGTAAGGTCAGCTGTCACTTAGACTCCACGCCTGGAGAGTTACCTGCCAGGGGATGCCATAACAGTAAGATCCAGCCATGTATTTAGATAACAGAGACAGTGCTCCACTTGCAGAGCTCACAAACAGATCTCAGAGCTAAAGATTTTTCCAACTAGAGAATCTTATCCAATTACTTTCAAGTCCTCCTGCTTTTAATGTTGCTCATCCTTCTGGCTCAGCTTCATCTGGTGTCCCTGAGCACATGGTTCCCTTCGAGGTTGGTTTTCTGGAGATTGCAGCCAATATAGTCTTTTGCAGCATTTGCATGGGTTTTTGTGTTTTTTATTTTTGGAGGACTTGTATAGGGTTGAGGGAAGTGGCGGGATACTACAAAGATAAGAACTATGTACAACTTGAGGACTTGGTAACTGAGAAAGCTATAATGAAGTGTGGGCTTGAAACAAACAGGAGACTTTAGCCTAAAGTAGAACTTTAGGCAAAACTTTTTCCTGGTGCCTCCATGGCAGCATACAAATGATAGAGCTCCGCCTCGACTCCTCCCTCAGGACTAGTGCATAGCATAAAAGACAAGAAGGTCCCTTCCCCCAGCATTCTCCTTTTTTTCCTCATACCTCTGGAACTGGTGAAGAGTTAGCAGTATGTCCCTACCTCTGCCTTACTTAGTTTGGCAGCTTCCGCTGGGTTCAGCCTCTCCCAGACGCAGTCCCTGCTCTTGGGTCGCTCATAGCACTAATAAGGCAGGGAACCCCTTCTGTGGATCTTTTGGGGTCAAAGCAGAGTTTCCTCATAGGAACGCAGTCTGCAGTTTCTGGAAAATTATGGATGAGTCGTTTCTGCAAAACAGCTGGGTCAGGTTTTCCCTTTATTCTATCATTTATTATAAATGTCATTGTTTTTCCTGAGGATGATGTGTGTATTATCTGTATCTTGTTTTGTTTCTTTCCCCTTTTTTTATATTGGTATGAGTAGGTAGATTTAATGTATTTTTTCCCCAGCAGGGTTACCTGTTCCCCAGCAGGGTTACCTGGTATTTGCATTGTGCAGGGGGATGCCGGTCCTTCTTCCTCGGCGGCGGTGTTTGTTGCGGCGAGCAGGAGCGTGTGCGCGCTCCTCGGCGTCCTCGTGGAGCGGCGTCGGGTGCGGGCGCATGCGCGGTAGAGCGGAACGTCACCAGCAGTGGGAGGATGCAGGCGCTCATTGCGTGGAGCCGCGGGAGGCACGGCGCGTGCGCGGGCGCATGCGCAGTGGCATTTCCAACACCGGGCGGCCATATTGGGTAAGGGAAAGCGATACTCGCTTTCCCTTACAATTAGGTTAATTAAAAACAGCAGTTTCCTCCAGTGGCCCTCCCTATGTCTCCTAAATAAAGGCATATATAAGGAGGCAGTTGAATTAAGTGTGTGGAGCTGCCTCTATCAAGAAGCCCTGCAATTGCTCCTTTACCGGCCCTTAGGTACAGCAGTTCTACTTTTAAACATTTGCATTTTTTTCTGGGATTATGTAATTTGTATACAGATGTGTATATGTGCGTGCTAAAGGGAGGGTTGTATGTATATATATATGTATATATATATGTATGTGTATGTATGCGTATATCTGTCTCGTCTAGATCTAAAAGCTTTTTTTCTCTCTCTCCTTTCTTTTCCTGTTATCTTAAAAAAAAAAAAAAAATGGGGTTTTTCCTCTCTCTCTTTCCCTTTTAGCTGACCCTGCTGTTTGTAAGCCATCATGAGTCACTCATCCCATGCAAAAGATCCTCACACTTCTGATAGGTATGGGACCAACTTTACGTGAGTATTAAAAAAAAAAAAAAAAAAAGAGAGAGCATGTGCCTTTGAGTGATGGGAATTTTCCCTCTCTCACCAGCCCTGCCCATTCCAAGAGATCGGAGAAATCTTCAAGACATCGAGATGACGAGAGTCCATATAGATCCCGATCCTCACATCATAGATCTGGAAGATCAAGGTCAAGATCAAGGAGGCGGAACTATTCCCCATCTCCCCCTCCTCATTCTTCCAGGAAAAAATGCTGGGCTTGTGGCGCAAATCCCCTCCCGGATAAATTAGTCTGCAAGGACTGCTTAAGAGATTATGCGGCCAATCGGGAGCAGGAAAGCAAACAAGTAGTAGACTTGATCAAACGGACGGTTAAGGATTCAATTTCAGAGCTATCATTGGCTCCGACCCAATCTGTTTCCGAACCTTCTGCTCATGTTCCAGATACCGAAAGGCCCGGTCCCTCTGCAACTATTACTCCTTTACATCCGGTAGAGCATCCAGCCAGGGAGTCAGACTCGGAGGGATCTTCAGATGAAGAGGATCTATCTGGGTTCCAGTATACCTTGGTTCAGCCCTTCATTCAGGCGGTCAAAAAAGCTATTGCCTGGGAGGAGGTAGAAGATCCCACTCCTCAAAAATCCAAATCCTATTTTCCATTCCTGAAAAGGAAACAGATCTATTTCCCTTTAATGGGAGAAATTAAGGAGGTCATTGATAATGAATGGCAGAAAACAGATAAGAAGTTTTCGGTGGGACGTATGAACAAGCTATACCCTTTGGCTGAACAGGATATGCATTCCTTAACCTCTATGCCAGTTGTAGATGCAGCAGTGGTCCGCCTGGCAAAGAACGTTACATTACCTATGGAGGACTCTACTTCCTTCAAGGACCCTTTAGACAGAAGGATTGACTCGGATCTACGAAAATCTTATCTGGCAGCAGGTGCAGCTTGCAGACCAGCAATTGCCCTCACCTCAGTTTCCACTGCTATTAGGTATTGGACAGGAAACGTCGAGACTGCCTTACGTCAGGACGTCCCAAAGGAGGACATAATCAAAGCCCTGGAAGAGCTCAAGATTTCGGCAGATTTTGTAGGAGAAGCGGCAATTGATACCATCCGATGCTCAGCCAGAGCTATGCTCCATTCTGTGATGGCAAAAAGAGCTTTATGGCTTAAACCATGGATAGCCGATCCTGCATCCAAACAGAACTGGTGCAAGATTCCATTTGATGGGAAAAATTTGTTTGGGGAACAACTAAATACAGCCATCTCGAGAGTGTCGGGCGGAAAATCGGGCATGCTTCCACAAGACAGAAGGGCTCGCAAGTCAAGGCCATTTACAGCAAGATTCCGTCCATCTAATGTGCGGGATTACAGACAGCCAAAACAGGCCAGAGAGGGCAGGAGACCCTGGAGAGGCACTCAAGCTTCCTTCCTAAATTCCAGAAAAAATAAAGTCCTTACCGCTCCCCAAGAGGCGCCAAAACCTTTTTGACGCCAACTTAGCCTTGTCCCTTCCAGTGGGGGCCAGGCTAAAACAATTTTTTCCAATCTGGGCAAGCCGCTGCCAGGATCCTTGGGTTCTATCGACTATTCGTTGGGGCCATTTTTGGAGTTTTTTGGGTCATCCTCCTCCAGATTCATTCCAACAGACAACGTGGCCGACCTCCCATCAAAAGGCACAAGCACTGTCTCATTTCCTGTCATCTCTCCAGCTTCAGAAAGCAGCAGTTCCTGTTCCCTCGGAAGAGCGCTTCAAGGGATTCTATTCTACCCTTTTTTTGGTCCCAAAGAAAACAGGAGGTTGGAGACCTGTTATAGACCTAAAAAAGCTAAATCGACACATTCTTCTCGAAAAGTTCAAAATGGAGTCCCTGCAAACGATTATCCATGCCATCCAGCCAGGGGACTGGATGATCTCTATAGATCTGCAGGATGCGTATTTGCATGTCCCAATTCTCCCCTCTTTCCAAAAATACCTGAGAGTCGCAGTGGGACAATTGCACCTCCAATTCCAAGCCCTTCCCTTCGGCTTGTCCACCTCTCCACGAGTTTTCACAAAGATACTGATCTCGTCCCTCGCTCCACTTCGAGAAAGAGGTCTAAGAGTCTACCACTATTTAGACGATATCTTGCTTCTGGCCTCCAACCCAGACCAGCTCATAGTCCACAAGGAAATGTTAATGCAGGAATTAACGGAAATGGGATGGTTGATAAACCTACAGAAGAGCCAGTTAATACCTACTCAAGAGATGATTTATCTGGGCGCCTTATTCAACACGAAACAAAGTTCAGTTTCGTTGCCTCCTCAGAAGAGGGAAGCCATTATTCAGAAAATGATCCAAGTTCGGCGGTGTTCTTTCCTGACAGCATCTCAATGCATGAGTCTAATAGGCACTATGTCGGCCTGCATCCCTTTAGTCCCCTGGTCTCATTGGCATCTGAGGCATTTCCAAGTAGCCTTTCTGGCACAGTGGAAGAGACTACATCTTTCCCAAAAGATCAGTCTGTCAGCATCAACAATCAGAAGCCTACACTGGTGGACAGACGCAACAAATCTTTCCAAATCGCATCACCTCGGCTCTTCCTCATGGATCACAATTACGTCCGATGCCAGCGGACAGGGCTGGGGAGCCCATTGCGGGGAGACAAGGGTACAGGGAAGGTGGCCTTTCCCTACCAACGGGATTGTGTCGAATATCCTAGAAATCAGAGCGGCTTTTCAAGCATTGTTAGCCTTGACTTCCATCATCAAGGGTCAGAGAGTGTTACTGCGTCTGGACAACAGGGCAGCAGTGTCTTATCTCCAGAGACAAGGGGGCACACACAGCAGATCCCTTCTCAGGGAAGTGGAGCCAATACTCTTATGGGCAGAGAAGAATCTCCTCGGCCTGAAAGCTGTGTATCTTCCAGGCACTTTGAATATGGAAGCAGATATGCTGTCCAGGAACTTCACGGACAGCAACGAGTGGTCTCTACACCCCCACATCTTCCAGCAGATAGTCAATCTCTGGGACTATCCTCAGGTAGATTTGTTTGCCTCTCCGAGCAACAACAAGTTGACCCGTTTCTTTTCCCGCTTTCCTCACCCATCGGCCGAAGCAGTGGACGCTCTGGTATGCCCATGGGTCTTCAAGACGGCTTATGCCTTTCCACCTCGCCCACTGATTGCGAGTTTTCTCTCAAGACTTCTGAAGGAAGAAGTCCAAGTCTTGGCAATACTACCCTATTGGCCGAAGAGACCATGGTTCCCTCTAGCCATGTATCTCAGCCTGGAACCGCCGACGAGGATCCCCTCCTTTCCTCACCTGTTGTCCCAAGGCAGGATGTTTCACCCGAATCCCCACAAGCTGGACCTTCGGGTTTGGAAACTGAAAGGGAGAGGTTTAAAAACCTAGGATGCTCCACAGAGGTCATCGCTACCCTTCTAGGAGCGAGAAAACCTTCCACAAACACAGTATACAATAAAATCTGGAACAAGTTTCAAACCTTTGCTTCTGGAAAAGGATTCAACCCGGTCTCTCCTTCTACGATTGACGTCCTCAGTTTTTTACAGACGGGTCTAGATTTGGGTCTTAGTCTGAGCTCCCTAAAGGTTCAGGTAGCAGCAATATCGGCCGCATCCAATAGAAGGTGGGCAGAAGACCCCTTAGTAGTGACCTTTCTGAGAGGAGTATTAAAAATCCGCCCTCCGGCCAGGCGCTCCTTTCCAAAATGGGATCTTTCATTCGTTTTGGAGGTCCTCTCAGATCAGCCGTTTGCCCCAGTAGAGCAAATTTCACTTTGGAATCTTACATTAAAAACGGTCTTCCTCTTAGCCATAACATCTGGAAAGAGAATTTCGGAACTCCACTCACTAGGAATTGGTGAGGAACACATTTCCTTTTTCCCGGATAGGGTGGAACTCCATCCGATTCATGGCTTTGTCCCCAAAGTGGCGTCATCAGCTTTCCTAAGAGAACCCTGGGCATTGCCAGTTTTTACTGACATGGATTCCGATACTTGCCATGAATTAGACATCGCCAGAGTGCTGAAAGCCTACTTGGCTGCCACCGAATCTTTTAGGATATCGGAAAGACTATTCATCATCCCTCACGGGAAAAATAGAGGGAAAGATGCCACTAGTAGAACTCTAGCCTCCTGGATAGTGAAGCTAATCAAAAAAACGTACATATCCAAGAAGTTGGTGCCTCCAACACAGGTGAAAGCTCATTCCACGAGGGCTGTAGCAGCATCTTGGGCAGCTAGGGCCAACGTCTCCTTGGAGACGGTATGCAGGGCAGCATCCTGGTCTTCTTGCCATACTTTCATCAGGCATTACAGAATTGATCCAGGATCCCTTTCAACTGTAAACTTTGGAAGGAAGGCACTAAGCTTAGCCATGTCCTCTGTCTGAATAAAATTTATTTTTTGTGTGTGCATTATCCCACCCGTGTCAGCTATTTATTTATCATTTGTATGCTGCCATGGAGGCACCAGGAAAGCGGGAAATTGTATCATACTTACCGTAATTTCCCTTTCCTGGTGCCAATCCATGGCAGCATACGCTCCCACCCTCGGTATTCTAAATTACAGGAGAATGCTGGGGGAAGGGACCTTCTTGTCTTTTATGCTATGCACTAGTCCTGAGGGAGGAGTCGAGGCGGAGCTCTATCATTTGTATGCTGCCATGGATTGGCACCAGGAAAGGGAAATTACGGTAAGTATGATACAATTTCCCGCTTTTTTTTCTTTTGGATAGAGCAAGGGAGGGTTATAACCCTGTCACATTGTTTTTCACCATCTGTGTCCCATTGCAGAGATTTCCCTTCACTTCCTGTCCCATACCCAAACAGGAAGTGACATGAAATCCTGGAAAATTAAGGGAATTCCTTGGGGACTCCCAGGTCATTAGAACTAGTGTCCCCATTGGTATATCTCCCCTTATTAGTTTTCTGGGGACAACTCAAAATTGGTATTTTCCTTTACTTTCAATGATAATGGTAAACAGGACAAACAGAGAAGGGGAATCTCCTTAACAGGGGGCACAGACAGAAATAAAAACTGACAGGGGTTCTAATCCACTCTATCCAAAACTAACAAAAATACGTTTTCTCCTCAGTTATTCTTTAACCACTTTACCACCAGAGGATTTTCCTGCTTTACGTCCAGGCCACTTTTTGCAACTTGGCACTGCGCGACTTTAACTGACAATTGCGCAGTCATGTACCCAAACTAAATTTACGTTCTTTTCTTTTCCACAAGCAGAGCTTTCTTTTGGTGGTATTTGATCACCTCTGCGCTTTTCATTTTTTGCGATATTAATGAAAAAAAGAGCGAAAATTTTGCGAAAAAATTGACATTTTCAACTTTGACAGTTAAAAAATATCCAATATATTCAATTTTTGTCATATATTTAGGCCAAAATGTATTTAGCTACATGTCTTTGAAAAAAAAATTCCCAATGAGCGTATTTTTAAACGCTTTAAGACCGGAAGATTTTACCCCATTCCCGACCAGGCCATATTTTGTGATTCGGCACTGCGTTACTTTAACGGACAATTGCGCGGTCGTGCGACGCTGTACCCACAAACAGAGCTTTTTTTTGGTGGTATTTGATCACCTGTGTACGATTTTTACTTTTTGCGCTATAAACAAAAAAAGAGCGACAATTTTGAAAAAATAACAATATTTTTCAAATTTTTTTTTATATGAAATCCCCCCCCCCCCCCCAAAAAAAAATGTAAAAATCAAAATTTTTTAACGTTTTAGGCAAATTTGTTTTGTGCTACATATTTTTGGTAAAAAAAAATCGCAATAAGCGTATTTTGATTGGTTTGCGCAAAAGTTATCGCGGCTACTAACTACGGGAAAGATTTAGGTCATTTTCATTGTTTATTTTTTTTTACTAGTAATGGCGGTGATCTGCAATTTTTTTGCGGGATTGCGACATTCCGGCGGACAGATCGGACCCCTAACTGACATTTTTGACACTTTTGGGGGTACCAGTGACATTGCTACAGTAATCAGTGCTATAAATATGCCCTGTTACTGTAATAATGACACTGGCAGGGAAGGAGTTAACTTTATTGGTGATCAAGGGGTTAAATGTATGCCTGGTGCTTACTGACGTGTGTGGGGGGAGGTGACTGTGTGACACAGACACAGATCACAGGTTCAGCTATGCGGAATCCTGTAATCTGACCCTGCCTGTCACATAGGAGATCCGCCCGCTTTGTTTACACAAGCGGGCGGATTTCCTCACTCGATCCCCAACGATCGGGGAAGAGCGGCGGTGATCACCGCCTCTCCTCCCCTGGCCCGACTCCCGCTGTGTCTGAATACAGCGCGCGCGCGACGCAGAGAAGGGCAGGAGTCCAGTGACGTATAAAGAGCCACTTTGCGCAGTACCAGCTCAGTGAGTGGTCGGCAAGTGGTTAAGTAGAAATAGTGTAGTGCGCCTCCTAAGGAGCAGGAAGTAGTATGGGATCCCCCACTCTGCACAGTCAGGCACACCGAATCTTCACAGGCACACTTAAGTCAAAGATGCCCATTTGACTTCAACAATATCTTTAAGGACAACTTTTCCTATATATAGTATCTATATACAGCTCTTCTTCCTCACCCCAGCGCACATTTGCTTGCAGAACCTAGCTGGAACACTGTGGGCACCTGACAGTCACTTAGTCAGGTGAAGCAATGGCCCATTACAGGCAGGAACCCGAGGCCCCTTAGGTGTGTAGTAGAATTTCAGTGTCCAGATGACATTACTCCTGTGGCTACTGATCCCAGTGCCACCTCTTCAGGCACTGCCAACCCACCTGGCTGCAGCACTAGCCCCCCAGGCTATCTCCTCCCCACAGTCCTCCAAACTGACACTCACCAGCCCACCTGACTGACTCTCAGGAGATCTCCCAGACGTGCTGACCTGCTTCTGCTGTCCTCTCTCCTTGCTCCCGTGTTTCCAGGAAGGGCTTCCTCTGTGTGTTTTAGGGGGAATATTCCAGCACCCGAGCCCCGGGCCTGAGGTCACTCCGCCCCTGCAGGTATGGCCCATGTCTATTTATGATGTACACTCTGCCCCCTGCCGGTCCATTGGCCAAAGCCTCATAAATATGCATGGCAGCCCCTCCTTACTCCCACCTTCCAACTCTGGAAGTTTCTACAAGCTTCCAGACTAGGGGGAAGTGTCAGAGAAAGAGCTGCCAGATGAGTCATAGCAGTCATACCAGACAGATCTTTGGCATACAGCTCACCACAGTCAGCTTCTTTTTTGTCACACGGGTCTCAGTATTCCTCCCCTCAGGTTCCCCACTTGAGGTCTCACCAAAAGCAGCTTCTGCTTAGCAGGGCAGCTGCCCCCCTGTCTGGGCTCATCCCCTCTAGGAAAAGACCCAGAGCTCTGTGTGCTCCCAGAATAAATACAGTCTCCCAGCATGCCATCAAAGCCTGCCTCTCTGGGACAGGCTGGGGCTTTATCAATATTCATGCAGCCATCTGCATAGCTTATCATCCAGAAACTTCTTAAGTTACCTGGATACAGTAGGAGCCATCCATAAGACTGGCAGCTGCAGAGTGCACAGAGAAGACCTAACTAAACAATCACAGCTCACTGGGTACCGTGAGCCAAACTATGATTTTACCGTACCTATGATTTTACAGCCACACTGACTAGTGTGGTAACTAATTGTTGCAATTAAAAAAAAAAAAAAAAAAACACTTTAACATTTACTTAACCACTTCCCGCCCTCCCTATAGGCAATTGACGGCGGGAAGGTGGTTGCATTATCCTGACCCGCCGTCATATGACAGCGTACAGGATAATGTGCTCTGCGCACATCGCATCACCGATCTCGATAAAGAGCCTACTGACGTAGGCTCTTTACCATGTGACCAGCTGTGTCCAATCACAGCTGGTCACATAGTAAATAGGAAGAGCCGTTGATTGACTTTCCTCAGTTCATGCCTGACAGGCACGAGTAGAGGGGAGCTGATCTGCGGCTCTCCTGACAGGTGGGGGGGGGGGGGGGTCTGTGCTGGTAACCAGAGCATTGATTACCAGTGCAGACCCTTGGGGGGGGGTGTCACTAGAGCCACCAGGGATGGCCACCAGGGATGGCAATCGGGGCTCAGGGAGCCTGCCAGTGGTGCCCTCTCCATCAGTGCTGCCCACCATTGCCATCTATCAGTGTTGCCCACCAGTGCCCATCATTGCCATCTATCAGTGCCACCCACCAGTGCTGCCTATCAGTGCCCACCAATGTTGCATATCAGTGCTGCATATCAGTGCTGCCTATCAGTGCCCACCAATGCTGCATATCAGTGCCCATCGGTGCCGCCTCATCAGTGCCTTTTTTTTTTCAAACTTTTCGGTCTTTTTTTATTTGTGTAGCAAAAAAGAAAAAACCTTGCGGTGATCAAATACCACCAAAAGAAAGCTCTATTTGTGTGGGTAAAAAAAATGACATACATTTAGTTTAGGTACAGTGTTGCATGACCACGCAATTGTCATTCAAAATACAACAGCGCTAAAAGCTGAAAATTGGCCTGGGCAGGAAGGGGGTGTAACTGCCCTGTATTGAAGTGGTTAAAGGGTAACTTCACTTTCGTGGGGAAGGAAAATCAGCAAATAAAAGAAAAAACAATATAGTGTATACAATTGCGACAAAAATCATATTGTAATTGAATGTTATTAAAAATGACCTTTCCTTTTAAATCTGCAGCTGTTGTAATTTTCTGAAAATGCAATGCAATATGGCCGCCTGGAGCTGTTCTGTACACAGAATGAATACTGACCACACCCCCAGAAACATAAATTCCTGCTTGTGTGATTGGCTCACCAATTTTCCCAGAAGTCTGCACTAAGATACAAGTCAGATTTCTGGCATCCCCTGCAACAAAAATGTCATTTTTGGTGAGATACTCCCAATAGGAACACGTCTAAAGGGATGCAGGCCCAGCAGCTTTCCTCATTAGAGCTCCGCAGATGCCACAGCTGATAGATAATTATGAAACCACTCCCATCTGACCCACTCAGCACAGAGGAACAAACAATGATTTCTTCAGAATAACAAAAGGAAGGAATCTGCAACAAAGTTTGTTATAATCCTTGTAATGTACAGAGATCACCCAGAGGGGAATGTTTTTTTCTCAACAAAAGTGGAGTTACGCTTTAACTATTCTAGCACCTACCCATGGGGGGGTTACATTTGGAACAGGGGGGCAAAGCCTTGAATGTTTCCGCCCTGTGTGAGGCCCTGTACGAACTTTATGATGACCCTGATTGAGCAGCTGCTCCACCTGTTGAAGAACACATCTCTTCTAGACACACAGTGGACTGACGCTGCTCTCAATATTCAGGTTGGTCGTTCGGAAACACTAAAGGATAAATTATCTCCAGTGGGGAATTTTGAATCTTTGAACGAACGTATCGGATTAGTTGCTCAGATTGTCCGTGGTCTCATGGAGCTGAGACAAGAGAAGATGGAAGCTTATTGCCACTCTGGGCCTGCCTATTTACCTCCCCTGAGGCTCCAATGACTCCAGTATCTCCATCACTTAACAACATTAGACATGTGCAATTAGTTTCGGTCCAAATCTAGATTCAGACTAAATTTTGTTTATTCAGAGATTCAGATACATGATAATAGTAACTAATTTAGTTAAAATGTGTTTATTTTAGTTTCATTTATTAGTTTTCTAACAGATTTTTGGAATCATTTGAATTCGGACGGTCGAAAAATGGTCAACCGATTCAAATTCTGTGTGAAGAATAGCTGGTTGGTAAGGAGCGGGCCATATTTAAAAAAAACGTTGGTGTGGGGGTTCACCCTAAAATCCACACCAGACCTGAAAGGGGGTACCCCCACGCTGTTTTTTTTTTTTCAGAATTTTTATTTGCTGGCAATTCTGTTTACATTCAGCTGTCAGTGAGGAAGCCCGCTGACAGATGATGAGTCATCGATTGTTAAGGACACGGTAGGCAGCTTCCTGGTCCACTCCCTAACCACTTGCCGACCGCCGCACGACTATTTACTGCGGCAGTCAGCCGCTCCTGGGCAAAGCGACCTACGTCGCTCGCCCATGAGCCTGAGCCATGAGCTCCCGCCCCCGCTCGTTCCCTGCCTTCCCCGCGCGTGTGACCAGCGGCTCAAATGTCCGCCGGCCACTCGCGATCTTCCATAGAAGAGAGAGAAGTACGGACGGGCAATGTAAACACAGCCATCTGTCATTCTCCCTGATGTAAGCACAGAGGCTATGAGATCTTGCTATGTAGGATCTTATGTCTCTGTGGTTACATCATAAGTCACGCCCCCCCCCCCCACAGTTAGAATCACGCCCCTAGGGACACACTTAACCCCTTGATCACCAATAAAGTTAACCCCTCCCTGCCAGTGTCATTTTGACAGTAACAGTGCATATTTATAGCACTGATTACTGTAGTAATGTCACTGGTACTCCCAAAAGTGTCAAAAATGTCAGTCAGGGGTCTGATCTGTCCGCGGCTATGTCACAGTCCCGCAAAAAAAAAAAAAAAAAAAGTCGCTGCCTTTACTCAATACAAAAACAAAACAATAAAAATGACATAAATCTTTCCCGTAGTTAGTAAACGCGATAACTTCAAAATACGCTTATTGCGATTTTTTTACCAAAAATATGTAGCAGAAAACAAATTGGCCTAAAATGTTAAAAAATTTTGATTTTTTAATTTTTTTTTGAGAATTTCATATAAAAAATGTGAAAAATATTGTTATTTTTTCAAAATTGTCGCTCTTTTTTTTGTTTATAGCGCAAAAATTAAAAATCGCACAGGTGATCAAATACCACCAAAAGAAATCTCTGTTTGTGGGGAAAAAACAATTTAATTTGGGTACAGCGTCGCATGACCGCGCAATTGTCCGTTAAAGTCACGCAGTGCCGAATCACAAAATAGGGCCCGGTCTTTGAGCACAGCCAAATCCTCCGGGGCTAAAGTGGTTAACAACCAGCTATTCTTCACACAGAATTTGAATCAGTCGATCATTTTTTGACTGGTCCAAATTTGAATCGTTCCGCAAAATTGGAATTTGTTAGAAAATTAATAAATGAAACTAAATGACACGAAATCAACAAAACTAAATTAGTAACATAACAAATCTATCCCAAAACACATTTTTCCATTCTGCACATCTCTAAACAACATCACCGAACGTATGCAGCTGGGTCTACCCTGGTCAGCCTTGTCTTCTGAGAAGTGCCCATGGTGCAGATGTGATAAACTTTGTATTGCAGAATTTTGGGACCACTCCTCTGATATTGTACTGTTAGGCCAACCAGTAGGGAGGCCACTATCACAGCTTACCCTGGGGCTCAGTTGGCTTACTTCTCGCACGCATCATTGTTTTTGCATGAGCCGGCGATGATTAAACCATTGGTGACTCTGGTTCTTGTGCTTGTTCCCTGGACATTTCCTTTACCCTTCAGCTAGGTTTGCTGCCTATCTGACTAGCTGATGGCTCCACCATTAATACTGGAACAGTTACGCAAGAAATGTATTTCCTCTTGACCAAAGACTCTCTGAGTCACAAAATGTTCCCCAGTTTCCATATTTTACCATCAATCCTTTTTTCCCATTATTCTGGGAATACCTTTGCTACAGGCCTATAACCCCAGTATTAATTGGTTCTAGGTGGGGGCTGGGGCTGTCTTCTTCAGCTCTTCCTCCAATGGTGGAGATGAGCTGAAACCTTAGTGGTTTATGTTGCTGCAAGCACCAGAAACAAAGTTAGGAGTTATGGAACAGTTGTGCTCGGCTGTTGGTCCCCCTGTTCTGGATCACCAACAGAAGCTACCATTGCAACATTTCTGTGAACAAGAACCAGACACACAATGATGTTTACTTGATCTTTATTGACTTCATATGTAGGACAAAGGTACAAATGGTACAAGCATTAACCACTTGCCGACCACCACACGACTATTTACTGCGGAAGTCAGCCCCTACAGGCAAAGCGACGTAGACCTACGTCGCTCGCCCATGAGCCTCCCGCCCCGCTCGTTCCCTGCCTAGCCAGCACGTGTGACCGGCGGCTCCGATTTCCACCGGCCACTCGCGATCTCCCTCAGGAGAGGGAGAAAGACAGATGGCTGATGTAAACACAGCCGTCTGTCATTGTCCCTGAAGTAATGACAGAGGCTATGTGATCCTGCTATGTAGGATCGTATGTCTCTGTGATTACTTCACTAGCCACGCCCCCTAACAGTTAAAATCACCCCCCCAGGGACACACGTAACCCCTTGATCACCAATAAGGTTAACCCCTTCCCTGTCAGTGTCATTTTTACAGTAACAGTGCATATTTATAGCACTGATTACTGTAGTAATGTCACTGGTACCACCAAAAGTGTCAAAAATGTCAGCCAGGGGGTCAGGGGTCCGATCTGTCCGCCACAATGTCGCAGTCCCGCAAAAAAAAAAAAAAAAAATCACAGATCGCCGCCATTACTAGTTAAAAAAAAAAAAAAACAATAAGAATGACAAATATTTCCCATAGTTAGTAAACGCAATAACTTTTGCGCAAACCAATCAAAATACGCCTATTGCGATTTTGTTTTTACCAAAAATTTGTAGCAGAAAACAAATTGGCCTAAAATGTTAAAAAATGTTGATTTTTACATTTTTTGTGAGAGAGATTCATATAAAAAAAAAAATGTGAAAAATATTGTCAGGGGACTGGCTGCAGAGAATAGTCTGGGTAGTTGAGGACTGGAACCCTACAGTAGACTCAACACAAGTAGGATTGCAAAAAAAAAAAAAAAGGCATAGGCAGCTTTGAGCAATGCTACCCTCCTTGTTGTGTTTTATTTTTCCAATATAGGACTGTGTCACAGAGTCATTGTGTTTATTTACTTTTTTGAACAGGGGGGTACTACATACCCCTTACTAATTCAGATAGGGAGCCCCCAAATACAGGCCTTTCCCTTTTTTCTTCAAGAAGGCTTTCAGATTTTGTCTCCCCCAAAGACCCTGCACCTATCAAGCCAAGGTTGCAGGGAAGAGGCCCTTGTTCTTATCAACATGGTGACAAGGTCCGTGGCCAGAGTAGCCCCTCCTGGCAAGATGCGCCCTGACCAGCTAGGCTATGTACTTGAATAGGGCCATGAGTGGACTTTGGGATGGATTTCACATCTTTTATCTTGTTTTTTTTTGTGTGTGAATTCCAAGCTTAACTTCAATACCACACTTAAAAGTATTGCTAGCAGAATCACAAGTTGCTAAGACACAGGTGGCCAGCCAGCAAAGCATCCTCTAGGATGCAGGTGAACTCTCTGTGCTCATTTTGTTGGGATCCCACTTATAATCCATATCATAGCCTCATCTAGGATAAGGGTCTGGTATGGACGAAGAGAATCCCCATTGCTTATGAAACAGCTGGCAGGGAAATATAATTTAGCAGCCAGCAAATTAAATGTTTTTTTTTTCTCCTTTTTTAAGTGTCACTTTTGCTTGTTTACATCGTACATGTACCCTTTTTTGAGAACCCCTTGCTTTTAAGCCATAAAAATAGTCTGAATTGAATTTAAAGATTCTGCTCTTTGACTTCAGTGGGGTTCAGATTAACATGCAAAATTATGGAGTAGTTCAGTGAACCTCCCGCAAACTGAATCCAGGAATGTTCAACTCATCCCTACACTCCTCTGTGAGATTTCTGATGTGTGACAAGTGCTGATTTCGGTGTAAAACATTTTCTACACTTGGGGCAGGAAAAAGACTTTTCCGCATGTGGCATATCTGATGTACAGAAAGATGGGACTTCCGAGAAAAAGATTTTCCACAATCAGGACAGGAGTACGGCTTCTCCCCTATGTGAGATATCTGATGTCTTACAAGGGTTGATTTATGTGGAAAGCATTTTCCACACTCGGGGCAGGAAAAAAGCTTTTCCCCCGTGTGGCATACCTTATGTCTAGAAAGATGATACTTCCGAGAAAACGATTTTCTACATTCAGTGCAGGAATACGGCTTCTCCCCTGTGTGAGATCTTTGGTGATTATTAAGGTCTGCTTTCCATGAAAACCGTTTCCCGCACTCGGAGCAGGCATATGGCTTTACCCCCGTGTGAGATCTCTGATGCTGAACAAGGGCTGATTTCTGTGAAAAACATTTCCCGCATTCAGGGCAGGAATACGGCTTCTCACCTGTGTGAATCTCTGATGTGAGTATAGATGGGACATCCATGAAAAACATTTACCGCACTCAGGGCAGGGATACAGCTTCTCCCCTGTGTGGATTCTCTGATGAATAACAAGGTCTGATTTACGTGAAAAACAATTTTTGCACTCAGGGCAGGAATGCAACTTCTCTGCTGTGTGAGATCTCTGATGTAATTGAAGTTGTTTTTTCCTTGTAAAACATTTCCCACATTCCGGACAGGAATATGGCTTCTCCCCTCTGTGAGATCTCTGATGTCTAACAAGATTTGATTTCTTTGTAAAACATTTTCCACATTCAGAGCAGGAATTTGGCTTCTCACCCGTGTGAGATCTCTGATGTACAGTAAGACTTAATTCAGAGCTAAAACTTTCCCCCCATTCAGGACAGCAAAATTTCTCCTCCCCCTGAATTCCGGCATCATCCCTCACAGTACGAGGTTGCTCAGAGTCAGAGGGATTTGATGGTCTATCCACACTGTGAAGTCCTCCATCCATAGATGAGCTCCTAGTCTTTTCTCCTGCACAATCTATTGTGATGTGTTCATCTTCCATTTTACAACCTGGAGATAAAGTGAGAGGATCCTTTGAGGGTTTCTTGATTGTGTGTCCTGGAAAATATAAAAACATGCTCAATAGATACAAGAGGGTTAGTTCACTTAAGTCAAGATTCCATCTAGATCAGGTAGATTTCAGTGAGCAAATGTTCTCTGTGGATGTCCCAACCAGCTGTGAGTTCCCCTCTAGGGATGATCGAACTTTTGAAAAGTTCGGTTCGACCAGAACACCCGAACTTCACGAAAGTTCGGTTCGGATTTCAGAACCCCATTGAAATCAATGGGACCCGAACTTCTGTAATCAAAAAACACCATTTTTAAGCCCTAAAACCCAATAAATGCCCCTAAAAAGTGCCTAGGGTTCTGGGTCATGCCCCAGGGACTATTAATCACACAAAAAAAAGTTCTTAAAAATTGTCATTTTTGATAAAAAAGCCAATTATTGAAAAATTAAAAAAAAAAAAAAAAAAGAGATTTTTTTGATTTTTACTTTGGATTTAGTATCTGGGGGGTCTAAAAGGTGTGCATGTGAAGTTTCAGCTCTGTAGCATGTCCAGAACCATGAAAAAAAAAAAGATAATTTTTCAGTAGAACAGGGATGTGGTTCGGGAGCCTCCTTTAACTTTAACACCTATATGATCTTTTTTTCTGGTTCTGGACATGCTACAGAGCTGAAACTTCACAGGTACACCTTTTAGACCCCCCAGACACAAAATCACACAAAAAAAGTTCTTAAAAATTGTCATTTTTGATAAAAAAGCCAATTATTGAAAAATAAAAAAAAAAAAAAAAAAAAAAGAGATTTTTTGATTTTTACTTTGGATTTAGTATCTGGGGGGTCTAAAAGGTGTGCATGTGAAGTTTCAGCTCTGTAGCATGTCCAGAACCAGAAAAAAAAGATTGTTTGTATTAGAAAACTTTAAGCACAGGAATATGGCTTCTCTGCTGTAACACCTTGCCGGTTTAATAGCAGGCATTTTTTTGGGTTCTTTGCAGTCAGGAAAAACATCTGAACTTGTGTATAGTAGTACTGTGCACAAGTTCTGATGTTTTGCCTGCCTCCAAAATTCCCCAAAAAATGCCAGCAAAAACACACCTGGGCATTTTTTTTTTTTTGACGCTAGCGTTTTTTTTTGGCATTTTTTGGGGTTCTTTTGAGGCAGGCAAAACATCTGAACATGTGTATAGGGGGGATATATAGACATATATGTCTGAATATATACCCCTAGACATATATAGGTGTGATAGTAGCAGAAATAAATGCTTGCGCTAATGAAATCATTTACAGTAATATATTTCTGCTACTATCACACCTATATATGTCTCGGGGTATATATTCAGACATATATGCCTATATATACACCCTATACACATGTTCAGATGTTTTGCCTGCCTCAAAAGAACCCCAAAAAATGCCAAAAAAAACGCTAGCGTCAAAAAAAAAATGCCCAGGTGTGTTTTTGCTGGCATTTTTTGGGGGGTTTTGGAGGCAGGCAAAACATCAGAACTTGTGCACAGTACCACTATACACAAGTTCAGATGTTTTTCCTGACTGCAAAGAACCCAAAAAAATGCCTGCTATTAAACCGGCAAGGTGTTACAGCAGAGAAGCCATATTCCTGTGCTTAAAGTTTTCTAATACAAACGATCTTTTTTTTTCTGGTTCTGGACATGCTACAGACCTGAAACTTCACATGCACACCTTTTAGACCCCCCAGATACTAAATCCAAAGTAAAAATCAAAAAATCTCTTTTTTTTTTTTTTTTTTTTTTTTTTTAATTTTTCAATAATTGGCTTTTTTATCAAAAATGACAATTTTTAAGAACTTTTTTTGTGTGATTTTGTGTCTGGGGGGTCTAAAAGGTGTACCTGTGAAGTTTCAGCTCTGTAGCATGTCCAGAACCCCAAAAAAAGATCATATAAGTGTAAAAGAGGGGTCCCACCATCCCTGCTCTACTGAAAAATTATCTTTTTTTCTGGTTCTGGACATGCTACAGAGCTGAAACTTCACAGGTACACTTTTTAGACCCCCCAGACACTAAATCCAAAAAAAGTCATGCCTGCCTCCAAAAATGCCCGATAAATGCAAGAAAAAGCGCCGTAGAGAAGCCGTATTCCTGTTCTAATAAAAATTATAAGAAAATGCTAATTTTTGGGGGGTTCTGGACATGCTACAGAGCTGAAACTTCACATGTACACTTTTTAGACCCCCCAGATACTAAATCCAAAGTAAAAATCAAAAAATCTCTCTTTTTTTTTTTTTTTTAATTTTTCAATAATTGGCTTTTTTATCAAAAATGACAATTTTTAAGAACTTTTTTTTGTGTGATTTTGTGTCTGGGGGGTCTAAAAGGTGTACCTGTGAAGTTTAAGCTCTGTAGCATGTCCAGAACCATAAAAAAAAAAGATTGTTTGTATTAGAAAACTTTAAGCACAGGAATATGGCTTCTCTGCTGTAACACCTTGCCGGTTTAATAGCAGGCATTTTTTTGGGTTCTTTGCAGTCAGGAAAAACATCTGAACTTGTGTATAGTGGTACTGTGCACAAGTTCTGATGTTTTGCCTGCCTCCAAAACCCCCCAAAAAATGCCAGCAAAAACACACCTGGGCATTTTTTTTTTGACGCTAGCGTTTTTTTTGGCATTTTTTGGGGTTCTTTTGAGGCAGGCAAAACATCTGAACTTGTGTATAGTGGTACTGTGCACAAGTTCTGATGTTTTGCCTGCCTCCAAAACCCCCCAAAAAATGCCAGCAAAAACACACCTGGGCATTTTTTTTTAACGCTAGCGTTTTTTTTGGCATTTTTTGGGGTTCTTTTGAGGCAGGCAAAACATCTGAACTTGTGTATAGTGGTACTGTGCACAAGTTCTGATGTTTTGCCTGCCTCCAAAACCCCCCAAAAAATGCCAGCAAAAACACACCTGGGCATTTTTTTTTTTTGACACTAGCGTTTTTTTGGCATTTTTTGGGGTTCTTTTGAGGCAGGCAAAACATCTGAACATGTGTATAGGGGGTATATATAGGCATATATGTCTGAATATATACCCCTAGACATATATAGGTGTGATAGTAGCAGAAATATATTACTGTAAATGATTTCATTAGCGCAAGCATTTATTTCTGCTACTATCACACCTATATATGTCTAGGGGTATATATTCAGACATATATGTCTATATATACCCCCTATACACATGTTCAGATGTCATGTCTGACATCAAACATGTCCTCAAAAAAGCACTGGCAGTGGCAGCCCCTGCAGCATTAAAAAATGCTTGCTGGTGAGAAGCCACATTCCTGTCCCGAAGCAGAGAAATGATCATTTCTCTATAGCGGTCACCCTGCTATGGAAGGGTTTTGTCACCCTGCCATAGCAGTCACTGTCAGTTAACCCTACACTACACTACGGTCCCCTGACACTTAACACTTTCCCTACAGAAACTAAATTTTTGAAGCTAACTTAAGTGTAAAGGAGCACTCTAACTACACTAGATATCCCTTTCCTCACACTAAAAATAGCTAAATGACACTTTTAAAGTAAAATTAACAGAACTGCTTCCACTCTCTTCCATGTCCATTATAACAATGCTGGGAATATGGCGGGGGCGATCTTATATACTGGGGGGCGTATTCACTAATGATTGGTCTAGGGACCCCCTAGTCACTCCAATCACATTCCTAGCATTCTTCTGCCCCCTCAATTGGCTTTTGCTAATGGTTCTGGTCCAATCACGGGCTTTTAAAGCCCATTTCCTGAAGCATTGCATTTTGGGCGGTTCTGGTTGCCGAATTCCGAACTTTTTGGGCAAAAAGTTCTAAATTCGGCCGAACCTCGAACACCCAATGTTCGGGCCGAACCGATGGTGGACCCGAACCGTTCGATCATCCCTATTCCCCTCTTCATTAAAAGAGCCTTTGTTCCTCCTTCCTGATCACTTCTACATTTACACAGCCTTGTTAGAAGAGCGGAAACCAATGGGGACTGGGAGGTGCATGCTCTTTATCCAACCACAAGCCTAGGCATTCATGTGATCTCTGATAATAAAGTAGCAGCAGAGATAAGAGAAAGATATATTATGGTTCACCTGTGCTGATCTCTGTAGGAGTGTCCTCCTCTTTGAATTTCCTCGTCATTCCAGCCTCCTCCGTATATTGCTGATCATCCCTCACATACGTCTCTTCTACTCCTCCCTCAACTTTCATGTTCATCAGATCTTCACCCTAAACCAACAGAATGGCAGAAAACAACATCTGTAAAATGGAAGTATTTAAAATATCATCTTGTAGAGTCCACACAACGTCTCCACATGTCAGAGTGTTCAATCACTTTATGTTCCAGACCCTCAACTCCACCCACCTGATGATGGTGAGGGATGGTGTGACCTTCCTGTGTGGAATCCTGGGAATACAGAGGATGGGGACATCTCTCTGGTGGATTTCTGTAGCTGGATGACTCCACCATAGTAATCTGGTAGAATTCTTTGTGTCCATTTAGAAGCTCTGACTCCTCCATCACCCCATCCTCCTCCTTTGTCTCTTCTTTAACTTCAACCTTAGAATCTCTCAGGTCTCCGATCTGAACATATAGTAAAAAATGACATGAATAGTAATGTAGCACCACCCCCGCAGGAGCTGCTGATTATATTATTGGGTCTACACCCTGCCTAACAACCCAATCAAATTGGCTCGATCCCTCCTCAGGCACAACTGACCCAGAATAGGACTGGACTATCAAATAGATACACAGGTTGGAATACAATACTTCACTATGCAACAATACCTTGTTACCTTCTTGAATAGTAGTCCTTCTGGGTGACACAATGGAACAACGCACAAGATTGTAATTAACCAAACTTAGTTTACTATGTATCAAATTGAATAGGGGAGATACAATACAATACAATACAAGTCCATAAAAGGTTATTTAAAACAGCTTTAAAAAGGTAAAAGAATACCCCCACACTCCTCCTGCATTAAGGCTAGACACAGTACCAGGTAGGTGGGCCTATCTGAGTCCCTCCCCCAGAGTTCTCTTCTTTCTTGTTGATCTTCGCTAGCAAGGTTATTGAATAGAGCTCATTTGTAATCCAGATTAGGAATAAAGATCAAGAAAGAAAAAACAACGAGCTGTTAGTTGTCACCGCAGGGTGTCTGCGTAACTGAGCAATAACTTCTGCGAGAGAGATAAGCCTCTGGCGACTCCTTTACAGACCTTATTGTTTGTCTATGAGTCTCCTGAGAGAGTATGGTGATAAACCCCGGGGTTTTATCACCTCCTACTGCGCTACCGCTATCTGTAGATAAAACTGTCTCTTCAGCAGATAAAGTCAGTTATTGGGCATGTGCCCTCTCACCAACAGAAGTTTCTCCTTCGCGCGCTTCCACTGCGGTCTCAGTCCTTTGGCTATATGCCAGCCGCGCGGGGTCCTTCTGGCGGATGACTTCCGGTCTCGGCAAACAGCAGTATGACCTCCAGGAATGTGCCTCGTGCTTGAGATGGGACGGTTCCACGTCGTCCCTCCAGGCTAAAAGGCTCTGGCCCAATATCCAGTGTCAGTCCTTCACTCTCGCTCGCTGGTTCCTCAGAGTCCAGCGCAGAAAGGCCCCCCCCTTTGCGCGCTTCTCTCTTCCTTTAAATAACCTCCCCCATAGTGCCGTGCGGTGCAGCCGTGTACCCTGGATCTTGCAAAGCAGCCTGGGAGATGTAGTTTCTTCATCTTGTGAAAAGGAAGTCACAGCCTGGGAAATTCCATGCAGCTACCACTAGAGGGAGCCTAGTTCCTGGATCTTGCAAAGCAGCCTGGGAGATGTAGTTTCTTCATCTTGTGAAAAGGAAGTCACAGCCCAGGAAATTCCATGCAGCTACCACTAGAGGGAGCCTAGTTCCTTCCCACATATCAAACAGTGTCTTTAGGCATGTTTAACCCCGCTACACACTCCCCCCACTTGAAAAACTTTGGTCCCCAAAGAGGTCAACAGTATGTACCCTAGTGCATAGGTTGGCATTATACAACAAAAACATTAACATTTTGCTGAAATAAGTCAATCTGAATATATCCAATTTTGTATTCTAATAGCAGTGCAACAGTAAAACGATAAAGTGCAATTAATAAGCAAATAAGTGATTTCTACAGTGTTAATATAGTGCTAATTTCTAGTGCTTTTATATAGTGCTCCTTTAAAAAGCACATGTGCCTTTGCAATTTCTTAAACACTTACATCTTAAAGTTTGTGTTGAAAAAAAAACATCAAAAGGTGAGAAAGAGAAAAAAACATATAGTGAGGTCAGAGCAACAAAATGTGCGCAAACATTAACTCACAAAGTAAACCAAATTGTGAACATCAAAAACTGTGCTTATTATAATGGCCAAACCCAATATCCTTATGTACAAACTTAAATGCAAACGTTTTCTACTTCAATACTTTGTTCTCATGATCTCTCACAGACCCCCCAAAACTTGGGTGGCTTGCACAGTTGTGCCTGGGGGTGAGCTAGGGTTGTCCCCCACCAAATCTACAGTGGAGGAACTAGGCTGGTCAGGAGATCTTTTGGAGGTAAAAGCAGCTTCTTCCGAACATTCACCCAATTGATCATAGGTCAGTCTCTTAGGTGGGTGAATGACTCTCCTTTCCCTCTGTTCCCGTGGAGGCATGCTCTCAGAGGTGCTAGGATCAGGCACTTCTGAGGATTCTTCAATGTCCCCCTCCTCATGTTCCAACACAGAGGAACCTGATGGTTCAAGAGAGGTCAGTTCTTCTTCAGAGAAGGGTGCAACCTCCTCCTCAGAACCTTCATCCTCAGCTGCTTCTTCTGGAAGCATATGAAAGGGTATGAATTCAGGGGCTTCTGCCCGAAGGGCTCCTCTATCAGCCAAGTCAGATGAAGACAGGGAGGCAGGTGTGGGTTCTGGCAACTGAGATGACCACAACCAGTCGGGTACCTCCTCTTCATCTTCCAAATCTTCAGATGGAGAACTTCCCTCTCCCTCATCTGGGAGCGTCGTCTGAGATCTGGTAACTGGTCTGGACCGGCGAGAAGTCGAAGGGGCCTCTGACAAGTCTTCCACAGGGGGCATACGAACCGCTTCAGAGAGAGGCAGCAAATGGTTCCGATGCCAAGCCTTCAATGGACCCACACTTCCTTCAGGCCGAATTTGGTACACAGGAAAGTTTGGCAGTTGCTTGCAGATAACATAAGGTTGGGACTTCCAGCGGTCTGCCAACTTGTGTTTTCCCGGGACACCCAAGTTTCTCAACAAAACCCTGTCCCCTGGTTGCAGGTCATGGATCCGAACTTTTAGGTCGAAATTTTTTTTATTCCGCAGTCCACGTTGATCAGATGTGGCCTGAGCCTTGTCATAGGCCGCTTTCAGACTCTTCCGCAGTCGGTCCACATATCCTCTATGCGATGCTGAAGAGGTATGATCAGGCGAAATGCCAAAGGCCAAATCCACTGGCAACCGAGCCTCCCTTCCAAACATCAGCCGATAAGGGGAATATCCAGTAGCATCACTGACAGTGCTGTTGTAGGCATGCACAATGGCAGCTACGTGCTTGCCCCAATGCTGTTTCTTCTCTGAGCTCAAAGTCCCCAACATATCCAAAAGAGTCCTGTTAAATCGTTCAGGCTGGGCATCCCCCTGTGGATGGTAGGGAGTGGTTCTAGTCTTTTGAATGCCTAACATATCTAACAGTCTCTTGATCAGTCTGCTTTCAAAGTCCCTTCCCTGATCAGAATGGAGGCGTTGTGGTAACCCATAATGTACAAAGAACTTCTCTACAAGAACTTTGGCTACCGTTGAGGCCTTCTGATCCCTTGTTGGGAATGCTTGAGCATATCTGGTAAAATGGTCTGTTACCACAAGGACATTCCCCTGGCCACTCAGATCAGGCTCTAAGCAAAGGAAATCAATGCACACCAGCTCCATGGGTCCCTGACTTTGTAGATGGCCCATTGGGGCTGCTTGACGTGGCAGAGTCTTCCTCTGTATACACCGGACACAAGAATGACAGTATCCTTCAACTTCGGCCCTCATACAAGGCCAGTAGAACCTGTCCCTGACAAGCTGAAAGGTTCTTTCGGGCCCCAGATGGCCATGATTATCATGAAGAGCGGCCAGAACTCCCTCTCTGTATTTAGCTGGTAAGAACAGTTGCCACTTCTCCTCCAGATCTTCAGATGGACCTCTCCGGTAGGCCACTCCTTCTCTGATCTGTAACCGGGTCCACTCTCTATGCAACAGACGGGCCCCCTGAGGGGAGTCAGTTAGAAGCAACTCAGGGCTCTGGATCTCCAGAGCTTCCAAGAGAAGTTTTCCCAAAGGGTCTTCCAACTGCTCCTTCCGCAAGTCCCTTTTGGACAGCCGGGGCAAACCCTCCCCTTCAACTTGGGTCACCTGGCAGTAGCATTTGGGTACTCCGATAGCCGAAACCCCAATCTCTTCTGCTCTTGACCCTCCTCGGGATCGAAATTCAGTTCCCTGATATAGGGCACGCACCCCTTCTGGAGCCAAATGAGTCCATTCTTCCGCAGGTTCCTGTGGAACATGCAACCTTCTGGATAGGGCATCTGCATCCCTATTTCCGATTCCTGGCCGATACTTCAGGCTAAAATTGAAGCTAGAGAGGGCAGCCAACCATCGATGTCCTGTTGCATCCAGCTTGGCCGTAGTCAACAGATAGGTGAGGGGATTATTATCTGTCTTGACAATGAATTCAGCTCCGTACAGGTAGTCTTTCAATTTGTCAACCACTGCCCACTTCAAGGCCAAGAATTCAAGTTTGTGAGTAGGATAATTCCTTTCAGCAGGCAATAGGCTTCTGCTCACATAGGCAACAGGTCGCAGATGACCCTCATGCTCCTGATAAAGTACCCCCCCCAGCCCATCTCGGCTGGCATCAACATGTAGTTCATATGGTTTTGTGGGGTCCGCATAGGCCAACACAGGGGCAGTGGTTAGGGTTTCCTTCAGCTGGACAAAGGCCCCTTCGCATTCCGGGGTCCACTGATCCTGGATGGATTCCTTAGCCTTCCGGGGGCCTATGGTGGACTTCACCGGCTTTACCAACTCAGGGACATCATCTTCTTCATTCTTCAGGAGCTCATTTAGGGGTCGGGCAATCTGGGCGAACCCCTCCACAAACCTCCTGTAATAGGAGCAAAAGCCCAAGAATGACCGGAGTTCGGTCACATTTGTGGGTCTCGGCCAGGAGGCAACAGCATCCAGCTTGTCCGGGTCAGTGGCCACCCCTTCTTCAGACACGATATGGCCCTGGTAATGGACCGAGGACTGATAGAATTGGCACTTCTCAGGAGAAAGTTTCAGACCTTCTTCATGTAGCCTCTTCAAGACCTTTTCCAACCTCTCCTCATGTTCTTCTAAAGTTCTGCCAAACACGATAACATCATCCAAGTATACCAGTACCTCTATCAAATTCATATCTCCAACGGTCCTCTCCATCAGCCTTTGGAAGGTAGCAGGGGCCCCGGACAACCCCTGAGGCATGCGATTGAACTCAAAGAACCCCACAGGGGTGATGAAGGCTGTTTTCTCCCGATCTTCAGGGTGCATGGGGATCTGATAATACCCACTCTTTAAGTCCATCACACTGAACCACTTCGCCCCTGACAGACTCTGTAGGGCATCTTCGATTCGAGGAGTGGTATACTGGTCTGGGATGGTTCTTCTGTTCAGCGTTCGGTAGTCGATACAAAGCCTCAAAGATCCATTTTTCTTCCGGACTACCACTATCGGGGAAGCATACGGGCTCCTGGATTCTCGGATAATCCCGATCTTTTTGAGCTCTGCCAGCTGTTGACGTAGATCTTCTAAGTCACCTAAGGGGACTCGCCGGACTCTCTCCCTGAAAGGCTTGTCCTCACTCAGGCGGATCTTATGAGTAGCGCTCCTGGCACATCCCACGTCAAACTCGTCCTCAGAGAATATTTCCCTACATCGAGCAAGTTGTGCCTTGGCCCTCTTCACCCATTCCGGCGGGAGGGCAGCGTTTCCAGAGCAAAGCTCCTCTATAACCGCTTCACCCTGTTCCTTTTCTTTGAAATCAATGGGGGCAACTGGGGTAGCCGGGTTGACTTGGCCCAGGAGCACTCTGGCCGGTACCTTCACTGGTGTAATAGAGGTGTTTCTGACACTCACTAAAACCCTTCCACGGTTTTCCTGTAACACCTTCAAAGGGATCACCTCAGGGATCACTTCTATCCCTCTCTGTCTCTCCTTTTGACCTGATTCAAAGATAATGAAGGGACCCGGCTGTTGCCATGTGAGTTTAACAGAAGCCTTAAAACAGGCCACCTCTCCTGGCTGTAAGACCTTTTCTGCTCTATCCAGCTTCCAGAGTCGTCCAACTCCTTCTGCGGGGGTCTCTTGCTCCAACACTAATCGTTGGTAGGCCTGCCGTAGCATGGGATGGATCCTTGGCGCCTGAGCATCTTGTCCCTGGACCAGTTGTATCAGAAGGCGCCTTACCAGGTCAGTGTTTGTTCCTACGATGAGAGAGCTTTTGTTGGCCCCTGGTGGACGAGGACAGACCACCGCTAAGGTGTCGAAGGTTTCCGCTTCACCAGCCACTGATGGATCAAAGGTCAACTTGATTGGCAGATACCCGTCATAGGGAAAACTTTGGGTCCCAATACCCCATATCTCCAGATCTTCCAACTTCTGCAAAGGTAGATGGGTAAGATATTTATCATAGAAGTCTCTATACAAAAGAGTCACCTGGGCCCCTGTGTCAAGGAGGGCTCTTGTGTAAATTCCTTCCACCTGAACCGAGACCACTGGGGAGGGCCCGACCAAGTTAGTTGGGAATTCTCTTGATGTAGCCTGGTTGTCTGATTCAGTTCTCTGTACCCTGGCCCTCTTCTCCTTTTTCTTCCTTGATCTGGGCCCCCGCTGAACCCGGTGTGCATTGACTTTCCTTCCCTCAGTAACCCGGAGTCTAGAACTGGGGGTATTATATTTGGGTCTGACCCCCTGACTCAGTTTCCCTGATCCTGCACCACTTCTGGAGTCCCTTAAGACTGGCGGACACCCGGTTGACTCCTTCACCGGTGTCCTCTGAAGTTTCCCGCTGGCTCGCGAGGTTTCGCGGCAGCATTTCCTGAGCTGGGACATACCCTTCTAACATGCCCAACTCCCCCGCAGTTGAAACAAGTTAACAATCTTGCAGGCCGTGGCTCTGGATCTGTGCTGAGACTAACAGGTTCATCTGGCCTCTCCGATATACTCCCCTTGGGTAGAGTGGATACCTGACCAGTAAGGATGGACACCATTTCTATCAACTGAGACACTTGGGTCTTTAGAAGTTCAACTTGAGAGTCACCCTCTTCCACACTTATCACTCCAACCCGGGCAGTTGAGTCAAACTGCCGACTTTTCTTCTTGTTGTCCAACATAACCTCTTCCTCTCTGACCATTCGAATCAGATCGGGGTATTCTAGAATGCCGCCATCTCGACGAGTTCGTAACAGTATGGCAATGGGATCTAAAGGTTGAGCCCCTTTCAGAACCTGTCGTGCACGAGTCTCATCTATTTTCCGGTGGTCTATTCCTTTCTTTAACAGAATCTGGTGGATAATCCTATCCAGACGTTTAATGAATTCGGACAACTTCTCCCCCTCTTCTTGATAACAGTGGTCCAACTGGTAGAGAAGTTCAGCCGCGTTCTCCGTCCGACCAAACACATCTTGCAGAATGTCCAAATAATCCTGTGCAGTGCAGTTCTTCTTGCTAAGCTTTAGATTACGTACAGCCTCTAATGCAGGTCCCCTTAAACTCTCTGTGATTCTCTGCTTCTTGTGCTGTTCTGGTACCTCCCATTCCTCCAAAGCCTGAGTGGCGGTATCTAACCACTCTTCGAACCCATCTTCTGCTGAAGGCACAGGCTGTTTCCCAGAGAATGTCCGGAGCTTCCTATATCCAGTCATCAAATAGCTCGAGGAGTCCCTACTACATTTTGCCACAATCTCCCCAAGAACAGCACACAGTTCTGAGCTAAAAGTCGACAAAGGTGATGACTCAGGATGCCCTTCTTGGACACCTTTTTCTTGGCTGGATACCCCAGGGGTGGTGGATGAGGGACCCGCAATAGGAACTCCTGGATGTATCAGGAAAAGTTCTGTTTGGTCAGTAGTTTTTACACTGTTTCCGTTGAAATAATCAGGGACCCCCTTCCTCCACTCACACAGTGCATACGTGTGTGGGACAGTGGTGTCAGTTTTCATGTCAATCACCCAAAATTTCCTGTCTGTGGATAGTGCCCTCAAAACAGGGAGGAGCTTTTCTTCAGTCCAGGCTTCTCCCTTGATTTCAACCACCAGGCCATTTTCCACTATGACATTCTCTTCCTTGCACCACTCAGCAGCAGCGACAGGATCCATTTCTGCGTGGGAGGGGATTCTATGGCTGAGAGGGTTGTATTGCAGGACTGTAGAAATCCCGGACGAGCCCCCACGTGTAGCACCACCCCCGCAGGAGCTGCTGATTATATTATTGGGTCTACACCCTGCCTAACAACCCAATCAAATTGGCTCGATCCCTCCTCAGGCACAACTGACCCAGAATAGGACTGGACTATCAAATAGATACACAGGTTGGAATACAATACTTCACTATGCAACAATACCTTGTTACCTTCTTGAATAGTAGTCCTTCTGGGTGACACAATGGAACAACGCACAAGATTGTAATTAACCAAACTTAGTTTACTATGTATCAAATTGAATAGGGGAGATACAATACAATACAATACAAGTCCATAAAAGGTTATTTAAAACAGCTTTAAAAAGGTAAAAGAATACCCCCACACTCCTCCTGCATTAAGGCTAGACACAGTACCAGGTAGGTGGGCCTATCTGAGTCCCTCCCCCAGAGTTCTCTTCTTTCTTGTTGATCTTCGCTAGCAAGGTTATTGAATAGAGCTCATTTGTAATCCAGATTAGGAATAAAGATCAAGAAAGAAAAAACAACGAGCTGTTAGTTGTCACCGCAGGGTGTCTGCGTAACTGAGCAATAACTTCTGCGAGAGAGATAAGCCTCTGGCGACTCCTTTACAGACCTTATTGTTTGTCTATGAGTCTCCTGAGAGAGTATGGTGATAAACCCCGGGGTTTTATCACCTCCTACTGCGCTACCGCTATCTGTAGATAAAACTGTCTCTTCAGCAGATAAAGTCAGTTATTGGGCATGTGCCCTCTCACCAACAGAAGTTTCTCCTTCGCGCGCTTCCACTGCGGTCTCAGTCCTTTGGCTATATGCCAGCCGCGCGGGGTCCTTCTGGCGGATGACTTCCGGTCTCGGCAAACAGCAGTATGACCTCCAGGAATGTGCCTCGTGCTTGAGATGGGACGGTTCCACGTCGTCCCTCCAGGCTAAAAGGCTCTGGCCCAATATCCAGTGTCAGTCCTTCACTCTCGCTCGCTGGTTCCTCAGAGTCCAGCGCAGAAAGGCCCCCCCCTTTGCGCGCTTCTCTCTTCCTTTAAATAACCTCCCCCATAGTGCCGTGCGGTGCAGCCGTGTACCCTGGATCTTGCAAAGCAGCCTGGGAGATGTAGTTTCTTCATCTTGTGAAAAGGAAGTCACAGCCTGGGAAATTCCATGCAGCTACCACTAGAGGGAGCCTAGTTCCTGGATCTTGCAAAGCAGCCTGGGAGATGTAGTTTCTTCATCTTGTGAAAAGGAAGTCACAGCCCAGGAAATTCCATGCAGCTACCACTAGAGGGAGCCTAGTTCCTTCCCACATATCAAACAGTGTCTTTAGGCATGTTTAACCCCGCTACAGTAACAATGCAGATAATGTACAGATCCTAATGATACTATCAGTGATTGTTCCTCATCTACCTGATGATGGTGAGATATGATGTGACCTTCCTGTGTGGAATCCCGGGAATACAGAGGATGGGGACATCTCTCTGGTGGGTTCCCATTACTGGATCCATCTGTAGGAAACACACACACTGACTGAATACATTGTTTCTATGTGTTTATCAGATGATGGGGATCTTTGTGCTGCTCAAATGTCAAGAAGGGCAAGCCAGCCAGCAAGCAAGATGGCCCCAATAGGTGGATTCCTGTATGTGGTAACAGGCCAGCTCACTGCCCTTCACACACATTTAGGAAATGCACAAGTGCAGACGCACCTGTCAGTAGTGATGGCATGGGTATTTAAACTGAGCCAGTGCTTTGGATCAGTGCCGTCTTGTCTACAGTGTTTCTGAGCTAACCTGCGACCTGTTACTCTGCATCTGACTCCAGTTATCGACTCAGCTTGTCTTGACAATTCCTTGTACTCTGCCTGCATTGACTCCGGCTTTTCTCCTGACCTTCAACTCTCCCTGCTTCCATTGCCTCTACACTACTGATCCACCACCTACTCTGGCCTGTGCTCCGACTATGCTCCTGTCTCTGCTGTTCTACCTGCTGATGGGCAGCCCTCTACCAGGACCTGCCTAGTTCTAGTCAGTGCCTGCTAACCTCCTGTTACCTACCAGCCTGTGTATCATCTGTTCGCCATCGCCAGCCCAGCCTGTTCCTTCCTGCTTCTTGCCTGCCACTGTCCTGCTCCGCTGTTGTCCATGGTTGGCTTCCTTCTGCTTGGCCTGGATTTCCTGCTCAGGTTCACTGCTAGCAAGACCAACAGGCACCATCCTCTCTATCAGGGGCCCCAAGCCAAAGGTGTAAGAGAGGCCTTCCTCATTGTCTCAGGCTTTTCTACCAAGTACATGACACTCTCTCCTTTACAATAAAGTCTCCTCTTACCCGGTGATGTGAGGGGTGGCTGATTCTCCATCATGACGTCCTTGTAGAGATCCTTGTGTCCTTCTAAATACTCCCACTCCTCCATGGAGAAATAGACAGTGACATCCTGACACCTTATAGGAACCTGACACACACAATGATACAGTCACCATCCAGACACATCCCTTGTCTGTTACTGGATAATGTCCCAGAATTCCCAGCACCGCTCACCTCTCCTGTCAGCAGCTCCATCATCTTCTTGGTGACTTCTAGAATCTTCTGCATGTTGTGTCTCTCAGGTTTTAGGGAGTCACATGGAGGCACTGTGATGGTCAGATGATCTCCAAACTTCACAGAAGGAAAACTCTATTCAAGAAAAACACAGTAAAATTATGTCACATTCCCAGAATCCTCTCCACCTCTCCAGTCAGGTCTATGTTTTATTGAGAGATAAGAGTGATGTCATGTGACCTCCCAGAATCCTCCTCACCTCTCTGGTCAGCAAGTAGATGATCTCCAGGGTGAGGTTCAGAATTTTCTCGAACACGTGACTCCGGTCTTCGTCCATCCTCATTAGTGTGGTCATGTAATCTATGCAGGTTTCTCAGTAGACAGATTGCAGAAAATTATCTGGAAGATATTGTTAGTACAATATTAGGATGGGGGATGTAAGGGGTGAATAGGCAGGCTGCCCTCAGTGGGAATTGGCACGTGTGTATTGAGGTGTTACCCTCTAGTGTCTGTATTGCTTGGTAAATATCACAGAGATAATGACTGGGTGGGGGTGGAGGGGTATTACTCAAATGTTAAATCTTTACTGACAGAAAAGTTCTGTTTGGTGAAGTTTAAATGGAATGGAGACTGCCGCTGACAGAAATGGTAAAAATATATAAAAAAATGACAAATTACTAAACAAAAGGGGGACAGCAGAGTCGCAGTAGGAAAAACTGCAGCTGACAATTTAAAAAAAAAAGGGGGAAGGCAGGGGACCAAATTAAAAAAACAACAGCAAAAAGGAAGCAACCAAAAAAAAATAAAAAATAAAAAGCTATATAGCACTGTATACACCCCTAAATGTAATGCAGTTTGACACCGCACCACACTGACACTACACTATACTGACACACAAACTATACTCACACTACACTATACTGACACACAAACTATACTGCACTCACACTACACTATACTGACACACAAACTATACTATACTACACTATACTGACACACAAACTATACTCACACTCACACTACACTATACTGACACACAAACTATACTATACTACACTATACTGACACACAAACTATACTACACTCACACTACACTATACTGACACACAAACTATACTACACTATACTGACACACAAACTATACTCACACTACACTATACTGACACACAAACTATACTGCACTCACACTACACTATACTATACTGACACACAAACTATACTATACTACACTATACTGACACACAAACTATACTACACTCACACTACACTATACTGACACACAAACTATACTACACTATACTGACACACAAACTATACTCACACTACACTATACTGACACACAAACTATACTGCACTCACACTACACTATACTATACTGACACACAAACTATACTATACTACACTATACTGACACACAAACTATACTACACTCACACTACACTATACTGACACACAAACTATACTACACTACACTATACTGATACACAAATTACACTCACACTACACTATACTGACACACAAACTATACTACACTATACTGACACACAAACTATACTCACACTACACTACACTATACTGACACACAAACTATACTCACACAATACTATACTGTCTGACACACAAACTACACTCACACTACACTATACTGACACACAAACTATACTACACTCACACTACACTATACTGACACACAAACTATACTACACTACACTATACTGATACACAAACTACACTCACACTACACTATACTGACACACAAACTATACTCACACAATACTATACTGTCTGACACACAAACTACACTCACACTACACTATACTGACACACAAACTATACTCACACTACACTATACTGACACACAAACTATACTACACTCACACTACACTATACTGACACACAAACTATACTACACTCACACTACACTATACTGACACACAAACTATACTACACTATACTGACACACAAACTATACTGCACTCACACTACACTATACTGACACACAAACTATACTACACTATACTGACACACAAACTATACTCACACTACACTATACTGACACACAAACTATACTGCACTCACACTACACTATACTGACACACAAACTATACTACACTATACTGACACACAAACTATACTACACTACACTATACTGACACACAAACTATACTACACTATACTGACACACAAACTATACTCACACTACACTGACACACTACACTCACACTACACTACAGACAGTCACCGGGTTACAAACAAGAAAGGGTCTATAGGTTTGTTCTCAAGTTGAATTTGTTTGTGAGTTGGAACAGGTACATTTTTAAGTGTAGCTCCAGCCAAAAAAATAATTTTTAGGTTTTTGTGGATAGCATAGGGAAGGGTTAAACACTCCTGTAACATTTGTTTTGCTCTTCAGAAGATTTCACCTCACTTTCTGTCCCTATGACAATTGGATATTAAAAAGGTTTGGTTGTTGTGGAAACAAGGATTGGTGTTAAAGCTTCAGTAGAAACACCTTTTTCCCATGAGAACTCTTACAGGAGTGAATTTCTCTTCCTAGGGGTAGATTTCCTCTCACTTCCTGTTGTCTCCTTCCGTTTGTAAGTAGGAGTCGTTTGTAAGTCGAATATTTGTAACCCAGGGACCATCTGTATACTCACACTATAATCACTTTACACTGTCACACTACACTATACTGACACACCAACTTTACACTCAAAATCACAAGAATACACTAACCTGCAATCACTAAGCCCTGCTCTATCTCCACACCAACAAAACACTACAAAACCTTCCTGTGGGAGGAAATCTTTTATAGTGCGGAGTGGGGATTATATGAGCATGTAAACTTCACTTTGTCCAATCAGGGCTTACGAGGCACTGGGCAGTGCATTGTGGGGAGCTCGGCGGGCAAACATCCTGCGGAATGCCCCAGAAATTCGGGTGTTCGCGGAACGAGCCAACAGGCAATGTTCGGGTTGAACTTTTGCTCGGACCAAACTGTTCACCAAACACTAATCATCATCTGCTGGAGATAAAAGACGTCACAGTGACTATGGAGGAAGAGGACGGACATGACGGGGGGGGGGGGGGGGGTTACTGGGTGTAAATAGAAAATAAGATCTTATTACCTCCTCAGCTGTCACTTCCAGCCATGTCTTGTCTCTACTTCCTCCTGACTCACCTCTCACCCGGAACTTCCTATTTATACCTGACATCACTTCCTGTTTGTACCGGACATCACTTCCTGCCTTTCATAAAGACTTATTTTCTAGACATAAGTGAGATCACCACCTAGTTGAGCTCAGAGGAATTGCAGCCCCAAGAAACATCTCAAAATGTTGAACACAGCTTTGTCATTGCTACCAAGTACCTTGAATGTTGCAGGACAGTTCTGGAATTTCAGCTACTGTCTCATGTCCCAGAATGCTGTGCAGAGAGTCATTGAGGTGATGACTGGTGGAACACTCCCAGGGTTCCATCACCAGCCACTGCAATTATAGCAGACTGTTGGGAGCAGTCATCTCCTTTCTAACAGTGAGAGTATAACCCCAACATCAGCAGAGAGGCAGCGGGAGTGTGTGATCAGGTAAGTGCCACGAATGCTAGGCTGGAGTTAAAATTTGTTCTCAGTGACAAAAAATAGGACTTATTATCTCACTGACACTAATGATTATATTATTATTATACAGGATTTATATAGCGCCAACAGTTTGCACAGCGCTTTACATAATGAAGGCAGACAATACAGTTGCGATACAATTTGGTGCAGGAAGGATCAGAGGGCCCTGTTCGTTAGAACTTTAAATCTAAGAGGGAGGATCAAGTGATACAAAAGGTAACAACTGTGGGGGATGAGTTGATGGAGAACGTAAAAACACAGTGTATTAGCTAGAAGTAAATAGGCTTCTTTAAAGAGAATGGTTTTTGGGATTGTCTAAGGATGGATAGATTAGGAGATAGTCGGACAGATTTGGGCAGGGAGTTCTATAGGATAGGAGAGGCTCGGGAGAAATCCAGGAGGGGATCATAGGAGGAAGTGACAAGGGAGATAGAGCAGAAAGTCTTGGGAGGACCGTAGAGAACAGTTTGATATTTTTAAACAAGGTTAGTGATGTTGCTGGGGGGCAGAGTTGTGAATGGCTTTGCAAGTTGTTGTTAGTACTCGTTAGTTCAGCAGCAGCATTCATGATGAACTAAAGGGGGGATAGCCTATGTAAAGGTAAGCTAAAGAGGAGGAAGTCAGGGCTAGAGATAACCAGGGTATGAAGTAGAAGCTTAGCGGTGTCAATGGTTAAAAAGGGTCATATTCTGGAGATGTTACGAAGGTTAAGGTGGCAAGATTTGGACAGGGATTTGATGTGGGCCTGAAAGGAAAGTTCATAGTCCAGGGTTACCCCTAGCACCCTGTCGTGCGAGGACAGGTTGATAGTTGTGCCGATGATCTTGACAGAGAGATCATGTGAAGGGGCACATGGGGAAGGAAATATTATGAGCTTGATTTTGAATAGATCAAGTTTTAGGAAGTGGTGTAACATCCAGTCAGATATGTCTGTTATTAGATCAGTGATACGTGGGTGAGCTAAGGGGTAGATAGATAAATAAGGGTGTCATCAGCATAGAGATTGTATTGTAAGCCATAGGAGGCAATCAGCTGACCCAGGGAGGAGGTGTAGATCGAGAATAGGAGAGGTCCAAGGACAGAACCTTGGGGGACCCGAATGGTAAGAGGAGTAGAAGAGAAGGAAGTAGAGTTGTAAGTGACACTGAAGTTGTGGTGAATGAACTTGGCCCACCCTTTGCAGCTATAACAGCTTCAACTCTTCTGGGAAGGCTGTCCACAAGGTTTAGGTGTGTGTCTACGGGAATGTTTGACCATTCTTCCAGAAGTGCATTTGTGAGGTCAGGCACAGATGTGGATGAGAAGGTCTGGCTCGAGTCTCTGCTCTAATTCATCCCAAAGGTGTTCTATTGGGTTGAGGTTAGGACTCTGTGCAGGCCAGTCAAGTTACTCCACCCCAAACTCACTCATCCATGTCTTTATGGACCTTGCTTTGTACACTGGTCCAAATCATTTGGTGGAGGGGGGATTATGGTGTGGGGTTGTTTTTCAGGGGTCGGGCTTGGCCCCTTAGTTCCACTGAAGGGAGCTAGTTTGGGGTGGAGGAACTTGACTGGCCTGCACAGAGTCCTGACCTCAATCCGATAGAACACCTTTTGGAGGAAGTAGAGCGGAGACTGCGAGCCAGGCCTTCTCGTCCAACATCAGTGCCTGACCTCACAAATGGCACTTCTGGATGAATGGTCAAACATTCCCATAGACACACTCCTAAACCTTGTGAACAGCCTTCCCAGAAGAGTTGAAGCCGTCATAGCTGCAAAGGGTGGGCCAACTCAATATTGAACCCTACGGACTAAGGCTAGGATGCCATTAAAGTTCATGTACGTGTAAAGGCAGGTGGCCCAATACTTTTGGTTTTATTGTGTATAATGGAGGGGGGGGGGTTGCGTGTGACAACTACATCCAATAAACAGTCACGGAATCACTTTATCAACATGTTTATTTTCTATGTCTGGGACCACAGTCGGACATGATGTGGGCTCACCATATGATAACATACATGATTATTAGGCTGATTCTTTACTATAGTGAGATTTTTTTTTTTTGGTTCTTGGATGTTGAGTAAGATCGGACTTCCATTAAAAAAAAAAAATGTCCACGCTCAAGGCAGGAATATGACATCTCCCCTCTAGGTTCACATTTGGCCTCATGCGGGGTTCAACCTGGAACTTGCATATTTGACATTCTCAAACTGGACATTTTGGCCAGTTTGTGAGGCCAAAGATCCTGCTGCCTCTGTAGTAGGAAATTCTTAATTTATTGATGGTATTACTACCGCTAGTAAAGGAATACTTTTTGTTATGCAGGCTGCTAAGCTTCATTGGTTGCTAAGATGCCAGTGGGCACCTGTGTCTTAACGACCACTATCTCACTGCTTCTGGCCTCGCGAAGAAGCTGGCGGTGATCCCTGGGGACACGAGTGACCAAATACACTATATTACCAAAAGTATTGAGACGCCTGCCTTTACATGCACATGAAATTTAATGGAATCCCAGTCTTAGTCCGTAGGGTTCAATATTGAGTTGGCCCACCCTTTGCAGTTATACCAGCTTCAACTCTTCTGGGAAGGCTGTCCACAAGGTTTAGGAGTGTGTCTATGGGAATGTTTTACCATTCTTTCAGTGTACAAACAAGGTCCATAAAGACATGGATGAGTGAGTTTGGGGTGGAGGAACTTGACTGGCCTGCACAGAGTCCTGACCTCAACTCCATAGAACACCTTTGGGATGAATTAGAGCAGAGACATGAGCCAGACCTCTTAATCCACATCATTGCCTCAACCTCACAAATGTGCTTCTGGAAGAATGGTCAAACATTCCCATAGACACACTCCTAAACCTTGTGGACAGCCTTTCCAGAAGAGTTGAAGCTCTTATAGCTGCAAAGGGTGGGCCAACACAATATTGAACCCTACAGACTAAGACTGGGTTGCCATTAAAGTTACATGTGTGTGTAAAGTCAGGCGTCCCAATACTTTTGGTATTATAGTGTAGGTAGCGGCTTTAATTGCTTCCCCCCCCTGTTTTGTTATAAAGACAAAATGCTTTGCCAGAGAAGTCCCCCCTGGCAAGGCACCCTCCCCATTTTAAGGGCATGTAGCCTGGTATAGTTCAGAATTTGGGGCACATGCCCCCACCTCTTTTCCTGTCCAGCCAGACTACATGTTTAACCCCTTCCCACTGCCGCCTCCCAGCCCCTTTGAGAACTTCTAGATGCTGGGAGGCGGGCATTCAGGTCATGTGACCGCTGTGATTGGCTATCACAGCAGTCACATGATTGGAAAACTCCAGATTGCAAGTGTGCATCAGGAGCTTTCTGGTCCCCGGCAGTGACTGTGCTGGGAGCACGCAGGGCGCACGATCTTAGCACAGTTTTGTGCTTAAATAGGGCCGCATATAAACCTCTCACCCTTAAATCCCACCCGCCGAGAGGCCACATATATGCATGCAAAACAGCAGGAAGAGGTTAAATAAGGGTCAGGGGTTGATTTTGGGATGGACCCTACACTTTTTTTTCTTGTTTGCATGGGGTTCATGCTTAAAACCAATACTATGCCCAAAGAATGTGGTTTGGAATTTGGACTGCATTTTCCCTACTTAAAATCCAACATCAAGAATAAAAGTCTGGCATTGATTTGGGGGACCACATGATTATTTTTTTTTTTTTTTTGTCATACCCGGAACTACCAATGACAGCATGGCTGCCAGCATCCTAGCAACCAATGGCATCATTGGTTGTTAGGATGCAGGTGTCTAGAATGCACAGCATCCTTGAGTGCTAGAATGCACATGACATTTTTTGTGTTCATTTTTTGTGGTGTCCCACTTTTAATCTTTACCAGATCCTCATCTAGGTTAAGGGTCATGAACGGAATCCCCTTTGTTTACAAACTGAAGGAAGCTGGTGGGGAAATGTCATTTAACAGCAATGTACCGTATTTTCCGGTGTATAAGACGACCCCCCTAATTTTCAAGTTAAAACATAGGTTTTGGGCTATACTCGCCGTATTAGACTACCCCCCTTCCGAAGCAAGGCAACACCATTGAAAAACATCAGGATTTCTCATAGATCTCCAAGGTACCCCAAGTACTGTAATACAGGTAATCTCTCATAATATCTCCAAGGTACCCTAAGCATAAGTATTACCAGTAGATGTAATCTCAAGACGCTGGCTGTGCGGGAATTCTGTACCGGTATACCGTATGTACTGTAGCTTCGGCTATATACAGTATACCGCGCTGAGCCAATCGCAGTAAGCGATGTATTCTATTATTGAATGCAAAGCCTGCTCGGATTGGCAGAGTCAGAGAGGCGGGCTGATGTTACTCCGCCAATCTGAGCAGGCTTTGCATTCAATAATAGAATACATTGCTCTCCCTGATTGGCTCAGCATGGTACACTCTATGTAACCGAAGCTACGGTACATAAGGTATACCGGTACAGGATTTCCACACAGCCAGCGTCTTGAGAGATTACATCTACCGGTAATACTTAGGTTACCTTGGAGATATTGTACTCGGCGTATAAGACAACCCCCCCATTTTTGGGGGATTTTTTTGAGGTTCAAAAGTAGTCTTATACGCCAGAAAATACAGTAAATGTTTTGATTTCCACTGTGAAAAAATCCCTATTTTACATCGTACAATTGTGCCCCTTCACAGGAAGGCTTAAGGTACCTCCCCAAGAATGTTATCTAAAGAAATTGTACATTTTTAATATTAAAAGAACTGATCCCCTCTAAATAGAAATTTTGCAAAAAAAAAAAATTTGCATTTATACATGTCCATCAGGGTAGTGCCCAGCTTCCCGTGACCTTTGTTTGTCTCTTGCCTATTAGCCTTCAAAATGGACTATAATAATTCTGCTCCTATTGACTTCAGTGGGGTTCGGAAAATTCAGAACTTAAGAACTGTCTAGTAAGCCTTCCCAGGAACTGAACTCAGGTGTATTTGGTTCAACCCTACACCCTTTTGTGAGATCTCTGATGTCTAAGAAGTTCTGATTTCCGTGGATAAGATTTCCCGCACTCAGGGCAGGAATACGGCTTCTCCCCTGTGTGGCATATCTGATGGGAAGAAAGACTGGACCTCCAAGAAAAAGATTTTCCACAATCAGGACAGGAATATGGCTTCTCTCCTGTGTGAGTTCTTTGATGATTATCAAGATCTGACTTCCATGGAAAACATCTCCCACATATGGGGCAGGAGTACGGCTTCTCCCCTGTGTGCAACCTCTGATGTATAGCACAGTCTGATTTCTGTGAAAAGCATTTCCCGCACTCTGCACAGGAAAATGGTTTCTCCCCTGAGTGGATTCTCTGATGTCTGTAAAGACTGGACTTTTCGGAAAAACATTTCCCGCACTCGGGACAAGAATGCGGCTTCTCCCCTGTGTGCAATCTCTGATGCATAACAAGGTCTGATTTCCATGAATAACATTTCCCACACTCAGGGCAGGAAAACGGCTTCTCACCTGTGTGAATCCTCTGATGTAAGTAAAGATAGGACACCCGTGAAAAAAATTTCCCGCACTCAGGACAGGAATAGGGTTTCTCACCTGTGTGCGATCTTTGATGTTTATCAAGGTCTGATTTCTGTGAAAAACATTTCCCGCACTGAGGGCAGGAATACGGCTTCTCCCCTGTGTGAGACCTCTGATGTACAACCAGGGCAGATTTCTGTAAAAAACATTTCCCGCACTCAGCACATGGAAATGGCTTCTCACCTGTGTGAGATCTCTGATGTCTAACAAGGTCTGATTTCTGTGAAAAACATTTCCCGCACTCATTACAGGAATATGGCTTCTCCTCCATGTGAGATCTCTGATGTATAACGAGATCTGATTTCTGTAAAAAACATTTACCGCACTCAAGGCAGGAATTTGGCTTCTCCCCTGTGTGTGATCTATAATGTATGAAAAGTTCTGATTTATGAAGAAAACATCTCCCACACTCAGAACAGGAAAATTTCTCCTCCCCCTGAATTTCGGCTCCACCCCTCACAGTACGAGGTTGCTCAGAGTCAGAGGGGTTTGATGGTCTATCCACACTGTGAAGTCCACCATCCATAGCGGAGCTCATTGTCTTTTCTCCTGCACAATCTCTTGTGATGTTCTCATCTTCGATTTTACAACCTGGAGATAAAGTGAGATGATCCTTTGAGAGTTTTTCGATGATGTGTCCTGGAAAATATAAAAACATGTTCAATAGATACAAAAAAGGTAGTTCACCTAAATCAAGATTCTATCTGGATCAGGTAGATTTTAGTGAGATGTTCTCTGTGGATGTCCCAACCAACTGTGACTTCCCCTCTTCAGTCAAATGACCTTTGGTCCTCCTCCCAGATCACTTCTACATTTACAGTCTTGTCAGAAGAGCAGGAACCTATGGGGGCTGGGAGGTGCATGCTCTTCACACAAGCACAAGCCTAGGCATTGGGTCATGTGATCTCTAATAATGAAGAAGTAGCAGAGATAACAGAAGAATATATTATAGTTACATAGTAGTTGAGGTTGAATAAAGACAATAGTCCATCCAGTTCAACCTGTGTAGGTGTGTGTGGCCGTAATCATTTCTCATACCCCTGAATGTTCTGATCCTTGAGATGTATGTCCAAGAGTCTTTTGAAAGTAGCCATACTTCTTGCAGAAACCACCTCTTGTTGTAGAGAATTCCACAATCTTGTAGCCATAACAGTAAAGAACCCCCTGCGTTGCCTGAGGAGGATAAAACGCTTCACTTCTAATCGCATTGTAAGTCCTTGCGTCCTCATGCAATCCTTGAATAGTTTCTTTGAATAGTTTTTTTTCTATGCTGAGATCACTGTTAAGGTATTTGTAAATTGCTATCATGTCCCCTCTCAGGCGTCTCTTCTCCAGGGATAATAAATCAAGCGATTGTAAACGCTATTCATAATTAAGGTCCTCCAATCCCCTAATTAGCTTAGTTGCCCTTCTCTCGACTCTCTACAGCTCCTTCACATCCCTTCTGAGGACTCGCAACCAGAGCTGGACAGAATACTCCAGATGCGGTCGGACCAGAGTTTTATAAAGTGGTAGGATTATAGTTTTATCTCTGGAATACATACCCTTCCTTATGCATGCTAATATCCTCCCGGCTTTGGCAGCTGCAGCTTGACATTGCATGCTATTGCCAGCCTATCCTCTACTAAGACTCCCAGATCTTTCTCCATTTTAGATTCCCCAAAAGGTTCCCCCCTTAAAGTGTATTGTGCTTTTATGTTTTTAGTCCCCCAAGTGCAAAACCTTACACTTCTCCACCTTAAACCTCATTTGCCATGTAGTTTCCCACTCTGTTATTTTGGTCAGGTCATTCTGTAAGATATCTGCCTCACAATGTGAAGTTATTGCCCTGCCCAATTTTGTGTCATCTGCAAAAACTTAGATCGATTATGGATTACCTGTTCTGATCTCCGTAGGAGTGTCCTCCTCTTTGAATGTCCTCGTCATTCCAGCATCCTCCATATATTGCTGATCATCCCTCACATACGTCTCCTCTACTTCACCCTCAACTTTCATGTTCATCAGATCTTCACCCTAAACCAACAGAATGGCAGAAAAATACATCTGTAATATAGAAGTATTTATGATGTGAGATCACATAGAAAATATCATCTTGTAGAGTCCACACATCGTCTCCACATGTGAGAGTGTTCAGTCACTTTATATTCCAGACCCTCAACTCCACCGACTTGATGATAGTGAGGGATGGTGTGACCTTCTTGTGTGGAATCTCGAGAATACAGAAGATGGGGACATCTCTTTGGTGGGTTCATGTTATTAGGTGATTCCATCATAATGTCCTTGTATCACTCCATACTACTCATTCTTATACTCTTCTTTAACAACAATTTTATAATCCCAGAGGTTTCAACTCTGAATATATAATAAGGCATTCAATGTAACAAACATACTGTGTAAAAATCATAATTACCAATAATTATCAATCATCTACCTGATGATGGTGGGGGATGGTGTGATCTTCCTGTTTGGAATCCCAGAAATACAGAGGACGGGGACTTCTCTCTGATGGGTTCCTATAGCTGGATGACTCCATCATGTTGTCCTGGTACAGATCTTTGTGTTCTTTTAGAAATGCTGACTCCTCCATTACCCCATCCTCATCATCCTCCTCTTTTATCTCTTCTTTATCATTAACTTTAGAACCTCTCAGGTTTCCACTCTGAAAATAGAATAAAAAATAAATAAAGCTATAAATTGTAACAAAGCAGACAATATACAGATCCTGACACCTTATAGGAACCTGACACACACAATGATACAGTCACCATCCAGACACATCCCTTGTCTGTTACTGGATAATGTCCCAGAATTCCCAGCACCGCTCACCTCTCCTGTCAGCAGCTCCATCATCTTCTTGGTGACTTCTAGAATCTTCTGCATGTTGTGTCTCTCAGGTTTTAGGGAGTCACATGGAGGCACTGTGATGGTCATATGATCACCTGACTTCACAGGAGGAAATCTCTGTATTGAGGAACCAATAAGAATATCATGTTAGAATCCTAGAATCCTCCTCACCGCTCCGGTCAGGTCTGGGTTTTATTAATAGAGATAAGAGTGATGTCATGTGACCTCCCAGAATCCTCACCTCTCCAGTCAGCAGGTAGATAATCTCCAGGGTGAGGTTTAGTACCTTCTCAGTCATGTGACTCTGGTCCTCCTCCATCCTCCTTGATGTGGTTATGTGACCTATGCGGGTCTCCCTGTAGATGGATAGTGGAGAATGATTGGTTGCACAATGTTAGGATGGGATGCATATCATTTTTGAGTTATTTTGTGTTTGTTTGGTTTCTCATGTCCCGCACACCTATCATATCTTGTCCTACCTGCCTTATCAGAAATTAGAATCAGAAAGTAAACTCTGTTTGTCCTCTGAACCATGTTTGCTTAGTATTAGGAGGGTCCTTCTCACAAAGATTTGAGGAGAACACAGGGAATACACAAACCCTATAAATGGCAGGTTTGGGGGGGGGGAGCCTTAAATCTGTACACGGTGTACAGGGACCAGCACAGTTTTCAGGGACGGCATCAGCAGAAGTATACTTAGGCAGAGCTGTGGAACTAGCACCCCAATCTACTATTACTTGCAGGTCTTGACAAATTTCCTTTGAATCTAGGAGCCATCTAAAAAAGTTAGGAGCCAGTTTTGTTTAGCGTAGGGTGGGTTTGCTTGCACCCGGGGCAAGGCAAGTAATGTAACCCCCCTCCCCCCCACCAACCCTACTCCTAGCAGAGCGGCCAGCCAATAATTCCGAACGTTAGGTCAGGGTTATAGGCTGCCTAGAAAGAATGACAATAAAAACACATTATAGGGGGAAATGCCACTCTGTCAGGGCCCATTCACACCTAGGCATTTTGGGATTGTGGCAAAATGGTGACCGCAATCGAAAAATGCAGGTGCCATTATTTGCCACATTACCTAAAATGTGGTGCGGTGTTGTCACACGATTTACCGTGCGCCGTTCAAAGGCAAATTTACATAGCGTGAAGCTTGTCGCCCGAAAAATAACAGGAGCTTCTTCTGAGTGACAAACTTCAAAACAATTTTTTTCATTATTACTATTTTATTTTCTATAATAATATAAAATAAATTGAGCTCATGTGGTCAGCCATACCGATAGAAATAAGGATATATATATATATATATATATATATATATATATATATATATTTTACTTTAGCGATGTCCAGTTTATGAAAGAACCGTTCTTTTGAATCGATTCTTTTCGCTGAACTGGATGAATCGATTCATCTGACGAACGGATTCATTTGAAACAGTTCAGTATTGACTTCATAGGAGACCGGTCTGCTAATATGATCCTAGAGTGAGAGAGCCTTGCCCCTCCCTGCAACCAATCAGCCGGCTCATAGCACACTGACAATCAAGAACTGGATACCAGTACACTGTATGATGGTTTATTGTGGATAAAAAAGCCTGACTGGCTCGTTTTATGCCTTTGAATTTCCATGATTTTGTAAGTGCAGTCTTTTTTATCCACAATAATCCATCATACGTTGTTACCCTATGGCGCATTTCTTGTTGTTTCTTTTGGGGATCACTACCCTTTGACAAGCTGCCCACCACCTGGAGAACCACAGAGGAGAGGTTCGTTTTTTTGCCATAGGATACTATGGCCTATGTTGAGATATATCCTCAGTGCTGTCGACCCTTGTGGTCTTTAGTTTTGTTCAGCAGGCCATTAGAGCGGTGGTGGATACCGCTTTTGGTGGTGGAATCTTCACTTCTTCACATCTTCAATCCATTTGTCTATTATATGGTCGGAAACTCACCTAGTCACATTTTGTGGACTATTACTGATGTTTACTTTTTATAAGAGCTTTGGTTTCTTGGCTCTATTGTGTGTTATATTTACTTTCTTTCATATTTTCTTTATCACTACATGTCAATTTTTTTAATAATTTCACAATTAGCGCAACCTCAGTTTTTTTACTTAAGGTTGCCATTTAGCGCAATTTATTTTGTGTGAATTTTCTATAATCTTATTTTAACTCCTGCTCGGAGTAGATGGATGTTTACTTATCGGCCCCTGTACCTCCTCAAGATATACGCTGACCTGACTTAGTTCTATACATACTGTATGTTTTGTGGATGAAATCTAAAGGGCTTATACTTTGAAGGCTCATGCATAATTGCATCCTGAAGAAACTTGTGGGCGAAACGCGTCGATCCACCAAATGTATGATCATATGCAGAATATGCAATGATTTTTACATGTTATACATGACTGTTATTTTAATCTTCTTGTGTAATTGAAAATAATTATATATTTTTTAGCCATTTTTTGTTATTTTGGGCACAGTCAAATCCCCAACTCCCAGTGTCCTTCTGGTTTTTCTCTCACTTCCCCTTTTCCCTCCCTCCTTCCCATTCTTTTCCCTCCCTCTTTTCCTCCATCCTTCCCCTTCTTTTCCCTCCCTCTTCTTTTCCCCCTCCCTCCTTTGCCTTCTTTTCCCTCCCTCCTTCCTCTTCTTTTTCCTTCCCCCAGTAAGACCTGGAGTATACCTGAAATTTTCCATACAGGCACTTACTCTCCACCCAATTTTTATGTAGAACATGCTGCATTTTTCCTGCACTGGAACGGGATACAACGCATCAGAAACGCACCGGGACACATATGTCCTTATTTAAGGTAAACAAAAAAGAAATGGGAAAAAAATGCACTGGAACGCATCAAAAACGCCTCAAAAATGCGCATGCAGAAAAGCACCTGGAACGCATACGGACTGCGCTTCTATGGTGTAAACTGGCCCTTTAGAAAATCTCTGGATTCCCAGAGTGTTTCTTAAATTGTTGTAGCCACTGATGGATACTCAGCACATTGCTAACTGGTTTGCCAATAATTGTCCTTTATTTCCACAGCAGATTACTCAGCACTGCATTTACTAAATCACTGGATTCAGAGATTGTTGGTTAATCTTTGTTGCCACTGCTGATCACTTAGCACATTGCTACTTTGTTTGCCAATAATTATCCCTTTATTTATTACCACTGCAGATTACACGGTGCTGCAATTACAAAATCACTGGATCCACAGATTGTTAAGTTGTTGTTGCCACTGCTGATTACTGGTTTGCCAATTATAATCCTTCATTTATTTCCACTGCAGATTACTCAGCACTGCATTTACAAAATCACTGGTTTCAGAGATTGTTAGTTGATCTTTGTTACCACTGCTGATTGCTCGGCACATTTCTAATTTGTTTGCTAACAATTATCCTTCATTTATTACAACTGCAAATTACTCGGCACTGCCTTTACATTTACTGCGTTAAAAATTACTGTGTAGCACTGCCCCCTTGAGGACTGCTGGATAATACACTCTAGGGTCCCCCTGGGTTACCGTTAGCAACACTGGCATTCACAAATGAACACTTTACTTCTCAGTCAATCATTAGTCCTGGGGTATGTAATTGTTTTTGGTGTTTTACTTTAAATAGGGATGGGAGAAGGGAATAGTGGGATACTCCAAATTGAACTATTCACAGTAGATGAGGACTCCTGTCTGGAGATGCAGCCAAGCTGCAGATTCCCCTTGCCACTAGATGAATTTAGGTCAAGTCTCTATTCAGACAACTTAGTTAAGTAGATTATCTTCGGGATACCTGCCTAGTATCCCCTTTCACTCCACAGACTGACACCCGCCCTCTGACTATCCTACCCAGGGGTGGCCCCCCTCAGGTCAGGCCCCTAGACATGATCCCCTATACTCACGATACTGTTTTTCGAGTGTCTCCAATGTCTCTACCCCTCCAGTCAGTTCTCCTGGACCTCTGGGTTCAGTTCCTTTGTTCTGGTCCCCAGGCCGGCTGCCTGTGACCACGTGCCACTGCAACAGAGGAGGAGGCAACCGCCATCTTCCCTTCCGGGACTCTGCTCACCAGCCAAAGACCCCGCAGCACATGTGCTCCTGGCTTTTATACAGTATCCCAGAATGCACCGAGACAGCCAGTCTCTGCCAATCACTGGAACTGTATCAAAGCCTGTGTACCCATTGGTCAGGTTTCCTCCCACTGTCCAACATGCCTCCCTATTGGACCAGCATGAAACAATATCTAGACCCAATGAATCACACACTGAACAGACCTAACTCACAGATCCTGCTCTCTGGTAGGCAGAAAGCAATATAGATTTCCCTTCTGCTTCTCTGATAGGCAGACAGAGCCAAAAACTATACTCTCTCACCAGTACCTACCTAGGAGGGTGCTACACTCACCCCCCCCCCCCCGCCAAACCGAGCCATGTCCTCACTGGCTCTGGACAGCCGCTCCTACAAAAATTCTTTCACCAAAAATTCCTACGGAGTATCCCACAAACCTGGAAAGGTGGAAAAGGGAAATAACAAATGTACAAGGCAATGGGGGCATACCCCATATGTGGCCAGTAGACACAATAAAATTATGTGAAAAAATATATATATATTACTGCTGTACAAATATTCACAAGGTTATTTACACACAGTAGGTGCTTTTAAATCAATGCACCCCCGCCAAACAAAAATCTGCTTGGACAGGTACAGAACACTATCTTGTTTAGCTAACTAGATTGCATGAAATGATGGAGGGCCTAGCCAGAGCCGGAAATCGAAAGCAAGCCTGCAAAGGAATTTAGGTTAAGCATGGGTTAATGCATAACTACTTACATCAGTGAGATTGTCCTCTCCTCAGAGGCGACTTTCTCACCGCATTGTTCCTAACTGCACATTCACAGAGATCTTCTTCCATTCCTGTCACTTTCGGACACACTTGACTTTGGTGTTTCACGGTTACTCCTGGAACAGGTAACAATTAAACCCTGCCAAGCTGACTATCTAATCTCTATGTGACCTCTTTAGTGACTAGATGATAGGCACAGTCCCTTTTTAGCACCGGGGCACTGACTACTCCTATCACAGTCAGATTCACAAGATCAGAACCAAGACATGCGGAGTCCACCCGACTGGTGTTCACAGTGTCCTTTCCTCCTTTAACACTGGGGCAACATATCTTTATCTCTGTGACAAGCTATTTTGCTGGAGCCTGAGCAACTTGTCCAACTTGTGAGTCGTGTGTTTCTCTTCAAGGGGCCCTCACTCTGGCATCCCCTTCTCCGAAGAGACTTCAAGCCACTACCTGCTCTCCTGAGGTAGTACCTTGCACAAAAAGTTTCACCAACTGGCGCACTTGCCCAACAGGATCTTCGTAAAGTGTCCTTTGAACAAAGTATCTTCTTTCTGTACTCTTTCCCTTGGCCCAATAGCCCAAATTTCTTTGCAAAGTGTTCCATTAAATGATCCTGGCCCGATGGCCCAAAGGATCTTGATAGAACATGTAGGGAAACTGACTTCTGATGATGACTCAAGCATGACTTTAAGTGACTACTTAAAGCGGTTGTAAGCTCTATAAAAAAAAAAAAAAAAAATAAAAAAAAAACCTGCAAGACAAAGGCATAATGAGCTAGTATGCATCGCATACAAGCCCATTATGTGTAACTTACCTTAAAACGAAGCCCCGACACGGACCCCCGGACATTGCTGCGGGCGCTGCCATGGTCCCTCGTCGTCTCTTCCGGGTTCGGCGGCTCCGGCGCGCTGATTGGCCGGAAGAGACGGCTCTGGCGCGATGATTGGCCGGAGCCGCGATGACATCAATCCCGCGCATGCGCGCGGGAGTGATTTTTCCGGTAAGCTCCCGGCAACTTAATTGAAGGTCCCCCGGACCTTCAGAGCGCATGCGCCGCTCGCGCGAGCGGCTGCATGCACTGTAAATATCTCCTAAACCGTGCCGGTTTAGGAGATATTTGTACCTACAGGTAAGCCTTATTATAGGCTTACCTGTAGGTAAAAGTGTCAAAAAGCGGGATACTACCGCTTTAAGTCCTCTTGAACAGAAAGTTTGTTGTGCGTTAGTGGGTTGGCCCTCTTTTAATGGTACTACCTAGTGGTAGCAGTTCTGCTGACTTCCCGATCCCTTTTTCAAGGATAGAAGGTAAAGGGGTATTTGGAAATAAGGCTTTGGCCCTAGCAACAGTCAACAACTTGAACTTTGCACTTGAACTTTGGTCTCCAGCCCCCTCTTTTTCTCCAAATAGCTCTCAGACTAAACAGCCTTACAACGGTATCTCCACAAGGGTGGGGTCCTACATCCTTAGCAGTAATGGTCAGCATGAGGGATCCGGACTGACTTCACTTCTGAGTCTTTACCACGAACGGACCAAGCCTGGCCAGTTCTATTTGGTCGGCAGACCTCCATGCGGTCTATGTAAATTCCAGTTTGTCTTTGTAGAGCAGAAGGTGTCCCATAGCTCAGGCCTTTCTTTGTTCCAGGATGGTTTGGGAATGTAAAGGAATTGCCAAATCGCATCACAGCACCACTCCTCTCCTCTGGCCTCGACCTCCAAAAAATTATCTCTCAGGGTCAGGGAACATAGGGGTAGTCATACCCATACTCTAGGGACACCTTCCTCTGAATCAGACACTGGCATCTTGAGAACCTGGGGAGGGTTTGTATATTTTCTCTCCCAGGTAGGGAGTACAGGGTGTCTTGTCTCATGAGGAGCTTTTCATAGGCCTCGTTTTGATCCTGAGTATAGGTGTAGGTACAAGGTAGGGACAGATCTGTTACCCGTGTAGCATAGGCCCCACAAAACCCCAAATTTCTGGCACACTGCATGCATACCACCAAATCACTTGTCTCCTCATCAGGCAAACTGGGACTTATAGAGCTGCTCCTTTCATCTGCTCCCCAGTCCTACTCTGTCTCTTCCTCAGACTTCCAGACATCTATCCCTTCCTCCAAGGATCCAAACTGATGATGAAAGCTGGGGGACCCTCTATCAATGGCTCCGGCCTCCCCTTCACTCATCACACTAGGGGTCTTCCTCTCGGGAGTCCATTGACTCCCCTCTGCCTTAATAGAAATCAGTTCTGACTGTGCAGGTGCAGCTGGCCCTCTCTCTGGTCCCGACTCGGCCCGAATCACCTGGACGCACTTCAACTCCGAGGTGTGAGTCTCCACGGTCTGGCATAGGGAAGTGTAAGCCCTCTTCCTGGGAGCCCATTGATTCCCCTCTGCCTTGATAAGTCGGTTCTGCTCATGTAGGTATAACTTGCCCTTTTCCTGGCGTTGACTCGGCCTGAATCACCTGGGTGCACTTCACCTCCTAAGGTGTGAGTCTCCTTGGTCTAGCAAATGGCAGTGTAAGTCTGCACTAACGGCCCCGGCAACGCTCGCAGCACTCCTCTTCCTTTGACTACAGGGATCCTCATGGGTGCCCGTGCTTCTTGAGTGAAGCCTGTCTCCCAGATCACATACAACTTCCTGGGCTGACTTTCACTTGGCACCACCTGCACCAGCAAATTATCGCAGTGTCCGCATTGACTCCAGGCCTGCAGCCGCATGGACACATTCAAGCATTGGTGACATACCAGCCCGGGATGTTCCTTGTCCTTCCCGCTGCACATTGCCAGTCCTCACTTGGGCACCAACCACACTCCAGTGTCCCACAGGACTAACTCCGATAATTCTACCAACTATCTAGGTACATCGCCAAGACGTGGGATAGCCTCTGCGCTCCGGCTCACTCTGACATCCGCCATCTTGCTCCTCCACACACGTGTCTCCCTCTCAGCTACACCCGAAGGCGGAAGTGATGTCTCAGCTCTCTTCCTGTTTGGATTGGCAGTGTGTGGGTGGTAACTCCGCCCACAACTCCAGACTAGCTGACTCTCTGGCGCTGGCTCCAGCTGTTAAGCAGGTCTCTTCATAGTGCGCTTTCCTGAGCGGTACAGTAACCTCTTCACTGCTGCTCCAACTCTGTTCAGCCAGCACGAAGATCACTGCCTGGCAGATTGTGTTACTCAATCCACACACATCCGCCATTTCTGTCTGCACCTGCGCCTCAATTGCACTTCCATCTTGCCAAGCCAACTGACGTCCCACACTGCTTAGGAAAATTGTCCCGCTGTCATAAACTGCAGGGCCAACATTTTTCTCCACAGCACATGTATAGACATGACTTCCCATATGGTTTAGGAAAATTGTCCCGCTGTCATGAATTGCACAGGCAACATTTTTCTTCACAGTACATGCACAGACACACCGATCCCTGTGTCCCGGGTCACTACTCTCTCCCTCCACACTTGCACCGATTACTGTAAAGCAGACACAGTCCTTTTCTACAATACAGTGCATCTCCTCTTCATTCACTCTCCTGCATTTTACTTGAGAACAGATACTGTTTCTTGTGTAATTGTCCATTCATCGCCCATGGCAACCACCGTTACTAACCTGACTAGTCAGCACACTTTCACTGATCACTGTAAGGCAGATATTATCCTTTTCACTGACACTCCAGGACGTTACTTGGGAAAGCATGGCATTACTTGGTGGGATTTCTCAGCCGTTGCGGTAACCCAGGAGTGCATCCCGGATGACGCCCCCAAATGTAGCACTGTCCCCTTGAGGACTGCTGGATAATACACTCTCGGGTCCCCCTGGGTTACAGTTAGCAACACTGGTATTCACAAATTAACACTTTATTTCTTTGGCTGTCAATGATCAGCCCAGGGGTAGGTTGTTTTTCTAAATAGGGATGGGAGAAGGGAAGAGTGGGATACTCCAGATTGAACTATTCACAATGGATGAGGACTTCTATCTGAGGAAACAGCAAGGTCGCAGTTTCACCTGTCTTGAGATGCAGCCAGGTTGCAGATTCACCTTACCACTAGATGAATTTAGGTCAAGTCTCTGTTCAGATGACTTAGTGAAGTAGATTGTCTTCGGGATACCTGCCTAGTCAGGGCCGATCCTAGGGTAACAGACGCCTGGGTGCAGAAATATTTATGGCGCCCCCACGTGGGCGTGGTCATCTTACTAACTCCTCCCCTTTTCCTAATGGGACCTGGAGGGGGGTCTCTCCAAGGAACACAGAGAGGGCCTCTGTTAGACTGTCTGTTAGAAAGACCCCCCTCCCCCCTACCAGGACCCATTAGAGACTACAATGGGGTTGTATCATAGGACCTGGAGGGGGGGTCTCTCAAGCAGAGGTCATCTCTGTGTGCATTTTAAAGTCTATGTTAGAAAGACCCCCCACCAGGCCCCATTAGAGACTACAACGGAGTCTAATGGGACCTGGAGGGGGGGTTTATCTTACAGAGGTCCTCTCTGTGCCTATTGGAGAGTCTCTGATAGAAAGAGTCCCCTCCAGCCCCCATGAGAAACTACATTAGAGTGTCACTGAACAATAGAAAAATAAACAATATTATATTAATTAATAGCACTTTGATGCCCAGGCCCAACACTAGAAGACTTCACTTACCTTAAATAATGGGTACTAAGGCTGGCTGCTGGTCCTTGGGCCTGGCTTCTGGGACTGGGTCCTGGCTTCTAGGGCTTTGCTGCTGGTCCTGGGGTCTGGCTGCTGGTCCTCCTGATTCCTGGCTGCTGGTCCTGGTTTTTGGGGCTGAGCTGCTGGTTCTGTTTTCCGGTTGCTGGTCCTGGGGTCTGGCTGCTGGGGCCTTGGGGCTGGCTTCTGGTCCTGGTTCTTGGCTGCTGGTCCTGGGGCCTGTGGGCTGGCTGCTGGTCATTGATTCTTGGCTGCTGGTCCTGATTCCTGGCTCCTCTGTGGTGTGCCGTTCTCTGTGGTGTGCTGGGCTGTGGTATGCCGGCCTCTGTGGTATGCCGGCCTCTGTGGTATGCCGGCCTCTGTGGTATGCCGGCCTCTGTGGTGGCAGTGCTGTGCTCTGTGGGCTCTGTGGCGCTGGGCTCTGTAGTGGCAGTGCTGTGTTCTGTGGGCTCTGTGGCGCTGGGCTCTGTAGTGGCAGTGCTGGCTCTGTGGTGTGGGCTCTGTGGCGCTGGGCTCTGTGGTGGCAGTGCTGGCTCTGTGGTGCTGGGCTCTGTGGTGGCAGTGCTGGCTCTGTGGTGGCAGTGCTGGCTCTGTGGTGCTGGGCTCTGTGGTGGCAGTGCTGGCTCTGTGGTGGCAGTGCTGGCTCTGTGGTGTGGGCTCTGTGGTGCCAGTGCTGGCTCTGTGGTGCCAGTGCTGGCTCTGTGGTGCCAGTGCTGGCTCTGTGGTGGCAGTGCTGGCTCTGTGGTGTGGGCTCTGTGGTGGCAGTGCATGAAGGTCCGATTAATGTAACCCAGCCAGCACGGAGTCCCTCCTTACATCAGAGTCTGCAGAATTTCCCCTTACAGTGCAAATGAACTCTGACGGGGAATTCTGCAGATCATGCTCTAAAGGAGAACTCTAATATAAGGGAGGGGGGGGGGGGTCTGGTGACCAGAGACCACCTTATATCAGAGTCCACAGCGTTCACCTTTGCATCAGAGTTCTCACTTATTTATGGTCCGCAGCGTTGCCCTTTACATCAGAGTTCCTCTTCACGTCAGCGTCCACAGAGTTCCCCCTTGCACTATAAGGGGAATCCTGCAGACTGATGTAAAGGGGAATGCCGATAACTCTGATATAGGGGGGACTCTGATCACCAGAGACCACCTTCAGCAGAGTGAATGCACTAAGGAAGGGGTGGGTCCTGATATATGTGGGAACCTTTATATCAGTGCACTCTACCTGGCTCCACTGACTTGCCTGGGAGGGGGGCACTAATGTGGGCACCTGGGCGATTGCCCTACATCTCTATCAGTTGTTTAGCAGCCAGCATCTCATTGATTTTGGGTGGGGTGGGGGGGGGGGGGGGGTTAACAACAGGATACTGTATGTCCTAGGGGGGCTTTGGAAGGAGAGATGACTTGTGCTGGGAGTGGGGGGGGATGGGGGGGGTGGACTGATTTCATATCCAACCCCCCTCCCCCAGCATAAGTCATCTCTTCTTCCAAAGCCCCTCTAGGACATACAGTATTCTGCTCTGTAAAGGGTGGCTGGGGGAGGCGGTTGCTGGGTGCCAAACAGAGCAGCCAGAGATTGTAGCATGTGGGACATCAAACCACCCACAAAAGCTACGAGGTAACATAACTTCTCTGGCTTCTCCTGCAGGACTCGAGCCCTGACTCTGGCTGTGTGCCGAAATTACAAAAAAAAATAAAAAATTGTAGCGGCTGCAGTGAGACTCCCGCGACTTGCGGGAGATTAAAGTTATGTGCGGCATGCGCCCCCCCCTCACGCGGCGCCTGGGCGCAGTGCACCCCCCGCACCCGCCTCGGATCGTCCCTGTGCCTAGTATTCCCTTTCACTCCACAGACTGACACCCATCCTCTGATCTGCAGGCCGACTGCCCATGACTGCGTGCCACTGCTACAAAGGAGGAGGCAGCCGCCATCCTCCCTCCAGGACTCTGCTCACCAGTCAACGATCTTGCAGCACATGTGCTCCTGGCTTTTATACAGTATCCCAGAATGCACCGAGACAGCCAGTCTCTGCCAATCACTGGAACTGTATCAAAGCCTGTGTACCCATTGGTCAGGTTTCCTCCCACTGTCCAACATGCCTCCCTATTGGACCAGCATGAAACAATATCTAGACCCAATGAATCACACACTGAACAGACCTAACTCACAGATCCTGCTCTCTGGTAGGCAGAAAGAAATATAGATTTCCCTTCTGCTCCTCTGATAGGCAGACAGAGACATAAACTATACTCTCTCACTAGCACCTACCTAGGAGGGTGCTTCAACTGGATCCACAGATTGTTTGTTAAATTGTTGTTGCCACTGCTGATTACTCAGTCCATTGCTAATTGGTTTGCCAATTATTATCCTTCATTTATTACCACTGCAAATTACTCAGTGCTGCAATTACAAAATGACTGGATTCACAGATCGTTGTATAATCTTTGCTACCACTGCAGATTACTCGGCACATTGCTCATTTTTGGAAGACACGCGTATGTTCTGGCATGGTACAGGAAATGTATGTCTCGCTGCACATGTCGTTTTTGCTTCTCTGCACCAGTATGTTCCCCGGTGAGGCCCAGCCACACCCCCTCATTATGTTTCTCCATTATGTGTTCCCATGCATTCCCACTGTGTTACCGGCTGCCTGGTGTATCCAGTGCCCCAGCGCTGCAAGGAACTCATTTGTTTCCTGCGTGCTCCCAGTGTCCTCTGTATCCTGCCAGGACCTGTGTGATTCCCTGACACCCATGCACTCCATGTCCTTATCCTGCTCCAAAAATCACATGCATCCCTGCCTGCAACCTGCTTCCCATGACCTTCTGTGCATTTCCACCCTTCCCCTGGGGCTTCTGTATGTTTGTGCACTCCTGCCTGCTTAGGGTGGGCCAGGACCACAACCTAGAAACCGCCTACAGCACAACATCTCTATCTCCAGCAGCTGTGGTAAAGACCAGGTTGTACCAGAGATCCTGCCTGCTTAGCTTGTGTCACCCACTGAATGGTGAGGTCTGTATCCCATAGCTGACAAAAAACTTGGAATGCTGCTCAAAGAACTTCCCCCTGCAGTCTTAGGCCCCTTTCACACAGGCGGACCATTCAGATCCGCCTGTCAGTTTTTTTGGCGGACACCCCATGCATCTCTATGGGGCATCGGATGTCAGCGGAGACATGTCTGCTGATATCCAATCCGTCAAATCTGGACGGATGGAAACCCTATTTTCCATCCGTCCAGCCGATCGGATCGGATGAGAACGGACAGACGGTCCGTTCTCATCCGATTCCCCCATAGAGATGCATGGGGACCTGACAGCTCTGTCTCCTCACACAGCGCAGAGACACAGCTGTCATCCGCCTGCTCAGCGGGGGATCGGCGGATCGATCCCCCGCTGAGAAAAACTGAGTACGCCTGACAGACTCCGTGTGTGAAAGGGGCCTAAAGCACAGATCCGGTGCTGACATACAAACAAGCTCATCCAGGCAAGCTGATACAGTTTAGAAGACAGGAGACAGGACGTGGAAATGTCACTGGAACCCAGCTACTATATAAAGAGGGGAAGATATGGCTTCAGCCTGAACTCCTCCTGCCTATGCTCCTTTAACATGTTTTGCAACACCTACAGGGCTTAATCATACAGATCTCTATGATTAAGAACTGTAGGCCAGGCGAAACATGAAAGAGGAGCAAAATCAGGAGTAGTTCAGGCTGAAGCCATATCTTTACCACTCTGTATATTGGCTGGGTTCTGGTGTGCGATGTTTCCACCTCCTGTCTTCTGATCTTCTAAAGGTATGCCAAATCACATTACACTGTAGGCAGAGTGCATTATAGTATATTGGGCCCCTTGTCTGGATTGTCAGTATTTTCTTCCTTTGATACATGTCCCCCAGGGCAGTGCCACCCACCCTCATGCCATTTGTTGACAGTCTCTTGCCTATTCGCCTGGAAAATGGGTAGAACTGATTTCTAAGATTCAGCTCCCATTGATGTCAATGGTCTTCAAAGTCCGCATCCAAACTTCGGTAAATATCCCCAACCCCCCCGAATTGAACTCAGGTATGTTCTGCTCATCATTATTAGTGAGGGGCGGGGTTATCCCCTTCCTCTCCGCATTATTGACTACTGCGAGCCTGCTGACAAGACTCAAAGGCTGTGCAAGGCATTATGGGTAAGCAACATCAACTTTGACTTAGACTGAAATCTTGAAAATTGGGGTCAAATTTCAGTCCAACCCAAATCTGAATCTACCGTATTTTTTGCCGTATAAGATGCACTTTTTCTTCCCCAAAACTGGGGGGGAAAAGTTGGTGCGTCTTATACGGCAAATGAACATTTTTCCTGCTGCCTGTGCTGAGTCCTGTGGGGGCGGTGCCAATGGGGGCGGTGCCGGTGCGTGCGTCAGTCACACACCGTCACCGCCCGATCTCCTTCCCGCCGGACCGAGAGAGCCGCCGTCAAAGAACGAAGACAGAAGAGGACGAGAGGAGCAGCGCCGTGGATGGTTCCAGGAATCCCGCCGCCGTCAGAAGAAGAGGTTGAGAGGAGCAGCGCAGGCAGCACAGGAGAGCAGGTAAGTGAGCCGACCTGTGCCATGCCTGTACCACCACCTGTGCCATGCCTAAACCACCACCTGTGCCATGCCTAAACCACCACCTGTGCCATGCCTAAACCACCACCTGTGCCATCCCTAAACCACCACCTGTGCCATGCCTAAACCACCACCTGTGCCATCCCTAAACCACCACCTGTGCCATGCCTAAACCACCACCTGTGCCATGCTTAAACCACCACCTGTGCCATCCCTAAACCACCACCTGTGCCATCCCTAAACCACCACCTGTGCTATGCCTAAACCACCACCTGTGCCATGCCTAAACCACCACCTGTGCCATGCCTGTACCCACACCTGTGCCATGCCTGTACCCACACCTGTGCCATGCCTGTACCATCACCTGTTGATATAAAATATTTTACTGCAGTATTTGGTTCAGAATCTTTTTTTTCTAGATTTTCCTCCTTTAAAATTGGGTGCGTCTTATATGCCGGTGCGTCTTATACGGCGAAAAATACGGTAATTCCTCGTTACAAGAGACTGCTAAGGTGAGAAGGTGACATCTCCAGAATGAAGAGAATGTTCCGGCCCCATAAGTGATGAAATATTCTGACCCTGAAGGGGTTAATCTAGGTTTCTACACTATATATGTGTGTATCATCATCTGCTGGAGATAAAAGATGTCAGTGACAATGGAGGAAGAGGACGGACATGACGGGGGGTTACTGGCAGGGCTTTTTTTTCCTCAGAGAATAGGTGCAGGAACTCCCTCTTTTGGACTTACCCCTCGTCTCCGTACCTACCTACCTCCATGAACCCATTCCTTGGTTCCACCCACTACCCACCTCCCAGTACCATCCCTTTTAGAAAATACAGAACAAAGTAACATTTGTGGTACTAAGTAATTTGTTAATGATAACAAAAAAGCAGTAAAATAGATCCCATGCAGCCAACAATAATAGATCCCCCAGCAACAATAGATACAGTCAGAAACAATGGGCCCTCAGCAGCAACAACAGATCTCCCAGCAGCCAGCATCAATAGACTGCTGCCTAAACAGTAGATCCCTCCCAGCAACAACTGACCCCTCAGCAACATAAGACCCACCCCAGCAACAATAGACCCCCCTGCAAAGAGAGATCTCTTCCAGAGACAATAGATCCCCCAGCAGCCACATTAGATATTCCCAGCAGCAATAAATCCTCCTGCATGAATAGATCCCCTCCAGCATCAATAGACAGTGTTGCACAACCCAGCACTCCTAGCCATTACATACATTCAGTGCTGGAGGTGCCGGAACTACTTTCCCCCGCGTTCCTGCTGAAAAAAAGCCCTGGTTACTGGGTGTAAATAGAAAATAAGATCTTATTACCTCCTCTGCTGCCACTTCCAGCAATGTCTCCTCTCTACTTCCTCCCCACTCACCTCTTACCTGGAACTTCATATTTATACCTAACATCACTTCCTGTCTGTGCATGACATCATTTCCTCTCTACCTTCCATAGAAACATCTTGACTTAGAATATGTGAGATCACCATCTTGTGGAGCTCAGGGGAACTGCAGTCTCAAGAAAGATTTGAGTGACAGTCCCTGGATTTTGGCTACTCTCCTATCATGTATTCATCCTGTATATTCCAGGACTCTGTACAGTGTCAGTGAGGTGATGACAGCTGGAACACTCTCCGGGTTCCATCAGCAGGCACTGTTATTATAGCAGACTGTTCGGAGCAGTCATCTCCTTTCTGACAGTGAAAGTATAACTCCGACATCAGCAGAGCCAGAGAGGCAGCGGGAGTGTGTGATCAGGGAAGTACCACCACTGACCACCATTGCTGGGCTGGGGTTACACTTTCTTCTCCCTGACACCAACAATGGGACTTATTTTATCTCACTTCTACCAACAATGGGGCTTATTTTATCTTACCGACACCAGTAATGATGGGGAGTATTTTATCTCGTGGACACAAATGATGGGACTTATTTTATCTCGCTACCACCAACAATGGGGCTTATTTTATCTCACTACCACCAACAATGGGGCTTATTTTATCTCACTACCACCAACAATGGGGCTTATTTTATCTCACTACCACCAACAATGGGGCTTATTTTATCTCACTACCACCAACAATGGGGCTTATTTGATCTCACTATCACCAACAATGGGGCTTATTTTATCTCACTACCACCAACAATGGGGCTTATTTTATCTCACATCTACCAATGATGGGGCTTATTTTATACATAGAATTACATAGATACAGACATACCCCACTTTTAAGTACGTACACAATGGGACCAGAGCATGTATGTAAAATGAAAATGTACTTAACCACTTCAATGTAGGGCACTTTCACCCCCTTCCCGCCCAGGCCAATTTTCCCCTTTTAGCGCTGTTGCATTTTGAATGACAATTGCGCGGCCATGCAACACTGTACCTAAACCAAATTTATGTAATTTCCCCCCCACAAATAGAGCTTTCTTTTGGTGGTATTTAATCACCGCAAGGTTTTTTCTTTTTTGCTAAACAAATAAAAAAATAGACTGAAAAGTTTGAAAAAAAAAAGTTTTTTTGTTTATGTTATACAATTTTGTAAATAAATACGTTTTTTTTCTGCACTGATGAGGAGGCACTGATGGGGTGGCACTGATAGGTAGCACTGATATGCAGCATTGGTGGGCACTGATAGGCGGCACTGCTGGGCACTGATAGGTGGCATTGATGGGCGCGGATAGGTGGCACTGATGGGCACTAATAGGCGGCACTGGTGGGCAATAATGGGCACTGGTGGGCGACACTGATGGATTGCAATGATGGGCACTGGTGGGCAGCACTGATAGGGAGGGCACTGGCAGGCAGCACTGATGGGGAGGGCAATGGGGGGCTCCCTGAGCCCTGATTGCCACCCCTGGTGGCCATAGTGGGCATCCCTGGTGGTTCTAGTGGAACCCCCCCCCCCCCGAGGGTCTGCACTGATAATCAATGATCTGATTACCAGTGCCGACCCCCCCCCCCCTGTCAGGGGAGCCGCCGATCGGTGCTCCTTTACTCGTGCCTGTCAGGCACGTACTGAGGAAAGCCGATCAACGGCTCTTCCTGTTTACTATGTGACCAGCCGTGATTGGACACGGCTGGTCACATGGTAAAGAGCCTACGTTAGAAGGCTCTTTACAGAGATCGGAGATGCAGGGAGTCAGACTGACACCTCGCATCAACGATCGCCGCTCTGCGCGCCCCTGGGGGGCGCGCAGAGCGTATTATCCTGCCGCCGTCATATGACGTCTGGTCAGGATAATACAACCACATTCCCGCCGTCATTCTGCTATAGGGCGGGCGGGATGTGGTTAAAGGGAAGCAATACTTTTTTTTACTTCTCAATGTATGTAAATACACTAACCCTATGGGAAATCCTGGTCAGCATGACATGGTACTGCTTCCAAACCATAAGTGACCAGGACACCAAACTTGGGAAGCACGTTAAGGGGACCCAGGACTATGACATGGTAGATTACCTAGGCAAGCTGGCTGGCCACAAAATAGGATATGTCCTGTGCCCCCTCTAAGTTTGGTGTCTCTGTCACTTATGGTTTGGTAGCAGTGCCATACCAAGCTGACCAAGATTTCCCATAGACGCCAATGTTAGACAGGGAGCAGTGCCTTACCAAGTTGACCAAGATTTCCCATAGACGCCAATGTTAGACAGGGAGCAGTGCCTTACCAAGCTGACCAAGATTTCCCATAGACACCAGTGTAAGACAGGGAGCAGTGCCTTACCAAGCTGACCAAGATTTCCCATAGACGCCAATGTAGACAGGGAGCAGTGTCTTACTAAGCTGACCAAGGTTTCCCATAGACGCCAATGTAAGAAAGGGAGCAGTGCCTTACCAAGCTGACCAAGATTTCCCATAGACGCCAATGTTAGACAGGGAGCAGTATTTTACTAAGCTGACCAAGATTTCCTATAGATGCCAATGTTAGACAGGGAGCAGTATTTTACTAAGCTGACCAAGATTTCCTATAGATGCCAATGTTAAAAACCGGGAGCAGTTCCACACCAAGCTGACCAAGCTGTGTCTGTACTCGCAAGTGTACGTAAAGTGAGTGTACTTAAAACAGGGTATGCCTGTATAACGGAAAATTTATATCAATACTTACCGTAATTTTCCTTTCCTGATGGACTCCATGGCAGCACACGTATGGGTAGGCTCCGCCTCCTCTCCTACCCTATAGGACCCCACTCCCATAAATCTTTGCTCCATACCAGGAGCCGTGTTCCATAACTAGAACTACTCCAGCAGATGGGAGGGGACTCCTGCTGCCATGGAGTCCATCAGGAAAGGAAAATTACGGTAAGTATTGATATAAATTTTCCGTTTTCCTGACAGACTCCATGGCAGCACACGTATGGGAAATAACTAGCCATACACACCCGGGCGGGTAACTGCTGGTTTAACAGAAAAAGGTTTAATTTGCACCGTCAACAGACAAGACTTTTAAACCAAAGTTGACCGAAGATAAAGAAGCCGGTTCGACACATGCGACATAAAGGTATGAATTGATGACCAAGAAGCCGCTCTGCAAATCACGTCAGGAGCTACATGAAGAGAAGCTGCCCACGACGTAGAGATCCCTCTAGTGGAATGAGCTGTCACCACCTCTGGAGGAGCCAGTCCCTTGGCTTTATATGCCCACTGGATGGTCTGAACTATCCAACTTGCTATAGATCTTGAGGAAGCTTGTTTGCCCTTGTTTTTTCCACAGATGAGGACAAAAAGATGGTCTGACTGGCGGAAAGGAGCTGTAGTCTCCAGATATAGCCGAAGAGTTTCCCCCACGTCCAAAGGATGGACAGAATTTTCATCTTGAGATTTGAACGTGGGTAGGACAATTTCCTGGTTGACATGGAATACCGACATTACTTTCGGATTGGAGCCAAGCATCGGAACCAATACTACCCGATCAGGGAAAAACGTAAGGAATGGTTCCTTGTAACCCAAGGCACCGAGTTCAGAAACCCGTTTGGCCGAAGTAATAGCCACCAGAAAGGCTGTTTTCATGGAGATGTTTTTAAGGAAGAATGGATCCTTCTGATTCAAGGTGAGCGAGGAAAGAAACTCCAAGACCGTAGGAAGATCCCACTTAGGGAACCTGGGCTTTCTAGGAGGTCTTAACCTAGTAGCGCCTCTGAAGAACTGGCGAACCAGGGAGTGTTTCGCCCATGCAGTCCCAGTGAAGGCCGAAATGGCTAAAATTTGGACCCGAAGGGAGCTTACTGCCAATGACAGGTCCAGACCGGACTGGAGGAAGCCCAAAATATCCTGGATTCCTGGGTCAGAGACAGAGCTAGATCTGCTATCCACATAATCCTTAAACTTGGACCAGATTTTTTCATAGACCTTGTTCGTGCCGGGTCTTCTGGCACTCATCATTGTAGCGATTGCCTCGTTTGGACAACCGAGCGCTTTCAATCTTTCCCTCTCAACAGCCATGCCATGAGATGAAGCTGTGCTGGGCAGGGGTGAAGAATAGGCCCTTGGGACAGAAGGTCCGGCCTGACTGGCAGAGGTATCGGGTCCCGACAGCTCAGCTGGAGCAACAGAGGAAACCACGGTCTCTTTGGCCAGAAGGGAAGAATCGCTATGATCTGCACTCTCTCTGTCCTGAGTCTGTGAAGAAACTTGAAGATGACTTGCACTGGAGGAAACGCATAGGCCGTTTGAAAATTCCAATGATCCGTCAGGGCATCTACCCCGTAGGCCTGGGGATAACGCCACCTCGTGTAGAATCTCTCCAGTTTGGCATTGCTTGGAGATGCGAACAGATCTACCTCTGGATGGTAACCTAGAGACATGACCCATATGAAGGTCTCTGGATGGAGTGACCACTCGTTGTTGTCCAGAGCAGACCTCGAGAGGAAGTCTGCCTGGACGTTCTGGGCACCCGGAAGATAGGCGGCTGACAAGTTGGACAGATGTCTTTGAGCCCAATCCATAATAGGTTTCACTTCTTTCAGAAGAGAAGGACTGCGGGTGCCCCCTTGTCTCTTGATGTAGGCGACGGCTGTCGTATTGTCCAGTCTTAGGAGGACCGAGGCATCGGTCGCCAGATGCTGAAAGGCCTGGAGAGCACAGAACGCTGCCCGAAGCTCCAGCACATTTGAGACCACCCCGTATGTAGGGAAGTCCCATCTGCCCTGGGCCACCTCCGACAGGCAATGCGCTCCCCATCCCGTCCTGCTGGTGTCCGAGGTCATGACCAACCAGGACGCTGGAACGATTGAGTGGCAGTTTAAAAGATTCTTTCGCTGAAGCCACCAGGTTAAGCTGTCCTTCATGGATGTAGTTATCCGAATGAGGACTTCTGGATTCTCAAAATTCCATTGTTGGAGGAATCCCATCTGAAAGGGCCTCATCTTCCACTGTGCCCACTTCACCATGGGAGCCGTGGAAACCATGGTCCCAATTATCTTCATGCACTGGGACGCCCGGAGATGAGAGGCTGATAATGCCGGACGAATCCTGTTGCGAATTGTCGGAATCTTCTCTAATGGAAGGGAGATAGTGCCTCTGGAAGTGTTGAAGAGGGCCCCTAGGAAGACCAACGACTTCGTGGGTTCCAGATGACTTTTTTCCAAATTCAGGAGCCACCCGAACTCTTGAAGGGTGGAAATTACTTGAGATCTGTGAAGCAGAATTTGATCCTGATGTTCTGACAGAAGGAGCAAGTCGTCCAAGTAATGGTAAAGACGAATCCCTTTTGCTCTGATCAGGGCTACTACAGCCAGTAAGATTTTGGAAAAGATTCGAGGTGATGTGGTAAGCCCGAAAGGGAGACAGGTAAATTGAAGATGCACCTGACCCACTGCAAATCGGAGAAATTTTTGCATTTCTGCTGCGACTGGGACGTGAAAGTAGGCATCTTTCAAGTCTATGGATATCATCCAATCCTCTGGCTGTACCACTTGCCGAATTGTAAAAAGTGTTTCCATCCTGAACCTCTCTTTCTTGATGAAGGTGTTTAGGTGTGTTAGGTCTATAACCGGCCTCCAAGAGCCGCTTTTCTTCAAGACCATGAAGAGCGGAGAGTAGATGCCTTGGAACCGTTCCTCGGTTGGGACAGGCACTGCCGCACCCTGGGCAACCAGGGATTCTACATATGTAAGAAGAGTTGACTTCTTCTCTTCTGAACGGGGTAAGGCCGTAGGAATGAAGCGAAGAATGGGGCTTCTGTCGAAAATCCACACATGTCCGTGTGATACGGTTCTGACGGCCCATTGATCTTCGATCGAGGCTGCCCAGACGTGCGCAAACTGAAGCAAGCGTGCGCCTACCCGCACCGTCTGGACAGGTTCGATGTCAAAAAGACTTCGTCGCCTCTCGGCTTGCTGAAGATTTTCCTTTGGAGAACTTCTGCCCTGTAGACTGAGGGCGCTTCCAGTTCTTCCTGAACTCACGACCGGGCCTGTAAAAACGGGCCTCTCTGGCACGATCAGGATTTTGTCTGTTTTGAGGTCTTCTCTGATCTATCAACCGGCGATCCTGGGGAAGGAAACCAGATTTACCACCAGTGGCACGGGTAATAGCACTGTCCAGTTTATTACCAAAGAGGGAGGAACCCTCAAAGGGAATTTTGCACCAGGCCTGCTTAGAGGCAGGGTCGGCCAACCAGGGGCGCAACCACAAGGCGCGTTTGGCCGTGACAGAGGACAGCATGACCCGCGCCGCCAAGCGGATTATATCAATGGATGCCTCACCCAAGAAAGCCGTTGCCAGTCTCAACTCCTGAATGGCTGAACTCCTGGCCACCTCTTCGGAGACACTCTGAAGTGTAGCCTCCACGCTGTCTACCCAGGCTTCCATTGCCTTGGATGTGGCTGCCAAAGCCAGAGCCGGCTTACACGCCATACCTGCGGAGAGATAAATCTTCTTAAGATCTGTGTCAATCCGCCTGTCAAGAGCGTCTTTGAATGAGACTGAGTCTTCCAATGGTAAGGTTACGTGTTTCACCAACCTCATCAAGGCCGCATCCACCGTGGGAGCGGAGTCTAGATGTTTCACCTTATCATCCTTAAAGGGATACATTCTGGAGACCTTAGATGACAAAGAGTTTTTCAACTCCCTGCCACTCGTCTGTAATAATTTCTCCCAATTCCCCTAGGAGGGGAAAATGGGAACGCTCTTTTTTGAGATGTTTGAAGTATTTCTTCTGTTTAGCTGGGGACTCAGCTGGATCTTCCCATTTTAATGCCTCCTTAACCGCCTTAACTAGCGGTGGGACCATAGCAAGTTCAAAACCTACATTCTGGTCTGCCAAATCATCTTCACTGTCTGTAGAATCTTCTGACAGACGACTTGGTTGTGAGGTACCTGGCTCCACTTCATCCCTTGGGAGGAAACCAGGAGCCTCTGAAGAGTGACCCGAAAGCCTGCTCGAATCCCAATCTCTAAGGGATTATTTTACAATCCGCCTGACTATAGCCTCCACTGGTTGTGCAGTGTCTTGCTTTTCCCTCAAAACCCTGGAATAACAGGTATCACATAGGGATCTATCCTCAGGGATATGGGCTCGACAGCCCCAGCATGATTTCCCTGAACTGCGGTCAGAATGGCGGGATTGCCGCGGAGCGACTGAACTGGAAGTGTGCTCATGTCGTTTAGACCTGGAGCTAGACCTATGACCAGACTTTGATGAAGAATGCCGATGGGCTGAAGGAGAACGATCCTTTGATCCAGAAATAGGGCGTTGGTCAGACCTAAAAGGGCTAAATAGGGAAAGAAAAACACACTTAGGCTCCATTCCACCAGCCAACGCAAGCAGGTAAGGGTTAAGAAAAACTAGCTCACCTGTTGCGCAGGGACTGGCCACCGGGGGGTGGTGAAGCATCCATTTGCAGATAGAAGCAAAAGCCTGCACAGGAAGAAAGTAAGCATACATGTACTGACTTTCGTCTCCACACCAACCCTTTTACCCCAAATGGCACCTGGATCAAAGCATGACTCACCGCTGAAGAGCAGAGAAACAGCACGGGGAAGCCACCGCAACGCCCGCAGACATCCCATTGTAAACAGGAATGACAGCTGCTTAAATCTCCCGGGCGCCGCAAAGCCACGCCCCAAACGACGCAATATCGTCATAGGAGATCGGGAGCGATGCGCGCGCATGCGCAGACGATACCAGGGCCAAGCCTCATCCTGGACAACCAATTGAAGGTCCAGCGAGGCAGGGGGAGGAGCCTAAGCGACGATCTGGAACGCAGGAGCGCTCCACCGCACAAACAGGAAATGCAATGAAACCAAAAGAAAGTTTTATACTTTACCACCATGACGATAAACGATGATGGATGGATGGATGAATTCATGCGTGTGTGACAGGGCACCAGGGCCTATCCGCTCAATAGCAAGGACGTATTGGCCATCAATGCAGCCCACCTCTCATTCAGGATTTACGGCATCTTCAGCATTTTAAAATAATATTGCCCGGGTCCACCCGATAAATATCGAGATTGCTGGACATAAAACAGGAGGCATCCGACATCAACAAGGTCCACACGCCACCAGCTCGCCTGAAACCGATAGACGTCCTATAAGGTAAGACTTCCTTCTCGCAGGAGGAGAACGAAAAAGGAACACGGCTCCTGGTATGGAGCAAAGATTTATGGGAGTGGGGTCCTATAGGGTAGGAGAGGAGGCGGAGCCTACCCATACGTGTGCTGCCATGGAGTCTGTCAGGAAATCAGTTCTAGGGACAACTGCCCATATCCACATCCATACATTTGCTATAGAACAATAAAAGCAGGGAAAGGATAGGGGGGGGAGAGACCTTCCCATATCCCTGCTAAGACAATTGGACTTTAGAGGATGTGGAGTTGTCACACATTGATGAACACTTCAACGAAAGTTATTTTGATTAAAAAAAAAAAAAAAACGAATTTATTCATTATACTGATGTAGAAACCCTCCTAGATAGGTGCTAGGTAGAAAACATAGTTTGCTCCATCTGCTTATCAGGGGAGCCTGATCAGTAGTTCTGCCTGTTGCATGTGTCCATGTATGATTAATCTGCTCTGAGGGAGTGTCCGCACTGGATCCAATAGGGGAGCATGTTGGACAGTGGAGGAAACCCAGCCAGTGACACACAGGCTTTGTAACTATCCCAGTGGGTTGGCACAAGCAGTGGTGCATCCTGGGATATGTTATAAAAGCCAAGGGCACATGTTACAGGGTGTCTTTGGACGGGAAGCCAGGTCCCAGGAGGAGGGTGACGGCTGTCTCTCTGTATGGAAGGTGGTCAAAGGCAGTCACCCTAGTGAACCAGAAGTGTGGGGCTGAGCCAGGAGATCCAGTGGATGCTGACAAGCGGAGTTGAAGGCAGAGCAACCTTGGGAAAAACAGTGTCCGTGAGTACCGGGAAGCTTGCCGGGGGTCTGCCCAGGAAGGGGACCACTCCAGGCAGAGTCAGCAGACAGGAGCTAGCACATGCAGCAAGTAAGAAAGGGGTGCCAAGTTAGGACCCTGAAGAGAAATTATACCAGGATCATATTCTTTATCTTCACTTTAGTGGAAAGGTGAAGCAGCGGCCTTGCCAGCTAGTTGTCCTCAAATTTGTGCATAGTTCATAGTTGGAGTATCCCGCTCATCCCAGTTTCAAATAAAGCACAAAAACCAAATCCCCTGGACTGTTCATTGTCTGAGCCAAGGACTTCAAGTGATAAGTTTCATAGATTTTTGCTACGGGTAACCCAGGGGAACCCAAGAAGTGTAATTCTCAGCAAGAAAATCTTCAAAAATGTAATTTTTCTCTCAAAGACTGTGTTCTAATGCTCGAGAGTAGTGTGAGGCCTGCTCTACAGGAGATAGGCAGAGTGGGATGAAGAATAAAATGCACTGTGATGGCTGCCAACGGCAACGGAAGAACCTTTGTTCGAACTGTAAATTGTCTGCTCAAGTAATGTGCTGGAGAGCGGGAGATTTGCATCTTACTGTGAAAATGGACTGTGCCTGCTTAACAGTAAATGGTGCAAGTGTGAACGGAGAAAATGGTGGCCCAGGGCACGTGGATCAGTGTGCCGGGAGCTGTGTGTGTGCTAGAACTATGCCAGAACAGCAGGAAAATTTTGACCGCGCATCCAATGACAGCGGGACATTCTTCCAAAATAGTGGCAAAGTAGATGCTGTAAAGAAAACTGTTGACAGTGCATTCAGTGACAGTGGGACATTTTTCAAATACAGTATGGCAAATCTAGCTTGTACAAGTGCCAAGAAGAGAACTGTTGGCCGTGCATATGACAGCGGGACAATTCTACTGAATAGCAAAGAGGGTCAGCTGGCTCAGAGTGATGGAGGCGCAACTGGAGCTCTGGTCCAAAAAAGGATGGCGGATGCGTGCAAGCTGAGAGGCACGGTCCGCTTTACAGTAACTTCCATGCAGGCTGAGCTGAGAGCGAGCGGCATTGGAAGGGTTACTGTACCACGCGGGAAAGATTTGCCTAGCAGGAGGACCACCACCAATCTGGAGTTGTGAGTGGAGACGCCGCTCACGCAAGCCAATCTGGAGCAGGAAAGAAAGTCTTTAAATTACTTCCGCCTCTGGGTGGGGCCGAGAGGGAGACACATGTGCGGAGGAGCACGATGCCGGAGTGAGCCAGAGCGCAGAGGCTATCCCACGTGTTGGGGGAGAACCTGCGGAGCAGACCGCAGAGCCGAAGACATCCACCCTGTGGGATACAGGGGTCCGGATGGTGCCCGACGGAAGACTGGCATTGTGCACCAGGAGGCGTGGAGCATTTGGGCCTGGTATGTCCCCAGTGTTTGAATGTGACCATGCATATGCAGGTGTGGGGCCAGTGCAGGCATTGCGGCAATCTACTGCTGCGGGTGGAAGAGAGTGGAGGTCAGCTCAGAAAGTTGAATGTGTCTTGGGAGACCAGGGTCACTCACACCTTGTCGGCTGCAGAGTCGGGCCTTTCACAGGCCGTGGAAGAGGAGTGCTGCGGTTCCTAATGCAGCTGGAGTCCATGCAACCTGTCAGTGGTCCAGAGTGCAAGTGGAGAGAGGCCTGAACGTCTGAGCCGGGGTGCATGCAGGCAGTGCGGGCCGGGAAGCGGCTACCTGGTGCATCAAAAGCTGCAGGCGCAGAGAAAAAGTCTGCTTACACACAGGCAGAGGGAAGAAGATGGCCAGTGTAACTGTAAGCAGCGAGGAAGAGGCCGGGGTCATTGATGTAGGATCTCTCAGCTTCCAGAATCGTTTTTGGATCCTTGGAGGAGGGATTAGATGTTGGATTGGATGTCAGAAGTAGAGACTGAATGGGACTGGGGGTCCGAGGATCAGAGCAGTCCAGCCAGTCTTGGCCCACCTGATGAGGAGGTTAGGGATTCCGTGCTGCGAGGACAGTGCGCCAGGAATCTGGGGTTCTGTGAGGCCTACGCTAATCGGGTCCCAGACCTATTCCCCACCTAGAAACTATGCCTGGGCTCTGGATCAAAATGAGGTCTACGCCTCCCTCATCAAAAGAGAGGAGGCCCCATACTCCCCAGCTGGGAGAGGTAATCGGAAGACCCTCCCCAGATTTTCCAGGATGCAGAGGAGGATACAGAGGAAGGTGGCCTTAGAGTATGGGTATGACTATCCCAACGCTCCACGGGAAGTCATGCTGGAGATAGAGGCCAAGAGAGTCCTGGTGTGATGAAGCTATATGGGACTTCCTTTTTGTCCCCAAGCCATATCATAACCAGTCCAGGATAGACTTGTGGAAGACCTTTCTATCAGTAAAAGCACTGTGGAACCATGGGGGGGCTATCTACTTGGATCGGGTAGAGGTCGGCTGTCCAGATGGATCTGGCCAGGCCTGGTCGATCCGAATCCAGGAAAATGAGGGGAAGATTGTACAGATCCCCCATCCAGATTTCTATTGTTAAGGAGAACATACAGAGTTCAATTGAGGCTGGCTAGCCTATGTCTGCTGACTGAGAAAAAAAAAAGAGAGAGACATAGTGATGAAAATTCAAGTTTAGTTGCTGTTGGGGCTAATGCCCTTTTTCCATTACCCCCTCCCCTTCTATCCTTGCAGAAGGGGTTAAGGAAATCATCAGATGCTACTGGCTAGTGGACTCATATCAGAGGGCCGACCCTCTCAGGAGAAATTAAAGACTGCTGCCTGCTATTCTGGAGATCGTTTGGGCCACTGGGCCGGGGTCATGGATTACAGTTTATTCAAAGACAAGGGAGCTGTCTTTGAGCCAACAGGCCAATACTGGAACTTCGTGGGTGAATGCCTGAAAGAAGTGGGCGGCACCCTAAGAGTTTTTTTTTTTTTTGGTGGGGGGTGCCCTGGTGCCAGGGGCCCCTGAAGAAGTTGCTGCAAGCCCATACAGGACTGATGGTTGTCCAGGCTCCGGCAACAAAGTCCTTGTAAGAAAGAAAAAAATTAGATGCTGAATACTGTGATGGAGAGGACAGTGCAGACACCCTTTTTCTGGACTAATAGTCAGTGACAGGGTTCGGGATCGCCTTTGAGGAGTGGTGTTGAGCGGCGTGTCAAGACTGGCTAGCTAATGCCTGATAGGCTGTTCAGCTAGGGATGTTGGATGGAAAGGCTGCCCCCGCGGGGAGGGTCTACTCATCAAAAACAAGCTAGACAAATGATTGTCTTAATGTATATATGCAGAAATGCCTAACAATTTATTTTTCCTTTGCAGGATGTCTAAAGTTATGATAGTTAGTTAGCTAGGATGCTATGGTTAACCACCGGAGCGAAGTTTGCTTGGTGGGGGGGGGGGGGGGGTGCATTGTTCCAAATGCACCCCAAAAATTGTATCATTATATAAACAGAATGCCTGTATTTTTTATACGTAAATTATTCTTGTACATTCGTTTTTCCTTTTTCCCCCCTTTTCCAGGTTTGTGGGATACTCCTTGAAAAGTTTGTAGAATTTTTGTAGGGGGCGACTGCCCCAGAGCCAATGGGGACATGGCTCATTTTTGGTGGGGGGTGGATGTAGCACTCTCCTAGATAGGTGCTAGGAAGAAAACATAGTTTGCTCCATCTGCTTATCAGGGGAGCCTGATCAGTAGTTCTGCCTGTTGCATATGTCCATGTGTGATTCATCTGGTCTGAGGGAGTGTCCGCACTGGATCCAATAGGGGAGCCTGTTAGACAGTGAAGGAAACCCAGCCAGTGACACACAGGCTTTGTAACTATCCCAGTGGGTTGGCACAAACAGTGGTGCATCCTGGGATATGTTATAAAAGCCAAGGGCACATGTGACAGGGTGTCTTTGGGTGGGAAGCCAGGTCCCAGGAGGAGGGTGTCTCTCCTCCTGTCTGAATGGAAGGTGGTCACAGGCGGTCGACCTAGTGAGCCAGAAGTGTGGTGCTGAGCCAGAAGGTCCAGTGGATGCTGACAATCGGAGTTGAAGGCAGAGCAACGTTGGGAAAAACAGTGTCTGTCAGTACCCGGAAGCTTGCCAGGGGTCTGCCCAGGAAGGGGACCACTCCAGGGAGAGTCAGCAGACAGGAGCTAGCACACACAGCACTGCTCCGATCCTCGGACCCCCAGTCCCATTCAGTCTCTTCTTCTGACTTCCAAACATCTAATCCCTCCTCCAAGGATCCGAACCTATTCTGGAAGTTAGGAGACCCTACATCAATGACCCCGGCCTCTTCCTCGCGGATTACACTTACACTAGCAGGCCCGGTCACCGCTGGCCAGCTTCTCCCCTCTGCCTGTGTGGGAGCAGGCTTTTTCTCTGCACCTGCAGCTTTTGATGCACCAGGTGGCCGCTCCCCAGCCCCCACTACCTGCATGCACCCCAGCTCGGACGTTCGGGCCTCTCTCCACTTGCACCCTGGACCACTAAAAGGTTGCATGGACTCCAGCTGCATTAGGAACCGCAGCACTCCTCTTCCACGGCCTGTGAAAGGCCCCAACTCTGCAGCCAACAAGGCATGAGTGACCCTGGTCTCCCAAGACACATTCAACTTTCTGAGCTGACCTCCACTCTCTTTCACCCACAGCAGTAGATTGCCGCAATGCCCACACTGGCCCCACACCTGCATATGCATGGTCACATTCAAACACTGGGGACATACCAGGCCCAAATGCTCCACGCCTCCTCTGGTGCACAATGCCAGTCTTCCGTCGGGCACCATCCGGACCCCTGTATCCCACAGGGTGGATGTCTTCGGCTCTGCGGTCTGCTCCGCAGGTTTTCCGCCAACACGTGGGATAGCCTCTGCGCTCTGGCTCACTCCGGTACTCGCCATCGTGCTCCTCCGCACACGTGTGTCCCTCTCGGCCCCACCCAGAGGCGGAAGTAATTTATAGACTTTCTTTTCTGCTCCAGATTGGCTTGCGTGAGCGGCGTCTCCGCACACAACTCCAGATTGGTGGTGGCTCCTCCTGCTAGGCAGATCTTTCCAGTGCGCGGTAGAGTAACCATTCCAATGCCTCTCCCTCTCAGCTCAGCCTGCATGGAAGTTACTGTAAAGCCGACCGTGCCTCTCAGCTTGCGCGCATCCGCCATCCTTGCTTGTATCAGGGTTCTAGTTGCGCGTCCATCACTCTGAGCCAGCAGACCCTCTTTGCTATTCAGTAGAATTGTCCCGCTGTCATATGCACGGCCAATAGTTTTCTTCTTGGCATTTGTACAAGCTAGATTCGCCATACTGTATTTGAAAAATGTCCCACTGTCACTGAATGCACTGTCAACAGTTTTCTTTACAGTATCCACTTTGCCACTATTTTGGAAGAATGTCCCTCTGTCATTGGATGCACGGTCAACATTTTCCTGCTGTTCTGGCATAATTCTAGCGCACACACAGCTCCCGGCACACTGATCCACGTGCCCTGGGCCGCCATTTTCTCCGTTCACACTTGCACCACTTACTGTTAAGCAGGCACAGTCCATTTTCAAACTAAGATGCAACTCTCCCGCTCTCCAGCACATTACTTGAGCAGACAATTTACAGTTCGAACAAAGGTTCTTCCGTTGCCGTTGGCAGCCATCAAAGTGCATTTTATTCTTCATCCCACTTTCCCTATCTCCTGTAGAGCAGGCCTCACACTTCTCTCGAGCATTAGAACACAGTCTTTGAGAGAAAAATTACATTTTTGAAGATTTTCTTTGGATGTTGCCGTTAGCAACCATTCCGGTAACCCAGGGCAATATCCCAGGCAAGCCCCCAAATGTAGCACTGCCCCCTAGAGAGCTGCTGAGAATTACACTTCTTGGGTTCCCCCGTAGCAACAGTCTATGAAGCTTATCACTTTAAGTCCTTGGCTCAGACAATGAACAGTCCAGGGGATTTGGTTTTTGTGTTTTATTTGGAACTGGGGTGGGAGAAGGGATGAGTGGGATACTCAAACTATGAACTATGCACAAATTTGAGGACAACTAGCTGTAGTGTGTGTGGCAAGGCTACTGCTTCACCTTGCTTGGTACACCACTAATAACAATGAACCTTGGGATACACCACTATAAACACTGAACCTTGGGGTACACCACTAGTAACATTGAATCTTGGGGTACACCACTAATAACACTGAACCTTGGGGTACACCACTAATAACACTGTACCTTGGGGCACACCACTAATAACATTGAATCTTGGGGTAAACCACTAATACCACTGAAGCTTGGGGGACACCACTGATAAAACTGAAGCTTGGGGCACACCACTAATAATAGTGAACCTTGGTGTACACCACTTTAGTTAGTGTACACATTAGTGGTGTACCCCAAGGTTCAGTTTTATCAGTGGTGTACCCCAAGGTTCAATGGTATTAGTGGTTTACCCAAAGGATCATTGTTATTAGTGGTGTACCCCAAGGTTCAGTGTTATTAGTGGTTTACCCCAAGGATCATTGTTATTAGTGGTGTATCCCAAGGTTCAGTGTTATTAGTGATGTACCCCAAGGTCCAGTGTTATTATTGGTGTAACCCAAGGTTCAGTGTTATTAGTGATGTACCCCAAGGTCCAGTGTTATTATTGGTGTAACCCAAGGTTCAGTGTTATTAGTGATGTACCCCAAGGTCCAGTGTTATTAGTGGTGTACCACAAGGTTTAGTGTTATTAGTGGTGTACCCCAAGGATCAGTGTTGTTAGTGGTGTACCCCAAGGTTCAGTGTTATTAGTGGTGTACACCAAGGATCAATGTTATTAGTGGTGTACCCCAAGGTCCAGTGTTATTAGTGGTGTACCCCAAGGTCCAGTGTTATTAGTGGAATACCCCAAGGTAAGCCGCCAAAGAGAGTGGTGCAGGATTGCCTGAATTCCTGCACCGCTTCCCTCGGCAACTTCGTTCTCCATCGCCATTTGTACTCCCTGGACTTTCCCCAGGTGACCCCACCCTATTACCATCTACCTGTCACCAGATTACATTGTGAGTATATTTTAAAGTGATTGTAAAGTCTTGTTTTTTTTTTTTTTTTTTTATTTAAACAACAAGCATGTTATACTTTCCTCCTCTTTGCAGTTGGTTTTGCACTGAGCAGCCCCGATCCTCCTCTTCGAGGGTCCCTCGCCTGCGCTCCTGGCCCCTCCCTCCAGCGGAGTGCCCCCACAGCAAGCAGCTGTGGGGGCACTACAAGAAAGCGTAAATGATCCATTTAAAGAGTTCGATTCTTGGTGGAGTGTTTTGAGTAGCTGGGTGTAGGATTCAGAAAGTGGCACACCACTTGCGGTGTTAATTCAAAACTTGCTGGAGATCATTCGTTTGAAAGTGGGACTTATTTAATAGTTACTGTGTTAGCAGTTGAGCGTCTTCCAGTCAGTGAGGATGCTGGTGAGCCAGCGACACAATGCTGCCCCACAGTGACATCCGTGGAGCAGAAGTAGTACCTCTAGAGTTGGATCACTTGTAATACACACAATGAAACTCATTGACATTATATGATCCCTTGGTCAATGTTTGTTATCTCTTGGGCACCCTCAGATGCTCCCAGATGACACACTTATGTTTTCTTCCTCCAGTCTTTTGAACTTGGCCTCGGGAACTCTAGTTCATACAATTCCCATACATGACACACAAAGTACCTGTACAGCCAGATGAGTCAGCGGCAGTGTTTGCCCTCATGTGGGAGGCAGATAGGGAGTCAGCAGCTGAGTGGCAGTCTACTGCCCATTGAAGGATTCCTCCCCATTGTCCACAGTGGTGAAGCACTTCACCTTTCCCATGAATTAGGGACTTTCCTGCATTTTTTCTTTTCAGCAGCCTCTACTCTCACTGGTACACTCTATGGCTCATTTGCCGACTCCCTTCAGGGCTCCGCAGCCATTGCTGCACCTATCAGGACATCCCACAGCTCCTCAAGCCAGTCCTCAGGCGCTGTTACTGGAGAAAAGTCCTCTTTCCTGTGATCTAAAAGGGCCAACTCTAGCAGTACTACGTCCTGCTGGTCAGGACTATGCTGCAGGCTGATTGTCAGATGCTCAACTGCTAATACAGGTGTTGTGATGGTATGGCCCTTCTCTTCGAAGTTTGGATGTACCAGGTCAACCCCTCCGTCCCTGAGGGAGCTCTGGTGCAGGACTTCACAAGTGGCTCCAGATCCAGAGAGTCTTGGTGCATCTCCTCTAGCTTTGGTTTAGGATAATTAAAGTAGTCTTAAATCCAAAAGCAAACATTTATGATAATGTAGTTTACCAATTCTTAGATGTGATGGCTGAATGAGTTTTAAGTTGCCCGATTTTCACTGAATACATTTTGTATAGCACTGAGTGGACATACTGTAATAATATAGACGTGAGATCTAGACAAAATGTGGGATAGACAAGTTAAATAAGCATTTTTAAAACACTTTTAGCGCTGTATAATTTATACAGTATATGGAACAATTTGGCCAGCCTGAACATGATGCTGCTTCTGCAGTAGAAAGTCATTTTTTTATTTGTTGTATCACGGTCACCAGTAAATAAATACTTATTTCCGTAAAAATACCTGCAGTGCCCCAGGGGGTAGACGGGCACTCTCTCTCTCTTTTGTCAGGGGACTGGTTGCAGAGGATAGTCCAGGCAGTTGAACCACACAGGTGCAGAATTCTCTTGTAAGGTAGTCCAAGCAGCTGTGAGAAATGCCACCCTACTTCAGGGATCCCTTAAACTACACATCCCATGAAACATTGACATTCACAGACATGATGGGAATTGTAGTTCCCAATAAACTGGAGGGCCGTAGTTTGAAGACCCCCCCTGCCCTACTTGAATGGCTGCATTGGCAAATCTATATGGACAATGTCCACCACTTTGACTGGGATCTATGTTAGTGTTGTGTGCTCCTATGCCCTTTTATAGCACTCATTGATTCTGATGCAGCAGTGCCCTGCACTTAACTTTGCTTTAGCAGGTATGGTCCCAGTAAGTCACAGAAAGCGAGAGGAGCTGCAAAGTATACTTGATGAGTATGTCTAGGAGTCCAGGGGATGATGGGAGCCCAGGAAACTGTGGGTATGGGGCTTAAAAAGGCCCTGCTACTCCCAATGTGGAAGACAAAAAAAGAGGCACTCTGCCACATAAATAAACACACACCTGTGACAAGTCTTTTATTGAAAAAACCCCAATAATGTAAATAATTAATAATTGCCCATTGATACAAACTCAAAACATATACAACTGCAACCTTCCAGCGTTAAAAAAAAAAAAACAAAACACGTTGACACATCTGGAGTCTTGCTGCAAAAAACAGCTCCCAGCCGATAGAAAATGTATACAGAGTAAGGATATTCCTGGTGACATCACGGGGGGGGGGGGGGGGGGTGATGGGTTGGTTGATGTCCTTGACCAAATATAGTCATGTTCAAAGTTGGTCATGCCCTTTGTATAGATTCAGCTCATCATAAATGGCAGTTTCCAGCCCCTTTGCTGAATCTAAACAAAGGGCATGGTCAACATAACCATATTTGGTAATGCCCTTTGTTTAGACTCAGCTAAGGGGCTGGAAACTGTCATTCATGATAAGCAGTGATTTAGAGTGATTGTGTCGGCATTGGTTTTATTTGGCACCATACATCATGTTTGACAATTTTCTGCTTTTCCGGATGCGATTGGCAATGGATTTAGAGCCTGGGAAAATTTGTTTCCTTTAATAGGACTTTATGAAAATTGACTTTTTTTTCGCCACCCTGACTAGGCGTTTTTTCTTCCAATATTGGTATTTCTCAATCAATATCAATGTGTTTATTACTTTTTGATTTTTTTTTTTTTACTGTGTAACCCCTTATTTAGTCACATGGTGAGGGGCATGTATCTCTTTAAATGAACATTCAGATTTTGTCTCCCCCCCACAGACCCTACAACCAGAAGGCCAGAGTTGTGGGGAAAAGGCCTTTATCCTCCTCAGCATGGGAGTAATATGCCTTATCATACTCACTGCCCACTTTTCTCGGCCAGCCAGGCTGCAGACTTAGATAAGGGTCAGGTATAGACTTTGGGTTGGGCTTTACACTATTTTGAATTGGGGTTCACCCTTAAAATCCATTCCATGCCCAAGGGGTCTGGTAGGAAAATTTAGGGAGACCACACAGTTTTTGTTTTTATTATTTGCATGGGGTTTATCCTAAAATCCACACAAAACCCTAATCAAGGATACGGGTCACATATTGACTTATTTGGGGGTGGGGCATGCTGTTTGTTTTGGGTTTTTCTTTTTTTTCCAAAAAGTCATTGGTTGGTATGGTACACCAAAAAAACCCAATGACCAATGTGGTCACCGGTTGCTAGGGTATAGGTGACTTTTTAGAATTATTTTTTGTGGGTCCTGCTTAAAATCCATATCAGACCCTCACTTAGGATAAGTATCTGCTATGGATGAAGAGAATCCTCTTTGTTTACAAACCTAGGAAAGCTGTCCAGGAAATGTCATTTAGCAGCCAGCAATTTAAATGTTTTTCTTATCTTTGTAAATGTCACTTTTCTTGTTTACATCATCCGCATGTCACTTCATAGACAGCTTTAGGTCATCTCAAAAGCTAATAATTTAAAGGGATTTTTATTATAGTATAATAATACATAGCATTTTTAATATTTCACTTTATGCATTATTAAAGGAACAGGGTTGAGATCAACATTCAGAGCTCATGAGCAAGTACAGTGAACTGAACCCAGGTACCTTCAGCTCACCCCTAACACCCCTCTTGTGAGATCTTTGATGTCAAACAAAGTCTGATTTCCATACTCATGGCAGGAATATGGCTTCTCATCTGTGTGCAAGTCCTGATGCCTAACAAAATCCGATCTCTGTGTAAAACATTTTCTACATACAAGACAGGTATATGGCCTCTCTCCTGTGTGAGATCTCTGATGTCTAGAAAGTTTTGAACTTTCCCACATACAAGGCAGGAATACGGCTTCCCCCCATTGTGGGATCTCTGATGTCTAGAAAGGTTTTGACTTCTTAGTAAAATATTTCCCACATTCAGTGCAAGAACACAGCTTCTACCCTGAAAAAAAATACTGTGCCCACTGCACAAAAGTCCGAAATGCAATAGATGTCACATAGGCAGCAGGAAAAAGTTCAGAAATGACTCAAACAGTCCATAATCCTTCACTCTATCTCCTGGGATGATAATGTACGAAGACGTGTTTCTCAAAAGGATCACCACCACCACCGTGCTCCAAGGGGGGAGGAGAATTGCCCACTCACCAGATGCTGTGGCCCAACCCACTTTCGTGTTTGAGCATTCAGGCTTATAATGATGGTCACTGGTCCAGAGTATCCACAACAGGAATCGCACCAGCGCAGTCAAAAAAAGCTCAGCAGCATATGGGGAGGAGAGAACATAATCCCAATAGCGTGATACCGTTTGAAAGGGTTTTATTAAATAAAATAAAACATAAGGTAACACACTCACATGTCTTGTATGTCATCCAACGCAAAAAAACAGTCACGAATAGGGGAGGGATACCCTTCGGGAGATGATGTCCAGGCTCCACGCCGTGGACGCCGCGCCTTCTGGGTAATCCGAACTCCTCTTACACAGCCTGGTTACATCGCCTGGTCACGCCCCGACGCGTTTCGTGATTTCCACTTCTTCCCCGGGAGCGTGACCACGGCAGCTTGGCGGTAACCTTAAATACCCATGCCCATCAACCCACAGGGCGGGGCCAGGGTTGACATCATCGGCCATTGGTGGTTGCTCAGGTGTGTTGACCAATCACAGACTAGATTTACAGGATCACTTCCTCTCAATTCACTAATCTCTATGGTACATTACCCTATAACCCGGAAGTAGGGTGGTGCCGAGGTTCACACCATCGGTTATTGGTGGATGCCTGTAGAATAACGGCCAATAGCAGGCTAAGACAGCACAGTAACCCTCCATCTCGCCACTATTCACTACAATGGGCCGTCCTACGACCCGGAAGTATAGCACACAGGAAGTTAATTGCACCCTTATGCTGAAAGCAAAAAGACACCAACCACTCAACCACCAATAGACCGATAGTATCCATACAAAATCGCTAGTGTATATACATACTTAAAACGCTGTAAATTACATCACTTTCCATTGGTAGTGACGATCGTGTTCTGACCAATCATAGTGATTCAGCTTTACGCCCAATCAGCTAAAACTTCCTCCTTAATTAACATATGACCCGGAACAATAATAGCACGGATTCCCGGCCGGATGTAAGGTCTCCATGACCCGGAAGAATAATAACATAGAGTCCCGGCCGGATGTATGGGCTCCACCCACCAGGAAGACCAAGAAGTTATTTATGTGTACTCAGTACACTATGCACAACAGCAGCTCCAGCATTCCAGGTGGCTCAGCAAGTAGAGTCATTGGCAAACACACTGGAGGTCACAGGTTCAAGTCTGGGTCCTGACATTGTGAAAATACACCTGTTAATTATATGCACATTTAAAGAGACTATGCACAACAGTGCCATCTACCAATGGAAGTGTAACAATGTAAGGAAAATTTGTATGGAAGTATAATCCATATACCAAAGATATCATAATAATAAACAAAAACATGTCACACCAGAAAAAAGAACACGAATCTATTGGAAACTAATAGGCAAAACTAAATATAAATAAGTAAAATCATTAAAATATTTAAAATAACCCTAAGCCCATAACCAACGCTAGACAGCATGAGTCACAAGCCTAGGGACATTTGTGTGTGCGGACACTTTGGGGGATCACGGTCCTCCCAACGCACATCATCCAAAGATGAAAGATCAAGTATAAAATAATATAATATAGAGTTGGAAACTAAAATCAATGATCACTAATAAAACAATTTAAATCCAACTCTATATTTAATCCTACAGGGCTCAAAGATTGGGTCTGGAATATCCATTTTGTTTCGCACTTTGATAATTCCCTAACCCAATTGGCACCCCTCCACGGGGGTGTCACCCGCTCAACACCCCAGAATTGTAAACAACTGGGGTCCCGTTGGTGATGTGAACGGAAATGGGCTGGGACACTGTGCTCTGTTTTGCCCTTAATAATATTGCTGATGTGCTCCCCAACTCTAATTGTCAAAGTGCGTTTAGTTCGTCCTATATAAATGATTTTGCAGGGACACATTAAAGCATACACCACATGCGTGGTATCACATGTGATTGACTTTTGTCTAGGGCATAACTATTTCTGGTATAATCAGTCCTTCTACAGCCAGAAGAAAGGTGTGGCAATGGGAGCGAAATTCGCTCCCAGTCTCGCCAACCTTTTTATGGCAGAGTGGGAGGACAAACATGTATTTTGTAGGGAGAGACCAGAACTCCTTTTCTATCGTCGATTCATAGACGATATTATTTTTGTATGGAACGACACAGAGTCCTCATTATTGAACTTCATGAGCTATTTGAATACTAATACAAATAACATCAAACTCGAGTTCAATTGGAGTTTAACGGATATCCACTTCTTGGACGTAAATATAAAGAAGGGTTCGGGCAGACTAACTACGTCTGTCTTCTTCAAGTCTACAGATAGAAACAGTTACCTGTCTATTCAAAGTGGACATCACCCGAACTGGCTGCGTAATATACCGCGTGGCCAGTTCATGCGAGTACGACGGAACTGTACATTTGAAGAAGACTATATCGCCCAAACCAATGTTCTTAAAGGAGAGGTTTATCCAAAAGGGATATGACGAACAATGTCTTGAGTAAGAGATTGAAAATATTCTGGATATCCCTCGAGCTGCATGCTTGCAGAACGTGACGAGACCCACAAATGGATCTGACGATAAACAATGGAGTTTTTTGTCTGATTACTGTGAGGACCACAAAAAAGTAGAAGCCATCTTCAAAACCCATTGGAACATCTTGCAGATGGATGCAGTATTGGGACCTGTGTTGCCCGATGTTCCATCCTTCATTTACCGTAGGGCCCCGAGCTTTGGGGACAGGGTGGTGAAGAAGATCCTTAATCCCCCGGATACTTCCTTCTTTCCGGGTAGACGAGGGTTTCACAAATGTGGGAGATGTAAGTCATGTTCGTATACCCCCCAAAATCAGAGGAGACGTGAGTCCTTTTATGTTGCAGCAATTGACAAGAGTTTCGACATTAGGCATTTCATCACATGTGATACCACGCATGTGGTGTATGCTTTAATGTGTCCCTGCAAAATCATTTATATAGGACGAACTAAACGCACTTTGACAATTAGAGTTGGGGAGCACATCAGCAATATTATTAAGGGCAAAACAGAGCACAGTGTCCCAGCCCATTTCCGTTCACATCACCAACGGGACCCCAGTTGTTTACAATTCTGGGGTGTTGAGCGGGTGACACCCCCGTGGAGGGGTGCCAATTGGGTTAGGGAATTATCAAAGTGCGAAACAAAATGGATATTCCAGACCCAATCTTTGAGCCCTGTAGGATTAAATATAGAGTTGGATTTAAATTGTTTTATTAGTGATCATTGATTTTAGTTTCCAACTCTATATTATATTATTTTATACTTGATCTTTCATCTTTGGATGATGTGCGTTGGGAGGACCGTGATCCCCCAAAGTGTCCGCACACACAAATGTCCCTAGGCTTGTGACTCATGCTGTCTAGCGTTGGTTATGGGCTTAGGGTTATTTTAAATATTTTAATGATTTTACTTATTTATATTTAGTTTTGCCTATTAGTTTCCAATAGATTCGTGTTCTTTTTTCTGGTGTGACATGTTTTTGTTTATTATTATGATATCTTTGGTATATGGATTATACTTCCATACAAATTTTCCTTACATTGTTACACTTCCATTGGTAGATGGCACTGTTGTGCATAGTCTCTTTAAATGTGCATATAATTAACAGGTGTATTTTCACAATGTCAGGACCCAGACTTGAACCTGTGACCTCCAGTGTGTTTGCCAATGACTCTACTTGCTGAGCCACCTGGAATGCTGGAGCTGCTGTTGTGCATAGTGTACTGAGTACACATAAATAACTTCTTGGTATTTCTGGTGGGTGGAGCCCATACATCCGGCCGGGACTCTATGTTATTATTCTTCCGGGTCATGGAGACCTTACATCCGGCCGGGAATCCGTGCTATTATTGTTCCGGGTCATATGTTAATTAAGGAGGAAGTTTTAGCTGATTGGGCGTAAAGCTGAATCACTATGATTGGTCAGAACACGATCGTCACTACCAATGGAAAGTGATGTAATTTACAGCGTTTTAAGTATGTATATACACTAGCGATTTTGTATGGATACTATCGGTCTATTGGTGGTTGAGTGGTTGGTGTCTTTTTGCTTTCAGCATAAGGGTGCAATTAACTTCCTGTGTGCTATACTTCCGGGTCGTAGGACGGCCCATTGTAGTGAATAGTGGCGAGATGGAGGGTTACTGTGCTGTCTTAGCCTGCTATTGGCCGTTATTCTACAGGCATCCACCAATAACCGATGGTGTGAACCTCGGCACCACCCTACTTCCGGGTTATAGGGTAATGTACCATAGAGATTAGTGAATTGAGAGGAAGTGATCCTGTAAATCTAGTCTGTGATTGGTCGACACACCTGAGCAACCACCAATGGCCGATGATGTCAACCCTGGCCCCGCCCTGTGGGTTGATGGGCATGGGTATTTAAGGTTACCGCCAAGCCGCCGTGGTCACGCTCCCGGGGAAGAAGTGGAAATCACGAAACGCGTCGGGGCGTGACCAGGCGATGTAACCAGGCTGTGTAAGAGGAGTTCGGATTACCCAGAAGGCGCGGCGTCCACGGCGTGGAGCCTGGACATCATCTCCCGAAGGGTATCCCTCCCCTATTCGTGACTGTTTTTTTGCGTTGGATGACATACAAGACATGTGAGTGTGTTACCTTATGTTTTATTTTATTTAATAAAACCCTTTCAAACGGTATCACGCTATTGGGATTATGTTCTCTCCTCCCCATATGCTGCTGAGCTTTTTTTGACTGCGCTGGTGCGATTCCTGTTGTGGATACTCTGGACCAGTGACCATCATTATAAGCCTGAATGCTCAAACACGAAAGTGGGTTGGGCCACAGCATCTGGTGAGTGGGCAATTCTCCTCCCCCCTTGGAGCACGGTGGTGGTGGTGATCCTTTTGAGAAACACGTCTTCGTACATTATCATCCCAGGAGATAGAGTGAAGGATTATGGACTGTTTGAGTCATTTCTGAACTTTTTCCTGCTGCCTATGTGACATCTATTGCATTTCGGACTTTTGTGCAGTGGGCACAGTATTTTTTTTGGCACTTGCTTCTTGACAAGTTTGCGCTACTATATATATATATATATAGGGATATTGCTGAGTATCTATCTATTATATATCTTTCTCCATATGTTTTAGTTAAGTAGCTGCATAGCCAATTTATTTATTGGTGAGTGGTCCTCATTTGAAGCGCTTGGGATAGCTTATACCTTTATTTGGTTTTCGTTGGGCATTTAAGCTGTCATATTATATACAGCTTCTACCCTATTGCAAGCCCTCTGATGTTTAACAAGGTCTAATTTCTGTAAAAAAAAAAAAAATCCCACACTCAGCACAGGAAAATTACTTCTCCCCTGTGTGAGATCTCTGATGCTTAAGAAGTCTTGACCTCCGTATAAAACATTTCAGTTGCAGTGCAGGAATGTGGCTTCTCCCCCATGTGCAATCTCCAATGTTCGATAAGGTTTGAGGTCTGTGAAAAAAATTTCCCACACTCAGGACAGCAATACGGCTTTTCCCCAGTGTGAACTCTCTGATGTCTAACAAGGTCTGATTTCTGTAAAAAACATTTCCCACACTCAGGACAGGGATATGGCTTCTCCCCCTTGTGAGATCTCTTATGTTTACTAAGGTTTGATTTGTCTGAAAAACATTTCCCACACTCAGGGCAAAAATATGCCTTCTTCTTTGTGTGAGATTTCTGATGATTAATAAGGTCAGATTTCTGTAAAAAGCATCTGCCACACTCAGGGCAGGAATATGGCTTCTCAACCGTGTGAGATCTCTGATGCTTAACAAGGTGTGATTTATAAGTAAAACATTTCCCACATTCAGGACAGTAATTTTGCTTCTCCTTAGTGTGCAATCGCTGATGTCTACCAAGGTGTGATTTCTTTGAGAAACATTTTTTGCACTCAGGACAGGAATACGGCTTTACGCGAGCGTGAGATCTCTTACGTAAAACAAGGTCTGATTTTTGTAAATAACTTTTCCCGCACTCAGGGAAGGAATATGGTTTCGCCCCCCTGTGAGATCTCTGATGTCTAACAAGTTTTGATTTCATTGTAAAACATTTCCCACACTCAGGGCAGCAATACGGCTTCTCACCCGTGTGAAATCTCTGATGTCCAACAAGTTTTGATTTAATTGTAAAACGTTTCCCACATTCAAGGCAGGGAAATGGCTTCTCACCCGTGTGAAATCTCTGATGTCCAACAAGTTTTGATTTGGTTGTAAAACATTTTCCACATTCAGGGCAGGAATATGGCTTCTCACCCGTATGAGATCTCTGATGTCTAACAAGTTTTGGTTTAGTTGTAAAACATTTCCCACATTCAGGGCAGGAATACGGCTTCTCTCCCGTGTGAGATCTCTGATGTCCAACCAGTTTTGAATTAGTTGTAAAACATTTCCCACATGTAGGGCAGGAATATGGCTTCTCACCTGTATGAGATCTCTGATGTCTAACAAGTTTTGGTTTAGTGGTAAAACATTTCCCACATTCACGGCAGGAATTTGGCTTCTTGCCCGTATGAGATCTGCGATGTATGACAAGTTCTGATTTATGAAGAAAAAATTTCCCGCATTTAGAGCAGGAATGTGACTTCTCACCTGTGTGAAATCTCTGATGTATTGAAAGATTTAATTCAGAGCTAAAACTTTCCCCACATTCAGGACAGGAAAATTTCTCCTCACTCTGAATTCCAGCACCATCCCCCACAATACGAGGTTTCTCAGAGGGAGCGGGATCATCCATAGCTGAGCTCATTGTCTTTTCTCCTGCACAATCTCTTGTGATGTCCTCATCTTCCATTTCACAACCTGGAGATAAAGTGAGACGATCCTTTAAGGATTTTTTAAAGGCGTGTCCTGGAAAAAATGGGATTTTTGACTTACCGTAAAATCCACTTCTCTGATGTTCACTGACGGACACAGCTCCTGATTGGGTTATACTGCCTCCTACAGGAGTAGGATAATAGGCAGAAAAAAAGTCTGGCTACACTTTTGGGCAGTCCCAGGGGGTTTCTTCCATCTCTCTGCTATAGGCACTCAGTTTTATTACATGCAGTGTCAGAAGAAAATAACTCTGCAGAGGGGTGGGTGCTGTGTCTGTCAATGAAAATCAGAGAAATGGATTTTACGTTAAGTCAAAAATCCCATTTTCTCTTTTGTGCATTGACGGACACAGCTCCTGATCTTCCTAACCATTGGGACGTCCCAAAGCAGTGTTAAACATGAGGGGTAGGAATAGCAAAAGATTCCCAAGGCTAAACAGTAGCAACCAGGCAACAGGAGCGTAACCAAAACAACTGGAGACCACCTGAAAAAAAACAATACACCTAAAAGAGGACCAGGTCCTCCAAACAGCAGCCTGCAAACCCTTGCGACCAAAAAAAGCATCCACAATTGGCAACACATCGACTTTATAGAACTTTGTGAAAGTGTGCACCAACGACCAGGTGACCGCCTTGCAAACCTGCGTCACCGACGCCTGATGACGGAAGGCCGAGGAGGCACTGAGTGCATGAGTAGAGTGCGCCTTGACAGGGAAAGGAGGAACCTGACCCCTGATGGAATAGGCCTGAATCACCGTCTGTCTGATCCATCTGGAAATGGTCACAGAGGAAGCGGACAACCCTTTCCGAGGCCCATTCGTAAGCACAAATAGTGAGTCCGACTTCCTAAAAGACTCCGTAGCTGCCAGGTGCACCCTAATTGCCCGAACCACATCCAAGGCATGCAAGGCAATTTCCTTAGGATGTTTTGGCCTGGGACACAGGGAAGGCAGCACAAGGTCTTCATTCAAATGGAAATCAGAGACAACCTTTGGAAGGAATGACAGGCAGGGCCGAAGAACCACCATATCTCTGTGAATCACCAAGTAAGGTGAACGAAAGGATAATGCCGCCAGTTCCGACACCATGCGCGCAGAGGTCATAACCACCAGAAAAGCCCCTTTCTGAGACAGCGTAAGCAAAGGAGATTCTCAAAGGGAGGCTTCTGGAGGACCGAAAGCACCAAATTGAGGTCCCAAGGCGGCAATGGAGACCGCACTGGAGGAACCAAGTATGGAACACCCTGAAGAAAGGTTTTCACCAGGGAGTGTGTGGCCAAGGATCGTTGGAAGAAGACCGCCAAAGCCACCGCCTGGCACCTTGATGGTACTCAAGGCCAATTTCTGTTCAACCCCCCGTTGAAGGAAGGTCAAGATCCGAGCCACTCTGAAGGAGCGAGGATAAACCCCAAGGGACTCACTCCATGCAATGTACGCCTTCCACGTATGATGGTAGATCCTCCCAGAAGTAGATTTCCCAGCTTCTAACAGCGTTGGAATCACCGATTCAGACAAACCCCTATCCTTCAGCACCTGGCTTTCAACAGCCAAGCCGTCAAAGCCAGCGACTGTAAAGCAGAATGGAAAATTGGCCCTTGGGACAGCAGATCCTCCCTGAGAGGTAGCTTCCAACGAACGTCGGCGACCAGCCGCACCAGCTCAGCGTACCAGGCCCGCCAAGGCCACCAAGATGACCAGAATCCCTTCTGCATCGATCCTGCATAGAATTCTTGGCAGAAACTTGAGAGGAGGGAAGGCGTAAATCAGACAATACTGACTCCACAGGGCCACCAGCACGTTTGTGGCGTCCGCCAGAGGATCCCATGACCGTGCTACAAACCTCTGCACCTTTCTGTTGAGCCAAGATGCCAACAGATGCACCTCGGGGGTGCCCCATCGGAGACACAACTGATGAAATGCCTCCGGATGAAGAGACCATTCCCCCTGGTCCAACGCCTGCTGACTGAGGTAATCCGCCTGCCAGTTTTCCACACCGGTAATGTGTACGGCGGAGAGAGTTGGGACGAAAAGTTCTGCCCACCCGAGAATGCCGGCTACCTCCAGAGCCGCCAGGACACTTCTTGTGCCCCCATGGTGATTGATATAAGCCACGGCCTTGGCATTGTCTGATTGAATGCGCACTGGACATCAATGGAGACAATCTGTCCAATGTTCGAGGCAGTCTGATTGTCCAGAGCTCCAGGACATTGATCGGTAGTCTGGACTCTTCCAGAATTTCTGTTGAGAACGCCTCCCCACCCAGACAGGCTGGCATCGGTGGTGACCACCATCCAATACAAGGGGAGGAAGGATTTGCCCTGCCAAAGCACAAAGCCACCAGATTAGGGACCCTTTTGTACCCAAGCTCAGCTGGATTTGGTTGTCCAGAGACTGCAGATTCTTGTCCCATTTGATCAGAAACTCCCTTGCAGGGACCACGTATGGAACTGTGCAAACGGGACCGCCTTGAAGGTCAACACCATCAGGCCCAGCACCTGCATGCAAGTCCGGAGGGATGACCATCTGCTGGACAGCAGGAGGCAAATTGCAGCCTGCAGATTCTAGAATTTGTCCAGAGGAAGGAGTACTCTGGCTAAGGCCGAGTCCAGAGTCAGATCCAGATAGTCAAGCTTTGTGGAAGGAACCAAGGCAGACTTCTGAAGATTAGTTATCCAGCCGAACTCCTTCAGGGTCCATATGGTGATCTCCGGGTTTTCCACCAGTGCAGTAGGAGACTGCTCACAGAAGAAGGTCATCCAAGTAGCCCAGGACCGCAATCCCCCGCTGAAGTAACAGTGGTAGCACCGGGCCAACACTTTCGTGAAAACCCGAGGAGCGGAGGCGAGACCAAAGGGTAACGCCACAAACTGATAATTCTCCTCTCCCACAGCAAAGTGGAGGAAGCACTGATGACTGACACATATTGGAATGTGAAGGTAAGCGTCCTTGATGTCAATGGAGGCAAGAAAATCCCCCTGATGTAGGCAAGCCACCACCGTGCGAATGGACTCCATGCTGAGCTTCTGCACCCACACAAAGCAGTTCAGCGCCTTGAGGTCCAGAATTGGACGCACCTTGCCTTCCTTCCTGAGGACTGAAAACAGGTTTGAATAAAAAAAGCCTGAAAACGTTCCGAAGTCGGAACCCGGACGATCACCCCTTGAAGCAAAAGGTCTTGCCCTCCCCAAAGAGAGCCTGTAAGCGGGCTGGAGACAGTCGCACGTTGGAAGGAAAGAACCTTTCTGGAGAGTAAGAACAAAACTTGATCTTGTAGGCGGTCTGTTTGACTTTGTGGACCCACTTGTCTTGTACCAGGGAGTCAACAGGTCCGGGAACCAGCGAAGACGTCCCATCCACCCCAGATATGGGTGAGGGCGCACCTTCATGCTGAAGGAGCCTCCTCCGCGAGTCTGGAGAAGCCCGCTCTTGACTTGCCAGACCAAGTTCGCTTGGATCCTCCAGATGAGGCCCTGAAAGGCTTCGATCCCTTGTCAGTCGACCTTGAGGAATGAAAAAACTTCTAATGAGCCGAGAAGGAGGGCCCACATCTACGACAAGGGTCCTTGCCCTTAGTAGCCTGCGGAAGAAAGGTACTCTTCCACCCTGTGAGACCTTTAATGATGTCATCCAGGGTAGCACCAAACAGGCGATCTCCTTGAAAGGGAAGATCAGTCAAGGCCTTTTTAGACGTCTGGTCCGCAGACCAGCATTTGAGTCAAAAGACACGACGATGGACTACGGCCGAAACAGAGAGCCGAGCCACTAGGGGAGCCGCATCCAAAGAGGCATCACAGATAAACTGCAGCTGCTCCCCTTCCAGGTCACAGCGCAAAGCTTAGCCCATTCAGTCAACTCAGTTTAACTCACAGGCCAGGCCCTGTCAGGTGGGAGTATGTCGCGGCCGACCTAACGCGGAGCTGAGGTCTGCACACGCTCGCTGGCCAGACTGGGGTGACCACTGGATAAAGATGATCCAGCCCATCGCCCAGTTCGGCAGTTGATTGAAGATCTCACAGGAAAATTGCCAGGACCAGAGATCCCAGCAAGAAACTAGGCCCTTCCTCTTGACTAGGCAGAAAAAAACCTGCCTAAGTACCTTTAGCAGAGAGAGGGAGTATACCCCCTGGGACTGCCCATAGGCTTAGCCAGACTTTTTTCTGCCTAGTGTCCCACTCCTATAGGGAGCAGTATAACCCAATGGTTAAGAAGATGAGGAGCTGTGTCCGTCAATGAACGAAAGAGAAATATAAATAGGTACAAGAAGGTTAGTTCTTTAAATCCAGATTCCATCTGAATCAGGCAGGTGTAAATGAGTAGATGTTCTCTGTGGATGTCCTAGCTAGCTGTGACTTCCCCTCTTCTGGACTTTGTACCTCCTCCCAGATCCCTTCTACGTTTACACAGCCTTATCAGAATAGCTGGCCCTCTGGATGGGAACTGGGAGGTGCATGCTCTTCACACAACCACAAGCCTAGTCACTTGATCATGTGATCTCTGATAAAACAAGAGCTTCAAAGTTGAGACTTACAGAGAACAAGTGACAATAGGCCTAGGCTTCTGGTGATAGGCAGCAGTGGAGGGTGCTTTATGTTACTCCTTACATTTCATCCCAGGAAGGCTGTAAATAAAGTTTTATATTAACATTTAGCAGTAAGTCTGCTAGAAAAAGAGGGACCAACCTAAGAAAGGCACAATATGCGTAATCATATTTGTGCCAGTGCCATACAGGCATACCCCATTTTAAGTAAATTCACTTTACGTACACTCGCGAGTACGGACACAGCCTGGTCAGCATGGCATGGCACTACTCCCAGTTTCTAACATTGACGTCATTGGGAAAGCTTGGTCAGCTTGACATGGCACTACTCCCAAACCATGAGTGACAGGGATACCAAACCTAGGGAGCACCGAGAGGGGACCCATGGCTACAACACTATCCTATTTGTGGCCAGCCAGCTTGGTAACTCACCATGTCATAGTCCTGGATCCCCTTAACATGCTCCCCAAGCTTCGTGTCCTTGTCATTTATGGTTTGGGAGCAGTGCCATGTCAAGCTGACCAAGATTTCCTATGGAGCTAGTGTATTTACATGCATTGAGAAATTAAAAAAGGTATTGTTTCGCTTTAAGTACATTTTCGTTTTACATACATGCTCTGGTTCCATTGTGTACTTGAAAGTGGGGTATGCCTGTATTAAGAGCATTAGAGGCCCCCGGGCAATGCAGTGCACTGGGGCCCTGCCTACACAATCACCCACAAGAATAAAAATGCAAATTATCGATAAGGCGATATCTGTTGTTACCTCAAACAAAATCAGTGTTTAAACATTAACACAACGTTTGGACAATATAACACAAGCTTGAAAAACAAGAAATTACAGACTGAAATGGCGCAGTATGAAAGTACTGAGAAAAAAAGAGAGAGGAGAGAGAGAGGAGAGAGAGAGGAGAGAGAGAGAGGAGAGAGAGAGAGGAGAGAGAGAGAGGAGAGAGAGAGAGGAGAGAGACATGGAGGGAGGGGGAAAGAAAGAAGCATGGAGGGAGAGGGAAAGAAAAAGGCATGGAGGGAGAGGGAAAGAAAAAGGCATGGAGGGAGAGGGAAAGAAAAAGGGAGAGAGAGGGATGGAGAAAGAACAAAAGAAAGAGGAATATGGGGAGAGAAAAAGAAAGAGGGATGGAGGGAGAGAGAGAGAAAGAAAGAGGCATGGCGGAGAGAGAAAGAAAGAGGCATGGAGGGAGAGAAAAAGAGAGAGGGATGGAGGGAGAGAAAAAGAGAGAGGGATGGAGGGAGAGAAAAAGAGAGAGGGATGGAGGGAGAGAAAAAGAGAGAGCGATGGAGGGAGAGAAAAAGAGAGAACGATGGAGGGAGAGAAAAAGAGAGCGATGGAGGGAGAGAGAGAGAGAGAGACAGAAACAGGGATGGAGAGAGAGAGAGAGAGAGAAAAAAAGGGATGAAGAAAGAGGGCTGGAGGGAGAGAATATAGCCACAGCTCAGGAGTCTAGTGTTATGATTTTATGTTGTGCAGTGCGAAGATGAGGATAGTGGATGATATATTAACCTCCATCCAACTTAGCAATAGTTTAGCAAGGACATGACGAGAGAGAGAGATAGGGAGAGAGAGAGAGAGAGAGAGAGAGAGAGAGAGAACTTGGGAGGGGGCAGAAAGGAAGCATGGGGATCTGGAGAGAGGGGAGGGAGAGATGACGAATAACTGGTAGGTGTGAAAAGGAAAGCAGGGAGGGTATGTGATGGAAATCGTACATACCTCAGCGCATTGTTATCACAGGATAACTAGCAGACTATGCTGGAATTTGGTCTCGGAAAACTGGTCTTGGGAGCTAGGCCACCAGATACATTAAAATGGGGGGGGGGGGGGGGGCAGATTGGGGTAAATTGACAGTGGGGAGTGGGGCCCCCAGGCAGAGTCCCTATTTAGAAAGACGGCCCTGATTTGTGCTACTGTAACTAGCTGAACCCAGAATCTACATAAATCATTTCTGAGTACAAAAATTGTGTCTACAGCACAGAGAAGGGGGTTTATCTGAGAGAAAAGAAGAAATAATGTGCAGGAGGGATATCAGTGTGCAGTAACAGAGCAGAGATAACAGAAGAGTAGAACCTTTAAATAAAGAACAAGTGACCATAGGCCTAGGCTTGTGGGGGATTAGAGATGGGCGAACAGTTTGAGCTGAGCAAAAATTTCGGCCCGAACATCATCTGTTTGCCCTTTCGGCGAACACCTGAATTTGCGGGTTGCTCAGAGGGACGTTTGCCCGCCAAGTGCCCCACAATGCACTGCGTGCTTCAAGTGCATTCTAAGCCTTGATTGGGCAAAGCTTTGCCCAATCAAGACACAGTGAATAGCTGGTTGTTAAGGAGCGGGCTGCAGCGTCCTTAACAATGGATGAGTCATCAGCTGTCAATGGGCTTCCCAACTGACAGATAAGTGAAAAAAAAAACAAAAACATATGCAGGCAATAGAAGAAAGTGAAAAAAAAAAAACGTGTGAGGGTCCCCCCATTCCATACCAGGCCCTTCGGGTCTGGTTTGGATTTGAATGTGATCCACGCAAAAATGTAAAGAAAAAAGGGAACCCCCTACCCCAATATCCATACTAGACCCTTATCTGAGCATGCAGCCTGGCAGGACAGAAAAGACGGGGGGGGGGGGGGGGAATAGCGAACACCCCCCCTCTTGAACTATACCAGACCACATGCCCTCAACATAATGGGGTGCTTTGGGGCGGGGGGGCCCCAAAGCAACTTTCCCCCATATTGAAGGCGACAAGGGTCTCTTCCCGACAACCCTGGGCAGTGGTTGTGGGGGTCCAAAGGCAGGGGGGCTTATTCGAGTCTGGAAGCCCCCTTTGACAAGTGGGGAACCAGATCCCGGTACCCCCATCTGATTGAGTACATTGTATCCCTACCTATTCACCAAAAAGGTGTCAAAAACAAAAAAGACAGGAGGCAGTTTTTGACAATTCCTTTATTAAAAAAAAAAATGTCCAATGTAGATCCATCGACAATCATAACGCCCGCCCGATCCAAGATACAAAAAAAAAAAAAGAAAAAAGTTAGCCCGCGACAAAAGCCAACCGCTGAATGCCTGCGCTTCTGTTTGACAGTTCTTAAATAGGTGAGGAGCGGGACAACCTTCTTACGTCACCTGGTGCAGGCATCGCCCCCACCGACCTAGCATGCCTTGAATGCTGGATTCGAAAGAATTGTCAAAAACGTCATTCTTTATTTACTGTATTTTTGACACTTTTTTTGGTGGATGGGTAGGGGTACACGGTACCCTATACTTATTCACATAGGGAGGGGTTTGGGACCTGGGAGCCATGCTGCATACTCGGATAAGAGTCTGGTATGGATTGGGGGAGGGGGTGGGGGCACACCATTTTTTTTTAACATTGTTGTACTGCCAGCAATTATAATATTTTTTTTTTTTTTTTTTTTTATAAATCTGTTTTGATGCAGCAGGTTCTATACACGATACAGATGTGCCACTTTACAGGCCTTTTAAGGGGAACCCCCGGGCACTATATTTAAAGGAAATTTTCAATTTTATGGTTTCACTTTAAGCATCATTAAAACCACTGCTCCTTTAAAAAAAAAAAAAAAACAATCTTTTTTAAAAGTTTTTTTTTTTGCATTGGTACATGTCCCCCAGGACAGTACCTGGGTCCCCATACCCCTTTTTATGGCCTCGCAAATAAGCCTTTAAAATGGGGACTTTTGATTTTTCAAATTCAGGTTCCATAGACTTCAATGGGGTTCGGGGGTTCAGGTCCGAACTTTTGCGATGTTCGAGAGTTCTGGCGCAAACAGAACCAGCAGTCCGGCCCATCTCTAGTGGTGATATGCAGAACTGGAGGGGACTTAAAGCAGTATTTACTGCTGTAAAGTGTTTGAGTTTTTTTAATGATACTACTTATGTTTCATCCCGGCAAGACTGTAAATAGAGTTTTAGGTTAACATTTATTGTGCTCGAAGAAGAGGGACCAACCTATAAAAAGACTAAATCTGTGTTATCATATCTGTGCCCTTTGTAACTAGGAGTGAAACACAACCCAATACTGCCAGATGAACCCCAGAATCTACATATATCATATTGGAGTAAATAAAATTGTATCTGCAGGACAGAGAAGGGGGTTTATCTGGAAAATAAAAATAAATAATATGCAGGACAGGCAACAGTGACGATTATGAACCTATTATTGACTGATATCACTCATCTACCTCCCTACTCTGGACCAATCAGTGTGCAGTAAAACAGTAGGGATAACAGAAGAATATATTATGGCTCACCTGAGCTGATATCTGTAGGACTGTCCTCCTCTTTGAATGTCCTCATCATTCCAGCCTCCTCCGTATATTGCTGATCATCCGTCACATACGTCTCTTCTACTCCACCCTCAACTTTAATGATCATCAGACCTTCACCCTAAACCAACAGAATGGCAGAAAAGAACATCTGTAACATAGAAGTATTTATGATGTGAGATCACATAGAAAATATCATCTTGTAGAGTCCACACATCGTCTCCACATGTCGGAGTGTTCAATCAATTTATATTTCAGACCCTCAACTTCACCCACCTGATGATGGTGAGGGATGGTGTGATCTTCCTGTGTGGAATCCTGGGAATACAGAGGATGGGGACATCTCTCTGGTGGGTTCCCATTACTGGATCCATCTGTAGGAAACACACACACTGACTGAATAAATGGATTTTTGTAAGATCTTATCGTAAAATCCTTTTCTCTTAGCTCATTGACAGACGTAGTCCTCTTTGATTCATATCAATTGGGTTATGCTGCCCTCTACAGGAGTAGGACTAGGCAGAAGGAAAAACGTTCTGGCTCCACCTTAGGGGCAGTCCCAGAGGGTATATCCCCTCTCTCTCTGCTACAGGATGTCAGTTATGTCACAAAGCAGTGTCAGAGAATTTAACCCAACCCAACTCAACAGTAGAGGGGCGGGTACTACGTCTGTCAATGAGCTAAGAGAAAAGGATTTTACGGTAAGATCTTACAAAAATCCATTTTTCTCTGTCGCTCATTGACAGACGTAGTCCTCTTTGATTCATATCAATTGGGACGTCCAAAAGCAGTGCCACAAATGAGGGGTGGGATTGACGAAAATCAAATCCAATCTAGAAGGCCCAACCGGTGCCAACTAGAAGTTCAAAGGCTCAGACTAAAGGGATGAGACTCAAATAAAAATCCAACTGAAAAAAACCCTCGAGGTAGACCGCCGGTCTCCTCAAATTGCGGCCTGCAAAACCTTGCGGCCAAAAGAGGCATCCGACGATGCCATCACATCAATTTTGTAGAACTTTGCAAAGGTATGCACTGACGACCAAGTAGCCGCCTTGCAAACCTGAAGGACTGACGCCTGATGGCGAAAGACCCATGACGCACTAAGCACCCGAGTGGAGTGCATCTTAAACAGGGAACGGGGGCTCCCGACCCTTAATAGAATAAGCCTGTACCACCGTCTGTCTGATCCATTTGGAAATAGTCGCGGCAGATGCAGGCAACCCCTTTTTGGGGCCATCCGGGATCACAAAAAGTGAATCCGTCTTGCGAAACGAGTCCGTCGTTTTCAAGTATACCCTGATCGCCCGCACCACATCCAAGGAGTGTAAAGCAAACTCCCGATGATGGCTGGGCTTAGGACACAGGGAAGGTAATACAATATCCTCATTCAGATGAAATTCTGAAACCACTTTTGGTAGGAAGGATGGATTCGGACGTAGAACCACCTTATCTCTATGAACCACCAAATATGGGGAACGACAAGATAATGCAGCCAGTTCTGACACCCTGCGTGCAGAAGTAATGGCCACCAAGAAGGCCACCTTCTGGGATAACGTAGGCAAGGGAATCTCCCTAATATCTTCAAAGGGAGGTTTCTGAAGAACCGACAACACCAGATTAAGATCCCAGGGCGGTAAAGGCGCGCGCACTGGCGGAGCCAGATGTCGCATCCCCTGGATGAAATTCCGTACCAAGGAATGAGTAGCCAAAGGTTTCTGAAAGAAGATAGCCAATGCTGAAACCTGACCCTTGATAGTGCTCAAGGCCAGTTTCTGCTCAACTCCTTGTTGCAGAAATGCCAATATTCGGTTAACCGAATAGGAACGTGGAGGAAACCCAAGAGATTCACACCACGCAATATAAGACCTCCATGTGCGATGATAAATCTTTCTGGAAGTCGCTTTCCTAGCTTTAATTAGAGTAGGAATAACTGAAGTTGACAACCCTTTGTCCTTCAGCACCTGGGTCTCAATAGCCAGGCCGTTAAAGCCAGCGATTGTAAAGCAGGATGGAAGATTGGTCCCTGAGACAGCAGATCTTCCCTGAGAGGAAGTCGCCATGGGACGTCCGCTACTAGTCTGACCAAGTCGGCGTACCAGGCTCGACGAGGCCAGTCCGGAGCTACCAGAATAACTGGGATTCCTTCCACCTCTATCCTGCGAAGAAGCTTCGGCAGTAACTTGAGAGGAGGGAAGGCATATAGTAGCGGATACTGCCCCCACGGGGCGACCAGCGCGTCTGCGGCTTCTGCTAGAGGATCGTGGGAGCAAGCCACAAACCTCCGCACCTTCCTGTTGAGTCGAGATGCCAACAGATCCACATCCGGGGTACCCCAACGAAGGCACAATAGGTGGAACACTTCTGGCTGGAGGGACCATTCCCCCTGATCCAGAGTCTGACGGCTGAGATAATCTGCCTGCCAATTCTCTACTCCCGGAATAAACACCGCGGAGATAGCTGGAACACACCGTTCCGCCCAACGAAGAATGTGGGCCACTTCTCTGGTCGCCAGGACACTCTTGGTGCCCCCCTGGTGATTGACATAAGCCACAGCTGTGGCATTGTCCGACTGAATCCGAACCGGGCTGCCTTGGAGCTGCTCGGTCCAGTGTAACAGACAAAGTCTGATCGCCCTCAGTTCCAATACATTTATCGGTAACCTGGACTCTTCCAGGGACCAGAGCCCCTGGACAGTTAATCGACCGAGAATTCCTCCCCAACCGGATAGACTGGCATCCGTGGTCACAATCGTCCAGTATATTGGCAGAAATGACTTCCCCTGGCTGAGCGCCGGAGATCGAAGCCACCAGACCAGGGACTCCCTGGTCCATTCGCTCAATCGGATCCGATTGTCCAGAGATTCTGGATTCCGATTCCATTTGAGAAGAATCTCTCCTTGAAGGATTCGGGTATGGAACTGGGCAAATGGTACTGCTTCGAAAGAGGCCACCATTAACCCCAGGACTCTCATGCAAGTCCGAAGAGAAGGCCAGTTGTCGGATAGCAACAACTGAATTGCTGATTGAATTTTCCGGAGTTTCCCCGCAGGAAGAAACACTATTGCCCTGGACGTGTCTAGAATTAGACCCAGATATTCGAGCCTCCTGGTGGGAACCAGAGAGGACTTCTGCAGGTTCACTAGCCACCCGAACTCTTGCAAAGAGATCATGGTGATCTCCAGGTCTTGTAACAAGGTCTGTGGAGACTCCGCACGGAGTAGAAGGTCGTCTAGGTAACCTAGAATCAATATGCCTCGTTGACGTAATAGCGCCAACATTGGGGCCAACACCTTTGTGAAGACCCGAGGAGCCGATGCGAGACCGAAGGGTAACGCCGCAAACTGATAATGATTCTCTTCTACGGAAAAACGCAGGAAACGTTGATGTCCTGCGTAAATGGGAATGTGAAGATAGGCATCTTTGATGTCTATGGACGCCAAAAAATCCCCCTGATGCAGGGAGGCTGTCACTGTGCGAATGGACTCCATCCTGAATTTTTGTGTCTTGACAAAAAAGTTGAGTGCTCTTAAGTCCAGAATTGGACGCACCTTGCCCTCTTTCCTGGGTATTGTAAACAGGCTTGAATAAAACCCCTGAAAACGCTCTGTCCAAGGAACGTGGACTACCACTCCTTGTTGTAGTAAATCCGTGACCGCTCCCCGCAGAGCTTCTAAGCGATCCGGAGAAAGTCGGATATTGGAAGGGAAGAATCGCACCGGTGGGAGAGATCGAAACTCGATCTTGTAACCTGACCTTATGACCTCGCAAACCCACTTGTCTGGGATTCTGGAAAGCCATGGATCCGGAAACCGGCGAAGACGTCCCCCCACCCCCGCTATGGGTGGGGGCGCACCTTCAGGCTTTAGTAGTCTTATCTTCAGGTCTGGAAGGGCCGGGCTTTTGCTTGCCCGACCAGCGCCCCTTAAAACCTCCCGAAGGAGTTTTGGAGGGCTTTGCTTTTTCGCCCGTGGGGCGAAAAAACTTATGGGCGGAAAAGGAAGGCCCCCGTCTCTGACGAGGTCCTTTACCCTTAGTACTTTGTGGCAAGAAAGTGCTCTTGCCTCCAGTGAGATCCTTGATGATCTCATCTAAGTTGGCCCCAAATAGGCGCTCACCCTGAAAAGGGAGTTTAGCCAAAGCCTTCTTGGAACCTTGGTCTGCCGACCAACATTTTAGCCACAGTGTACGCCTGAGAACCACTGCTGAGACTGATGCTCGCCCCAATAATGGTGTGGCGTCTAGCGCAGCGTCGCAGATAAACTGTAACCCTTGTATCATCTGTTCCAACAGATCTAATACCGCCTGAGGGATATCACTCCCTTCTAAATCCCGGCGTAACCACTTGGTCCATTCTGTTACAGTTTGAGAAACCAGACCAATAGCAACTACTGGTCTCAAAGCTGACCCAATCAGGGAAAAGATGGCACGAGACACGGCTTCCACCTTACGATCCACTGGATCCTTAAAGGACGGAGCATCCTCCAATGGGATAACTGTAGATTTATTCAATCTGGAGATAGGAGAATCTACCACAGATGGTAGATTCCATCTGTCCACTTTTTGAGGAGGGATTCCTCGAACGGATAACGCCTATTAATGCGTTTGGAAATAGTAGGGGCTCGTTTTGGATGACCCCATTCTTCCTTAATTATATTACCGAAACACTTGGGTAAGGGAAATACTTTCGCCATTTTGGCGCGTTTATTAGTACCAAATGGAATCTCAGTATCAGTTACTTCTGATGGTGTAACCTGTAGTCCTAAGGTTTCCCGAACGGCTACAATTAATGCGTTTACCAACGCTTCCTCTCGGGCTATGGTAGATGCTGAGACATCCTCCTCACTGTCTGAAGAGACAGTACCCGAGACACAAACCCCAGATGAGGTACCTGCAACTGCAGGGATAGGCTCAGACTCTGAATCTGAAGTTTCAGATGAATTGGGGGTAGGCGGGGGTCGCTTCCTTGCGCCCTGTCCCTGACAAGCCACTTCCACCCGGGAAAAAAAGTTTGCTTCCACCTCGAGGGGATCAGGTGGCGATACATGTGTGGCAGGGTCCATGTTAACGCAGGACACTTTGCCAATGAAAAAAAAATTTTTTTTTTTAAAAAAATAAAAAATACCTTTTTTTTTTTTATGTAATCCACCAGTGCAATAGCGCCCCTCAGCGTACCTGCTTTGGACCCCCACAGAGAGAGAGAGAGAGAGACCCCAAGGGCTCACCACCTGATGTAGAGAAGTTTCCTTATCAAACTGCTGTCAGCATTGTCCTGACTAGACAGAAAAAAACTGACATCCTGTAGCAGAGAGAGAGGGGATATACCCTCTGGGACTGCACCTAAGGTGGAGCCAGAACGTTTTTTCTTCTGCCTAGTCCTACTCCTGTAGAGGGCAGCATAACCCAATTGATATGAATCAAAGAGGACTACGTCTGTCAATGAGCGACAGAGAAACATTGTTTCTATGTGTTTATCACATGATGGGGGATCTAGGTGGATCCTCCGTACTGCTCTCTCCTTTACAATAAAGTCACCTCTTACCCGGTGATGTGAGGGGCGGCTGATTCTCCATCATGATGTCCTTGTAGAGATCCTTGTGTCCTTCTAAATACTCCCACTCCTCCATGGAGAAATAGACAGTGACATCCTGACACCTTATTGGAACCTGACACACACAATGATACAGTCACCATCCAGACACATCCCTTGTCTGTTACTGGATAATGTCCCAGAATTCCCAGCACCGCTCACCTCTCCTGTCAGCAGCTCCATCATCTTCTTGGTGACTTCTAGAATCTCCTGCATGTTGTGTCTCTCAAGTTTTAGGGAGTCACATGGAGGCACTGTGATGGTCATATGATCACCTGATATCACAGGAGGAAAACTCTATATTGAAAAACCAATAGGAATATCATGTTAGAATCCCAGAGTCCTCCTCACCTTTCCGGTCAGGTCTGTGTTTTATTATTGGGAGATAACAGTGACGTCATGGATGGGGGTGGGTTGGGGGAGGTTTGGGCTGCTCCCTCCCACCTGCCTCCTATCCATCCATTAGCAGCCATGTGCTCCCAGTATGGAGACACTCAAATTAAAAGTGTTAGCACTGCAGATAAAACAGGGTGCCGTTTAGTGGCCCTGCAGCCTACACATGCGTTTGCAAATGTGTGTCAACTAAACCCCTGTTCTTTATTTATATCATGAGACAGGACTACTTGGTTGGTGGCAGACTGGAGGGTGAGTACATCTGACTGGGGGCTGGCTGGCTTACATGCACCTCTCTTAATTCTTTTCAATTCGTTTTTTCTGATACAGGGATGGAGACGCTGGGCATACCTGCTGGTGTCTCACCTAAAGTCCCACTTAGCCCACATTGTTTATGTAACCAGGGATGGAGGCACCTTGCCTACAGGTTGGTGCTTCATTTAAAGTCCCACCGTGCGATTTTCGTGCGTTTGTTGGTGGATGCAGTCTGATTTGACCCCAGTTTTTTTCATATACAGGGATGGAGACCATAGCATGACCTGCTTGTCTCATGTAAAGTCCCAAATATTTTATGAAATTAGGGATGGAGGCACTGTGCTATGCAGGCCAGTTGCCTCATATAAAGTCCCAATCTGTGTTTTACACTGCATCCACCAAGGGATTGGAGGTGTATGCTTCTCAGCTGGTCGTTTTCAGTTTGTACCATCATAAGAACATCGCTATTAGAGTTTTGAGATACTAGACCAGTCATGGATGGAGGTGGGTTGGGGGAGGTTTGGGCCGCTCCCTCCCACCTGCCTCCTATCCATCCATTAGCAGCCATGTGTTCCCAGTATGGAGACACTCAAATTAAAAGTGTTAGGACTGCAGGTAAAACAGGGTGCCGTGGAGTGGCCCTGCAGCTTACACATGCGTTTGCAAATGTGTGTCAACTAAACCCCTGTTCTTTATTTATATCATGAGACAGGACTACTTGGTTGGTGGCAGACTGGAGGGTGAGTACATCAGACTGGGGGCTGGCTGGCTTCCATGCACCTCTCTTAATCCTTTTCAATTCGTTTTTTACAGTGACGTCATGCGACCGCGCAGAATCCTCCTCACCTCTCCCGTCAGGTCTGTGTTTTATTACTAGAGATAAGAGTGATGTCATGTCACCTCCTAGAAACCTCCTCATCTCTCCCGTCAGGTCTGTGTTTTATTAATACAGATAAAAATTATGTCATGTCACCTCCCAGAATCCTCCTCACCTCTCCGATCAGCCGGCAGATGATCTCCAGAGTGAGGGTTAGTATCTTCTCAGTCATGTGTCTCCGGTCCTCCTCCATCCTCATTAATGTGGTCATGTGATCTATGTAGTTTTCCCTGTAGACCGATAGTGGAGAATTATCTGGACTGTATTGGTTGTGCCATTTTAGAATGGTGATAAGGTGCCATATGGAGGCCCCAAGATCACAAGCAAGCTGCTTGTAAAAGTAAACAGACTTTAGTTTTAAATAACTTTCTTTAGCAAAATTAAAGCAAACTGTTCACAATCCTAGTATAAAGAAAACCATACAACATGGCTCACCATCAGTCTCTTTGTCCCACACTGGGGTTTAGAGTTTCCACTTGTTTTGAAGAATAAGAAAAGCTGCAGGAATTCAGAAAAACCAGGGTCTCATTCTCCAGAGAGGTCACCCCCTCACAGCTGTGAACCCCTCCACACTCCATCACAGACGCCTGCTGTTTTTCACGACTCTCCTTGCATGTGTCTTAAACCCTTCAGGTCCACATAGGGTTTGGAGATCTTACCTCTCAAAACTCTTCATACCCTCGAAATTCTGGTTCTCTAAAACGGACTTGCCAATCCTCCCCTTTCCAATCAGACTTCCCTTGAACTCATAACCCTGCATAAGTGAGAACACCTGAGAACTCAATAATGATGATCCCTGGTATCCTATACAAAGGGGTTAAAAGGCAGGCTGTTCCTAGCAGGAATTGACACATGTAGATTGAGTTACTTCATATATAGTTCCCAATTCTTCCAATGCAATCTAGAGACTTATCAGCTGCAAACCCCGCAGAGGAGGAGACCTGTGCACACAGAGACTCCAGACTGTCTACTGACAACTGTCATTTTACTTAAAAACAGAAAAATTCTGTTTCATTCCCAATAACTGAAACCAATTCCTTCTGAAAGTATGTATTATGGCCTACACACTCGTAGGGAGGTTCCAATGGCAGTATCACCCCCCTGGGGGCACCTGAGAAGTCGTGCACATTGTGTCAGTTTCCCATGGACACATACTTTAGTAAGCATGAACACTTAAGCTGGAGGCATGGAAAAAAAAAAAAAAAAAAAACAGAACCATACCAGACCACATGCCCTCAACATAGGGGGGTGCTTTGGGGCGGGGGCAGGGGGGCTCTGCCTCCCCACCCCAAAGCACCTTTCCCCCCACTGATGGGGACAAGGGCCTCTTCCCGACAACCCTGGGCAGCTGGAGGCTTGGAAAAAAAAAAAACAAACATTTGTGAAACATCTTTTTCAGAATTTATATTTTTTTTTAAAGTGTATGAAGTATGATAAATAATATATCTGTAGCACCCTCCTAGGTAGGTGCTAGTGAGAGAATATAGTTTTGAGCTCTGTCTGCTTACCAGAGGGGCTGCAGGTAAATCTATATTGTTCTCTGCCTACCAGAGAGCAGGATCGGTTAGTGAGGTCTGCTCATTGTGCTCAGTATACGATCCATTCAGTCAGGAGAGTGTTTCACGCTGGTCCAATAGGAAGGCATGTTGGACAGTGGCAGGAAACATGACAAAAGGATGCATAGGCTTTGATACAGTCCTGGTGATTGGCAGGGGGCAGGTCGCATTTCTTGGATACTGTATAAAAGCCAGGAGCACATGTGCTGCGAGGTCTTTGGCTGGAGAACAGAGTCCCAGAGGGAGGGGGCAGCTGCCTCCTTCTCTGTAGCAGTGGCATGCGCTCGCAGGAGGTCGTCCTGAGGGCCTGAGGAACAGATGAGAGGAGCTGAACCCAGACGTCCAGGAGAGCTGACGGGGGGGGGGGGGGGGGGGGGAGACACTGGAGGCCTTTGGACCACAGTATCGTGAGTACAGGGACTCGTGTCAAGGGGCCTGACCTGTGGGGGGCCACCCCACGTGTAGGATAGTCAGTGGACTGGTATCAGCAGTGAAAGGGAAGAGGATGCTAGTGAGAGTGTCCTAAAGATAATTGCTAAGTTCACCAAGTCATCTTATCAGGAGGAAAGAGACTAAAGCCCCGTACACACGATAAGAAATTCGGAAGGGAAATTTTGTCCGACGACCGATCTGCCGATTTTCGGATTGTTAGTATGGTGCTATCGACAGCCGACTCCGACTTTTCAGCTGACAAAATCCTGATGTGCAGGCTTTATAAATTTTTGTCCTCCGTCAACACACGTCCGATTTTCGTCTCATTAGTACAGATTTCGATGGAAAAAAATCTTAAGAGCAAGACTAGGCATGCTCAGAGATGAAAGAACACATACAAAGCAATCCAACACATGACATCACTTCTGAAGTAGAATTCTGTCGTACGGGAAAATTAGTATGAAAATAACCTCTTCACTTTCCACATCAGACTAGCATGCCACAAAAAACGGACGACAGATTGTTCGATAATCTGATCGTGTGTACGGGGCTTTAATCTAAATTCACCCATAGTGGCAGGGTGATTTAACAGCCTGGCTGTACCTGAACATAGGAGTTTTCAAACAATTGAGCATGGTTAATTTGGAGTATCCCATTATTCCCTTCTCCTATCCCTTTTTATTTTTTTTATCAGAAAACAAAGGTTTATTAAGTTCAACATCAGGTGGTACATACACCACTCTCCAAATGTAGGCATACAAAGAAAGACATAACATAGGACACAGTAATTAGCGTTTACAGTGTACAAACCCACCGGTCTAGCTGGACTGATGTAGCATCGAAGGCATGACTGGGTATAGGGTCCAATGCCACGTACAGCCATGTATAAAAGAGAAACCTCCCATCCACAGACCAGAAATGAGCTCCCACATGTATACCTTCCTAAGTCGGCATGAGACAGTTCAAAACTAGCTCAGTCGGAGACAAACCTGGGGGATCTAACCAAGGGTGCCATAATTTCTCAAATTTGGTCAAACAGCCCCGGTGCTGCCAAATATGTTTTTCTAACCGTAGGGTGTCTCCTGAGTTATCCATTCTCCCACCGTGGGAGGGCAAGGGGAAGTCCAGTGTCTCAGGATCAATTTGCAGGCCTGAAACAGTGCCCTTCCTATGGCCTGCCCGGAGATGTCGTCCACTGAGAGGTCACCCAAGAATACATTGTTTGGGGTCTTCAGTAAGAGACACTTGGAAGACCCTGTTAATGGTTCCTATAACCACCTGCCAGTATAGATGTAGCTTCGGGCATCTCCATACCATGTGGACGAGGTCCCCGTGATTCCGGCAACACCTAGAACATGTGGGGGTGTCCCTAAGGCCCATCATGAACAGTTTGGCCGGGGTGTACTGTACTCTCAGGAGCAGATACAGCTGAGACAAGCGCTGCGCCACATTGAGTGAGCAGCGCTGGACAGTCAACAGGGCCTCCTCCCACCGCTTGTCCTCAAAGGAACCCAGATAGGCATAGGAGTAAAGTGCCACAAGTCTTTCCCCTGTCCTATCCCTAATTTAAATAAACACAAAACAACCAAATACCCCCGGACTGATTATTGAAGCGAGCCAAAGAAGGAGAATGCAAGGACTTGAAACTGACATTTATGTATGCTGGTAACTCTGGCAGTCCTTACGTACTACATATCTATGAAATGTATTCAAACTTTATACCACGAAGAACTTAAATAAAAAATGTTCTCTTCGGCTTAAGAAAAGCAAATCCTGGAATACAATTCAAAACACCGTAGTTGTCAACACAGTTCTCAAACAAGATAATTATGCATTTCTGCCATTAGGGGGCACTTTAAGGGAAAGGCTCAAGGTTAGTTTGCTTCTGGGCCCCATCTTGTACCTCCTACAGTTAGGTGATTGTTGGGATACAGGGTATGATGGTTTCTGTCCTCTCAGGCCTTAATCGACAGGTAAGAGGGTGAATTTGTCTGACAGTTTAATTTATAAACTTTAAATGGTTCATATTATCAATTCTGGACCGCCCACCGTGTATTTACGTCGCTACATTCACGTTAAATACCGGCTGCCATAACCCCCGTTATTTCTTACACGGCGGGCGGTCCTCTTTCACATAAAGTGGTCCTAGTGGTGGAATCACTCTTGTGGGCGGCGGGAGAGGTGACCCCCCCCCTCCCGCCGCTTCCCGGTTGTTTTACTCGCTTACCGGAGCCGTCGGTAGTGGAGAAAACAATCCAATCCACTTGCTTGATGGGCAGGAAGTCGAGTGAGGTCAAGATGGCCCCTCTTGACTCTATGATCCAGGAGGACCGGAGTGACGTCAAATGATGCTTCCACCCAACGCCCTTACATTTTTTTTTTTATTAAAACAAAAATAATAAATCTGAGGTCTTTTTCACCCCCAGATCTCACATTAAAGAACATTCAAGAAGACCTGTCCTACTTATTTCTATTACAAGGGGATGTTTACATTCCTTGTCATAGGAATAAAAGTGATCAAAAAAGTTCTTTTTTTTTTTTTAAAGGGAGAGTGTAAAAATAAAAAAATAAAAGGTAAAATAAATAAAAAATGTAAAGCGCCCCGTCCCTCCGAGCTTGCGCGCAGACGCGAACGCACGCGCAAGTCGCGCCCACATATGTAAACGGTGTTCAAACAAACATGTGAGGTATCCCCGTGATCGTTAGAGCGAAAGCAATAATTTGAGCCCTAGAAGTCTGTAACTTTAAACTGGTAACCTGTAGAAATTTGTAAAGCGATGCCTATGGAAATTTGTAAGTACCAATGTTTCCGCCATTCCACGAGCATGCACAACTTTGAAGCATGACATTATGGGGGCCTTTAGCCAATCATGGCTCAGGGGCTAAGTCAAAGCCCCACACTATATAAGGCTGCTTACACAGCAGCCGTGTATAGTGTGTGATAATAGAGGTTAGGCAGCTAGTTGGGGGACAGTGAGTTGAGTTAGTTTAGTGCAGTCAGTGTAGTGTACAGGCATACCCCACTTTTATGATGTATGGATATGTTGTCAAGCTGACCAATATTTCCCATAGATGCCAATGAGCACTGAAAGCTGAAAATTGGTCTAGGCAGGAAGGGGGTGAAAGTGCCCTGTATTTAAGTGGTTAAGGAGAACCCTATGACAGAGTAAAAAAAAAAAAAAAAAAAAACACGGCATGGGGTCCCCCCCCCCCCCAAGGTCTTTACCGGCCCTTTGGGTTCGGTATAGATTTTAAGGGGAACTCCATGCCAACATTTAAAAAAAAAAAAAAAAAAAACAGCATGGGGTCCCCCCAGAATCCATACCAGGCCCTTTGGGTCTGGTACAGATTTTAAGGGGAACTCCACGCCAAAATTTAAAAAAAAAATAAAAATGGTGTGGGCCCCCCCCCCCAAAATCCATACCGGACCCTTATCCGAGTAGGCAGGAAGGGGGGGGGGGGGGACGAGCGAGTGCCCGCCTCTTCTGATCCAGGCCGCTTGCCCTCAATATGGGGAGGGTGCTTTGGGATGCCCCTCAAAGCATGATTGATGGGGGCAGGTTGATGGGGGCAAGAGCCTCATCGGCCCTTGCCGACCGCCCGCCGCAGATATACTGCGGCAGGCTGGCTCTGCTGCCTGAACCGTCGTAGGGGTATGTCAGTTGCGTGCGTGGTGCTAGGAGTCGAGCATGCGCCAGCACTCTCCCGCCCCCACTAGGCAGCGAGGATGCCGATGCACCGCTCCCCGCTGAGAGAGGACGTTGAAAACACAGCTGACCGTTCTTCTCTCTGAAATTATCACAGAGCGCCTGCGATCCTTCTATATATAGGAACACAGGGCTCTATCATTTCACAAATCCTGCCCGCATACAGTTAGAATCACTCCCCTAGGGTCATATTTAATCCCTTCCCTGCCAGTGTCATTAGTACAGTAACAGTGCATATTTTTAGCACTGATTACTGTACTAATGTCACTGGTCCCCCCAAAAGTGTCAAAAATATCAGCCAGGGGTCCGATCTGTCCGCCACAATGTCGCAGTCCCGCTAAAAATCGCAGATCGCCGCCATTGCTAAAAAAAAAAAAATATACAAAAAAACATAAACCTTTCCTAGTTTGTAAACATGATAACTTTTGATTTTTTTATTTATACCAAAAATATGATTGATTTTTAATTTCTTTTTATTTAGGAATGTCATATGGCAGAATGTAAAAAATATTGTTTTTTTTTCAGAATTTTCGCTTTTTATTTATAGCACAAAAAAAACTCGCAGAGGTGATCAAATACCACCAAAAGAAAGCTCTATTTGTGGGAAAAAAAGGAGATATGTTTTATTTGGGGACAGTGTCGCACACTCACGCAATTGTCAGTTAAAGTAACGTAGTGCTGAATCACAAAAAATGGCCTGGTCATTAGGGGGCAAATCCTTCCGGTCCAGAACTGGTTAACAAGGGGGCCCCCAGATCCTGCCCCCCCCATGTGAATAGTATCCCTCAATGTAAATCCATCGTCAATCACAACGCACGCCACACCCGAAAAATAGAAAAAAATTGAAATATGCTTCCACGTCTTCTCAAGAGCGTCATTCGGCGAGTACGTCTCTGAAGAGGCGGAAGCGTCTTTCAATTTTTTCGGGTGCGGCGGGCGTCGTGATTGAAGATGGATTTACATAGAGGGACACTATATTTTTATTTTTGAATAAAGGACTTGTCAAAAACTGTCTTTTGTGTTTATTTTTTTTTGTACACTTTTTTGGTGAATGGGTAGGGGTACAATGTACCCGATACCCATTCACATAAGGGGGGGGGGTTAAATGGGGGCTTCCAGATTCCAATAGGGTTGTCGGGAAGAGGCCCTTTTCCCATCAACATGGGGGGCACCCCAAAGCACCCTCCCAATGTTGAGAGCAAGCAGCCTGGTATGGTTTAGGAGGGGGGGGGGGCGCTCGCTCGCCCCCCCCCCCTTTCCTGGCCTGCATGCTCGGAGAAGGGCCAGGTATGGATTTTGGGGGGGAACCCCACGCCGTTTTTTTTTTAAATTTTGGCATGGAGTTCCCCTTAAAATCTATAAAAGACCCAATGGGACTGGTATAGATTTTTGGGGGGACCTGACGCCGTTTTTTTATTTTAATTCTGTCATAGGGTTCCCCTTAACCACTTAAATACAGGGCATTTTCACCCCCTTCCTGCCTAGACCAATTTTCAGCTTTCAGTGCTCATTGGCATCTATGGGAAATTTTGGTCAGCTTGGCATGGCACTGCTCCTTGTCTTTAACCACTTCTGGACCAGAAGATTTTCCTGCTTAATGACCAGGCCCTATTTTGTGATTCGGCACTGCGTGAATTTAACGGACAATTGCACGGTCGTGCTACGCTGTACCTAAATAAAATTTATGTCCTTTTTTCCCCACAAATAGAGCTTTCTTTTGGTGGTATTTGATTACCTGTGTGAATTTTATTTTTTGCGCTATAAACAAAAGAAGAGCGACAATTCTGAAAAAAAAATAACAATATTTTTCACATTCTGCTATATGACATTAGTTATAAGTTATTGCGTCTACTAACTACAGGACAGATTTATGTCATTTTTATTGTTTTTTTGCAGGACTGCGACATTGCGGCGGACAGATCGGGCCCCTAACTGACATTTTTGATGCTTTTGGGGGGGACCAGTGACATTACTACAGTAATCAGTGCTATAAATATGCACTGTTACTGTAATAATGACACTGGCAGGGAAGGGGTTAATATTATTGGTGATCAAGGGGTTAAATGTAAGCCTAGGGGAGTGATTCTAACTGTGGGGGGGTTGGGCTTGTGAGATGACCATAGAGACATGCAATCCTTTATAGCAGGATCGCATGGTCTCTGTGATCATCTGAGGGAGAAGGATGGACGGCTGTGTTCAGCCGTCCGTCCTTCTCTGTCAGCGGGGAGAGATCACCAGTGTAAGGCAGCAATCAGAGCCGTCTGACCACCGCACTGGCTTCCCGGCTGACGAGGCTCAGACACAGACACAGCGGGAGTCGGGCCAGGGGAGAAGAGGTGGTGATCACCGTCTCTCTTCCCCGATCGTCGGGGATCGAGTGAGGTAATCCACCTGCTTGTGTAAAAGCGGGCGGATCTCCTCTGTGACAGACAGGGACAGATTACAGGATTCAGCATAGCTGAACCTGCGATCTGTGTCTGTGTCACACAACTCCCTCCCCCCACACAAGTCAGTAAGCATGAGGCACACATTTAACCCCTTGATCACCAACAGTATTAACCCCTTCCCTGCCAGTGTCATTATTACAGTAACAGTGCATATTTTTAGCACTGATTACTGTAGTAATGTCACTGGTACCCCCAAAAGTGTCAAACATGTCAGTCAGGGGTCCGATCTGTCCGCCGCAATCCTGCAAAAAAAACATCGCAGATCGCTGCCATTACTAGTAAAAAATGAAAAAACCAATATAAATGACACAAATCTTTCCCGTAGTTAGTAAAACGCGATAACTGTTGCGCAAACCAATCAAAATACGCTTATTGTGATTTTTGTTAAAAATATGTAGCAGAAAACAAATTGGCCTAAAATGTTAAAAAATTTTGATTTGTAAATTTTATTTGGGGGGAAGGTTATATATCAGAATGTGAAAAATATTGTTTTTTTTTTTTCAAAACTGTCGCTTTGTTTTTCAAAAAATAAAAACATCAAAAGAACATTAAATACCACCAAAAGAAAGCTTTATTTGTGTGGGGGGAGAGGACATAAATTTAATTTGAGTACAGCGTTGCACGACCGCGCAATTTTCCGTTAAAGTAACGCAGTGCCGAATCGCAAAAATATGGCCTGGTCAGGAAGGGGGTAAAATCGAGAATTTTTTTTTCAAAGACATGTAGCTAAATACATTTTTTGGCCTAAATATATGACAAAAATTGAATATATTGGATATTTTTTAACTGTCAAAGTAGAAAATATCAATTTTTTCGCAAAATTTTCACTATTTTTTTACTAATATCGCAAAAAATGAAAAGCGCAGAGGTGATCAAATACCACCAAAAGAAAGCGCTGTTTGTGGGAAAAAAAGGACGTAAATTTCGTTTGGGTACGGCGTTGCATGACCACGTAATTGTCAGTTAAAGTCGCGCAGTGCCAAGTTGAAAAAGTGGCCTGGACGTTAAGCAGGAAAATCCTCCGGTCTTAAAGTGGTTAAGTATACTTGCTGGTTCTCTCATGATCACCAGGCACTTCACTGCAGCGTCAGTGTCCAATAGTAATCTTCTTATCCTCCTGAAAGGCCGCTCCTTTCCTGTGCTGTGTCGCAGACAAGAACCTCGCATGCTCTGCTGTCTTAGTCAGTCAGCTCAGAGTTCGCCACTCTCCATTCAGCTTCACTGGCTCTGTCACCGCTGTGCGATCACCAGCATCCGTGCTGCTGAGGACGGGCTCCGTGGTTTCTCTAGGCCACATGCACTAGCACTCAACACAGACTGTATACCAGCACACCTCTCAGACTGGTCTGAGAGAGAGCACGCTGTGAAGCAGACAAGTGTATAGCCTCTCCTCTGGTCCTCCCCTTCCCCCCCGTTGCTCTCTGGGAGTGTAGTTTCCACAGTCTGCTCTCACTTCAGAACTATATTTCCCACAATCCTGTTCTACTTCCTGTGGGAGGCTGATCTCTTCTGAAAGCAGTCTTAAAAGGTACACAGAAACAGTCTGAAGGATTAGAAGGTAAATCTGCATTATCCAAGAATGGCAGTCCGCTACACTTAAGCCCCGTATACACGATCAGACTATCGAACGATCTGTTGTCCGTTTTTTGTGGCATGCTAGTCTGATGTGGAAAGTGAAGAGGTTATTTTCATACGAATTTTCCCGTACGAGAGAATTCTACTTCAGAAGTGATATCATGTGTTGGATTGTTTCTATGTGTTCTTTCGTCTCTGAGCATGCCTAGTCTTGCTCTTAAGATTTTTTTCTGTCTAAATCTGTACTAATGAGAAGAAAATTGGACGTTGTATTACAGACGACAAAAATTATATAGCCTGCACATCAGGATTTTGTCAGCCAAAAAGTCGGAGTTGGCTGTCGAAAGCACTATACTAACAATCCAGAAATCGGCATGTCAGTCGTCGGACAAATTTTCCCTTAAGAATTTCTTATCGTGTGTACGGGCCTTTATATCAGATATCATTCGTAAGAGTGACAGAAGCAGGTAAGCAGTTGTTGGGTTAACATCATGTTGGCCATTGGCTTCGTGACTGATGTGGACGTACATCACCAGACAGCTGACAATGCCCGTACATCAAATACTTTTTTATTTTTATTAGAGGATCTGTCAAAATCTGTGTGTCTTCTTTTTGTACTATTTACATTTTTTTCATGAGTAGGGGCAAAAAGTACCCCTTTACTCACATGGGGGGGGGGGGGGTATCAAGGCATCACCTTATTGTTAATTGGGGCTTCCAGATTCTGAGAACATCCACCGACCCCTCACAACCACTGGGCCAGTTTTCTGGATAAAAGGCCCTTGTTCTCATCTACATGGGGACAAAATTATTTGCCAGGGGCTTGCTCCTCTAGCGAGGTATCTTCCCACACTGAGGACATGTGACATGGTTCAGGTGGAGGTGGGGGACACAAGTTCATCCCTTTCCTTTTATGGCCAATCAGGTAAGTATGGTATGGATTTTGGGAAGACCTTATACTTTAGTTCTTATGGCACAGGGTTTCCCCCTAAATCCATACCAGACACAAAGGGTCTGGAATGGAATTTGGAGGATCTCATGCCACGTTTTCTTTTGCATATAGGGTCCTCCTTAAAATTCACCTTACACCTGAAGGGCTTAGCATGAATTATGGGGGAACCCCCGTGACGCTTTCCTGCCCCTTTGCTTACATTGCGAGCCATGAAAGTGAATGAAGCTGGCGACATTGCTGTTTGTTAACCACTTAAGCCCCGGAGGATTTGGCTGCTCAAAGACCAGGCCCTATTTTGCGATTCGGCACTGCGTGACTTTAACGGACAATTAAAAGGGGCAATGGTCCGATTCCCACCAAAACACTCCTCCATCCCAAAATATACACAAACAAGAGAAATTGGCCCACGGGACTTTGTGTGAGGTACGTGTTGGTGGCTGGAAAGAATTGAATTACACAGTCGATAAAAGCAATATTGTGATTTTATTGCATAATATGCACAGGTTGTAAAAAACAATTGATAACATGTGCTCAATGGCGCATGCTGTAGCTCAAAAGGCTATATGTAGGAAATAAACAACACAGGCATTTGTAAATAACATGTTGGCAGAAATCTTGGTGTAACCACTCATTGATACATACAACATAATGAGATAACATGACAGTTGAATATGACATTGTGAATCTGATGCGTTTCGGGAGCAATCTCCCTTCTTCAGAGATCAGTATATTCAATGTGTATCTAAAAAAAGAACATTGTAGTCAAGATATGCAATATTATTATGTTTTTCAAAAATTTCCGTCAGAAGATGGAAACTAGATGGAGTGTGCGATACTCACAACTCAATGAGACTTAGATGGGATAATGGGGATTCCTGTGTGACAGCGGCGTGTTGTATCTGACCCGGGAGCTGAAGGATCTTTTCATCATTTCCCTCCCACAGACCCCCTTTTCTTTTCTCACCCCCTTTCGGCTCAACTGCTCCATATCCCCACCTTATTCCTCTTTCACTTTACCCGCCTTGACACACTGTTATCACTTCTCCACTTCTTCCCTCTCACTCACGGCAATTTCCACTCTTCACCACATTTTCCACTGGGAATCTCCTTCTTCCTCCCACACTTACCCTTTTTATTTCATGCACACCATGTCTGATACTTTTAATTGTAAGCAATGGCTACCCCCTTACTACTACATATTTTTACATGACAGGTTGGAAGGTGCTTCTGTTTCCTTTTCTGTTTTTCCACACTCACCACTCACCTACCAATTACCCGTACTTCTGGCTGCCATTTTGGGATCCTTCAGCTCCCGGGTCAGATACAACACGCCGCTGTCACACAGGAATCCCCATTATCCCATCTAAGTCTCATTGAGTTGTGAGTATCGCACACTCCATCTAGTTTCCATCTTCTGACGGAAATTTTTGAAAAACATAATAATATTGCATATCTTGACTACAATGTTCTTTTTTTAGATACACATTGAATATACTGATCTCTGAAGAAGGGAGATTGCTCCCGAAACGCGTCAGATTCACAATGTCATATTCAACTGTCATGTTATCTCATTATGTTGTATGTATCAATGAGTGGTTACACCAAGATTTCTGCCAACATGTTATTTACAAATGCCTGTGTTGTTTATTTCCTACATATAGCCTTTTGAGCTACAGCATGCGCCATTGAGCACATGTTATCAACTGTTTTTTACAACCTGTGCATATTATGCAATAAAATCACAATATTGCTTTTATCGACTGTGTAATTCAATTCTTTCCAGCCACCAACACGTACCTCACACAAAGTCCCGTGGGCCAATTTCTCTTGTTTGTGTATATTTTGGGATGGAGGAGTGTTTTGGTGGGAATCGGACCATTGCCCCTTTTGAATCTATATTCGGGTGGAAGACACCCATTGTGCCCATTAATGATCCGATTTCCTGTTGGCTGGATATTTTATCTTGGTGCCCCTCTCTTTCTCATCAACTATACTCTCATTTATTGTATTTTTGTATGCCTTATGCCATTATGTATTGAGATCAATATATACTTTATTTTTACATCCAATTTGACACAATTATGAGAATTCTGTGTGTCAAGTGGTGGGAGTTCTGGCCCCGGGAGCTGCGATGTGCGAAGAGGGAGTCTCTCTCTCCCTTGCTGTCCCCGCCCCTCCCCTCCCACGGGACGAGCGGGTCCACCTGCACATCGGCGTCATGCCGCACCTCCTAGCGCTGTACGTCAGTGTGTTCACTGACGTCACCGCGCTGATCACGTGCTGTTACATCTGCGGGTTGGAGAGGTCCGCTCCCCAGCGTTCCTCTCCTCCACGAGATCACAGACGCCGCTGCGCTGATTGATCTCCTCATGCCCGCTGCATGACGCTAGGACCCCATCTGTGCTGTCGGCTTCGGATCTAATTGGTAGGTCAGACACTGAGCTATCTTTTCATCATTTCCCTCCCACAGACCCCCTTTTCTTTTCTCACCCCCTTTCGGCTCAACTGCTCCATATCCCCACCTTATTCCTCTTTCACTTTACCCGGCTTGACACACTGTTATCACTTCTCCACTTCTTCCCTCTCACTCACGGCAATTTCCACTCTTCACCACATTTTCCACTGGGAATCTCCTTCTTCCTCCCACACTTACCCTTTTTATTTCTTGCACACCATGTCTGATACTTTTAATTGTAAGCAATGGCTACCCCCTTACTACTACATATTTATACATGACAGGTTGGAAGGTGCTTCTGTTTCCTTTTCTGTTTTTCCACACTCACCACTCACCTACCAATTACCCGTACTTCTGGCTGCCATTTTGGGATCCTTCAGCTCCCGGGTCAGATACAACACGCCGCTGTCACACAGGAATCCCCATTATCCCATCTAAGTCTCATTGAGTTGTGAGTATCGCACACTCCATCTAGTTTCCATCTTCTGACGGAAATTTTTGAAAAACATAATAATATTGCATATCTTGACTACAATGTTCTTTTTTTAGATACACATTGAATATACTGATCTCTGAAGAAGGGAGATTGCTCCCGAAACGCGTCAGATTCACAATGTCATATTCAACTGTCATGTTATCTCATTATGTTGTATGTATCAATGAGTGGTTACACCAAGATTTCTGCCAACATGTTATTTACAAATGCCTGTGTTGTTTATTTCCTACATATAGCCTTTTGAGCTACAGCATGCGCCATTGAGCACATGTTATCAATTGTTTTTTACAACCTGTGCATATTAATATTATGCAATAAAATCACAATATTGCTTTTATCGACTGTGTAATTCAATTCTTTCCAGCCACCAACACGTACCTTAACGGACAATTAGGGCTCTTTCACACGGGCGGTCCGATCAGATCCGCCTGTCAGTTTTTTAGGCGGATCTGATCGGATCCTCCATGCAGCTCTATGGGGCAGCGGGTGTCAGCGGAGACACCTCCGCTGACACCCGTAGCCATCCGCATCCGATCCTGTGCTGAAATCTGGACGGATGGAAACCCTATTTTTCCATCCGTTCAGTAATCGGAGCGGAGCGGATCTGATGAGAGCGGACAAGCGGTCCGCTCTCCTCCGATCCCCCATAGAGGGCAGCGGCTGCTGAGACACCTCCCTCTCCGCTCTGCAAGCGGAGACGGAGCTGTCATCCGCCCGGCTCAGCGGGGATCGCGGATCGATCCCCGCTGAGCAACACAGATCCGCCTGCGGAGGCGGACCGTGTGAAAGAGCCCTTACACGGTCATGTGATGCTGTTCTTGAATGAAATTGACGTCCTTTTTTCCCCACAAACAGAGCTTTATTTTGGTGGCATTTGATCACCTGTGCGATTTTTACTTTTTGCGCTATAAACAAAAAAGAGCGACAATTTTGAAAAAATAATATTTTTCAAATTTTTTATATGAAATTCCCGCCCCCCCCCCCAAAAAAATGTAAAAATCAGCGTATTTTGATTGGTTTGCGCAGAAGTTATTGCGTTTAATAAGGGAAAGATTTTTGTCATTTTTTTTTTTTTTTTTAATTAGTAATGGCGGCGATCTGTGATTTTTTTTTTTGCGGGACTGCGACATTGCGGCGGACAGATCGGACCCTTGACTGACATTTTTGACACTTTTGGGGGTACCAGTGACATTACTACAGTATTCAGTGCTATATATACATATGCACTGTTACTGTAAAAATTACCCCATGGAGTTAAAAGAGCCCCCGCTGTCTGCTGAGCACAGCAATTCCAGTGATTGGGGTGCTGCTGTTGTTATCATGCAAGCCTACCTTTCTCCTCACCATTATTGGTTGATCTCAGACTCCTTTTTTAAGTGAGGTGAAAAACTGGGTGAAGAACCTCTTCAGTAAGCCACGAATCAACCAAATTTCAAATCCTGGAAATTGGGGTCAATTTTCAGTGCAATCCATATCTGTATCTCATCCCTCGGTACAAGAAACTGCTTTAGAAGATGACACGTCTCTGGTAGTGGGGGTGGGGTCAACTTTTGCTTTTGGGCCACAAACATCAAGCTACGTCTGTCAGTAGGGTTTGGGATCCAAACTTCTTTTGAAGTTCACTCTAACTCAGGGGTGTCCAAGCTACGGCCCTTCAGCCGTGGTGGTGTTCTGTCAGAAAACCATACCCCATCAGATTTCCCTACCTACGTAATTTCAGGTGCGGGTTCGTAATGCACCAACTGTAGCCGCGTCACACGTGCTACTGCGCATGCGCAAAATAGGTAGGGAATTTTGATTTCATCGTAAGCGGGTGAGGCAAAAGTCCTACTGCCCATGCGCACCAACGGATCGGGCAGCGGCATCTCTTATAACAAACATACAGCCAATCTCCATGGCACACACTGCGCCGAGGCGACAATCCTATTCTCTACCCACACGCGCACGCCCACTGTCTCATTGTCGGGTCGGCACAGTGTGGGGGATGGAGATCGGATTGTCGGGTCAGCGCAGTGTGGGCCATGGAGATCGGATGGATGTTTGTTATAACAGATTCCGCTGCCCGACCCGTTGGTGCGCCTGCGCAGTAGGACTTTTTCCTGACCCCTTACTATGTTATCAAAATTCCCTACCTATTCTGCGCATGCCCAATAGGACGTGTGACGCGACTACAAGATGCTGCATGACGAATCCACATCTGATCTCAACTGGAAATGACGTAGGTAGGGAAATCTAAAAGAACACCGGTACTACACATCTCAGGAGGCTTTGTAAATCTCTGAAATTCACAGACATGACTAAGCCTGATGGGAATTGTAGTTCCTGAACAGCTGGAGGGCCATAGTTTGGACACCCCTGCTAACTGAACCCAGGTGTGTTCATCTCATCTCCAGTGAGAAGGTGACACATTTCCAAAATTTCCAAAGAGAATGTTCCGGCCCCGTAAATGAGGAAATGTTCTGCCCCTGAAGGGGTTAATCTAGGTTTCCACACTATATATGTGTGTATCATCATCTGCTGGAGATAAAAGACGTCACAGTGACTATGGAGGAAGAGGACGGACATGACGGGGGGTTACTGGGTGTAAATAGAAAATAAGATCTTATTACCTCCTCTTCTGTCACTTCCAGCGATGTCTCCACATGGAACTTCCCGGCTGTACCTGACATCACTTCCGGGTTATGCCTGACATCCCTTCCTGTCTGTATTCCATAGAGACTTCATGTCTGGGTAGAAGTAAGATCACCACCCTGTGGAGCTCAGAGAAACTGCAGCCTTAAGAAACATCTCATAACATGAACATGGCCTTTAGAATTTCATTAAAGCGGTTGTAAACCCTATTAAAAAAAAAAAAAAAAAACCTGCAAGACAAAGGCATAATGAGCTAGTATGCATCGCATACTAGCTCATTATGTTTAACTTACCTTAAAACGAAGCCCCGACACGGACCCCCGGACATCGATGCGGGCGCTGCCATGATCCCTCTTCGTCTCTTCCGGGTTCCGCGGCTCTGGCGCGCTGATTGGCCGAAAGAGACGGCTCCAGCGCGCTGATTGGCCGGAGCCGCGATGACGTCACGCCCGCGCATGCGCGCGGGAGTGATTTTTCCGGCAAGCTCCCGGCAAGTTAAGGAGGTGCCGGTTTAGGAGATATTATTTGTACCTACAGGTAAGCCTTATTATAGGCTTACCTGTAGGTAAAAGTGTCAAAAAGCGGGATACAACCGCTTTAAGGCTCCATTCACATATTAGCGTATGGATCACGGGCAGAACCGCCGCGGTTCCGCCCGCGATCCGGAGATTATTGCAAATCGCGGGACGCCTGTGCGTTGCCCGTTGATTTGCAATAGACCCTTAAACGTTGAGCGATGTTGCCGCGATTTCCGCCTGCCGAATCGCGGTAACATTGCGCAAAAAAAAATCGCGGGACGCATTACGACCAAAAAAGTACAAGAGCTTCTTTGGATCGTATTGCGTCCCGTGATTTTTTTTGCGCGATGTTACCGCGATTCGGCAGGCGAAAATCACGGCAACATCGCTCAGCGTTTGGGGGTCTATTGCAAATCAACGGGCAACGCACAGGCGCCCCGCGATTTGCAATAATCTCCGGATCGCGGGCGGAACCGCGGCGGTTCTGCCCGTGATCCATACGCTAACATGTGAACGGAGCCTTAAGAAATCCCTAAGGCTCCATTCACACCTGGGCGTTTTTGAGTGTTTTTCAGCTCCAAAAACGCTCAAAAAAAAAACGTTCCAAAACGCCCAACAAGTAAAACCCCATTCATTTAAATGGCCCCTGTTCACATCTGAGCATTTTGCAAAACGCCTGTAGCTGAAAAAAGTACATGAGCTTCTTTTTGGGCTGATTACCAGCGTTTTTGATAGATGTCAATGAAAAACGCCTGAAAAAATTGCGGTAAAATCGCGGTAAAAACGCTACGCTCAAGTGTGAATGCAGCCTAATAAATCCTTCCTACTTGCTAAAGCAGTAGTTTGACAGAATGTTCTCTATACATGAACTTGGCAAAGCCTTTTCATCACCATCAACCTTTTACAGATAATATAGGTGGGATGGTTGTAACCATAGGGTGGTACTATGGGTCTATAGCGATTTTACAGATACTAGGATAGGTTAAACATGGAATAGCTGACAAGATATGGAGGTGTCTCCTTTTATGCAAATTGCAAATTTTACTGTGAGCCCCACTGAAGCCAATAGGGGTAGGATATTTGGTACCATAGAGGATGTGGGGGTCTTGGGGGGGGGGGGGGACTTATTAGAATCTAGATGCCCCATTTATAAGGGGTGTCCCCAGATATTAGGTCCACTCCATGTACATAGTAACAGTCATTATGCATTACAAAAAAAAACTGTGAATGAATATATTTGTGGTGTACCCCAAGGAATAGTGTTATTACTGTGGTACACCAAGGTTCACTGATATTTGTGGTGTATCCCATGCTTTAGCTTTTTTTCAGTGATGTACCCAGACATCCCAACCTGCAAAAACTCATTTCAGGGAGGTGGCACTCCGCGCCGCCGCAACGACGTTAGCCGTCCCCCCCCCCCCCCCCCCCCCCCATGCGCGCCGTCCCCCAATCTAACAAAACTATAGAAGGATGAAATGGAATGGAATCAGTATACAGAGGTTTACTTCTTATGAGAGATATTAAATGAACACTTTAACTGCCATGACCACTTCAGTGATATGAAGTGTTGATGGTGGTAGGAGTCAGAAACAATGCACATGCTGGGATATTTACAATTATGTGCTGGGGGATAGGTGCACCCCTAGAACATGTGACTTAGACAGACAGAAAATGTCATGTCCTTCTTCATACACGTATGAACAAGCACATGACATTTTATTAAGACAAAACACAACTAGATATTAAAGAACATATTGCAACAATTAGACATGCTAATGTACATACCTTTTTACATATTTTGCAGACTATGCTGGTCTTTGTGGTGCTGGTTTCTGTGGTATGCTGGGCTCTGTGGTATGCTGGGCTCCGTGGTATGCTGGGCTCTGTGGTATACTGGGCTCCATGGTGTTGGGCTCTGTGGTATGCTGGGCTCCATGGTACTGGGGTCTGTGGTATGCTGGGCTCCGTGGTATGCTGGGCTCTGTGCTATGCTGGGCTCTGTGCTATGCTGGGTTCTGTGGTACTGGGCTCTGTGGTATGCTGGGCTCTGTGGTATGCTGGGCTCTGTGCTATGCTGGGCTCTGTGCTATGCTGGGCTCTGTGGTACTGGGCTCCGTGGTATGCTGGGCTCCGTGGTATGCTGGGCTCTGTGGTATGCTGGGCTCCGTGGTATGCTGGGCTCCGTGGTATGCTGGGCTCCGTGGTATGCTGGGCTCTGTGGTGTTGGGCTCTGTGGTATGCTGGGCTCCATGGTACTGGGGTCTGTGGTATGCTGGGCTCTGTGGTATGCTGGCTCCGTGGTATGCTGGCTCCGTGGTATGCTGGGCTCTGTGCTATGCTGGGCTCTGTGCTATGCTGGGTTCTGTGGTATGCTGGGCTCTGTGGTATGCTGGGCTCCGTGGTATGCTGGGCTCTGTGGTATGCTGGGCTCTATGCTATGCTGGGCTCCGTGGTATGCTGGGCTCTGTGGTACTGGGCTCTGTGGTATGCTGGGCTCTGTGGTACTGGGCACCGTGGTATGCTGGGCTCTGTGCTATGCTGGGCTCCGTGGTATGCTGGACTCCGTGCTATGCTGGGCTCCGTGCTATGCTGGGCTCCGTGGTACTGGGCTCTGTGGTATGCTGGGCTCCGTGCTATGCTGGGCTCTGTGGTACTGGGCTCCGTGGTATGCTGGGCTCTGTGGTATGCTGGGCTCTGTGCTATGCTGGGCTCCGTGGTATGCTGGGCTCTGTGGTACTGCGCTCCGTGGTATGCTGGGCTCTGTGCTATGCTGGGCTCTGTGCTATGCTGGGCTCAGTGGTATGCTGGGCTCAGTGGTATGCTGGGCTCTGTGCTATACTGGACTCAGTGCTATGCTGGGCTCTGTTGTACTGGGCTCCGTGGTATGCTGGGCTCTGTGCTATGCTGGGCTCCGTGGTATACTGGGCTCCGTGGTATGCTGGGCTCTGTGGTATGCTGGGCTCCGTGGTATGCTGGGCTCTGTGGTATACTGGGCTCCGTGGTGTTGGGCTCTGTGGTATGCTGGGCTCCATGGTACTGGGGTCTGTGGTATGCTGGGCTCTGTGGTATGCTGGCTCCGTGGTATGCTGGGCTCTGTGCTATGCTGGGCTCTGTGCTATGCTGGGTTCTGTGGTACTGGGCTCTGTGGTATGCTGGGCTCTGTGGTATGCTGGGCTCTGTGCTATGCTGGGCTCTGTGGTACTGGGCTCCGTGGTATGCTGGGCTCTGTGGTATGCTGGGCTCCGTGCTATGCTGGGCTCCATGGTATGCTGGGCTCTGTGGTGTTGGGCTCTGTGGTATGCTGGGCTCCATGGTACTGGGGTCTGTGGTATGCTGGGCTCTGTGGTATGCTGGCTCCGTGGTATGCTGAGCTCTGTGCTATGCTGGGTTCTGTGGTATGCTGGGCTCTGTGGTATGCTGGGCTCTGTGGTATGCTGGGCTCTATGCTATGCTGGGCTCCGTGGTATGCTGGGCTCTGTGGTACTGGGCTCTGTTATTCTGGGCTCCGTGGTATGCTGGGCTCCGTGCTATGCTGGGCTCCGTGCTATGCTGGGCTTCGTGGTACTGGGCTCTGTGGTATGCTGGGCTCCGTGCTATGCTGGGCTCTGTGGTACTGGGCTCCCTGGTATGCTGGGCTCCGTGCTATGCTGGGCTCTGTGGTACTGGGCTCTGTGGTATGCTGGGCTCTGTGCTATGCTGGGCTCTGTGGTACTGCGCTCCGTGGTATGCTGGGCTCTGTGCTATGCTGGGCTCTGTGCTATGCTGGGCTCAGTGGTATGCTGGGCTCTGTGCTATACTGGACTCAGTGCTATGCTGGGCTCTGTGCTATGCTGGGCTCCGTGGTATGCTGGGCTCTATGCTATGCTGGGCTCTGTGGTATGCTGGGCTCTGTGGTATGCTGAGCTCCCTGGTATGCTGGGCTCTGTGCTATGCTGGGCTCTGTGCTATGCTGGGCTCTGTGCTATGCTGGGCTCAGTGCTATGCTGGGCTCCGTGCTATGCTGGGTTCTGTGCTATGTTGGAGTCTGTGCTATGCTGGGCTCCGTGGTATGCTGGGCTCCATGCTATGCTGGGCTCTGTGGTATGCTGGGCTCTGTGGTATGCTGAGCTCCCTGGTATGCTGGGCTCTGTGCTATGCTGGGCTCTGTGCTATGCTGGGCTCTGTGCTATGCTGGGCTCAGTGCTATGCTGGGCTCCGTGCTATGCTGGGTTCTGTGCTATGTTGGAGTCTGTGCTATGCTGGGCTCCGTGGTATGCTGGGCTCCATGCTATGCTGGGCTCTGTGGTATGCTGGGCTCCGTGCTATGCTGCTGGGCTCTGTGGTATGTTGGGCTTTGTTGTACTGGACACCGTGGTACTGGGCTCTGTGGTATGTTGGGCTCTGTGCTATGCTGGGCTCTGTGGTATGCTGGGCTCCGTGCTATGCTGGGCTCTGTGGTATGTTGGGCTCTGTGTTATTATGGGCTCTGTGGTATGCTGGGCTCCGTGCTATGCTGGGCTCCATGGTATGCTGGGCTCCGTGCTATGCTGGGCTCTGTGCTATGCCGGGCTTTGTTGTACTGGGCTCTGTGCTATGCTGGGCTCTGTGGTATGCTGGGCTCTGTGGTATGCTTGGCTCCCTGCTATGCTGGGCTCCGTGCTATGCTGGGCTCCGTGGTATGCTGGGATCCGTGGTACTGGGCTCCGTGGTATGCTGGGCTCTGTGGTACTGGGCTCCATGGTATGCTGTGCTCCGTGGTATGTTGGGTTCCGTGCTATGCTGGGCTCTGTGGTATGCTGGGCTCTGTGGTATGCTGGGCTCTGGGGCATGCTGGGCTCCGTGCTATGCTGGGCTCCGTGCTATGCTGGGCTCCGTGCTATGCTGGGCTCCATGCTATGCGGGGCTCCATGCTATGCGGGGCTCCGTGGTACTGGGCTCTGTGGTATGCTGGGCTCTGTGCTATGCTGGGCTCTGTGGTATAGGGCTCCGTGGTATGTGGGCTCTGTGGTATGCTGGGCTCCGTGCTATGCTGGGCTCCGTGGTATGCTGCGCTCCGTGGTATGCTGGGCTCTGTGCTATGCTGGGCTCAGTGGTATGCTGGGCTCAGTGGTATGCTGGGCTCAGTGGTATGCTGGGCTCTGTGCTATACTGGACTCAGCGCTATGCTGGGCTCTGTTGTACTGGGCTCCGTGGTATGCTGGGCTCTGTGCTATGCTGGGCTCCGTGGTATGCTGGGCTCCGTGGTATGCTGGGCTCTATGCTATGCTGGGCTCTATGCTATGCTGGGCTCTATGCTATGCTGGGCTCTGTGGTATGCTGGGCTCCGTGGTATGCTGGGCTCTGTGCTATGCTGGGCTCCCTGGTATGCTGGGCTCTGTGCTATGCTGGGCTCCGTGGTATGTTGGGCTCTGTGCTATGCTGGGCTCAGTGCTATGCTGGGCTCAGTGCTATGCTGGGCTCCGTGCTATGCTGGGTTCTGTGCTATGTTGGAGTCTGTGCTATGCTGGGCTTCGTGGTATGCTGGGCTCCATGCTATGCTGGGCTCTGTGGTATGCTGGGCTCCGTGCTATGCTGCTGGGCTCTGTGGTATGCTGGGCTTTGTTGTACTGGACACCGTGGTACTGGGCTCCGTGGTATGTTGGGCTCTGTGCTATGCTGGGCTCTGTGGTATGCTGGGCTCCGTGGTATGCTGGGCTCCGTGCTATGCTGGGCTCCGTGCTATGCTGGGCTCTGTGGTATGTTGGGCTCCGTGTTATTATGGGCTCTGTGGTATGCTGGGCTCCGTGCTATGCTGGGCTCCATGGTATGCTGGGCTCCGTGCTATGCTGGGCTCTGTGCTATGCCGGGCTCTGTTGTACTGGGCTCTGTGCTATGCTGGGCTCTGTGCTATGCTGGGCTCTGTGGTATGCTTGGCTCCGTGCTATGCTGGGCTCCGTGGTATGCTGGGCTCCGTGGTACTGGGCTCTGTGGTATGCTGGGCTCTGTGGTACTGGGCTCCATGGTATGCTGGGCTCCATGGTATGCTGGGCTCCGTGGTATGTTGGGTTCCGTGCTATGCTGGGCTCTGTGGTATGCTGGGCTCTGGGGCATGCTGGGCTCCATGCTATGCTGGGCTCCGTGCTATGCTGGGCTTCATGGTATGCTGGGCTCCATGCTATGTGGGGCACCGTGGTACTGGGCTCTGTGGTATGCTGGGCTCTGTGCTATGCTGGGCTCTGTGCTATGCTGGGCTCCGTGGTATGCTGGGCTCTGTGGTACTGCGCTCCGTGGTATGCTGGGCTCTGTGGTATTGGGCTCCGTGGTATGCTGGGCTCCGTGGTATGCTGGGCTTCGTGCTATGCTGGGCTCTGTGGTACTGGGCTCCGTGGTATGCTGGGCTCCGTGGTATGCTGGGCTCCATGCTATGCGGGGCTCCGTGGTACTGGGCTCTGTGGTATGCTGGGCTTCGTGGTATGCTGGGCTCTGTGGTATGCTGGGCTCTGTGGTACTGGGCTCTGTGGTATGCTGGGCTCCGTGGTATGCTGGGCTCCGTGGGATGCTGGGCTCCGTGGTATCCTGGGCCCTGTGGTACTTGGCTCCGTGCTATGCTGGGCTCCGTGGTATGCTGGGCTCTGTGGTACTGGGCTCTGTGGTATGCTGGGCTCTGTGGTATGCTGGGCTCTGTGCTATGCTGGGCTCTGTGGTATTGGGCTCCGTGGTATGCTGGGCTCCGTGCTATGCTGGGCTCTGTGGTAATGGGCTCTGTGCTATGCTAGGCTCCGTGGTACTGGGCTCTGTGGTATGCTGGGCTCCGTGGTATGCTGGGCTCCGTGGTACTGGGCTCCGTGGTATGCTGGGCTCTTTGCTATGCTGGGCTCTGTGCTATGCTGGGCTCTGTGGTGTTGGGCTCTGTGGTGCTGGGCTCCGTGATATGCTGGGCTCCGTGATATGCTGGGCTCCATGGTATGCTGGGTTCCGTGGTACTGGGCTCTGTGGTACTGGGCTCTGTGGTGCTGGGCTCTATGGTACGCTGGGCTCTATGGTACGCTGGGCTCCGTGGTATGCTGGGTTCCGTGGTATTGAGCTCTGTGGTATGCTGGGCTCCGTGCTATGCTGGGCTCTGTGGTGCTGGGCTCCATGGTACTGGGCTCTGTGGTATGCTGGGCTTTGTGGTACTGGGCTCTGTGGTATGCTGGGCTCTATGCTATGCTGAGGACGAGATCCTGGCAAGTAGGGCAGGGTCAGAGCTGTCATGATGAAAAAGAACAGAGCCAATATCCGCTCCCGTAGTCCCGCCTGTGAGAGGAGGAGCCATACAGAGGAAGCACATGGCTGCAGTAGAGAGCAAAGCCATGTGCTTCCTCTGTATGGCTCCTCCTCCCACAGGCGGAGTGCACTTCATATCAATCTGCCTGTGAGCCGGGACTATGGAGCGAATAGCGGCTCCGTTCTGAGTCATTATGACAGCTCTGACGCTGCCGCCGGGATATCGCCCTGTGCTCGCGGGTGTCCGTGAGTGCAGGGCGAAATGCGGGAGTCTCCCGCAACTTGCGGAGACTTTAGATGTCTGTGTACCCCAATGTTCAGTGTTATTAGTGGTGTCCCCCAAGGATCAGTGTTATTAGTGGTGTCCCCCAAGGATCAGTGTTATTAGTGGTGTACCCCAAGGATCAGTGTTATTAGTCGTGTCCCCCAAGGATCAGTGTTATTAGTGGTGTACCCCAAGGTTCAGTGTTATTAGTGGTGTACCCCAAGGTTCAGTGTTATTAGTGGTGTACCCCAAGGATCAGTGTTATTAGTGGCGATCCCCAGGGTTCAGTGTTATTTGTGGTGTACCTAAATGTTCAGTGTTATTCGTGGGGTCCACTATTATTTGTGGTGTATCCCACAATTTAGTTTTATCAGTGGCTTACCCCAAGGTTCAGTGTTATTAGTGGTGTACCCCAAGGTTAAGTGAAATTAGTGGCGATCCCCAAGGTTCAGCGTTATTAGTGGTAGACCCCAATGTTAAGTGATATTAGTGGCAATCCCCAAGGTTCAGTGTTATAGTGGTGATTCCCAAGGTTCAGTGTTATTAGTGGTGTACCCCAATGTTAAGTGATATTAGTGGCAATCCCCAAGGTTCAGTGTTATTAGTGGTGATACCCAAGGTTCAGTGTTATTAGTGGTGTACCCCAAGTATCAGTGTTATTAGTTGTGATCCCCAAAGTTCAGTTTTATTAGTGGTGATCCCCAAGGTTCAGTGGTATAGTGGTGTACCCCAATGTTCAGTGTTATTAGTGGTGATCCCCAAGGTTCAGTGGAATAGTGGTGTACCCCAATGTTCAGTGTTATTAGTGGAGATCCCTAAGGTTCAGTGTTATTGGTGGCATACCCTAATGTTCAGTGATATTAGTAGTGATCCCCAAAGTTTAGTGTTATTAGTGGTGTACCCCAAGGTTCAATTACATTAGTGGTGTACCCCAAGGATCAGTGTTATTAGTGGTGTGCCCCAAAGTTAAGTGATATTAGTTACGATCCCCAAGGTTCAGTGTTATAGTGGTGAACCTCAATGTTCAGTGTTATTAGTGGTGATCCCCAAGGTTCATTGGTATTAGTGGTATACCCCAATGTTCAGTGTTATTAGTGGTGTACCCCAAGGTTCACGTTTATTAGTGGTGTACCCCAAGGTTCATTGATATTAGTGGTATACCCCAATGTTCAGTGCCATTAGTGGTGTACCCCAAGGTTCAGATTTATTAGTGGTGTACCCCAAGGTTTAGTGTTATTAGTGGTGTGCCCCAAGGTTCAGTGATATAGTGGTGTACCCTAATGTTCAGTGTTATTAGTGGTGTACCCAAAGGTTCAGTTTTATTAGTGGTGTACCCCAAGGTTCATTGGTATTAGTAGTATACCCCAATGTTCAGTGCTATTAGTGGTGTACCCCAAGGTTCAGTTTTATTAGTGGTGTACCCCAAGGTTCAGTGTTATTAGTGGTGTGCCCCAAGGTTCAGTGATATAGTGGTGTACCCCAATGTTCAGTGTTATTAGTGGTGATCCCCAAGGTTCAGTGATTTTAGTGGTGTACCCCAATATTCAGTGTTATTAGTGGTGTTCCCCTGGGTTCAGTTTTATTAGTGGTGTACCCCAAGATTCAGTGTTATTAGTGGTGTACCCCAAGGTTCATTGATATTAGTGGTATACCCCAATGTTCAGTGCCATTAGTGGTGTACCCCAAGGTTTAGATTTATTAGTGGTGTACCCCAAGGTTTAGTGTTATTAGTGGTGTGCCCCAAGGTTCAGTGATTTAGTGGTGTACCCTAATGTTCAGTGTCATTAGTGGTGTGCCCCAAGGTTCAGTGATATAGTGGTGTACCCCAATGTTCAGTGTTATTAGTGGTGATCCCCAAGGTTCAGTGATTTTAGTGGTGTACTCCAACGTTCAGTGCTATTAGTGGTGTACCCCAATATTCAGTGTTATTAGTGGTGTACCCCTGGGTTCAGTTTTATTAGTGGTGTACCCCAAGATTCAGTGTTATTAGTGGTGATCCCCAAGGTTTAGTGGTATAGTGGTGTACCCCAAGGTTCAGTGTTATTAGTGGTGATCCCCAAAGGTGCAGTGTTATAAGTGGGGTACACAAATGTTCAGTGTTATTAGTGGGGTACTGTAAGGCTCAGTGATAGTAGTGTACCCCAAGGCTCAGTGTTTTTAGTGGTGTACCCCAAGGTTTAGTGTTGGGGCCCCTTACTATTTAACATATTTATAAATTATATGGATTTTGGGATTAAAAGTAGCATTTCAGTCTTTGCAGATGACACCAAGCTTTGCAATGAAATAACTTCCTCACAGGATTTCTCCAAGCCGACCTCAATGCACTTATTGGGCAACTACAGTGCCTTGCGAAAGTATTCGGCCCCCTTGAACTTTGCGACCTTTTGCCACATTTCAGGCTTCAAACATAAAGATATAAAACTGTTATTTTTTGTGAAGAATCCACAACAAGTGGAACACAATCATGAAGTGGAACGAAATTTATTGGATATTTCAAACTTTTTTAACAAATAAAAAACTGAAAAATTGGGCGTGCAAAATTATTCAGCCCCTTTACTTTCAGTGCAGCAAACTCTCTCAAGAAGTTCAGTGAGGATCTCTGAATGATCCAATGTTGACCTAAATGACTAATGATGATAAATAGAATCCACCTGTGTGTAATCAAGTCTCCGTATAAATGCACCTGCACTGTGATAGTCTCAGAGGTCCGTTTAAAGCGCAGAGAGCATCATGAAGAACAAGGAACACACCAGGCAGGTCCGAGATACTGTTGTGGAGAAGTTTAAAGCTGGATTTGGATACAAAAAGATTTCCCAAGCTTTAAACATCCCAAGGAGCACTGTGCAAGCGATAATATTGAAATGGAAGGAGTATCACACCAATGCAAATCTACGAAGACCTGGCCGTCCCTCTAAACTTTCAGCTCATACAAGGAGAAGACTGATCAGAGATGCAGCCAAGAGGCCCATGATCACTCTGGATGAACTGCAGAGATCTACAGCTGAGGTGGGAGACTCTGTCCATAGGACAACAATCAGTCGTATACTGCACAAATCTGGCCTTTATGGAAGAGTGGCAAGAAGAAAGCCATTTCTTAAAGACAGAGGCGTAACTAGAACCTTCAGGGCCCCGATGCAAGAAACGATGAAGGGCCCCCCAGACCCCTGGCCGGGGCCCTTCCCTTCAAGCCCGTGGCTCTTCCCACTAATCCTGGGGCTCTTTAATCTCATTGCATGGCCTTTTATTATGGTCCCGCATCAGGATCCTTTCACAAGTTCTGCAGTGGGCCCCCTTCCTGCAATCTTGGGGCCTCCCCACAGTGGTGAAATGCCAGGGCCCGGTCGCAAGTGTGACCTTTGAGATCCTAGAATTTCACCCACTGGTTTGCTACCGGGCCCCCTGGAGCATGGGGCCCGGTAGCGATTGCAACCCCTGCAACCCCTGTAGTTACGCCCCTGCTTAAAGATATCCATAAAAAGTGTTGTTTAAAGTTTGCCACAAGCCACCTGGGAGACACACCAAACATGTGGAAGAAGGTGCTCTGGTCAGATGAAACCAAATCTAACTTTTTGGCAACAATGCAAAACGTTATGTTTGGCGTAAAAGCAACACAGCTCATCACCCTGAACACACCATCCCCACTGTCAAACATGGTGGTGGCAGCATCATGGTTTGGGCCTGCTTTTCTTCAGCAGGGACAGGGAAGATGGTTAAAATTGATGGGAAGGTGGATGGAGCCAAATACAGGACCATTCTGGAAGAAAACCTGATGGAGTCTGCAAAAGACCTGAGACTGGGATGGAGATTTGTCTTCCAACAAGACAATGATCCAAAACATAAAGCAAAATCTACAATGGTTCACAAATAAACATATCCAGGTGTTAGAATGGCCAAGTCAAAGTCCAGACCTGAATCCAATCGAGAATCTGTGGAAAGAACTGAAAACTGCTGTTCACAAACGCTCTCCATCCAACCTCACTGAGCTCGAGCTGTTTTGCAAGGAGGAATGGGCAAAAATTTCAGTCTCTCGATGTGCAAAACTGATAGAGACATACCCCAAGCGACTTACAGCTGTAATCGCAGCAAAAGGTGGCGCTACAAAGTATTAACTTAAGGGGGCTGAATAATTTTGCACGCCCAATTTTTCAGTTTTTTATTTGTTAAAAAAGTTTGAAATATCCACTAAATTTCATTCCACTTCATGATTGTGTCCCACTTGTTGATTCTCCACAAAAAATTACAGTTTTATATCTTTATGTTTGAAGCCTGAAATGTGGCAAAAGGTCGCAAAGTTCAAGGGGCTCGAATACTTTCGCAAGGCACTGTATGTGGCAAATGAGGTTTAACCACTTCTGGACTGAAAGATTCTCCCCCTTAATGGCCAGGCCATTTTTTGCGATTCGGCACTGCGCTATTTGAACTGACAATTGCGCGGTCGTGCGACGCTGTACCCAAAAGAAATTGATGTCCTTTTTTTCCCCACAAATAGAGCTTTCTTTGGGCGGTAGTTGATCGCCTGTGCAATTTTTTTTTATTTTTTTGCGCTATAAACTAAAAAAAGCTCCAATTTTGAAAAAAAAAAATAAAAAATTGTCTTACTTTCTGCTATAAAGCAGCCAATAAAACAAAATTCTGATGAACTGGAGAAAGTGCAGAGAAGGGCAACCAAACTGATAAGAGGCATGGAGGAGCTCAGCTATGAGGAAAGATTAGAGGAAATGAATTTAGTCTCTCTAGAGTAGAGGAGATTAGCATGACGTTATCGCATTGATTTGATTTACCAAGGGCTCAGTGAATCTGAGGCATACATGTCAACTGGAAAACCCAAAAGTCAGTCTGTGTTGAAGGTTCTCTCCCGGGTATCCCAGAGGCTCCTGAATAAGATTACCTCTAGCCCAGTAAAAGCACTTTCTAACTACAGGCGGCCCCCGGGTTACAAACACCCGGCTTATAAACAACTCCTACTTACAAATGGAGAGAGACAACAGGAAGTGAAAGGAAATCTACCCCCAGGAAGGGAAATTCACTCCTCCACTGAAGCTTTATCACCAAACCTTGTTTCCACAACAACCCAAATTTTTCGAAATACAGTTGTCATAGGGACAGGGAGTGAGGTGATATCTTCTGAACAGGGGTACAGACAGCAAAACAAATGGTACAGAGGTGTTAACTCTTCCCTATGCTATCCAAAAAACGTAAAAATTATTCTTTTGGCTGGAGCTAAACTTAAAAAAATGTACTTTTTCCGACTTACAAACACATTGGACTAAAGAACAAACCTACAGTCCCTATCTGGTTTGTAACCCGGGGACCGCCTGTATAAGAAAAAATACTGTAGTTGGATGATACTTTGGTGGGCAGCTTATTACTTACAAGCTTTCATTTTTTTGTAGCTGGATCAAATTGTGACATCAGTTACATAATAATTTATGCCTTTCAATGTCTTAGGGCATTATTATGTGTCAATAACCTGAGTGAGAAGAATGGCCTCGGAAGTCCCTACACAGCATCTCTAGCCTGGACCTTTCCTGGGAATTGCTGCATATTGATGGTGGGTCAGAAGGTAAGAGAGACCCAGTGCCTGAGAGCGACAAAGTCCCCTCTGTGAAGTGCAGTCTTCTCTACTACCTCCTCATCTGTCTCCCTTCCCTGTCAGTGCTAAGCCTGTGTGTGGAGAAGGATGCAACTGTCACTTGTTTATGGTTTACAGTCCTAGGCTTTTGGCTAAGGCTTTCCAGCCAGTACAATGGTCCACCCAGTCTTTAAGCCCAGGCTCAGCTAGTATACTAAACTGTAAAGACCAGGCCCAGGCTACTCACTCAGCCATCAAGCCCGGGTCCAGTTACCCCACCATGTTGAAAAAGCCCAGGCTGAGCTAGCCCACCCAAGCTCTCAAGCTCAGATCAAGCTAGCCCTACTCCACTTTAAAGGCAAGGCCTAGCTAACCCACTCAGCCAAAGTAACCCATAAGGTGCCACATCTACACATTTATACAGTGATAATAATCAGCGCAACCCTAAAAAAATTTAGTGAAATAATGTGCACAAGGCTGCAAGCAATTAGTGCAGGCTCCTGCCCCGTACGCGTTGCGTACCCCGCTGACGAAGTCTCTGACGCAACGCATACGGGGGAGGAGCCTGCTCGTCATTACGTGGATTCCCTGAGGCTACAGGCAACAATGTTGAAGCGCTGAAAGTTCGCACTGCTTTGAAGTTCTTTTAAATGTGAGTGCATCTGCATTTATTTAAAAGAATAAACAGCCTATTTTAAACGGAGAGCATTAGATTTCTTATTCTTTTTTGCACCGGATTCCCTTTACTATGGGAGAGTGTTTGGAGGCGGTGATAGGAAAGGATACCAGGCAGCTGTGATTGTACCTAAAGTGTGTTTGACTCTCAGGAGTCTGATTATAAGGTGAGCTGCTATTTTTACACCAGTCACTTGGAGAACTTGGAGTGGAGCATGCAGAACCATTGATCACATTCACAGATGAAGAATTTTTGTTTATTATCAAGTCATTTATTATTCACTATGAAATGGGACTTATTTAATGTTGAATATTATCACATGATGTCCCTGCTTATTCATTTGTTTTGATGATATATGCGTTTTTATTGCTATTATTATCATTGCTATTTTTTTGATTGATTATTCACTTGGCACATCTACACATTTCCTCCCAAACTTTGTCATCATAGAGACAACCCAACAAAGACACACGAAGAAAGGCTTGTGAGTAAAACTGTGCACAACTCAAGTCATTGAATACATTTTATACATCATGGTGTTGATTTACTGAAGCTTGGGGCAAATTAATGTCTTGGAGTTTGGTTTATGCTGGCTGATCTACATACTACAACCAATAAATTCACACTATCATATTCATTGGAGGGACATGACACAGAATTCCTTTGTGGTAGAGGTATCCTTTCTTATCCAGCCTTACCCATGTAGCACCCTCCAGGGTGCTAGATTAGATGTACAGAGTAAGCTGTAATGTAGGTAAATTTGGCTTGGCTGAGAGCCAGGCCTAGGTTGAATCTGAGTCAGGGCTGAGTGACTTAGGGAGGCTGGATGACTTAAGCAGCATTTCTGGTCACTCCCCCTGCTTTCTGAAACCTTGGAGAAGCTTCCAGAAGTAGTGGGTGGAGTCTAGGAGAAGCTGCTTGTAGTATTGATGAGAGCCCCAGCCAAACCCCAGGGGCAGGCCACCTCATAAATACTCATGGGTCCTGCCAGCAGGGGCAGTCAGGGGGAAGATGGAGATGGATTGCTAAAGAGGCTGTCAGTGGCCCTTAAGGGCATCCCCTAGTCTGGGGGGGGGGGTCTTCCAGGCTGGAGCTCGGGTGCTGGAGGCACATTCTACAACACATGGAAGAATCCTTCCTGGAGGCACGGGAGCAAGGAGAGGACAGCGGGAGCAGGTCAGCACGTCCTGGAGATCTGAGAAGCCAGGCGGGTGGGCTGATTGTGTGATCACTCTGGGAGGACTGTGGAGAAGTTAGCCAGGAAGGCTAGTGAAAGGGGCAGCTGCAGCTAGGCAGGTTGGCAGTGCCTGAAGAGGTGGTGCTGGGATTAGTAGCCACATGAATGTCTACTGGACACTGAAGTTTGCTACACATCTAAAAGGGGCCTCGGGTTCATGCCTATACCAGGCTGTTCATCTTAATCTGAGTGGTTTTTTTTTTTTGTAAGATCCACAAACAGTGTGCCAGCAGGAGCTTTCAAAGCAAGTGTGCTGGAGGAAGTGAGGAGTGTATATAGAGTGTACATAAGAGAAGTTGTCCCTGAAGTTGTTTAAAGTCAAGTAGGCATCCCATAATTCCCAATCCCTATCCAAGTTCTGATCCCTCAATAAAAAAATAAAAATCAAGCACTGGACTGTTCCCTGACTCTGAAGTGACTGTGAAATTTCAGTGTGCCTGGCTGTACAGGGTGGGAGATCCCAGTTACTTGCGGCTCCTTAGGGGGTGCACTACATCCATATGATTGCAATGCAGCAAATCTATTTTAAGCCTTGAACAGATCTTTCCCAAACACCACACAAAAACATTAATGATATATTTTTCTACGTCTGGGGCCACAGTCAGACTTGGTGTGGGTCAACATATGAGAGATACTTAATTAGTAGGCTTACTCTACACTATAATGTGCACATTTTTTCTGAGTTTTTTGATGATCAGTAAGATGGGACTTCCATGAAAAACATTTTCTGTGTGGCATGGTCTTGGCATGAACATGTGAGGATGTGTCGCCTCATATCTTTTGGCCATTGGATCTCCCGCAGCCCAATATAGCAGCCATACTCAGCATTCACCTACTTCTTCAGTCTCGCACATGAAAAAGAAGACCAACCGCAAGTCCCTCTGCCAGCACGGATGGGTACCTTGTGGCCCCAAGGCCCGTTACCTCCACACCAGACTTATCTAAAATTGAACCGGCACCTGCTATGAGCACTAGTGCAGCTCTCCTCTCCACTTCTACTGCCAAGGGAATGTAAGGATCATGACATGCCACCATTCTCCCAGCCTAGTTACTTGTTTCCTTGACTGCCTCAGTCCCTCGCTCTTACACTGCTCGGCAGCTCTTTTTAGAGGGACAGCAGTCCGCTTCAGGACCCACAGACGCCACATCCGGACCCACCGAGCTCTCAGTTTCCCAAGCCGTGGCATGCCTCAATAGGCCATACACAGATGGCAGTCTCTCCTACATTGACCTCTGAGTACAGAACCAGCTCCCATGCTCTCACAGAGCTTCTCAGCCGAACAGTTCTCAGAAAAGGCCCTTCAGGCTCTCCAAGATACCCACTAGGGAGGATTTTGAATCTCTTGCCTCATGAGTAGAGACTGAGCTGAAAGGGGAACTCTCAGGACTCAAAGAGGAGGTGGCTGACATTACTGCTCGAGTGGTTGCTGTTGAATCAGAGTATACCACCCTCAACCTATCTGTCTCTCATCTGCAATCAACTCAAGCTTATCATGCAGCCCTAATTATTCAGCTCCAGTTACTTATTAATGATCTGGAAAATCGCAATCAGAGAGGCAACATCAGGATTTGTGGCCTCCCTGAGGCTACCACGCCGATTCAATGGTTTGCTTGAAGAAACTGAGCGACCTAGCCTGCCTGCAAAAGCAACCTCTCCTATCCTATTTGACACCCATTGGAACTGCCAGGCTTCTTTAGATCCATGGATATGGAGCCAATAGTTCTCCCAGACTGGTTGGCTTTTGCATTACCAGCATTCCCATCTGACTGGCTCAGTGGAGAGTGCAGCAGGCTCCTCAGGACAATGAGCCCTAGACACTTGTCAAAATGCCCTATGTTTCCCCTCCAGGACTCTAGTCCTTATGACACACCTTTCTTTGGGTTCGCACATCTTTATTCTCAGGATGGCAGGACGTTGCCCTTCAATGCCAATTTCTGGACCTCCGTACTGACTATGAGGGTAGATATTTTTCTTTGAAAGGTAAGATCCAATTGCAAACGTTCACCTTGGCAAATGTGAATATCAATTTTCAATGTTTGAAACGTGCCTGTCTTCTTTGGATTCTTTTGCAGAGGGTACGCTTGTTTTAGGTGGAGATTTTAACCTTGTAACTGACCCACATAAAGATTCTTCGACAGGCTCCTCTGCCCTAACTCAGAGGTTCCCGACTTCGGCTTAAGGAACTTCTCCATTCCTAACAACTGGTTGATATTCGGCATTTTCTCCACCCACAAAAAAAAGATTATACCATACCTTCTTTTCGTTGACTCAGGAATCCTATTCTAGGATAGACCTCCTTTTGGTTTTTCACTCTATAATTCCAAAGGTCTTGAGGGCCTACAAATGGGTAGCTTTCAAATCATGCTCCGATTTCCTTGGAGATAGCTTTGCAACACCCGATGCCCAGATCTGCCACATGGCAACTGAATAAAACCCTCTTACAGGATCCTGAATTTAAGGCAGATGTTTTGAGGGAGTTGAACCTATTATTTGAAACCAACAAAGATTCGGTATCTAGCCCTCTTTGCCTCATTTTAGCACACAAGTGCTACATCAGAAGAGTGCTTATTAAACATGGCCACAGAGCTAAATAGGAAGGGGCAAAAACTTTATCCAGTTTACTATCCAAACTACACAACCTTTATAAAAACCAAAAAACTGGACCTGACCCTCTACTGGAAGTGGAGATTTCTCATATATGAGAACAGATCAGAGAACACTCCCTATGCCAAGCCAAAAATAAGTTTATGAAAGCTTGTAGATCTTTTTATGAATTTGGCGACAAGTATAGCAGGTCCCTGGCTAACGCAATATGTGCCAAATGCAACTTTTCATACATACCATACTTGTCCGCACCTTTGGGCTCCAAAAACATTTTTCCTTGGAGATGGCCAAGGCCTTTTGCAAGTTCTATGCGTTACTCTACAATCTACACCCCACATCCCCTGCAACCAGTGCCGTAGATAAGTCTACAGCAAATGCGGACTACCTTAGAGCCACAAGATTGCCCTCTCTTACTGAAGAGGAAATTGAGACACTCTACCAACCTATCTCTCTAGAAGAATTTGCGGGAGCACTAGCCGATTCCCTGACTGGGAAAACCCCTGGGCCTGACGGCTTTACAGTTCTTTACTGTATTATAAAGTCTTTCATGAACAACTAGCAGCCCATTTCACAAATGATTTTAATGCCTTATTAAATGGCTATACTGTGCCTCAGGATCTCCTACATGAAAGCGATTCTGTTATTCCTAACCCAAGAAAATACCTGTTCCTCTGTACCAGTTACAGGCCAGCTATATCTTTTGCGCAAAAACATACATCTTGGTCTAAATTGATGAACAAATTAGATTTTTTTACATTTTTTTATTTTATTTTTTATGTTTATTGGACATGTTTTATAGCTGAAAAAAATATTGTTTTTTTTTGGGGGGGGAAATAAATTACATACATTTTATTTGGGAACAGTGTCGCATAACTGCGAAATTGTCAGTTAACCACTTGCCGACCGCTCACGTTGCTGCTACTGCAGCAGAGCGGCTTGGCTGGGTCTGGCAAAGTAGACCTACGTTGCCAGATACCTCCCTCTCTCGGCAGCGTGCTTTAGACACAGCGGGAGTCGGGCCAGGGGAGGAGAGTTGGTGATCACTGCTGCTCTTCCCTGATCATCGGGGAAAGACTGAGGAAATCCGCCGCTTGTGTAAACAAAGCGGGCAGATCTCCTCTGTGACAGGCAGGGACAGATCACAGGATTCAGCATAGCTGAACCTGGGATCTGTGTCTGTGTCACACAACCCCCTCCCCCCACTCACGTCAGTAAGCATGAGGCACACATTTAACCCCTTGATCACCAACAGTGTTAACCCCTTCCCTGCCAGTGTCATTATTACAGTAACAGTGCATATTTATAGCACTGATTACTGTAGTAATGTCACTGGTACCCCCAAAAGTGTCAAAAATGTCAGTTAGGGGTCCGATCTGTCGGCCGCAATGTTGCAAAAAAAAAAAAAATCGCAGATCGCCGCCATTACTAGTAAAAAAAAAATAAACAATAAAAATTACAAACCTTTCCCGTAGTTAGTAAACGCGATAACTTTTGCGCAAACCAAAAATACGCTTATTGCGATTTTTTTTTTTTTTTTACCAAAAACATGTAGCAGAAAACAAATTGGCCTAAAATGTTAAAAAATTTTAATTTGTAATTTTTTTTTTTTAACAGAAAAGTTTTATTGATAAAAAACAGCAAAATATCAAACACAACCATCAAGGTACATTAGTCAAATACAAAGGCTACCAGACAGTAATAGCCTATAGCAGTGATGGTGAACCTTGGCACCCATGATGTTTTGGAACTACATTTCCCATAATGCTCAACTACACTGCAGAATGCATGAGCATCATGGGAAATGTAGTTCCGAAACATCTGGAGTGCCAAGGTTCGCCATCCCTGGCCTATAGCATGTGCACAAATACAAATATAGAGTACAAACAGCATGTACTAGCATATGATATTAGTGAGGACCAACAGACACAAATGAACCCAGCATGAACCACAGCCCAAAGCCAACGAAGCCCGGGGCTTCTCAGGGAGGAGTGGGTGTCGGGGCAGAGGACCAAGGCCAGAGGGCGACACTGCCGAGTCACCCCCCCCCCAATCCTCCATGGGGAAGAAGAACCCATACATTGCCCAGGAACATAAAGGAGTAGAGTTTCATCCCCGCCACCAAGATATGTCCCAGGGAGCTAGAGCTGCAGGGACCTAGCCCCAAGCCACGGATCAAATATTTTCCAAAACTTCTTTGGGCATTGACGTCCCATATATGTCAATTTATATAACGGGAGGGCTGAGTCCACCAATGCCCGCCATTGGGCGACCGTTGGAGGAGCCGACCCCCGCCCCAGCTCCGTAACAGAGCCTTCCTAGCATAGAAAGACAGATAGAACAGTAACAATTTAAAATATTTGGCCTGCGTCACCAAACCACCCATGCCCAAAAGAAGTACCCTAGGGTCAAGTGGCACTTGTACGGCCGTCACAGCACTTATTTCAGTCACCGCCGTCCTCCAGTACTCCAATCGCCTGCTGACACTTAGGACACAGCTCAGAGCGTGAAGGGTAGATCCTAGCCAAGCACTGGGTGGTGTAATACGCTCTATGCAGAAATTTTAGTTGGATGAACCTGACCCTGGCCGAGATCATGGTGGGCAGGTATTGCTGAATCGCTGGACCCCAGTCATCCTCAATAATTTGTACATTTTTTTTGGGGGGGGGGGGGGATGTTATATATCAGAATGTGAAAAATTTAATTTTTTTCGCAAAATTTTCACTCTTTTTTTATTAATATTGCAAAAAAAATCGCGCAGTGCCAAGTTGAAAAAAGTGGCCTGGACGTTAAGCAGGAAAATCCTCCGGTCTTAAAGTGGTTAAAGTAAAAAATAAAAATGGCCTGTCATGAAGGGGGGTAATTCTTCCGGAGGTAAGGTGGTTAATAAACAACCCTTGTTGTGTTTTTTTTCACTTTTACCACTTTTTTGGGGAATGAGTAGGGGTACTATGTACTCCATACTCATTCACCAAGGGGGGGGGGCAGGATCTGGGGGCCCCATTCTTAAAGGGTGCTTCCACATTTCAATAATCCCCCTGCCCACAAATCCCCCACAATCACTGGCCACGGTTGTTGGGAAGAGGCCCCTGTCCTCATCAACATGGGGACGAGGTGCTTTGGGGGGCCCTGCCCAAAATCACCTCCCAAATTATAAGGGCATGTGGCCTGGTATGGTTCAGGAAGTGGAGGCTAGCTCCCCCCCCCTTTTCCTGACCTGCCGGGCCACATGCTTAGATATGGGTCTGGTATGGATTGTGGGTTGACCCCATGTTGTTTTTTTTTAAATGCCGGTGTAACGTGAGAATTACCTACCCCGTGAGAAAAACCTACCCTCGTCATTTCCGGCCAGGAACAGCTGAGCAGCGCAGCAGTGCGCATGCTCACAGACCCGGATACCTATAGGAACAGATGAGGAGCTGTGTAGTGCGCATGCGCACTAGCATGAATTGATGAGGGTGTCCGTGAAAAAAACCTACCCACGCGGCGGGTACATTAAAACAGCTGGGCTACAATACGAGTAATCTCCGCTCCTGACCCTGTGACTTCCCTCATCTTGGCTAGTAAATATAAAAGCGGCTGGCGGGTCAGTGAATTATGTTTTCATACACCCGCCGCCGCTTTTATATTTACTTGCCGAGATTAGGGAAGTCACAGGGACAGGAGCGGAGATGACTCATATTGTAGCCCAGCTGTTTTAATGTACCCGCCGCGTTACACACACTGAGGGTGAACCGGAAGTGACGAGGGTAGGTTTTTCTCACGGGTAGGTAATTCTCACGGAACACCGGCAATTCTTGTGTTTACATTCAGCTGTCGGCGGGGAACACTGCTGACAGCTGCTGACTCATGGGTTGTTAATGTGATTGTAAACCTTCACCTTGTAACACAACCTATTCAGTTTAAAATAGAAATAAAAGGAAAATTATTTTTGTATAGATATAAAAATTCCTTTTTTTTCCTTATTGTATTGTATATTGACAGCGGGAAGACTCCTTTGCTGTCAGAACACACAGATCAGCGCTGCAGTCTATTGTCTGCACTGATGATCGGATTGTATTTATATGAAAGGGCGGATGAACAGAAGTTGATTGGTAGATCGCCTTCTGTTCAACCACAGTGGCCACACATAGATTGAAATTGAGCCGGTCCCTGCTTAACTGACCACATTTCGTTCCATGTGTGGCCAACTTAAGTTCCAGAAGGTGGAAGTCGCTGCAAAATATATCCCATGGGCATCTTCAGGAGTACAGGGGGTGATGAGCGATGAAGATCCACGAAATTCACAATGAATGACTTTGGCCAACTCGCCGTCAAAAAAACCACTGACACATCTGGAGACTCGCTGAAAATAACAGCAAAGTGTATAAAAAGGGGCAATGGGCAGGGTATTAAGGGTAATGTCACTGAAAATTATGGACATGACCACATTTGGTCAGAGACATCACAGGGGGATCCCAGGTGATGTAATTGATCAACTATATAAATGTCCGTATTTGGTTTTGCTCTTTGTATATATTCAGCTAAGGGGCTGGGAACTGTCATTTATGGTGAGCAGTGATTTGGAGGGGAAGATGAAGCACAAATAAAAAAAAAAAAAAGATACAAAACCACAATGGACCGTCAACTGGTCACAATTTCAAACAAGTAATTAACAGATACAACAGAGAGAGATACGTAAATAGTAATAGTCCCTGGGTTCTGTGTAGAGAGCCGATGTTGAAGTCCCTCACATTTATTTATTACCTCCCTGGCGGTCTGATTATTTCCAGATTTCTGTGCTAAAAGTGGTACAGTACATTGTTTTGCATGGAAATCTGTTTTTATATTTTAACCACTTCCATACCGCACCATAATAAAATGACGGCGGCAGGAAGTGTTTGTCGATCCGGGCGGACGTCATATGACGTCCGCCCGCTCTCACCGCTACACTACGCGGCGATCAGGGACGAGGCTCGTCCCTCGAACATAGCCCATCCCTGATCTAGGTAAACAGCCAATGAAATTGGCTTTTTACCACGTGACCGGCTATCAATCACAGCCGGTCACAGAATGTCAACAGAGAACACGGTAACTAGCTGTCACTGTGTTCTCCTCCTCACACGCTGATCATGTGTGAGGAGGAGATTGTGGTAACAGCTAGTTAACGATCACAGTGCACCCCAAAACACACTGATTGCCCCCCCAATAAAGAGGACCTGTCACTAGCCCATCAAAGTACCTGTCACTAGCCCATCAAAGTACCCGAGTACCTGTCACCAGCCCATCAGGTACTCTGATGACAGGTACTCGGGTACTCTGATGGGCTGGTGACAGGTACTCGGGTACTCTGATGGGCTGGTGACAGGTATTCGGGTACACTGATGACAGGTACTCGGGTACTCTGATGACAGGTACTCAGGTACTTTGAGAACCTGTCATCGGAGTACCCGAGTACCTGTCATTAGCCCATCAGGTACTCTGATGACAGGTACTCGGGTACTCTGATGGGCTGGTGACAGGTACTCAGATGACAGGTACTTGGGTACTCTGATGACAGGTACTCGGGTTCTCTGATGACAGCTACTCGGGTACTCTGATGGGCTGGTGACAGGTGCTCGGGTACTCCGATGACAGGTTCTCGGGTACTTTGAGTACCTGTCATCGGAGTACCCGAGTACCTGTTATCAGAGTACCCGAGTACCTGTCATCAGAGTACCCGAGTACCTGTCATCAGAGTACCCGAGTACCTGTCATCAGAGTACCCGATTACCTGTCGTCAGAGTACCCGATTACCTGTCGTCAGAGTACCCGGTTACGTGTCGTCAGAGTACCCGATTACCTGTCATCAGAGTACCCGATTACCGGTCATCAGAGTACCTGAGTACCTGTCATCAGAGTACCCGAGTACCTGTCTCCAGCCCAGAGTGCCCGAGTACCTATCTGCACCCCATCAGATTACCCGAGTACCTGTCTATAGCCCATCAGAATACCCAAGTACCTCTCTGAAGCTCATCAGAGTACCCAAGTCCTTTTCTGAAGCCGATCAGTGTACCTGAGTACCTGTCTGCAGCCCATCAGAGTACCTGAGTACCTATCTGCAGCCCATGCCTCCTAGATTATGTGTTGGGGTGTTTGATTTCCAAAATGGAGTCATTTTGTGGGTAATTCGATTGTCCTGGTGTTCCAGGGCCTTCAAAAGTGTGATAGGTTGTAATGAAATTAGCGGATTACACTGTATCATCCCATTTCACCACAGGATTGCACCTGGTGACTTTTCCAGTGCCCTGTCTGTGCTTTTCCAGTTCTTTGTGCCTGGAAAATTGAGAATGACCATGAGACCATGAGACCAAGTGACGACAGCGACGATTCTGATGTCTCTTTCTGGCACATCGCTCCGTTGGAAATTCTGAAGAATCATTTGATATACTTCCCAAATTCCACAAGCTATGTGCCAGAAAGAGACATCAGAATCGTCGTTATCGTCACTTTCCATACCTGATGACGAATTTTCCCACAAATTACTATCGCTCAGTTCTTCAAGTAACTCCGTTTCGCTGACGCTGTTTTCCAGTTAGTCTAAAAGTGCTTTTGCACAAAAAAAAATGCTTTTTCGACGCCATGGTCGTTCTCTATTTTTCAGGCACAAAGGGCACTGAAAAACTGACAGGCGGACCTGATCAGACAGCCCGTGTGAAAGGGGCCTTCGGCTGTGGCATGGCGATGAGGAAAAAAAAAAAATATATATATATATATATATATATATATATATATAATTTTTTTAATAATAATAATAATAATTGGGAAAAAAAGAAATATTTTTTTTAATTTTTTTTAATAATTAAAGAAAAAGAAAAAATATTTTTTTTTTACATTTAAAAAATACATTAAAAAATACATTAAATTAATAATAATAACCACACTCCCTGTCAAAGGTAACTAACTGGACAGGGAGATGGTAATGCATTGAGAACAAACAGGCAATGGAAACAGTCATTACAACAGTCATTACTCCCGGCCACCACAAGAGGGCACCAGTTCCCCATTGGAAGCCTCTCTCATCTCAAGTAGGCCGAAAAGCCAGGGCCTCAATTTTCGGACGGCACAGAAGTCCGTGCAAAAATGACAGGACACCTTCTGCAGGGCACCCCAGGCGCCAGGTCGCTAATTCTAGTCGCAAATGCGACCTGGCGCCCGGGGTTTGTCGAGCCCTGATATAAGGCCCTTATTAAGGATACGGGTCTGGTACCAATTCTGCAGGGGGGGGGCACATGCTTTTTATTTACATAAAGAAAGTAATTGGTTGCTATGGTACCCTAAAACAACAATGACCATGTGGCCACCGGTCACCAATATGTGGGTGACCATATTGCACAGTGTCCTGGGTTGTTAGGATGCAGGCCTCATATTTTTATTGTTTTTGTTGGGTCCTGCTTATAATCCATATCAGACCCTCATTTAGGATAAGTATCTGGTATAAAGGGAATTCTTTTGGTTTACAAACATAGAGAAGCTGGCCAGGAAATGTCATTTAGCAGCCAGCAATTACCTTTTTTTTTTAAATGTCACTTTTGCTCATTTACACTGTATGTGTGCCACTTCACTGGCAGATTTAAGGCATCTTCCCAACAAATAATTTAAAGGAATTGTACATTTTTAATATTCCACTTTAAACATTAATAAAATAACTGGATTCAGATTAACATTGAGAGCTTAGGAGTACGTTTAGTGAACCTCTCGTAAACTGAACCCAGGTACGATCAGCTCATCCCTACATCACTCTGTGAGATCTCTGGTGTCTAACAAGTTGGCATTTCTGTGTAAAACATTTCCCACACTCAGGGCAGGAATATGGCTTCTCCCCCCGTGTGCAATCTCTGATGTCTAACAAGGGTTGATTTCTGTGTAAAACATTTCTTGCACTCAGGGCAAGAATATGGCTTCTCTCCAGTGTGAGATCTCTGATGTGTAACAAGGTCTAATTTCTGTAAAAAACATTTCCCACACTCAGGGCAGGAATACGGCTTCTCCCCCGTGTGCAATCTCTGATGTGCAACAAGGGTGGATTTCCATGTAAAACATTTCTTGCACTCAGGGCAAGAATACGGCTTCTCTCCCGTGTGAGATTTCTGATGTGCAACAAGGATTGATTTGTGTGTAAAACATTTCTTGCACTCAGGGCAAGAATATGGCTTCTCTCCCGTGTGAGACCTCTGATGTGTAACAAGGTCTGATTTCTGTAAAAAACATTTCCCACACTCAGGGCAGGAATACGGCTTCTCCCCCGTGTGCAATCTCTGATGTGCAACAAGGGTGGATTTCCATGTAAAACATTTCTTGCACTCAGGGCAAGAATACGGCTTCTCTCCCGTGTGAGATCTCAGATGTCTAACAAGGTCTGATTTCTTTAAAAAACATTTCCCACACTCAGGGCAGGAATACAGCTTCTCCCCCGTGTGCAATCTCTGATGTGCAACAAGGATTGATTTGTGTGTAAAACATTTCTTGCACTCAGGGCAAGAATATGTCTTCTCTCCCGTGTGAGATCTCTGATGTCTAACAAGGTCTGATTTCTGTAAAAAACATTTCCCACACTCAGGACATAAATATTGCTTCTCTCCTGTGTGAGATCTCTGATGTATAACAAGGTGATGTTTCCGGGAAAAACATTTCCTGCACTCAGAGCAAGAATATGGCTTCTCTCCCGTGTGAGATCTCTGATGTATTACAAGGTTTTTTTTCCAGGGAAAACATTTCTTGCACTCAGGGCAAGAATATGGTTTCTCCCTTGTGTGTGACCTCTGATGTATAACAAGTTGTGGTTTCCGTGAAAAACATTTCCCGCACTCAGGGCAGGAATACAGATTTTCCCCCATGTGAGATCTATGATGTCCATTGAGTTTTGATTTTGTTGTAAAACACTCCACGCACTCAGAACAGGAATTAGGTTTCTTCCCCGTGTAAGTTCTGCGATGTATGACAAGTTCTGATTTATGAAGAAAACATTTCCCACACTCTGCACAGGAATGAATCTTCTCACCCGTGTGAGATCTCCGATGTACAGTTATACTTAATTCAGAGCTAAAGCTTTCCCCACATTCAGGACAGGAACATTTCTCCTCCCCCTGACTTCCTACATCATCCCTCACAGTATGAGGTTGCTCAGAGTCAGAGGGATTTGATGGTCTATCCACACTGTGAGGTCCACCATCCATAGCTGAGCTCATTGTCTTTTCTCCTGCACAATCTCTAGTGATGTCCTCATCTTTCATTTTACAACCTGGAGATAAAGTGAGTCGATCCTTTGAGGGTTTCTCAATAATGTGCCCTGGAAAAATATAAAAACATGATCAATGGATAAAAGAGGGTTACTTCAATTAAATCAAGATTCCATCTGGATCAGGTAGGATTGAGCGAGCAGATGTTCTCTGTGAATGTTCCAACCAGCTGAGACTTCCCCTCTCCAGTAAAAGGACCTTTTGTCCTCCTCCCAGATCACTTCTACATTTACACAGCCTTGTCAGAAGAGCAGGAACCATTGGGGACTGGGAGGTGCATGATCTTCACAACCACAAGCCTAGGCACTGGGTCATGGGAATCCTGATAAACAAGAGGTTCAAAGTTCAGACTTGTAGAACCCTTAGCATAAAACAAGTGACCATAGGCCTAGGTTTCTGGTGATATGCAGCACTGGAGGGATCATGAAGCAGTACTTACTTCAGTAAGTTAAGTGTTTTATTTTTTGTGATACTACTTATGTGTCATCCCAACAAGACTATAAAATACGATTTTTGTAAGATTTTACCCTAAAATCTTTTTCTCTGATGTCCATTAACAGACGCATCCTCATCTTCATGAGCTGTATGGTTATGCTGCCACCTGCAGGAGTAGTCTAGGCAGTACGTTAGTACAAAGTTTTAACATATACACGCCCATGGGGCTGTCCCTCCAGACATAACCCTCACAGACACAGCCCAGTACATCAGTTTAGTTGCAAGCAGTGAAGACAAAAAACCATCCCTAATTCAGAGGGGCGGGTGCTGCGTCTGTCAATGGACATCAGAGAAAAAAATGTTACGGTAAGATCTTACAAAACTCTTATTTTCTCTATCGTCCATTGACAGACGCAGCCTCATCTTCATGAGCTGTGTGGGACGTCCCAAAGCAGTACAGGCATGAGGGGTGGGAAAAATGCAACCAGAAAGTAGCGTAAACGTCAAAGGCTAAACCTAGCCAACCAGGTAACATGAAGCTCAACCAAAACAACAGGAGCTCACCCCTAAGAGAATAAGAAAAAAACATTCTCTATGAAACAGCAGCCTGCAAAACCTTGCGGCAAAGAGGCATTCGAAGAAGCCAACAAATCCACCTTATAAAATTTGATAAAGGTGTGCACAGATGACCAAGTCGCTGCCTTACAAACTTGTATGACCGAGGCCTGATGGTGAAAAGCCCAAGAGGCACTAAGCGCTCTAGTAGAATGAGCCTTCCCAGGGAAAGGAGGAACCTGACCCTTGAGTGAATAAGCCCAGGGCCGGACTGGGAATACAATTCAGCCCTGGAAATAATTTCATACCAGCCCCATAGCATTATTATACCAGCCCAACAGCATAACGCCATTATTTTCTTGTTCATAATAGGGAAAACCATGCATTTTAAAGCACATTTGAAGAGTGTATTATGTATAGATAAGACAGACATGAAAGCACATAGGGCTTTATAAATATAAGAGCAAACTTCTTTCCAGCTCCCTCTCAGAGACTGCAGACATGATAAAAGACAAGAGATGGTCAGAGGCTACAGACATGTTACAGGAGCTCGGTAGAGGCTGCGGACATGGTACAGGAGCTTGTCAGAGGCTACAGACATGTTACAGGAGCTGGTCAGAGGCTGCGGACACAGTACAGGAGATGTAAGAGACCACGGACAGGATACAGGAGATGGTCAGAGGTTGCAGACATGGTACAGGAGATGATCAGAGGTTGTGGACATGGTACAGGAGATGATCAGAGGTTGCAGACATGGTACAGGAGATGTCATGGGCTGCGGACATGGTACAGGAGATGTCATGGGCTGCAGACATGGTACAGGAGATGTCATGGGCTGCTGACATGTAACAGGAGATGATCAAAGGTTGCAGACATGGTACAGGAGATGTCATGGGCTGCTGACATGTAACAGGAGATGATCAAAGGTTGCAGACATGGTACAGGAGATGTCATGGGCTGCTGACATGTAACAGGAGATGTCATGGGCTGCGGACATGGTACAGGAGATGTCATGGGCTGCAGACATGGTACAGGAGATGTCATGGGCTGGCTGCTGACATGTAACAGGAGATGATCAAAGGTTGCAGACATGGTACAGGAGATGTCATGGGCTGCTGACATGTAACAGGAGATGATCAGAGGTTGCAGACATGGTACAGGAGATGTCATGGGCTGCTGACATGTAACAGGAGATGATCAGAGGTTGCAGACATGGTACAGGAGATGTCATGGGCTGCGGACATGTAACAGGAGATGTCATGGGCTGCGGACATGTAACAGGAGATGTCATGGGCTGCAGACATGTAACAGGAGATGTCATGGGCTGCGGACATGTAACAGGAGATGCAGGGGCTGTGGACATGTAACAGGAGATATCATGGGCTGCGGACATGTAACAGGAGATGTCATTGGCTGCGGACATGTAACAGGAGATGCAGGGGCTGCAGACATTTAACAGGAGATGCAGGGGCTGCGGACATGGTACAGGAGATGCAGGGGCTGCGGACATGTTACAGGAGATGCAGGGGCTGCGGACATGTTACAGGAGATGCAGGGGCTGCGGACATGGTACAGGAGATGTCATGGGCTGCAGACATGGTACAGGAGATGTCATGGGCTGCAGACATGGTACAGGAGATGTCATGGGCTGGCTGCTGACATGTAACAGAAGATGATCAAAGGTTGCAGACATGGTACAGGAGATGTCATGGGCTGCTGACATGTAACAGGAGATGATCAGAGGTTGCAGACATGGTACAGGAGATGTCATGGGCTGCTGACATGTAACAGGAGATGATCAGAGGTTGCAGACATGGTACAGGAGATGTCATGGGCTGCGGACATGTAACAGGAGATGTCATGGGCTGCGGACATGTAACAGGAGATGTCATGGGCTGCGGACATGTAACAGGAGATGCAGGGGCTGTGGACATGTAACAGGAGATATCATGGGCTGCGGACATGTAACAGGAGATGTCATTGGCTGCGGACATGTAACAGGAGATGCAGGGGCTGCGGACATTTAACAGGAGATGCAGGGGCTGCGGACATGGTACAGGAGATGCAGGGGCTGCGGACATGTTACAGGAGATGCAGGGGCTGCGGACATGGTACAGGAGATGCAGGGGCTGCGGACATGTTACAGGAGATGCAGGGGCTGCGGACATGGTACAGGAGATGCAGGGGCTGCGGACATGTTACAGGAGATGCAGGGGCTGCGGACATGTTACAGGAGATGCAGGGGCTGCGGACATGTTACAGGAAAGCAGGGGCTGCGGACATGTTACAGGAGATGCAGAGGCTGTGCGGACATGTTACAGGAGATGCAGGGGCTGCGGACATGGTACAGGAGATGCAGGGGCTGCGGACATGGTACAGGAGATGCAGGGGCTGCGGACATGTCACAGGAGATGCAGGGGCTGCGGACATGGTACAGGAGATGCAGGGGCTGCGGACATGTTACGGGAGATGCAGGGGCTGCGGACATGTTACAGGAGATGCAGGGGCTGCGGACATGGTACAGGAGATGCAGGGGCTGTGGACATGGTACAGGAGATGCAGGGGCTGTGGACATGGTACAGGAGATGCAGGGGCTGCGGACATGGTACCGGAGATGCAGGGGCTGCGGACATGTTACAGGAGATGCAGGGGCTGTGGACATGTTACAGGAGATGCAGGGGCTGCGGACATGTTACAGGAGATGCAGGGGCTGCGGACATGGTACAGGAGATGCAGGGGCTGTGGACATGGTACAGGAGATGTCAGAGGTTGCGGACATGGTACAGGAGGTGATCAGAGGTTGCGGACATGGTACAGGAGGTGATGAGGGGCTGCGGACATGGTACAGGAGGTGATCAGGGGCTGCGGACATGGTACAGGAGGTGATCAGAGGTTGTGGACATGGTACAGGTGCCTGAAGAGGAGAGGGGGGCAACTAGAACATGTTTCACCCTGAATATTGGGGGAGCTACACTCAGATTGAAATTCATCTGTTCCCTGCTGAACTAGAGAAATCTCAATGTATGAGTAGCCAGCTTTACCTTATTCCTTGCTCTTGTAGGCTTCCTCCAGTGCTGTAACTTGTCCCCTTCAGCTTCTATGTAGAGTACTGGCTGTGGTCACACTCCAGCCTCCCAATCATCCTATACGGGGTTAATGTCCCTGCATTGTATGTGATGATGTCAGGACTTTGTGTGGAGGAAGAGAGCACTGGAGCTGTCTGCAGCATGGAATAAGGTAAAAGAGGCTTTTCTCCCCCTCCCCCTCCCCACACCTACACTGCATGGGTGGACTTTTTTATACTTTCCTGGAGTTGGCTCTGTTATGTAATTACATTCAGTGCTGTTTATACTTCAATTTTTCTAATAGGTTAGGAATATGCTTAGACATCTGAGGTGATACATAGATGTATTCCATATACATACTATAACTTATTATATAAGATGTGTGTGGAATACATCTATGTATCACCTCAGATGTCACAGTATATTCCTAATCTGTTTAAGAAAGTCTCTCTCTCTCTGTCTGTCTCAGTAAACCTGCAATGTAAGGTGCAGGGCAGGTTTACACACAGCATAGTACAGGGTAGAAGGCAGAGAAGGTCAGGACTCACTGGGAGAAGATGAAGGCTGCCATCCATCTGTCTTCTCAGATCTTCATTCAGGGAGGGAGAGAATATGCTGGGCAGGGAGCAATGATCGGGACTGCTGTCTTCTTCTAGCTCCGCCCACCTGTACTGGAGCTCCGTGAAAGCCCCGACTCAGCCAGCTGACAAAAAGAGGCGTGGCTGCACTGCAAAAGCATATCACTACACCAGACAGCAGTTCTAATGAAGTGGGCGGCACCCGGCCGGCGGCCGCTGCTCTTGTGAGAAAAAAAAAAAAAAAACATCCCACAGCAGCTCAATAGCCGATAGCAGCCCCAGGGCAGCCGGCCTCGCGGGGAATTTCCCGCTATCCCGGCAAGCCAGTCCGGCCCTGAATAAGCCTGAACCACAGTCTGCCTGTTCCATCTTGAAATGGTCGCAACAGACGCAGCCAAACCTTTGTAAGGACCGTTTGGAAGGACAAAGAGAGAGTCCGACTTCCTAAAGGACTCAGTGACTGTCAGATAAACTCTTATCGTCTGAACCACATCCAGAGAGTGCAAGGCAAACTCCTTGGGATGCTTTGGCTTAGGACATAAGGAAGGCAACACGATGTCTGCATTAAGATGAAAATTTGACACCACATTAGGGAGAAAAGACGGATTAGGTCGGAGGACCACTTTATCCCTGTAAACCACCAACTCCAAGACTCTGCAAGCAGAAGTAATAGCCACTAGGAATGCAACCGTCTGCGACAAAGAAAGCAGAGAAATCTCCCTAATATTCTCAAAAGGAGGCTTTTGAAGAACAGACAAAACCAGATTGAGATCCCACAGTGGCAACGGGCATCTCCTTGGGGGAGCCAGATGACGCACCCCCTGAATAATAGTAAGAATAGTAGCCAACGGACGATGGAAGTAAATATCCAAGGCCGACACCTGGCCCTTGATAGTACCCAAAACCAACCGCTGCTCAACCCCTTTTTGTAAAAAGGCCAAAAGTCTAGCTACAGAAAATAAGCGAGGGTGCAGCTGCAGCGATTCACACCATGAAATGTACGATTTCCACGTGCGATGATAGATCCTCCTGGAAGTCGACTTCCTAGCCTTCAAAAGGGTAGATATCACCGAGTCAGAGAGACCGCTATCCCTCAACACTTTGCTTTCAACAGCCAAGCTGTTAAAGCCAGCGACCGTAAAGCAGGGTGGAAGATCGGTCCTTGAGACAGTAGATCTTCCTGCAGAGGAAGTCTCCATGGAGGGTCTACGACCATTTTTACCAGGTCTGCATATCAAGACAGCCGAGGCCAGTCTGGTGCCACCAGAATGACCGGAATGCCTTCCATTGCCACCTGGCAAAGAAACCTCGGCAGGAGTACAAGCGGAGTGAAGGCATAGATCAGGTGATACTGGCTCCAAGGAGCCATCAGAGCTTCTGTGGCGTCGGCCAGAGGATCCCGAGACCTTTCCTGTTGAGGTGGCACGCAAACAGATCCACCTCCGGAGTCGCCCACTGGGCACACAGGAGAGGAAACACCTCCGGATGAAGGGACCATTCCCCTTGATCCAACACCTAATCCGCTTGCCAATTCTCCACACCCGCAATTTGGACTGCAGACAAAGCCGAAACATGGTGTTCCGCCCAAACCAGAATCTCAGCCACCTTCTTGGCTGCCAGGACACTCTTGGTGCCCCCTTGATGATTGATGTAAGTGTTAGGTAAATTGAATGAACCATGTTTTGTATAAACCTAAAATATATCTAGAGCTATGCTTTAAGCTTACTTGTAACTAATGAAATATGCTTATCCGGGGAAACCATCTACTAATGGAAACAGATGGTCTGCTTATTTCGAAAGAGGACAGTGGCAACATGGTGAAAACCAACGGCTTACTTCCCTGTTTGATCAACGAATAGACATTTGTGGTGAAAGGACCAACAAAATTGACCACCAGTTCTAATATTTAACCCTCAACTCACCATAAAAAGAAAGTGGACTCTGATTGGACCAGTTACATGGTCACACCTAGGTTACAGCCCAGGATACATCTATGTCTCATGCATATTCATGACTATAAAAGCTTAAGCCCTATGGGGGATCGTTCAAAACTACATACAGGCAGACTGAACCTTTAGCATACACCTGCTTGCATTTGTGTATTTCTCCATGTGCACATGAAATAAAATAAGCCATGGCTGTGGCATTGTCCGACTGTTTCCGAACCGGAGAGCCGTGTAGCCGACTCATCCAGTGAAGCAGGCAGAGCTTGATCGCTCTCAGCTCCAGAATATTGATCGGCAAGGAAGACTCTTCCGTCGCCCAAGTCCCCTGGGCACAGAGCTTCCCTAGCACTCCACCCCAGCCTGACAGGCTGGCGTCCATGGTGACCACCTTCCAAAATAATGGCAGGAAGGACTTGCCCTTGCACAGGGCAGGTGAACAAAGCCACCAAGAAAGAGCCGACCATGTAAGATGGCTCAACCAAATCTTTTGATCCAAGGACCATGGATCTCTGTTCTATTTCACCAGAATCTCCTTTTGCAAAGGTCTCGAGTAAAACTGAGCAAATGGGACTGCCTCGAAAGGTCGAAACAATCAGACCCAGGACCCTCATGCAAGCTCGAAAGGAGAACTGATCGGTCTCCATCAGCAACCTGACTGCCTTTTGCAGCTTCTGAAGTTTGTCCAGGGGGAGAAAAACCCTCGCCAAAGCAGAGTCAAGGGTCAGTCCCAGATAAGTGACCCGTACTGATGGTGTCAGAGCAGATTTTTTTAAATTAATCATCCAACCGAATTCCTTAAGGGTATGAACCGTGATGGAGATGTAGCCCAACAGATCTGAGTGGGAGACTGCTCGCAACAGGAGATCATCCAGATATCCCACAATTGAGATACCTCGCCGACGTAACAAGGCCAGCACAGGGGCCAGGACCTTGGTAAATACTCAGGGAGCTGAGGCGAGACCAAAGGGTGACGCCACAAATTGAAAGTACTCCTCTGCCACTGGAAAGCAGAGGAATCCCTGATGTCCGTCGAATATTGGGACGTGGAGATACGCATCCTTGAGATCGATGGAGGCCAGAAAATCCCCGATTCAATGATGAAACAACTGACCGAGTGGACTCCATTCAAAATGTCTGCCCCCGCACAAAGCGGTTCAGAGCCTTGAGGTCAAAAATTGGACGTACCTTGCCCTCCTTTCTGGGCATCATGAACAGGTTTGAATAGAAACCGTGAGAGCATTCCTGCTGAAGAACCGGCACTATCCCCCCTTAAGCCAGGAGATCTTGCATAGCTTCCCGCAGATCCTTCAAACACTCTGGAGACAGGTGAAGATTTGACTGAAAAAAAAAACTGTCCCCTGGCCAAGACCAGAATTCGATCTTGTACCCGGAACAAATCAGTTCGCGAACCCAATCGTCCTGATTGAAGGAAGTCCCCCCACCCCTGAGGGCCTGAAAAGGACTTGTCAGCAGCACTTCACTGACCGGCCTTGGGTTTGCCCCAATATTTTTTAGCCCCTCCAGAGACTCTGAACGGTCTACCTTTTTCCTTGCCCCGGAGGCACGAAAAAAAAAAACGCTTGTGAGCAGAAAAGTACGCTTAGTAAGGGGAGTCTTACCCTTAGAGGATTGAGAAAGAAGAGTACTCTTCCCGGCAGTCAAGCCCTTGATCAACTCATCCAACGAGTCGCCAAACAAACGCTCTCCCAGAAAAGGGAGATCAGCCAGGGCTTTCTTAGGAGCTTGGTCAGTCGACCAGCTCTTCAGCCAAACCATGCGTTTCAAGGCAATGCCCACGGCCGAAACCCTGGCCAGCAGGGGAGCCGCATCCATAGACACATCACACAGGAACACCAGAGCCTGGATCACCTGGTCCAACAGTTCCAGCTGTTCAGGAGGAACAGTCTCGGGTCCAAAGACTCCTGCAAACCCCTAATCTATTCCGTCACTGTCTGTGAGACTAAAAGAGACACAAAAACTGGTTTCAAAATAGAACCCGCCAACACGTGGAGATGGCGGGAAAGGTATTCCTCCCGCCTGTCCACCGGATCCATAAAGATGGGGGAATCTTCCACAGGCATAAGGGTAGATTTGTTTAATCTGGAGACAGGATGGTCCACTTTAGGTGGCACCATCCAACGGTTGGAGACCTATTCAGCAAAAGGATACCGGCGTTTAAAGCATTTTGGCACCACTAACACGTGCTTAATGCGCCGCCATTGGTCATTCACAATATCGTGAAAGGTGTCAGGACAAGGGAAAACCTTGCTAGCTTTCTGAGACTTCTGAGAGCCCTGCCGCCGTGGGCTCATCAGCCAATTTTAAAGTGTCCCTTACTGAGATAATCAGGGCAGATCCTCTTCGCCATCTGACTGCAAGGACAGCGACCCCTCATGAAAGGGGGGTGTCCAGGGCAACCTCATCAGCCTCTGAATCAGAGGACACCTCCACAGACGGAAAAGGCAGCGGTCGTTTTCGGCTATCAACCTTTTTCATGACTAAATCAAGTTTGGTCGCCAGGCTTTCCAGAGCTGCTGAAATCGTGGCCAGCGACTGCGATTCAGACTGTCTGAGAGTCGCACAGAGGGGGTCTGAGAGTGAGTTCACAGTTTGGGACTCCATAGTGCAAGTTGCAAAAGACAGAGTACTGTTGCTTTAAGAAGCGCTGATCGCGGTTACCACCACCGGTCGCAGCGGTCTGCAGAGATCCCTTTTAAACTATACTAACACCAGAGCATGCAGGGATATGTCCGCAGGGACCCCAGTACTGTAACACCTCAGATAAAACGTCCTCCTGATCGTTCCAGCAGCATGCAGAAAGAGACAGGAAAAGACCTCGGCCAGCAGCAGGAAACTGAACAAAGGAAATGATCACGCTGGAACCAACAATCCCAAAGGTACCCTGCCACCCCCCCCCCCCCCCAGGGGACTAGGCGCCCCAGACACATAGCCCCCCCCCCCGCAGGAACAGGGAAGGGGGGAGGGTGTACACACAGACCAGGCAGGCCAGGGGGTCTTTTAGGAGGCACAATACTATTATCCCCAGGAGAGGACCCACATCCCCCAAGGCCAGCAGGGGCAAGGGAGACACATTTACTCACCATACCATGGACCGGGTGGGCTCCGCTCCGGGCAGAGTGCCTCCCACCCGAAGTTGGGGGGGCTGCCAGCCGAGGGGTACGCTGAGACTCAGGGCGTTCAAGATCGTCACGTCTCGGCGAGGCATCCGCTCGCAGGCTCTTCCCCAGGGGCACCGTCTTGGCGAGGTCTAGTGCAGGACCATAACCTGCTCACGTTCGTAGGCCAGCTTGGGGGGACCATAAGGATCTAGATTATCCAGTGCGAAGCCCCAGCCAGCATTGTTGCTTGTAGATCACCAGGAAATTCCCTGAACACTAGCTAGAAAGTGAGTAAAGAGAAATAAAATAAAATATTCAGAAAATAATAAAAAAAAACTGAGACCGAGGTCCCAGCAGGAAAATCTAGGTCCTACTCCTTCTCTAGGCAGAAACAAACTGATGTGCTGGGCTGTGTCTGTGAGGGTTATGTCTAGAGGGACAGCCCCGTGGGCCTGTATATGTTAAAACTTTGTACTAACGTACTGCCTAGACTACTCCCGCAGGTGGCAGCATAACCATACAACTTATGAAGATGAGGCTGCGTCTGTCAATGGATGATAGAAAAAATTGAATTTTTGTAAAATCTTACCTGTAAAATTCCTTTCTCTGAGTCCTCCGACAGTCGCCGCCGCCTCTAAGTCATCACTGTTGGGTATTGACTTCCGCTCCGCAGGAGTAGCTAGGCATAAAGAACAAAGGCATTTGCATATACACACCCATGGGGCTGTCCCATCTGGTCAATACCCCCCTGCATTGACCACTCCCAACTCAGTTTGGTAGCATAGCAGTAGGTAATAAGACACAACCCCAAAAGAGGGGCGGGGGCGGCGACTGTCGGAGGACTCAGAGAAAGGAATTTTACAGGTAAGATTTTACAAAAATTCCGTTTTCTCTTACGTCCTCCGACAGTCGCCACCGCCTCTAAGTCATCACTGTTGGGATGTCCCAAAGTAGTATAGACATGAGGGGTGGGAGACGCAACCGTAGAAAAGGCAACGCAGTACCCACATCAGAGAAAGGAATCTTACATGCACCGAAAGAGAACCTTCTGGGCAACAGAAAACAATGCTCAACAGGAGCAACAGCCCAGGAACGCAAATACAAACAGCCAGGGACCCAGAAAAAAACAAGGGTCCTTAATGGCACTGCCGCACTGAGAACCTTGCGGCCAAAGGAAGCATCAGCTGATGCCAGAACATCTACTTTGTAGAATTTGGAAAAAGTGTGCACCGATGACCAAGTCGCAGCCTTGCACACCTGGGCCACCGATGCCAATAGGCCCAGGACGCACTCACAGACCTGGTAGAGTGCGCCTTAACAGGGAAGGGTGGAACCCGTTCCTTCAAGGCGTAAGCTTGTTCAATGGTCTGTCTGATCCATTTGGCAATAGTCGCTGCAGACGCAGCCATGCCCTTCCGAGGTCCCTCAGGAAGGACAAAGAGGGAATCCGTCTTCCGAAAGGATTCCGTAGACGACAGGTAAACCCTCATTGCCCAGACAACATCCAAGGAATGCAGAGCAACCTCCTTAGGATGCTTAGGCTTCGTACACAGCGAAGGCAGGACAATGTCCTCATTAATGTGGAACTCAAAGACCACCTTAGGAAGAAAGGAGGGATGCGGACGCAAGACCACCTTATCCTTGTGAATCCCCAAGTACGGAGAGCGGCAAAATAACGCAGCCAGTTCCGACACCCTGCGAGCCGAAGTGATCGCCACCAAAAAGGCAACCTTCTTAGACAGCAGAGGCAACGATATATCCCAAATGTTTTCAAAGGGAGCACGCTGTAACACGGACAGAACCAGGTTCAAGTCCCATGGAGGTAAGGGCTCCTTCCTGGGAGGAGCCAAATGTCGCACACCTTGAATGAAGGTGCGAACCAGAGAATGAGACGCCACAGGGTGTTGGAAAAGAATAGCCAGTGCTGACACCTGGCCCTTGATCATGGCCAGCGCCAGGCGCTGGTCCACACCAGACTGGAGGAAGGCTAACACTCTCGACACCGAATACGAGCGAGGGGAGAACCCCCTGGACTCACACCAGGCGAAATAAGCCTTCCAGGTACGGTAATAGATTTTACCAGAGGAGGTTTTCCTAGCCTTGACAAGGGTAGGGATGACCTCAAGGGGGAGAACCCTATCCCTCAGGATCTGGGTCTCAACAGCCAGGCCATTAAAGCCAGCGACTGTAAAGCAGGATGGAAGATCGGACCCTGAGACAGGAGATCTTCCCGCATTGGAAGTCGCCACGGAGGCGCCACTGCCAGGTGAACAACGTCGGCGTACAAGGACCGGCGTGGCCAGTCCGGAGCCACCAGAATCACCAGGTGTGGTTCTGAGGCTAACCTGCGGAGGAACCTGGATAGCAACTGAATCGGAGGAAAGACATACATCAGACGATACTGATGCCAAGGGGCCACTAACGCATCCGAGGCGTCCGCCAGCGGATAGCGCGTTCTTGCCACAAACCTTTCCACCTTTCGGTTTAGCCGAGATGCGAACAGATCCACGTCTGGGAATCCCCACTTCGCACACAGTATTTGGAAGACCTCCGGGTGTAGGGACCATTCCCCCTGGTCCAGGGTCTGGTGGCTCAGATAGTCGGCCTGCCAATTTTCCACACCCGGAATGTGAACTGCTGAGATCGCCGGGACATGAGTCTCGGCCCAAGACAGAATGTCGGTCACCTCCTGGGCCGCCCGAGCACTCCTGGTACCCCCTTGGTGGTTGATGTAAGCCACCGCGTTAGCATTGTCCGTCTATACCCGGACAGGACGGCCCCGAAGACGGTCCGACCACTGGAAGAGACAGAGTTTTATCGCTCGCAATTCCAGCACATTTATCCGGAGGGAGGACTCCTCCTCTGACCAAGTGCCCTGGGCAGACAGGTTGCCCAGGACCCCACCCCAGCCCGACAGGCTGGCATCCGTGGTAATCACCGTCCACACCAACGGACGGAAGGACTTGCCTTCCGCCACCGCCGGGGACTGGATCCACCACAGAAGAGCCAATCTGGTCTGGCGACTCAAGGACACCTCCAGATCCAAGGACTGAGGAAGGCTGTACCACCTGGCCAGGATCTCCGTCTGGAGAGCCCGCGTGTGAAACTGAGCAAAGGGTATCGCCTCGAAGGCTGACACCATCAACCCCAGTCCCCGCATACAGGTCCTGAGTGACGAGGACGGATTGTCCCTGAGGGACCTGAGCTCGTCCTGCAAGGTCCGGAGTTTGTCCTCCGGCAAGAACACCTTTGCCTGAGCAGAGTCCAGAACCATTCCCAGATAGGGAAGGCAAAGCGACGTAGACAACGCTGATTTCTGAACGTTGATGGTCCATTTGAACTCCTGAAGCGTCTGTACCGTGATGGACAGGTCGCACACAAGGTCCTGGCTGGCCCTCGATCTCAGAAGCAGATCGTCCAGGTACCCCAGGACCGCAATGCCCTGGGCCCATAGCAGGCCCAGAACCGGTGCCAACACCTTGGTGAAGACCCTTGGAGCCGAAGCGAGACCGAAAGGTAACGCCACAAACTGGTAGTGGTCCTCTGCGATAGCAAACCGAAGGTACCGCTGATGACCCTCGAAAATGGGGATGTGCAGGTACACATCCTTCAGATCTATCGAAGCCAGGAATTCTCCCGGACTCAAGGAGGCCACAACCGAACGGAGAGACTCCATTCGAAACTTTCGAACACACACAAAGCGGTTCAGCGCTTTTAGGTCCAGAATAGGACGCACTTTGCCCTCCTTCCTGGGCACAGTGAACAGATTTGAATAAAACCCCCGAAACCTGTCCCGGTGAGGCACCGGTACAATCACTCCCTGAGCAAGCAGGTCCTGCACCGCCTGATGCAAATCCTGCAGACGCCCCGGAAGCAGACGAAGATTGGAGGGAAAGAATCTGTCCTCCGGCCTGGAAAGGAATTCGATCTTGTAACCTGATCGAACAATTTCCTGGACCCACCTGTCCGATACCCGGAGCAGCAAAGGTTGAAGGAAACCGCGCAAACGTCCCCCCACCCCTGAAATGGGTGAGGGCGCCCCTTCAGGCAGAGGCGGATTGTCCCGCCGAGCGGGCGTTGCCGGTCTTCTGCTTACCCGCCCAGGGCTTCTTCTGGTTGCTCTGGGCCTTGAAGGGCTTGCCCTTGGATTGGTTTCGAAAGGCACGAAAGGACCCCTGAGTGGATCTAGGTGCAGAACCCCGCTTGCCTCGGAAGGACTTGTTCTTCGGGTTCTGGGGTAGCATAGTGCTCTTGCCCCCCGTGACGCCTTTCACCAGGGTATCCAACGCCTCGCCATAAAGGCGAGAGCCAGCATAGGGAAAATCCGCAACTGTTTTCCGTGAGGACTGGTCGGCCGACCAGCTCTTCAGCCATATCAGTCGCCGGTTAAGCACCGCGACACTCGAGAGGCGAGCCACCAAGGGGGCCTCATTTAAGGCTGCATCACACAAATACATGACTCCTTGGTGGATCTGGTCCACCATTTCCAGTCGGGCAGGCGGCACGTCGTCAGACACTAGGTTGCTTCTAAACACCTTGATCCAATCAGCTACCGCCTGAGCCACCATAACAGACGCGAAAACGGGTTTGAGTAACGAACCTGCCACCGTATAGGAATGGCGGGCTAGAGACTCCAACCGCCGGTCCGTGGGATCCCGGAAAACCAGAGTATCCTCAGTAGGAACCAAGGTAGCCTTGTTCAGTACGGCCACAGTGTGATCTACCTGTGGAGGCACACACCATCGCGATTCCATAGCCGGCGCAAAAGGATAAAGCAATTTGAACCCACTAGGTACCACGAATGGACGTTTTAACGTGCGCCACATTTCATTAACAGTGTAATGAAATTCAGCTGGGCAGGGAAAAACCTGCGCAGACTTGCGGGCCCTGTGCGTCCCAAAGGAGGACACCACGCCCGGAGGATTGGGCTCATCCTCCAAATGCAAGGTTTCTTTTACAGAAACAATCAACTCATCCATGGTCGCCCATTCTTCTGGTGACCCTGGGGAGGATGTGTCAACACCCTCAATTTCAGCCTCCCCCTCAGACCCCGGGGGGTCCAAGGATGAGCGGGACCCTGAAAAGGGCACGCTTGCAGCAGCAGCAGCAGCCATATCCCCATCTGAATCAGAAGAGAGAGACAGCCTGGGCCGTTTTCTCGCAGCCCGTTCAGACATCAGCATTTCCATATTTGCCACTAAAGTCGCAACTACAGCAGCTAAATCAGGTCGCAGCGGAGCCACAGGAGAACTGGGGCCCCCCCACTAAAGCTGAAAGGAAACTTGCTTTCCTGAGAATCCATGGCTCAAGACAAGAAAAAATTACAGTGCAAAAAATGATGTACTGTCCCCTTAACCACTTAAGCCCCGGAAGATTTTACCCCCTTCCTGACCAGGGGGTATTTTGCGATTTGGCACTGCGTGACTTTAACGGACAATTGCGCGGTCGTGCGACGCTGTACCTAAACGAATTTGACGTCCTTTTTTTCCCACAAACAGAGCTTTCTTTTGGTGGTATTTGATCACCTGTGCGATTTTTTGATCATGCGCTATAAACAAAAAAAGAGCGTCAATTTTGCAAAAATAACAATATTTTTCTCATTTTTTTATATGAAACTCCCCAAAAAAAAAAGTAAAAATCAAAATTTTTTAACATTTTCGGCCAATTTGTTTTATGCTACATATGTTTGGTAAAAAAAAATCGCAAAAAGCGCATTTTGATTGGTTTGCGCAAAAGTTATCGCGTTTACTAACAAAGGCAAAGATTTTTGTCATTTTTGTTGTTTTTTTTTTAACGCGTAATGGCGGCGATCTGCGATTTTTTTTGCGGTACTGAGACATTGCGGCGGACAGATCGGACCCTTGACTGATATTTTTGACACTTTTGGGGTTACCAGTGACATTTCTACAGTAATCAGTGCTATATATATGCACTGTTACTGTAAAAATACACTGGCAGTGAAGGCGTTAACTTTATTTGAGAGGGAGGGGCTGTGTGTGTCCCTAGGGGCGTGATTCTAACTGTGATTGGCTGTGGCTTGAGGTGTAGTTACACTGATCTACGGTTCTACATAGTAGAACCGTATGATCAGTGTCTCTACACAGGGAGAACTGACAGGCAGCTTGTTTACACAAGCTGCCTGCCTTTCTCCCTCTCCCCCGACGACCGCAGAGAGAACGGCGGACATCGGGTCTGCTGGTCACACGCGGGGGGGGTACGTGACCATGCGGGAGCCTCCCCAGACCCTCCCAGGCTAGTGACGTACCGATACGTCACTCTGCCTGTGAGGGGCTGACCGCCGCAGTATATAGTCGTGCGGAGGCCGGCAAGTGGTTAAATAGCGCTGCGGAGTGCGCAGCCCACCGCCACTGTCACAGCTATGAAGACCCCCAAAAGGAGAAAGAAACTGAGCCAGAAGCAGTATGCAGAAGAAGAATGAGAGAGATGCAGTGCAGAGCCCGCAGATCGTTGCTACCTGTGTCCTTTGCTGCCTGAGAGGAAATGGAAATGCTGCTGGAAGGGGCTGGCTATAAGCCAGACCTAAGGGAAAATGGCTGCCCATAGGAAATGCATTGGAGGCTTCACTAAGATGGCCGCCGACATGCGGCCGAACCGATTGTTCTACAGCCCACAAAATGGCGGTGGAGGGCGCCAAAACGATCTGTATACTCGCCCCCAGAGGGGCCATATCCATGTGCAGTAAAAAACATGGCGGACCGCGCGAACATACCCCCGCAGCGGTCGCCGCACAACACGCACGTCTGCACCCCCAACATGCGCCTAAGGTGACACAGGGACCCCCAGCAAAAAACATACAATTTGCACAAAACGAACCCCGCAGGGATCGCACAGGGAGTCACACAGGCACAGACATGGGGACACACAGCAACACAGACTGCCACCCCAGACAGAGGCCCCACACAGAAAAGTACTTACCTGTACCCGATGGCGTGGGGGAGCCTCTATGCACGGATAAACCTCTGTCCTCTCCTGACAGGGAGTGCCGTGAGCCAGGGACATGAAGCTGCTGCAGCGCAGACGAGTCCTGTGAGGTAGCCACCTCACGGCTGCATCCCTGCAGCGAACAGGGATGGGTCGTTCATAATGCCAGGGCGAACCATAGCTGAACGCTCAATGGCGGGCTGGGGGTCCATCTGACCCTCTGTGCCCTGGAGAACTAGGGCGGCCAGTCCGAATCCCAGCACCACATGATCCATCTTCATCAAAAGAATAACTAACTCTAAAGCTGACAAAATAAACAGCTAATAAAGTGAGAGAAAAAAACTGACATTTTTCAAAGAAAATCAAATGAAAGATATAGGAAGGCTGAGACTGATGCCCCAGCACAAGGGAGCCTGACTATTCCTGATTGCTAGGCAAACTAAAACTAAGTTGGGAGTGGTGATGCAGGGGGGGTATTGACCAGATGGGACAGCCCCCGTGGGTGTGTACATGCTAATGCCTTTTGTCTTTTGACTAAGTCTATATGCATAGCTATTCCTACGGATAGGTGGACAATACCCAATTGTGATGACTTAGAGGAGGCGGCGACTGTCGGAGGAGGTAAGAGAAAGAGAGTTTTATGTTAACATTTAGCTATTATTCTGCTTGAAGAAAAGGGACCAACCTAACCTAAGAAGTGAAACACAACCTAATACGGCCAGCTGAACCCCAAAATTTACATATATAATATGGGAGTATAAAAATTGTGTCTGCAGCACGAAGAAGAGAGTTTATCTGAAAGAAAAGAAGAAAATATGCAGGAGGGGTATCAGTGATTATTATGAACCTATTATTGGCTGATATCACTCCCCACTCTGGACCAATCAGTGTGCAGAAGCAGAGCAAAGATAACAGAAGAATATATTATAACTCACCTGTGCTGATCTCTGTAGGAGTGTCCTTCTCTTTGAATGTCCTCGTCATTCCAGCCTCCTCCATATATTGCTGATCATCCCTCACATACGTCTCTTCTACTTCACCCTCAACTTTCATGTTCATCAGATCTTCACCCTAAACCAACAGAATGGCAGAAAACAACATCTGTAAAATGGAAGTATTTATGATGTGAGATCACATAGAAAATATTATCTTGTAGAATCCACACATCGTCTCCACATGTCAGAGTGTTCAATCACTTTATGTTCCAGACTCTCAACTCCACCGACCTGATGATGGTGAGGGATGGTGTGATCTTCCTGTGTGGAATCCCGGGAATATAGAGGACGGGGACATCTCTCTGGTGGGTTCCCATTACTGGATCCATCTGTAGGAAACACACACACTGACTGAATACATTGTTTCTATGTGTTTATCAGATGATGGGGGATCTAGGTGGAGCCTCCGTACTGCTCTCTCCTTTACAATAAAGTCTCCTCTTACCCGGTGATGTGAGGGGCGGCTGATTCTTCATCATGACGTCCTTGTAGAGATCCTTGTGTCCTTCTAAATACTCCCACTCCTCCATGGAGAAATAGACAGTGACATCCTGACACCTTATAGGAACCTGACACACACAATGATACAGTCACCATCCAGACACATCCCTTGTCTGTTACTGGATAATGTCCCAGAATTCCCAGCACCGCTCACCTCTCCTGTCAGCAGCTCCATCATCTTCTTGGTGACTTCTAGAATCTTCTGCATGTTGTGTCTCTTAGGTTTTAGGGAGTCACATGAAGGCACTGTGATGGTCATATGATCACCTGACTTCAGAAGAGGAAATCTCTGTATTGAATAACCAATAGGAAAATCATGTTAGAATCCCAGAATCCTCCTCACCTCTTCGGTCAGGTCTGTTGTGATGGTACAGAAAAAAATTGTGCTGCTCAGCACCCTACTCCTGCGCTCAGAACCTGGTCCTCAGGCTGCCTCAATACCGGAACTTGTACTCATACTTGGCATCCGTAATGGCTAGGCTTTGCTGCCCCCTACGACCGGGGCGGTCGACCAAACAGTGTAGATACAAAACAAAGAAAGGGCGCACCAGCCTAGCGCATTATCCTCAGCGAGTTTATTGATAGTAAAAAGATAAAAATCAGCTACTCACAAACATGCGTGAAAGTCAAACACATCAATTCCATGAAGCAGCGTCATTACAGGAGTCCGATATCTCATGAAAACAGAGGGCTGACGCGTTTCGAGGCCATGCCTCTTCCTCAGAGCCTGGAGGCCATGACCAAGTCCATGGCTTAAATATGGTGAACCAGGCCTCCACATGACCCTCAGGGATGTGGGAGGAGATACCACCCATATGGGCGTGGCTACACAGTTAATTGCCCAAAACATAACAGATTCCCATTGGTAGGCCCTATAGATCCACTGGTTCAACTAGTATATTAGTCAATCAACTAAATCTTCCTAGCTCATTTAAAATTGTAAATTAAAAATTATTAATTATACATTATGAAAAATACATTGTAAACAGTACTAAGAAATTTTGATACAATAAAATATTCAAGCAATGTGGTGCGGACCAACTCATCCTCCCCTCACGGTATATGCACAACACTGGGGAATAAAAAGCAATGTGACACATGTTGGTTCATAGTTATCACTAAGCCCGATCAGAATGCTGCTAGTGTGCATCATAGATCAATTCCTGCAAGAGTGCACTGGTGTAATATGCAGGACAAATGTACTAAGCTGTAGGAACGTCAGGGGCAATCTGGTGTACCCCTCATAGGTGTTGATGAAGAATGTAGCATTTACCTGGGGGATCGCCCGGCAATATTCTGATGCCCATCGTTATTAAGACATCGCTAAAGCATAGCACACATCGTAGCTGATTTGGCAGTGGGACGGCGGTGGAACGCACGCCGCTCATACAGGAACTGCCATCCCCCAGGTAAATGCTACATTCTTGATCAACACCTATGAGGGGTACACCAGATTGCCCCTGACGTTCCTACAGCTTAGTACATTTGTCCTGCATATTACACCAGTGCACTCTTGCAGGAATGGATCTATGATGCACACTAGCAGCATTCTGATTGGGCTTAGTGATAACTATGAACCAACATGTGTTACATTGATTTTTATTCCCCAGTGTTGTGCATATACCGTGAGGGGAGGATGAGTTGGTCCGCGCCACATTGATTGAATATTTTATTGTATCAAAATTTCTTAGTACTGTTTACAATGTATTTTTCATAATGTATAATTAATAATTTTTAATTTACAATTTTAAATGAGCTAGGAAGATTTAGTTGATTGACTAATATACTAGTTGAACCAGTGGATCTATAGGGCCTACCAATGGGAATCTATTATGTTTTGGGCAATTAACTGTGTAGCCACGCCCATATGGGTGGTATCTCCTCCCACATCCCTGAGGGTCATGTGGAGGCCTGGTTCACCATATTTAAGCCATGGATTTGGTCATGGCCTCTGAGGAAGAGGTATGGCCTCGAAACGCGTCAGCCCTCTGTTTTCATGAGATATCGGACTCCTGTAATGACGCTGCTTCATGGAATTGATGTGTTTGACTTTCACGCATGTTTTTGAGTAGCTGATTTTTATCTTTTTACTATCAATAAACTCGCTGAGGATAATGTGCTAGGCTGGTGCGCCCTTTCTTTGTTTTGTATCTACACTGTTTTGATGGTACTCACCGTCACTGGGAGTGAAAGACAGTTACTTAATAAACACTATGAATATGGTTTGGATTGCTTCAAATGGGTTCTGTGTTTACACTTATAATAATGTGTATTGTACCTCGATGTCAGAGACAGACAATCCGTCACTGGCGGTCGTTTCCTATTGTCTGTGTATTGAGGTGTGATGTGTATTCTGTTAAGCCTGTCAGTCCCATTGTTAATGAACTCACATATTGTTTCTGTCCAGATGGCTAGATAATTAGTTCAGGATAATTCTAATTTCTGTATACAATTTCTTCTGCATACGATAATGTAATCAGGCAACCCCTGACCTGTGTGTGGTAATCTGATCAGGAGGAGGATAGCCATGCTGTATTTAAACTGTGTGACTGTTCAATAAAGGTGAAGGTTCCAGTAAAAACTAAGTTGTCGGCTAGCTTTCTATGGGGACGGCTGGAATATTTGATATCTATGTTCAAGACTGGGAGGAAGCCGTATACTGACGGAAGCCCACAAGCACAGTGTGGGTCGCGGTTCCATTACATCTGTGTTTTATTAATAGAAAAAAGAGCAATGTCATGTGACCTCCAGGAATCCTCCTCACCTCTCCCGTCAGGTCTGTGTTTTATTAATATAGATAAGAGTGAGGTCATGTTATCTCCCAGAATCCTTCTCACCTCTCCGGTCAGGTCTGTGTTTTATTAATAGAGATAAGAGTGATGTCATGTGACCTCCCAGAATCCTCCTCACCTCTCCGGTCAGGTCTGTGCTTTATTAATAGAGATAAGAGCGATGTCATGTGACCTCCCAGAATCCTCCTCACCTCTCCGGTCAGCAGGTAGATGATCTCCAGGGTGAGGTTTAGTATCCTCTCAGTCATGTGACTTCGGCCCTCCTCCATCCTCAATGATGTGATCATATGATCCGTGTAGTTTTCTTTGCAGACAGATAATGGATAATTATTTGGACTGTACGGATTGTGATAATTTGCCATATGGAGGCCCCAAGATCACCAGCAAGATGCTTGTAAAAGTAATAGTAATAGTCTTAATTGGTCTTTCAAAACAGGAACACAAATGGCTTTTTTTTAGCAAAAGTAAAGCAAGCAGTTCACAATCCTTGTATAACGAAAACCATACCACATGACTCACCACCAGTCTGTTGGGCCCACACTGGGGTTTAGGGTTCCCACTTGTATTAGGGTACAAGACAAGCTGCAGGAGTTCAGCAAAACCAGGGTCACAGTCTCCAGAGTGGTCACTCCCTCACAGCCGTGAACTCCTCCACAGTCCATCACAGACATTTGCTGCTTCCTTCCTGCTCTTGTTAAAGACTCCTATTGCATGTGGCTTATCCCTTTGGGACCAGAGTCCCTATAATCAGGGTTTGTTGGTTCTTTTTTCAGAATTTTTAAATGCTGGCAATTCTTTTCACAGTAGATAAATCAAGGTTGTTAAGCACGCGACGGTCACCCGCTCCTTAACAACTATGACAGTTACTGGTTGTTTAGGGCACAGGCGGCTGCCCACTACTTAAAGCGGAGTTCCACCCAAAAGTGGAACTTCCGCTTTAGGGAGTCCTGACCCCCCGACATGCCACATTTGGCATGTCATTTTTTGGGGGGGGGGGAGCGGGTACCTAGTTTTGACATGTACCCGCTCCCACTTCCGCTCGGAGCGCCGCGGCGCCCTGAACGGAAGTTCTCCTCTCCCCCTCCCTTCCTGCAATCTTCTGGGACACGTCAGAGGTCCCAGAAGATTGCCGGCCAATCACAGCGCGCAGCGCGACTCGCGAATGCGCAGTGGGTACCCGGCTGTGAAGCCGCAAACTGTAACAGCCGGGTGCCCACAGCAGTGATGCCGGCGCCGAGGGAGAGGATCGAGGCTTCGGGCGGCCGCATCGCTGGACCGTTGGACAGGTGAGTAAATGGCTGGAACTCCGCTTTAACAACCAGTGAAATCAAACTCGATCGTTAAATCTCACATGTCTGGACCACTACATAATTACCACATGCATTTATTTATTTATTTCCTTTTGTGAATATTTTTAGGATCCAATGCGATATTTGGGAAAACACCTAAATACTGCATGCAATCTGCTTTTGTAAATAGAGCCCGGTGTCTTCAAACTGTCCCCCTAACGGGACCACAACCCAAATAGCAGGGAAATATACCTGCAACCCAGGACCCACCCCCAGCATCCTGTACAAAGGGGTTAAAAGGCTGGCTGTCCCTAGCAGGAATTGGCACATGTACAGTGCCTTTAAAAAGTATTCATACCCCTTGAAATTTTCCACATTTTGTCATGTTACAACCAAAAACGTGAATATATTTTATTGGGATTTTATGTGATAGACCGACACAAAGTGGCACAAAATTGTGAAGTGGAAGGAAAATGATAAATGATTTTCAAAATTTTTTACAAATAAATCTGTGAAAAGTGTGGGGGCATTTGTATTCACCCCCTTTAGTCTGATACCCCTAACTAAAATCTAATGGAACCAATTGCCTTCAGAAGTCACCTAATTAGTAAATAGAGTCCACCTGTGTGTAATTTATTCTCAGTATAAATACAGCTGTTCTGTGAAGCCCTCAGAGGTTTGTTAGAGAACCTTAGTGAACAAACAGTATCATGAAGGCCAAGGTAGACAGGTCAGGGATAAAGTTGTGGAGAAGGTAAAAGCAGGGTTAGGTTATAAAATAAATATCCCAAGCTTTGAACATCTCACGGAGCGCTGTTCAATCCATCATCGGAAAATGGAAAGAGTATGGCACAACTGCAACCCTACCAAGACATGGCCGTCCACCTAAACTGACCGGCCGGGCAAGGAGAGCATTCATCAGAGAAACAGCCAAGAGGCCCATGGGAACTCTGGAGGAGCTGCAGAGATCCACAGCTCAGGTGGGAGAATCTGTCCACGGGACAACTATTAGTCGTGCGCTCCACAAATCTGCCCTTTATGGAAGAGTGACAAGAAGAAAGCCATTGGTGAAAGAAAGCCATCAGAAGTCCTGTTTGAAGTTTGCGAAAAGCCATGTGGGGGACACAGCAAACATGTGGAAGACGGTGCTCTGGTCAGATGAGACTAAAATGTATCTTTTTGGCCTAAAAGCAAAATTCTAAGTGGTGGAAAACTAACACTGCACATCACCCTGAACACACCATCCCCACCGTAAAACATGGTGGTGGCAGCATCATGTTATGGGGATACTTTTCTTCAGCAGGGACAGGGAAGCTGGTCAGAGTTGATGGGAAGATAGATGGAGCCAAATACAGGGCAATCTTAGAAGAAAACCTGTTAGAGTCTGCAAAAGACTTGAGACTGGGGCGGAGGTTCACCTTCCAGCAGGACAACTACCTGAAACATACAGCCAGAGCTACAATGGAATGGTTTACATAAAAGCATATTCATGTCTTAGAATGGCCCAGTCACAGTTCAGACCTAAATCCAATTTGAGAATCTGTGGCAAGACTTTCAAATTGCTGCTCACAGACGCTCTACATCCAATCCGACAGAGCTTGAGATATTTTCCAATGAGAGATGGGCAAAAAATGTCCCTCTCTAGATGTGCAAAGCTGGTAGAAACATCCCCAAAAATTCTTGCAGCTGTAAATGTAGGGAAAGGAGGTTCTACAAAGTATTGACTCTGGGGGGGTGAATACAAATGCACGCCACACTTTTCACAGGAGACCTATACACACTGAGACTCCAGATTGGTTACTGACTACTGTCATTGCGCTAAAGATCAGAGGAATTCTGTTTCATCCCCAATGAAGTTAATAATATTAGCTGCAGGGAGATGAAACCGATTCCTTCTGATAGTATGTATTATGGCCTATACGCTTGTAGGGTGGTTCCAATGTCAGTATTACCCCCTAGGGGCACCTGAGAAGCCCTGAATGCTGTACCTTCTACAAGGTAGTGCTACCATAATCATATTAGGGCCTCCAGCCTCAAGCTTGTTTTCTGTAGTAACGCTGCACCTTTCACTTTATTCTGCACTTTGGCACACAGGGAAGTCACCATACTTTGTAAGGCATTGCACACTGACTCCGAGCCCAGTCTCTAGGCAGGCCCTGCACCGCAGCGGGCTCCAATATGGAGGCCCTGCCACTAAGTGGGGGACATGAAGTGCTAAGCTGTTCCCTCACTTCCAGGACCACCTTCACCCGCCTCTGTCACTTCATCCTCTATAAGCTGGCTTCTTCTCCCCTGGTATTCATTACACACATAATTGTACATAACCTTTAGGTAGGATAGGTTAAATTGGCTACTGTACTCCTCTTCATAGGGTTAAATGTGGTTTCTTTCCCAGTTCCCATATCTTTATGATACACCATGACTACACCTTATTAAACCATAGATATTCTCTTTTCCAGTAAAGGACACAGACATCTTCCCTTCAGAACGAAAACTCCATTTACTGAAGAATTATGTAAATGGTAGAACATTTCAGTGCAGAACATTTCCTCACACACACGGCTGTACAATACATTGGATTGGCTGTGCATGTATTTAGAGATGCATAGATTAGCTGCGCTGTCCCTACTGGTGCTGCCCATACCTTCAGTATAAAGAAGTCCATGCATGTGGATGCCCCAAAGAACGGGTCCCATTGAGGGGAACGCAATCAGAAAAACAGATCTCATGGTCCACTGATACTCAGCATGCAGCTCCCACACTGAACTCTGCACCACAAGGATGGTTCTCCTGTATATATGTCCTAACCATGGGAAGTGACACACATGCAGAGGAAACCATGTCACACAGTACGTTAGTCCAATATTTAACCCTTTTACTGCCAGATCCATACATCGTACAGACCTGACAGTGGGGGGATCTACACACATTCCGGGTGGCTGTAGTGTGTATATAGATGACAAGCTAACTGCCAGCTTTCAGTCAGATGGAAGCAATCCAGCGGCTGTGAAGCCACCTGATTGCTTCCACAGACCCTGGTAATGCCGCCCTACCTTGCACCCCTAGGTCCGCATGTGCCCCGGAGCAGCATGGTGGGTACTGCCAGGTAATGGGGAAGGGAGCAAAGTGGGCTTGCATCTGTCGACCCGGAATCGACGTGTAAAACGTCACTTTCGGGGTCCCCATGTCAGTTTCCTCGGCCTGTAGTGCTGGGAAAGAATCAAAAGCATTGATATCTTCCCCTCCCACTGCTTTCCCTACAACTCTATTCTTTCCTCTTTTTTCAGCTCTATACTTATCCCCTTTTCTTTTCTCCGCTTTACCCGGGAGACCGGGACTTGTTTATTTGCTCCTTTACACAACTCTTAGCCTGTTACCTGGGTATGCACCCTGCTTTCCCCCTACGGAGAATATATGCACCAGACCCCTCGGTGATTATTACGACGACCTGGGACTCTATGGGTGTCTCTCCCAATTCCCTATAGCCGGCCCTGAGATGGATGCCGGTGGGTGGGGGGATATCCCTGGTTATGTCCTATGGGCTTCCCTATTTCTTATGAATCACTCTACCTACAATCGTGGGGGTCCACTAGTGGTCTAATTCCTCTTGATATTCTCATATGCTGTCATGTTCCTGATAAACGCTTTAATTTTGGATCCTCTGTTTGTTAGTCTGTTATTAGACTGCTGTTTTTCAGTGTACATCGTACTGATTTGTTGTATGCCTTTATGTTTTACTAAATAAGGAATTTATAAAAAAAAAAGCATCAATATATGCACTGCATTAGGTTAATTGTAAGACAGGTGAGACATCTGGGGCCTTTTATAACCCTGGTGTCTCATTAAAGAGAACCTGTCACCAAAAAATCATCTCATAGGGGACTTTTTGTTCCCTATGTGATGAAAAAAAAAAAAACAATTAGCAGTGCCACATGCTGATCACCTCCATGCCACGCAGCGTTCATGCAGTAAAGCCTAGTACACACGCAACTAATTTCCGCAGACCGGTCGTCCGTCTTTTGTCCAGAGTGGTGTCTGTTGGTTGGAATGTGCTCTAGACTGCACACGAATTTTCCCGTACGACAGAATTCTACTTCAGAAGTAATGTCATGTGATTGCTTTGTATGTGTTCTTTCATCTCTGAGCATGCCTAGTCTTGCTCATAAGATTTTTCCCCCATCGAAATCTGTACTAATGAGACGGAAATCGGACGTGTTTTGGCGGTCGACAAAAATTATATAGCCTGCACACCAGGATTTTTTCGGCCGAAAAGTCAGAGTCGGTTGTCGGAACCATCATACTAACAAGCCGAAAATCGGCAGATCGGTCGTCGGATGAAATTTCCCGGCCGAATTTCTACTCGTGTGTACGGGGCTTAATTCATGCAAAAGGAGACCGGACCAAGTACTGAGTGCATACTATACTGTACATGGCCAGACTTTTCACTAAGCCAACATTTCTGTATTAAATTAATCCCCCCTGCCCCCCACACACACCATTATTGGCTAATGTGAGGCTGCTGACCGGAGTTAAAGCCTGCATGGGACATTTTATCTCACTGACCCCAATAATAGAACTTATTTTATCTTTCACTGACATTTACTATGGGGCTTTTTCCCCAATATTGGACTCAACTTTCTGTGTGTAGAGCACCAAAATCAAAGTGACCCCCCCTTACCTACTCTGCTGCATTAAGCTGAAATAGCATACTTATCCACCCAGTTACTTTTAACGCTGCCCCGCTGTGATCTGCCCATCCCCCACAGCACACCGCTACCTGCACCCCTATCTTCCTTTCCGACATCATCAGGGGTCAACTATCTTCCTTTCTGACATCATCAGGGGTCAGCTGTCTGTCCATCCCCCGATATCACGCACTGTGCACACGTGAAGTTTGGTGTAAATAGATCCAAAGTCTCCTGAGAGGCTTCCATTGGGCGGCTGGGACTCCATCATTATCACCTGGGTGAGAAGTGTGGAAATCCCGGCCGGCTACACACAAAAAATAAATAAAATCTGTGATTGTGTGAGAGGGGATCTGGGAGAAGAGAATTACAAACAGGTGAAAAACTGGGTGAAGGTTCACATCAGGAGACCACAAATTCACCCCAAATTCAAATCCTGGAAATTGGGGTCAATATCAGACTAACCCAAATCTAAATCTCACCCCTCCTTACAAGAGACTGCTAAGGTGAGAAGGTGACACATCTCCAACATGAAGAGAATGTTGTGTTAAGTGGGGAAATGTTCTGCCCCTGCAGGGATTAATCTAGGTTTCCACACTATATATATGTGTGTATCATCATCTGCTGGAGATAAAAGATGTCATAGTAACTATGGAGGAAGAGGACGGACGGGGGGGGGGGGGGGGGTTACTGGGTATAAATAGAAAATTACCTCAGCTCTACTTCCTCCCAAGCCAATCTTCACCCGGTGTTCTAAAATTTTGTCGGACCCGTGAAAAAATCGGACCTCGTCACTTCCGGTGACAGAGCGTCACAAAACAGTTGATAGGAGTCGTCCGTGCGCATGCGCAGAAGACATTTTTCGAGGTTTGGCAAAATTATAACAGAGAACGGACAGCTGATTGAGAGAAGGCGGGGCTGAGGTGCGACGGGACGGAGGCACATATGCAGAGCTGGCGGAGGAGGCGGGACGGAGGTGCGGCCGTGTAATATATGCAGGACTTTAGCGACTCCTTGTTTTATTATCTTTAGTAATTATCGTATTATTTATCCTTCGGATTTCATGACATTTAGTATTTCTATAATGCAAAATAAGAAATACTAAATGTAATGAAATCCTAAGGGTAAATAATACGATAATTAGTAAAGATAATAAAACATAAGGAGTCGCTAAAGTCCTGCATTTATTACACGGTCGCACCTCCGTCCCGCCTCCTCTATTCAGCTCTGCAGATGACGCGGCGGTGTCTTCCGTCCCGCCTCCTCTCATTCAACTGGTCGCTCTGTGTTATAAGTTTACCAAACCAAGATAATGTCTGGTGCGCATGCGCACTTGAGACTCCCATAACCGGAAGTGACGAGGTCCGATTTTTTCACGGGTCCGACAAAATTTTACAACACCGGAACTTCCTGTACATACCTGACGTCACTTCCTGTCCGTACCTGACATCACTTCCTGCCTTCCATACAGCCTGTCTGGGAAGAAGTGAGATCACCACCTTGTGGCGCTCAGAGCAACTGCAGCTTAGAGAAACACCACATAGTGTGAACATAGCCTTGTTCTGTGTGTATATACTGTATATATTTAAAGAAGCCTACTAGAGATGAGATACAGGCTCACCACTAACATGGCTGTGAGATAATTCCTGCAGATTTTGAGATTCTTGGTCACGGCAAATTTTTTCACAGATTTGCTGAGGACAATTTTTAAAACCATGCATTACATGACCTTTCACCTATGGTCAGAAGGGTCGGAATGGCCAATAAGGGGTCTTTGCCATAAGTCAGCACCCTCAATATAAAAAGAGGAGCACAGTTAGTGTTAATAGTTTCGCAGTCCAGAATTCCATATTATTAGTGGTGAACCCCAAGGTTTAGTGGTATTACAGGTGCCCCTCAATGATCAGTAGTATTAGAGGTGCCCCTCAAGGATGAGTGGTATTAGAGGTGCCCCTCAAGGATCAGTGGTATTAGAGGTGCCCCTCAAGGTTCAGTGGTATTAGAGTTGCCCCTCAAGGATCAGTGGTATAAGAGTTGCCCGTCAAGGTTCAGTGGTATTAGAGGTGCCCCTCAAGGTTCAGTGGTATTAGAGGTGCCCCTCAAGGATCAGTGGTATTAGAAGTGCCCCTCAAGGATCAGTAGTATTAGAGGTGCCCCTCAAGGTTCAGTGGTATTAGAGGTGCCCCTCAAGGTTCAGTGGTATTAGAGTTGCCCCTCAAGGATCAGTGGTATAAGAGTTGCCCGTCAAGGTTCAGTGGTATTAGAGGTGCCCGTCAAGGTTCAGTGGTATTAGAGGTGCCCCTCAAGGTTCAGTGGTATTAGAGGTGCCCCTCAAGGATCAGTGGTATTAGAAGTGCCCCTCAAGGATCAGTAGTATTAGAGGTGCCCCTCAAGGTTCAGTGGTATTAGAGGTGTCCCTCAAGGATCAGTGGTATTAGATGTGCCCCTCAAGGATCAGTGGTATTAGAAGTGCCCCTCAAGGATCAGTGGTATTAGAGGTGCCCCTCAAGGTTCAGTGGTATTAGAGGTGCCCCTCAAGGATCAGTGGTATTAGAAGTGCCCCTCAAGGATCAGTGGTATTAGAGATGCCCCTCCAGGTTCAGTGGTATTAGAGGTGCCCCTCAAGGATTAGTGGTATTAGAGGTGCCCCTCAAGGATCAGTGGAATTAGAAGTGCCCCTCAAGGATCAGTGGTATTAGAGGTGCCCCTCAAAGATCAGTGGTATTAGAAGTGCCCCTCAAGGATCAGTGGTATTATAGGTGCCCCTCAAGGATCAGTGGTATTAGAGGTGTCCCTCAAGGATCAGTGGTATTAGAGGTGCCCCTCAAGGTTCAGTGGTATTAGATGTGCCACTCAAGGTTCGGTGGTATTAGAGGTGACCCTCAAGGTTCAGTGGTATTAGAGTTTCCCCTCAAGGATCAGTGGTATTAGAGGTGCCCCTCAAGGTTCAGTGGTATCAGAGGTGCCCCTTAAGGTTCAGTGGTATTAGAGTTGCCCCTCAAGGATCAGTGGTATTAGAGGTGCCCCTCAAGGTTCAGTGGTATTAGAGTTGCCCCTCAAGGATCAGTGGTATAAGAGTTGCCCGTCAAGGTTCAGTGGTATTAGAGGTGCCCCTCAAGGTTCAGTGGTATTAGAGGTGCCCCTCAAGGATCAGTGGTATTAGAAGTGCCCCTCAAGGATCAGTAGTATTAGAGGTGCCCCTCAAGGTTCAGTGGTATTAGAGGTGTCCCTCAAGGATCAGTGGTATTAGAGGTGCCCCTCAAGGATCAGTGGTATTATAGGTGCCCCTCAAGGATCAGTGGTATTAGAGGTGCCCCTCAAGGTTCAGTGGTATTAGAGGTGCCCCTCAAGATTCAGTGGTATTAGAGGTATCCCTCAAGGATCAGTGGTATTAGAGGTGCCCCTCAAGGATCAGTGGTATTAGAGATGCCCCTCAAGGATCAGTGGTATTAGAGGTGTCCCTCAAGGATCAGTGGTATTAGAGGTGCCCCTCAAGGATCAGTGGTATTAGAGGTGTCCCTCAAGGATCGGTGGTATTAGAGGTGCCCCTCAAGGTTCGGTGGTATTAGAGGTGCCCCTCAAGGATCAGTGGTATTAGAGGTGCCCCTCAAGGATCAGTGGTATTAGAAGTGCCCCTCAAGGTTCAGTGGTATTAGAGGTGCCCCTCAAGGATCAGTGGTATTAGAGGTGTCCCTCAAGGATCAGTGGTATTAGAGGTGTCCCTCAAGGATCAGTGGTATTAGAGGTGCCCCTCAAGGTTCAGTGGTATTAGAGGTGTCCCTCAAGGATCAGTGGTATTAGAGGTGCCCCTCAAGGATCAGTGGTATTAGAGGTGTCCCTCAAGGATCAGTGGTATTAGAGTTGCCCCTCAAGGATCAGTGGTATAAGAGTTGCCCGTCAAGGTTCAGTGGTATTAGAGGTGCCCCTCAAGGTTCAGTGGTATTAGAGGTGCCCCTCAAGGATCAGTGGTATTAGAAGTGCCCCTCAAGGATCAGTAGTATTAGAGGTGCCCCTCAAGGTTCAGTGGTATTAGAGGTGTCCCTCAAGGATCAGTGGTATTAGAGGTGCCCCTCAAGGATCAGTGGTATTATAGGTGCCCCTCAAGGATCAGTGGTATTAGAGGTGCCCCTCAAGGTTCAGTGGTATTAGAGGTGCCCCTCAAGATTCAGTGGTATTAGAGGTATCCCTCAAGGATCAGTGGTATTAGAGGTGCCCCTCAAGGATCAGTGGTATTAGAGATGCCCCTCAAGGATCAGTGGTATTAGAGGTGTCCCTCAAGGATCAGTGGTATTAGAGGTGCCCCTCAAGGATCAGTGGTATTAGAGGTGTCCCTCAAGGATCGGTGGTATTAGAGGTGCCCCTCAAGGTTCGGTGGTATTAGAGGTGCCCCTCAAGGATCAGTGGTATTAGAGGTGCCCCTCAAGGATCAGTGGTATTAGAAGTGCCCCTCAAGGTTCAGTGGTATTAGAGGTGCCCCTCAAGGATCAGTGGTATTAGAGGTGTCCCTCAAGGATCAGTGGTATTAGAGGTGTCCCTCAAGGATCAGTGGTATTAGAGGTGCCCCTCAAGGTTCAGTGGTATTAGAGGTGTCCCTCAAGGATCAGTGGTATTAGAGGTGCCCCTCAAGGATCAGTGGTATTAGAGGTGTCCCTCAAGGATCAGTGGTATTAGAGGTGCCCCTCAAGGTTCAGTGGTATTAGATGTGCCACTCAAGGTTCGGTGGTATTAGAGGTGACCCTCAAGGTTCAGTGGTATTAGAGTTTCCCCTCAAGGATCAGTGGTATTAGAGGTGCCCCTCAAGGTTCAGTGGTATCAGAGGTGCCCCTTAAGGTTCAGTGGTATCAGAGGTGCCCCTTAAGGTTCAGTGGTATCAGAGGTGCCCCTCAAGGATCAGTGGTATTAGAGGTGCCCCTCAAGAATCAGTGGTATTAGAGGTGCCCCTCAAGGTTTAGTGGTATTAGAGGTGCCCCTCAAGGATCAGTGGTATTAGATGTGCCCCTCAAGGATCAGCGGTATTAGAGGTGCCCCTCAAGGATCAGTGGTATTAGAGGTGCCCCTCAAGGGTCAGTGGTATTAGTGGTGCCCCTCAAGCTTCAGTGGTATCAGAGGTGCCTCTCAAGGATCAGTGGTATTTGAGGTGCCCCTCAAGGATCAGTGTTATTAGAGGTGCCCCTCAAGGATCAGTGGTATTAGAGGTGCCCCTCAAGGATCAGTGGTATTAGAGGTGCCCCTCAAGGTTCAGTGGTATCAGAGGTGCCCCTCAAGGTTCAGTGGTATTAGAGGTGCCCCTCAAGGACCAGTGGTATTAGAGGTGCCCCTCAAGGACCAGTGGTATTAGAGGTGCCCCACAAGGTTCAGTGGTACTAGAGGTGCCCCTCAAGGATCAGTGGTATTAGAGGTGCCCCTCAAAGTTCAGTGGTATTAGAGGTGCCCCTCAAGGATCAGTTGTATTAGAGGTGCCCCTTAAGGTTCAGTGGTATCAGAGGTGCCCCTCAAGGATCAGTGGTATTAGAGGTGCCCCTCAAGGATCAGTGGTATTAGAGGTGCCCCTCAAGGTTTAGTGGTATTAGAGGTGCCCCTCAAGGATCAGTGGTATTAGAGGTGCCCCTCAAGGTTCAGTGGTATTAGAGGTGCCCCTCAATGATCAGTGGTATTAGAGGTGCCCCTCAAGGATCAGTGGTATTAGATGTGCCCCTCAAGGATCAGCGGTATTAGAGGTGCCCCTCAAGGATCAGTGGTATTAGAGGTGCCCCTCAAGGATCAGTGGTATTAGAGGTGCCCCTCAAGCTTCAGTGGTATTAGAGGTCCCCCTCAAGGATCAGTGGTATTAGAGGTGCCCCTCAAGGATCAGTGGTATTAGAGGTGCCCCTCAAGGATCAGTGGTATTAGAGGTGCCCCTCAAGGACCAGTGGTATTAGAGTTGCCCCTCAAGGATCAGCGGTATTAGAGGTGCCCCCCAAGGATGAGTGGTATTAGAGGTGCCCCTCAAGGTTCAGTGGTATTAAAGGTGCCCCTCAAGGATCAGCGGTATTAGAGGTGCCCCTCAAGAAACAGTGGTATTAGAGGTGCCCCTCAAGGATCAGTGTTTTTAGAGGTGTACCCCAATGTTCAGTGGTATTATTGGTGTACCCCAAGGTTCCGTGGTATTAGAGGTCCCCCTCAAGGATCAGTGGTATTAGAGGTGCCCCTCAAGGATCAGTGGTATTAGAGGTGCCCCTTTAAGGATCAGTGGTATTAGAGGTGCCCCTCAAGGACCAGTGGTATTAGAGTTGCCTCTCAAGGATCAGCGGTATTAGAGGTGCCCCCCAAGGATGAGTGGTATTAGAGGTGCCCCTCAAGGATCAGTGGTATTAGAGGTGCCCCTCAAGGACCAGTGGTATTAGAGTTGCCCCTCAAGGATCAGCGGTATTAGAGGTGCCCCCCAAGGATGAGTGGTATTAGAGGTGCCCCTCAAGGTTCAGTGGTATTAAAGGTGCCCCTCAAGGATCAGTGGTATTAGAGGTGCCCCTCAAGGATCAGTGTTTTTAGAGGTGTACCCCAATGTTCAGTGGTATTATTGGTGTACCCCAAAGTTCCGTGGTATTAGAGGTGCCCCTCAAGGTTCAGTGGGCACAATTCATTAAAGATAATCGCATGCATTATGACAGTCACATGACCACTTAGGCTCCATTTATACCTGACCGTATCGTTTTCAGGCGTTTTTTCTGGCTTTTTACAGGCATTTTTTCAGGCGTTTTTTGCAGGTGTTTGGAGGCAAGCATTGACATCTAACAAAAAACGCTTGTAATCAGCCAAAAAATAAGCTCATGTACATCAAGGTTCAGTGTTATTAGTGGTGTACCCCAAGGATCATTGTTATTAGTGGTGTACCCCAATGATCAGTACCCCAAAGATCAGTGTTATTAGTGGTGTACCCCAAGATTCAATGATATTAGTGGTGTGCACCAAGGTTCATTGTCATTAGTGGTGTAATTTGAGGTTTAGTGTAATTGGTGTTGTACCCCAAGGTTCACTGTTAGTAGTGGTTTACCCCAAGGTTCAGTGTTATAAGTGGTGAATCCCAAGGTTCAGTGTTGTTAGTAGTGTACCCCAAAGTTCAGTGCTATTAGTGGGGTCTCCCATGCTTTAGTGTTATCAGTGGTGTACTCCAAGGTTCAGTGTTATTAGTGGTGTACCCCAAGGTTCAGTGTTATTAGTGGTGTACCCCAAAGTTCAGTGTTGGGACCCATACTTTTTAATATCTTTAAAAATGATATAGGGTCTGGCATTAAAAGTACCATTTCAGTCTTTGCATGTGACACCAAGCTTTGCAGTGGAATAACTTCTCTACAGCCTCAATGCACTGTTTATTTGGGCTACTAGGTGGCAGATGAGGTGAAATGATGATCAATGTAAAAAGTTCTGCACCTAGGGGATAAAAATATGCATGCATCATACATAGTCGGGGGAGTACAACTGGAGGAGTCAATGGTGGAGAAGGATCTGGGTGTTCTGGTAGATCATAAGCTTAATAATAACATGCAATGTCAAGCTACGGTTTCTAGAGCAAGCAAAGTCCTTTCTTGTATAAAAGGGGTATGGACTCCAGAGATTGACACCATCTGTACAAATCATTAGAAATACCTTATCTGGAATATACAGTTCAGTTTTGGGCTCCAGTTCTCTAAAAGGATATTGGGAGCTGGAGAAAGTGCAGAGAAGGGCAACCAAACTGATAAGAGGCATGGAGGAGATCAGCTATGAGGAAAGATTAGAGGAACTGAATTTATTTTCTCTTGAGAAGAGGAGTTTAAGGGGGATATGATCACCATGTTTAAATACATAAGGGGGGGATATGATCACCATGTATAAATACATAAGGGGGGTATGATCACCATGTATAAATACATAAGGGGGGGATATGGTCACCATGTATAAATACATAAGGGGGGGATATGGTCACCATGTATAAATACATAAGGGGGGATATGATCACCATGTATAAATACATAAGGGGGGGTATGATCACTATGTATAAATACATAAGGGTGGGATATGATCACCATGTATAAACACATAAGGGGGGGGGGGTATGATCACCATGTATAAACACTTAAGGGGGGGGGGGGTATGATCTCCTTGTATAAATACATACGAAAAAGGAGAGTTTGGGGACTTTTGAGGCGAATGTAAACATACTGTACGTCTCCATCTCTGAATCTGTAACAGAAGAAGGGGAATTTTTGGGCATGTGCGGCATAGAAAAAATAGTCGATGGTAAAAAGCAAGAAATGTTATTCTCTAGGATAATACAAACCCGATTCCAAAAAAGTTGGGACACTGTACAAATTGTGAATAAAAACAGAAAGCAATGATGTGGAAGTTTCCAATTTCAATATTTTATTCAGAATACAACATAGATGACATATCAAATGTTTAAACTGAGAAAATGTATCATTTTAAGGGAAAAATAAGCTGTTTTTAAATTTCATGGCATCAACACATCTCAAAAAAGTTGGGACAAGGCCATGTTTACCACTGTGTGGTATCCCCTCTTCTTTTTATAACAGTCTGCAAACGTCTGGGGACTGAGGAGACAATTTGCCCAAGTTTAGGAATAGGAATGTTGTCCCATTCTTGTCTAATACAGACTTCTAGTTCCTCAACTGTCTTAGGTCTTCTTTGTCGCATCTTCCTCTTTATGATGTGCCAAATGTTTTCTATGGGTGAAAGATCTGGACTGCAGGCTGCCCATTTCAGTACCCGGATCCTTCTTCTACGCAGCCATGATGTTGTAATTGATGCAGTATGTGGCCTGGCATTGTCATGCTGGAGAATGCAAGGTCTTCCCTGAAAGAGACGACGTCTGGATGGGAGCATATGTTGTTCTAGAACTTGGATATACCTTTCAGCATTGATGGTGCCTTTCCAGATGTGTAAGCTGCCCATGTCACACGCACTCATGCAACCCCATACCATCAGAGATGCAGGCTTCTGAACTGAGCGCTAATAACAACTTGGGTTGTCCTTGTCCTCTTTAGTCCGGATGACATGGCGTCCCAGTTTTCTGACCACAGAACAGTTTACCACTTTGCCACAGTCCATTTTAAATGAGCCTTGGCCCAGAGAAAACGCCTGCGCTTCTGGATCATGTTTAGATATGGCTTCTTTTTTGGCCTATAGAGTTTTAGCCGGCAACAGCGAATGGCACGGTGGATTGTGTTCACCGACAATGTTTTCTGGAAAGAGAATGGGAAGGAAGGGATTGGACTTTATAGACACCAGTATTAAAATTGTATACTTTAATAAAGTATACAATTTTAATACTGGTGCCTATAAAGTCCAATCTCTTCCTTCCCATTCTCTTTACTATTATTTAGGATGTGGCACCCTTAACTGTACTTCCCCCCCATTCTGTGCGCCTGGACATCCTGCGACCTAGGAGCGCACATACCAAATATTTGAATGTTTTCTGGAAGTATTCCTGAGCCCATGTTGTGATTTCCATTACAGTAGCATTCCTGTATGTGATGCAGTGCCGTCTAAGGGCCCGAAGATCACCGCCATCCAGTATGGTTTTCTGGCCTTGACCCTTACGCAGAGAGATTGTTCCAGATTCTCTGAATCTTTGGATGATATTATGCACTGTAGATGATGATAACTCCAAACTCTTTGCAATTTTTCTCTGAGAAACTCCTTTCTGATATTGCTCCACTATTTTTCCCCGCAGCATTGGGGGAATTGGTGATTCTCTGCCCATCTTGACTTCTGAGAGACACTGCCACCCTGAGAGGCTCTTTTTATACCCAATCATGTTGCCAACTGACCTAATTAATTGCAAATTGGTCCTCCAGCTGTTCCTTATATGTATATTTAACTTTTCTGGCCTCTTATTGCTACCTGTCCCAACTTTTTTGGAATGTGCAGCTCTCATGAAATCCAAAATGAGCCAATATTTGGCATGACATTTCAAAATGTCTCTTTCAACATTTGATATGTTATCTATATTATATTGTGAATAAAATATAAGTTTATGAGATTTGTAAATTAGTCCATTCCTTTTTTACTCACAATTTATACAGTGTCCCAACTTTTTTGGAATTGGGTTAATTGGGTAAATGCATATCAGGTTACAATGTACATACATAAATTTATATCAAATATTCATAGTTTGTTCTCTTGGATAATAAAAGCATGTCATGTTACAATGGGCATACATAGATCTGTAACCATATTCATAGTGGATTGCAAACCAATATACATGAAAACTAACAGACACATAATGGTACATAGCATGATACATGTAAAGCATCCTAAATAACATGAGCCACTGCAGCAGCAGCAGAGTATAGCAGTAAAAAGATGGATGGATAGGGCGTAATGAGCAGTCTGATAGAAAGAACATGGTGCATCAAGTAAGCCCTACGCATTTCATGGAATCGCTCCACTTCCTCAGGGGCAGATGCATCAAAGTGAAAGTGAAAGGGAAAAAACAAAAGAACCAATATGGTCTCGTGTTAAATACCAAACTATAGCAAAGGATTTTAACTAAGGGGAGTGAAAGGCAATCTCAATTATGTTTGTTCCTTGGATGACCAGTGAGACCCTCGTACGATATCGGGGCCACACAATGAAGAGACAAGACGCAGATATATGGGTTCAAAGTGTGTCCAATTTTAATAATGGCGTAGGTTGTTTATATAAGACATGTAATGTAGGTGGACAAGGGTTCTCAACCAATCAGAACATTGCATACTCTGCCTCCTCCTATGGTAGCCAATTACAGCGTGACATATGTGTATCATCCCATCTTTCAAACCAACATGTTTTCCTAAAACTTACAAGAATTAAAGTCCGATGCACAGACATCAATTATTAATTGATTTTTAGTTGCTACCCACGCAAATGTCAGGTTGACTTTTATGTAAATGCTGGCCACTTGTTTACTCTAAACTTGTGACAGTAGATTAGAAATACTGTGTTATGTTTGAGGGAATTTTGTGAGGACAAAGAATATAGGTTAACCCTTTCATTCCCACGGGGAGGAAAATTACCCTCTCTTTAACCACTTAAGCCCCAGAGGATTTGGCTGCTCAAAGACCAGGCCCTATTGTGCGATTCGGCACTGCGTGACTGTAACGGACAATTGCGCGGCGTGCGACGCTGTACCCAAATTAAATTGACGTCCTTTTTTTCCCACAAACAGAGCTTTCTTTTAGTGGTATTTGATCACCTGTGCGATTTTTACTTTTTGCGCTATAAACAAAAAAAGAGCGACAATTTTGAAAAAATAACAATATTTTTCCATTTTTTTTATATGAAATAATCAAAAAAAATGTAAAAATCTAACTTTTTTTACATTTTAGGCCAATTTGTTTTCTGCTACATATTGTTGGTGAAAAAAATCGCAATAAGCGAATTTTGATTGGTTTGCGCAAAAGTTATTGCGTTTACTAACTACGGGAAAGATTTATGTCATTTTTATTGTTTTTTATTTAACTAGTAATGGCGGCAATCTGCGATTTTTTTTGCAGGACTGCGACATTGCAGCGGACAGATCGGACCCTTGACTGACATTTTTGACACTTTTGGGGGAACCAGTGACATTACTACAGTAATCAGTGCTATAAATATGCACTGTCACTGTACTAATGACACTGGCAGGAAAGGGGTTAACTTTATTGGTGATCAAGTGGGTTAAATGTATCCCTAGGGGCGTGATTATAACTGTGGGGGGCGTGGCTTGTGATGTAACCACAGAGACATACCATCCTACATAGCAGGATCGTATAGCCTCTGTCATTACATCAGGGAGAATGACAGATGGCTGTGTTTACATCAGCCGCCTGCCTTTCTCCTTCTCCTGCGGGAGATGGTGAGTGACCGGCAGACATCGGAACCGCCGGTCACACGCGCAGGGATGTCAGGGAACGAGCAGGGCGAGAGCGCGCCTCTGGCGGCACGCGCTCGTCCCCTACAGGCTCGTGGGAGAGTGACGTAACGGTAAGTCACTTTGCCCAGGAGGGGCTGACCGCCGCAGTATGGCGGTCGGCAAGTGGTTAAAATACTCACATTTGGGCTGAATATGAGGTGAATGAGCCTGCAACAGGATGGCCGCTCCAAGAGTTTGTCCTGGGAACTGTGGTTTAGGTCACCATGTATAAATACATAAGGGGGGGGGGGGGGGATATAATCTCCATGAATAAATGATACATAAGGAGGGAGCGGATTTTATAGACTGATCCCTGCTAAACCGACCGACTTTCAATCCATGTATGACAGAATTAAGTCCCAGAAGGCGGAAGTCACTGCAAAATATATCCCATAGGCATGTTCAGGAGTACAGGGGGTGATGAGTGATGAAGATCCACAAACTTTACAAATGAATGGCTCTGGCCAACTCCCCATCAAAAAAAGAAATTACTCTGACACAACTGGAGACTCGCTGGGTGGATGACAGCCCCCCAGCTGTCAGCAAAAAAAAAAAGGGGGCAATGGGCAGGGTATTAACCACTTGCCGACCATTTACTGCGGCAGTCAGCCCTGTACAGGCAAAGTGACGTAGGGCTTCGCCTATGAGCCTCTAGGAGGGAGCATGCGGCGCCGGAGGCGCGCTCACGCCCTCGCTCGTTCCCTGACATGTCCGCGCGAGTGACCGGCGGTTCCGATGTCCGCCGTTCACCCGCGATCTCCCGTTGCAGAGGGAGAAAGGCAGGCGGCTGATGTAAACAAAGCTGCCTGTCATTCTCCCTGGTGTAACTGCAGAGATCATACGGTCCTGCTATGTAGGATCGTATGTCTCTGTGGTTACTTCACTAGCCACGCCCCTTTACAGTTAGAAGCATGCCCTTAGAGTCACATTTAACCCCTTGATCACTAATAAAGTTAACCCCTTCCCTGCCAGTGTCATTTTTACAGTAACAGTGCATATGTATAGCACTGATTACTGTAGTAATGTCACTGGTACCCCCAAAAGTGTCAAAAATGTCAGTCAAGGGTCCAATCTGTCCGCTGCAATGTCGCAGTCCCGCAAAAAAAAAAAAAAAAAAAATCGCAGATCGCCGCCATTACTTGTTAAAAAAAATAAATAATAAAAATGACAAAAATCTTTCCCTTAGTTAGTAAACGCAATAACTTTTGCGCAAACCAATCAAAATACGCTTATTGCGATTTTTTTCTACCAAACATATGTAGCAGAAAACAAATTGGCCTAAAATGTTAAAAAATTTTGATTTTTGCATTTTTTTGGGGGGGAGAATTTCATATAAAAAAATTTGAAAAATATTGTTATTTTTTTCAAAATTGTCGCTCTTTTTTTGTTTATAGTGCAAAAAGTAAAAATTGCACAGGTGATCAAATACCACCAAAAGAAAGCTCTGTTTGTGGGAAAAAAAGGACATCAATTTAATTTGGGTACAGCGTCGCACGACCGCGCAATTGTCCGTTAAAGTCACGCAGTGCCGAATCGCAAAATAGGGCCTGGTCAGGAAGTGGGTCAAATCTTTCGGGGCTTAAGTGGTTAAGGGTAATGTCACTGACCAATAATGGACATGACCACATTTGGTCAGAGACATCACGAGGGGATCCCAGGTGATGTAATTGACCAAATATACTCGTGTCCATATTTGGTTCTGCTCTTTGTTTATATTCAGCGAAGGGGCTGGGAACTGTCATTTATGGTGAGCAGTGATTGGAGCGGATGTTTCAGCATTGGTTATTTAAGGCATTGTACATCAACATTGATAGACATTGCTGGACAATGTGGGTGATAGATTTAGCCCCCGTTCACATAGGGGCGACGCTATTTCGCACCGCGACCTCCGAGGTCGCGGTGCGAGCAGCGCGCCGCTACCTCGGAGCGGCCGCCACGGACTTCATAACATTGAAGTCTATGGCGGTCGCCTCCGGGTCGCCCCAAAGAAGCTCCGGACCCTTTTTCTAGGTCAGAGCGACTTGTGTCGCTCCTATTAGAACGGGTCCGCAGCTTCCCTATGGGGGGCGACCTGCGCCGACCTGTGAGGCGACCAGGTCGCCTCACAGGTCGCCCCAGTGTGAATCGGCACTTACAGCCATGGGGCATTTTTTATTTTTGTTTGCAAAGTTTTTATTCAATTTTCAATAAACAAAGATGAAGCACATATAAAAAAAAAAAAAAATGATACAAAAAAATACAATGGACCATCCACTGGTCACAATTTCAAACAAGTATTTAACAGATACAACAGAGAGAGATCCGTAAATAGTAATAGTCCCTGGGTTCTGCGTAGAGAGAGCCGATGTTTAAGTCCCTCACATTTTTATTTTTTATAGGAAAACCGGACTTCAACATTGTGTGTTTTCTTCCAACAGAGGACTTTCTCACAGTGTTATTTCCTTTTTGCATTTTTTTTGTGAATAAGTAACCAAGAGTACTATGTAACCCCTTATTTATTCACCTTGGGAGAAAGTCTGGGCCCCCTTATTTTTTAAATTGGACATTAGGATATTGTCTCCCCTTCAGACCCCACAAACTCAAGGCCAGGGTTATGGGGAAAAAGCCCTTATCCTCCTCAACATGGGAAAAGGATGCTTTTCATGCTCACTGCCACCACTCTTGTGGCCAGCCAGGCTGCATGCTTCAGAAAAAGGTCAGATGTGGAGTTTGGGGAGGACCCCACGCTGTTTTTTTGTGTAAGGTTCACCCTTAAAACCCCTTACCACACCCGGGGAGGGTCTGGTATGGAATTTGAGGGAGACCCCACATTGTTTTTTTTTTCCCTCTTAAAATCCAAATAAGGCTCTTGTGAAGGATAAGGGTCTTGTATTTATTCTGTAGAGGGGCATGCTTTTGTAGCACCCTCCTAGGTAGGAGCTAGGTAAAAGCATCTTATGGTCCTTCTGCTTATTAGGGGAGCCTGATCTATTAGGTTGCCTGTTACATGTTTCCAGTTGTGATTCACTGGGTCTGAGGGAGTGTCCCCAATGTGGGAGCCTGTTGGACAGTGGAGGAAACCCAGCCAGTGACACACAGGCTTTTGTGGGAGTCCCAGTGGGAGGGCACTCTTGCAGGGCATCCTGGGATTGCTGATAAAAGCTGGGGTGGGGGGACATGTGACAGGGCCTCTTTGGCAGAGTCCCAGGAGGAGGCTGATGGCTGTCTCTCCTCCTGCTGTATGAGGAAAGTGGTCTTAGGCAGTCGGCCTAGTGAACCAGGTGTGGAGCTGAGCTGCAGAGGATCCAGAGAGAGGACAGTGGAGCTGCTGGCAGAATCTTCTGGGAAAAACAGTGTCCGTGAGTACCAGGGGACTTGCCAAAGGGTCTTACCTGGAAGGGGGACCACTCCAGTGAAGTCAGAGGATCAAGGGGTCAGCTCACACAGAGTGTCAGAGTAAAGGGGGTGCCGTGTAGAACCCTGTAGAGTAGGGACAAAGGGGGTGCCGTGTAGAGCCCTGGAGAGTAGGGACAAATGGGGTGCCGTGTAGGACCCTGAAGAGTGATTCACAGTACAGTACAGTTCATCTAATTCTTCTTCACTAAAGTGGCAAGGTGAAGCAGCGACCTTGCCGCATCCAGTGTTAATCTGAAGTCTCAGCAAATTGTGCATAGTTATTCAGTTGGATTATCCCACTCATCCCTTCTCCTATCCCAGTTCTGAAATAAATCAGCAAAAACCAAAACCCCTGGACTGTTTTTTGACTGAGCCAAGCACTTAGAATATGCTGCATTGTCAAGTTGTTGCTATGGGTAATCCAGGGGAATCCGTATCCAGCAGCTCCTACGGGAGTAGTGCTACACTTTTTTTTGGTTTGCTTGCTTTTTTTTTTTTCTCTCAAGAAAGTCATTGGTTGCTATGGTACACTAAAACCAATGACCATGTGGCCGTTGCTCAACAGATGCTAAGATGTGGGTGACCATCCTGCACAGTGTCCTTGGTTGCTAGAATACAGTCATCCGATTTTTTTGTGGGCTTATAATTCAGATCAGACCCTCATCTAGGAAAAGTACCTGGCTGAACGACTAGGTTGCCTATAGCAGAGATGTTTTTTTTTTTACCCAGAGAGGACTGCCTATAGGAGGTGTCGAGTATTTTTTCAGCCTAGTGTTCTACTCCTGTAGGTGGGGCTAATAACCCAGATTTGGTCATGGATAAAGAAGAGAGGCTCTGTCCATCATTGAACGTAAGAGAAAGGGCTTCTCCCAAGTGTGAGATCACTGATGTGAAATAAGGCTTTATTTCTGTGAAAAACATTTCCCACACTCGGGGCAGTCATACAGCTTCTCCCCCATGTGAGATCTCTGATGTGAAACAAGACCTGATTTCTGTGAAAAAAATTTCCCGCACTCGCAGCAGGAATACGGCTTCTCCCCTGTGTGAGATCTCTGATGTTTAACAAGGTCTGATTTCCTTGCAAAACATTTCCCACACTCAGGGCAGGAATTTGGCTTTTCCCCCGTGTGCAATCTCTGATGTGCAACAAGGTTTGATTTCTGGGAAAAACATTTCCTGCACTCAGAGCAAGAATACGGCTTCACCCCTGTGTGAGATCTCTGATGTTTAACAAGGTCAGATTTCCTTGCAAAACATTTACCGCACTCAAGGCAGGAGTTTGGCTTCTCACCCTTGTGCAGTATTTGATGTGAAACAAGGTTTGATTTCTGTGAAAAACATTTCCCGCACTCAGAGCAGGAATACTGCTTCACCCCTGTGTGAGATCTCTGATGTTTAACAAGGTCTGATTTCCTTGCAAAACATTTCCCGCACTCAGGGCAGGAGTTTGGCTTCTCATCCTTGTGCAATATTTGATGTGAAACAAGGTTTGATTTCTTTGAAAAACATTTCCCGCACTCAGGGCAGTAATACGGCTTCTCCCCCGTGTGAGATCTCTGCTGTCTAGTAAGTTTTGATTTCGCTGTAAAACATTTATCACACTCAGAGCAGGAATTTGTTTTCTCCCCTGTGTGAGATATGCAATGTATGACAAGTTCTGATCTATGAAGAAAACATTTCCCACACTCGGCACAGGAATGAAGCTTCTCACCCGTGTGAGATCTCGGATGTACAGTAAGACTTAATTCAGAGCTAAAACTTTCCCCACATTCAGGACAGGAAGATTTCTCCTTCCCCTGAGTTCCGGCACCATCCCCCACAGTACGAGGTTGCTCAACGCAAGACGCATTTGATGGTCTATTCACACTGTGAAGTCCTCCATCCATAGCTGAGCTCATTGCCTTTTCTCCTGCACAATCTCTTGTGATGTCCTCATTTTCCATTTTACAACCTGGAGATAAAGTGAGACGATCCTTTGAGGGTTTCTCCATGGCGTGCCCTGGAAAAATGTAATAACGTGATCAATAGATACAAGATGGTTAGTTCACTTATGTTAAGATTCCATCTGGATCAGGTAGATTTTAGTGAGCAGATGCTCTCTGTGGATGTCCCAACCAGCTGTGACTTCCCCTCTTCAGCCAAAGGTCCTTTGGTCCTCCTCCCAGATCACTTCTACATTAACACAGCCTTGTCAGAAGAGCAGGAACCATTGGGGACTCGGAGTTGCATGCTCTTCACACAACCACAAGCCTAGGCACTGGGTCATGGGAATCCTGATAAACAAGAGATTCCATGTCCAGACTTGTAGAACCTTTAGCATAAAACAAGTGACCATAGGCCTAGGCTTCTGGCGAGAAGAACTGCTCTGCCCCACTATAATGTAATTTTCTGTGCTGTACTGAACTGCAGCAGGATATTATTGTTTTGTAAAATGCTGACATTAAACACTTAAGGACCGCGTTATAGTGGGGCAGGCTGGCCCCCCTGCGCAAACGTCCGTAGGTATAGGTCAGTTGCGCGCCTGCAGCTAGGGGGTGAGCGCACGCCACCAGCGGCGCGCTCCCGCCCCCACTTGGCAGCGGGGACTCTGATTGCTGCCTGACACCCGCGATCGCTCCCTGCTGAGAGAGAAGGACGGTTGGCTGTTGTAAACACATCTGACCGTTCGTCTCCCTGGAATGATCACAGAGCTCCTGTGATCCTTCTATATAGGATCACATGTCTCTATGATCATTTCACAAGCCACGCCCCCATACAGTTAGAATCACGCCCCTAGGTACACATTTAACCCTTTAATCGCCCCTGGGTTAACCCCTTCCCTGCCAGTGTCATTATTACAGTAACAGTGCATATTGTTAGCACTGATTACTGTAGTAACGTCATTGCTCCCCCCAAAAGTGTCAAAAATGTCAGTTAGGGGTCTGATCTGTCCACAATGTCGCAGTCCTGCTACAAATTGAAGATCGCCGTCATTACTAGTAAAAAAAAAAAAAAAAAACAACAAAAATGACATAAATCTTTCTTGTAGTTAGTAAACGCAATAACTTTTGCGCAAACCAATCAAAATACGCTTATTGTGATTTTTTTTTTACCAAAAATATGTAGCAGAAAACAAATTGGCCTAAAATGTTAAAAAAAATTTAGATTTTTAAATTTATTTTTTGGGAATGTTATATAGCAGAATGTGAAAAATATTGCTTTTTTTTCAGAATTGTCACTTATTTTTGTTTATAGCTCAAAAAAATCAAAATCACAGAGGTGATCAAATACCACCAAAAGAAAGCTCTATTTGTGGGGAAAAAAGGACATCAATGTTATTTAGATATAGCATCGCAAGACCGCGCAATTGTCCATTAAAATAACGCAGTGAGTGCCGAATCCCAAAAAATGGCCTGGTCAGTAAAGCGAAGTTACGGCCTCAGAAACGTTTTTGAAATAAAAATACCCCTGGGACAGTCAGGGCTAGTACATTCCACAATGGCTAGCCTCTGAACTGTCCCGGGTTGCACTTCCCTTTTAGAAGAAATACTTACCTTGAAAATGTCTTGTCCAGCCCTGCCATCTCAGGTGTGGGCAGCTGAAGCCAGCGCGTCCTCTTCTGCGGCCTCTTCAGTGACATCGGAGTCCCGCAATGCACTGCACTGGCCCCGCTCGTCACTTCCGGGGAAGGCGCGTCATCCCTGCACAGCTTCTGGGCATGCCCAAAAGCTGTTCAGCAGGGAATGACGCGACTGAACCGGAAATGACAAACGGGGCCGGAGCAGGCGCATTGACTCCTGGGAGCGATGACGTTCAGCTCCCAGGAATCAATGCAAGGAGGAAGTGACGGCTGCAGCTGTGTCCGCAGAGGGAGGAAGAGGAAGTAAGTATAATTTCTTATCAAACAAGGTAAGTGAATAAAAAAAAATTTAATTATCCAATTGTTTTTCAGGTAATTTAGAGCAAGTGGAAGGGGAAAAGTGTATTTTTAGGGTGGAACTCAGCTTTAAAGCAGTAGTATACCGCTTTTTGTGACTTTTAACTACAGGTAAGCCTATAATAAGGCTTACCTGTAGGTATAATTAATATCTCCTAAACCTGCACGGTTTAGGAGATATTTGCACTGCATGCAGCCGCTGACACGAGCGGCGCATGCGCTCTGAGCGTTCCTTGCCGGGAAGTGCCAGAAAATGACTCTCGCGCGCATGCGCGGGAGTGACGTCATCGTGGCTCCGGCCACTCACAGCGCCAGAGCCGCCGAACCCGGAAGAGACCCCGAGCGATCATGTCAGCTCCCACAGCGGTGTCCGTGTCAGGGCTTCGTTCTAAGGTACGGATTTCATAATGAGCTAGTATGCGATGCCTTTGTCTTGCAGGGTTTTTTTTTTTTTTTTTTTTTAGTATACCACTGCTTTAAGGGGGGAAAATCCTTCCGGTCCAGAAGTGGTTAAATTGATGTTTTCGGCCCCTTCAGACTTGTAGAAAGTGACCACAGGACAAGGCTTTCTTGTGATATGCAGCACCGGAGGGAGCTTGAAGCAGTATTTACTTCTGTAAAGTGTTTGAGTTTTTATGTTACTAATTATGTTTCACCCAAGCAAGACTGTAAAAAGTTTTATGTTTAGCTATAAGTGTGCTTATAAAATGCTCACTCTCTTATTAGATCTGTGCTACTGTAACTAGGAGTGAACCACGACCTAATACTGCCAGATGCAAATTAACATATATCATAAGGGAGTATAAAAATGGTGTCTGCAGCCCAGAGAAGGGGGTTTACCTGAGAGAAAAGAAGAAAGAATGTGCAGGACGGGTATCAGTGACTATTATCAACCTATTATTGGCTGATATCACTCATCTCCCAGCCTACTCTGGACCAATCAGTGTGCACGAACAGAGCAGAGATAACAGAAGAATATATCCTGGCTCACCTATGATCTCTGTAGGAGTGTCCTCCTCTTTGAATGTGCTCTTCATTCCAGCCTCCTCCATATACTGCTGATCATCCCTCACATACGTCTCTTCTACTTCACCCTCAACTTTCATATTCATCAGATCTTTACCCTAAACCAACAGAATGGCAGAAAATAACATCTGTAATATAGAAGTATTTATGATGTGAGATCACATAGAGAATATCATCTTGTAGAGTCCACACATCGCCTCCACATGTCAGAGTGTTCAATCACTTTATGTTCCACACCCTCAACTCCACCCACCTGATGATGGTGAGGGATGGTGTGACCTTCCTGTGTGGAATCCCGGCAACACAGGGCACGGGGACATCTCTCTGGTGGGTTCCTGGTATTCGGTGGTTCCATCATATCCTTGTGTCCTTCAGAAAGCTCCTCCATCACTCCATACTCCTCAGCCTCCTCTTTATACTCTTCTTTAACAACAATATTACAATCCCTGACGTTTCCACTCTGAGTATATAAAAAAAATTTATTGTAACAAACATGCTGTGTATAAATCAGAATTACTAATAATTGTTCCTCATCTACCTGATGATGGTGAGGGATGGTGTGATCTTCCTGTGTGGAATCCCGGGAATACAGAGGACGGGGACATCTCTCTGGTGGGTTCCCATTACTGGGTCCATCTGTAGGAAACACACACACTGACTGAATACATTGTTTCTATGTGTTTAGCAGATGATGGGGGATCTAGGTGGAGCCTCCGTACTGCTCTCTCCTTTACAATAAAGTCTCCTCTTACCCGGAGATGTGAGGGGCGGCTGATTCTCCATCATGATGTCCTTGTAGAGATCCTTGTGTCCTTCTGAAAGCTCCTCCATCACTCCATACTCCTCATCCTCCTCTTTAACAACCATATTATCATTCCCAAGGTTTCCACTCTAAAAGATTTAATAGGACATTCATTGTAACAAACAAACGTGTCTTCTTCTGTTTCAACCTCAACTTTGTAATCTCTCAGGTCTCCACACTTAATATATAAAATAAAAAAGACATAAACTGTAATAATAATGTGCAAATCCTAATGATACTATCATAGATTGTCCATCATGACGTCCTTGTAGAGGTCCTTGTGTCCTTCTAAATACTCCCACTCCTCCATGGAGAAATTGACAGTGACATCCTGACACCTTATAGGAACCTGACACACACAATGATACAGTCACCATCCAGACACATCCCTTGTCTGTGTAACGCTCCTGCGTTTTTATATGGTGTGGATTTTCAGCTGCAGAAATAGTTCCACGTCAGTAGCCATGTAAGAGATATGCTGAGATACCATTCCCAACCTCAATGACTCATCATGTGTGGAAGGTCTTATTTCAGCCAGTAAATACACACAATTAGCAAGCTGGTTCTTAGAGTGACTTTATGCATGTGGTAACACAATGATGAAGGTTGAGGGATAGGTTGAGTGGAGGTGGTAGGTGATAGACACTTGAAGGTGAGACAGTAGCAGATGGATGCAGGAAGGTTTAGCAATGTTGTATGATAGCAGATGATAGAATAGCAGGTGGACATACAAAAGAGATCAACCCAGTGCAGAAAAGTAGCAGTAGTCTCAAGAGCTAGCAATCTAGTTTATGCAGATGTGATAAACAGTCTCTACTATGCAGAGCTAGATAGTGTAAGCTTAGTATAAGTTTATAGAGAATTCCCCTGCGGGGTACTTAGCACTATTAGCGATACAGCCGAAGGGTGGTTCAGGAGAGGCGGATGATCCAGTAGCGGGATACAGGGATCAGCGCAGCGAGGTTCCGTCAGCGAAGTAAGCTTGCAAGCTTCAAGCAAGGTTAGCATCCAGATAAGGGTGTTTGAACGAACACATGTGAGTGAGAACCGACGCCTTAAATAGCCATCTAGTCCGGCGCTGAGTGATGACAGCTCCAGTCTTAAAGGTGTATGCGCACCTTTCCAAAAGTAAATGGTAGGGCGCATACACTTGTGGAAAGTGTAATTTAGGGTACCAAAGGTACCGGAACATTACAATACCCCCCCCCCTTAAGGCCTGCTCCTGAAGGCCTCTGGAGCTGGTTTGTCTGGGTATCTCGCATGAAAATTGCGGATTAATCTAGGGGCATGTATGTCAGAGGTGTTTAGCCAGGTGTCGTCTTGGGGCCCATAGTTCTTCCATCTAACCAAGTACTGAAGTCTTCTTCTGTAGATACGAGAATCCAGAATCTCTTTTATCTCGTATTCTTCTCCACCTTCAACTTGTACAGGAGGGGGAGGTGGAATATTAGGCCTTATTCCTTGGTCCGGAACATGGGGTTTTAGTAGCGACACATGGAAAATGGGATGGATTTTTAGGTCCATTGGCAATGTAAGCTGCACTGCAGCTTTTCCAATAAGTTTCTTGATTGGGAAAGGTCCCAAGAACAGAGGTCCAAGCTTTTTGCTAGGGATCTTCAGTCTCAAGTTTTTTGTTGAGAGCCAAACGAGGTCCCCGATAGTATACTGTGGAGAAGGTCTTCTACGAAGATCATAGTACTTCTTTTGTTGACTGTGAGCGTGTGCAATGGTAGTATTTAGTAAACCCAGAGAATCCTTTATTTGGGAAAGATAGTCTGAGGCTACTGGGTTATTTGAAGGAAGGATGCGTGGAGGGAGAATAGAGGGATGGAACCCATAGTTCAAGTAGAACGGACTCTGCTTGGTTGTACTGTGAGTTGCGTTGTTGTAGGCAAATTCTTCCAGGGGGAGAAGATCCAACCAATCATCCTGTTGGTAAGAAGTGTAACAACGTAAATACTGCTCGATGCATTGGTTGACTCTTTCAGTCTGTCCGTTGGTCTGCGGATGGTAAGGAGAAGTGAGCTTCCGCTCAATCCGTAGTATGCGACATAGTTCTTGCCAGAATTTAGAAATAAATTGGGATCCACGGTCAGACAAAAGAGTTTTTGGGATACCATGTAATCTGAAGACATGTTTCATCAGGAGTTCTGCCGTTTGTTTGGACGAAGGTAGTCTGCGAATAGCAATGAAATGTGCCATCTTTGTCAGATGGTCCACTGACACCAAGATGGTATTAAATCCTTTGGAAGGAGGCAATTCTACGATGAAGTCCAATGACAGAACCTCCCATGGAGTTTGGGGTATTGGTAGACTGCATAGTAGACCGGATGGTCTCGTAGTGTCAATTTTGGACCTGGCACAGACATTGCACGAAGAGACGAATTTTTGTATAGATGTTTTCATGTCAGGCCACCAGAATTGCCGAGAAATCAAATTGAAAGTCTTTGTCATACCCATATGTCCTGCCATAGGCACATCATGCGATAATTCCAAGATCTTGGTGCGTAGGGTAGGTGGTATGTAAAGTTTGTCGTTGTAGTAGAGGAAGCCTTCTGCATCGGTAGTTAGTTGTGGTGGGGGTGAATCCAACCTTATACCATGCAGAACCTCTTCCTTCAAGGAACGGACAACTCCAATAATGCGTTTGTGAGGTATTATAGGAACGGAAGGAATTTCAAAGTAGTTTTCTTCAGTTAGTCTTGATAGTGCATCCGCCTTTTTGTTCTTATCTGCAGGTGTGTAGGTCACTAGGAAGTTAAACCTTAGAAAGAATAGGGACCATCGTACCTGTCGATGCGAGAGAGTTTTGCTAGTCTGAAGATATTGGAGGTTTTTATGCTCGGTGTATATAATTATTGGTAATTGGGTGCCTTCGAGTCGCCAATTCTCCAGAGCCAATTTTATAGCAAGCAGTTCCTTCTCACCCACGGGGTAATTTATCTCGGGACTGCTCAGGGATTTAGAAAAAAAGGCGACTGGATGAAGTGGTGAAGTGGGGGTAGGTCGTTGGGAGAGTACTGCTCCTACTGCCAGGTTTGACGCATCTACCTCCAGAATGTATTGGAGGGATGGGTCTGGATGGCGTAATATGGGAGCGGAAGTAAACCTTGTCTTTAACAAGTGGAAAGCCTTATTTGCTTCTTCTGACCATTTAAATGGTATTTTTATGCTAGTGAGCTGTGTGAGGGGTCTCACAATAGCAGAAAAGTTTTTAATGAACTTCCTGTAGAAATTTGAAAATCCCAGGAATCGCTGTAGCGCCTTGCGTGTAGTTGGTGTAGGCCAATCCTGAATGCAGGATATTTTACTCATGTCCATCTCGATTCCTGTTTTGGATATGATGTAGCCTAGAAAGAGTACCTCATCTTTATGGAACAAGCATTTCTTCAGCTTCACATAAAGATTATGTGCAAGCAATCTCGATAATACAAGTCTTACATGTCTTATGTGTTCAGACAGGGTCCGTGAATATATAAGTATATCGTCTAGATATACCACAACACAGACATCTAGTAAGTCTTTAAAAATATCGTTTATAAATCGTTGGAAAACTGCAGGGGCATTGCATAGGCCGAATGGCATCACAAGATATTCGAACAATCCGTATCTAGTTCTGAATGCAGTCTTCCACTCGTGTCCATCACGGATTCGAATGAGATTGTATGCTCCTTTCAGGTCTAATTTTGAAAAATAGGTAGCTCCACGCACCTGCTCAATGAGCTCAGGGATAAGCGGTAGAGGATAGCGATCTTTTATTGTGATAGCATTCAATTTCCTGTAGTCGATGATAGGTCTGAGACTTGAATCTTTATTGCGAACAAAAAAGAGTCCTGCTGCTGTGGAAGAAGTGGAAGGTCTAATAAAACCTTTTTCCAAGTTCTCATCCAAATAGGTTTTGAGATGGGCAAGTTCATCCTGTGAAAGAGGATAAACATGACCGAACGGCAATTTGCTATTTGGGAGTAGATCAATGCTACAATCATAGTCTCGATGAGGAGGTAATGCTTGAGCATTTTTCTCAAGAAAAACCTCAGAAAGATCCTGATAACATAGTGGTGCAATCTCATCTGTCACCACAGACAGAATCTTCCCGGAAAACGGGAGGTTACACGTTTCCTCGCAATAACAAGAAGGGAAGGTCAAGGACCGTTTCTTCCAATCTATGGTTGGTTGGTGTGTGTGCAACCAGGGAAGTCCCAACACAATGGGAAAGTGGGGTGATGGTATTAAATCGAAGGTAGAAGTCTCCCTATGAGACTCGTTAATAGTGACTAGAAGTGCTTGTGTCTGATCGGTGATCGGACCAGAGGATAACGGAACACCGGTAATAAGACTTACTGAGACAGGTTTGAATTTAGAAATAATAGGAATTTTATTTAAAGCAGCAAAACATATATCCATATAATTTCCACAAGATCCTGTGTCAATCATGGCCTTAGTAGTAATCCTGTTCTGGTCCCACTGTAATGTCAAAAAAACAGAAATGTAGGGGTTAGTGAATGAAGTTGTCAATCCTCCTAGAGAGACATGTGAACACTCACCCTTCTTTTTGTTGACTAGGGGACAGACGTTTATCTTGTGATCCGGGGATGCACAGTACAAGCAGAGATTTTCATTTCGTCTTTTGGCTTTTTCCATAGTTGATAGCGGTGGGCGTATGGTTCCTACCTCCATAGGAACGGCCAGACTCCGAGAGGAAACGGATAATGGCATTCCCATCTTTTCAGCCTTTCTTTCTCGTAGTCTTCTATCTATGGTAATACTGAGTTGTATTAATGCATCCAGGGTTTTTGGCAGATCCGCTCGGGCGAGCTCGTCCTTAACGGCTTCTGATAGGCCAAGCCTAAATTGGGTTTTCAGAGATGCATCATTCCATTCTGAATCAAGGGTCCATCTCTTGAACTCTGCGACAAAGTCTTCCACAGGCCTCCTTCCTTTTTTCAAGGATCTTAACTGAAGATCGGCAGTACTCTGCCTATTGGGGTCATCATATAGGCTAGTGAGCTCTGCCAGGAACAAGGCATAGGAGTTGAGAAGCTGGTCGTTTTTCTCAAAAAGAGAATCTGCCCAGGCTTGAGGATCGCTTGATAGGTAAGAAATAATAGTACAAACCTTAATGTGATCAGTAAGGTAGGTACGAGGTTTTAGCAAAAAAAGTAACTCACATGCGTTTTTAAATTCGCAAAATTTTTTGCGATCGCCTGTAAATACCAAAGGGGGATTTATCTTGGGTTCAGGGGACTGAGCAGAGGTAAGTTGTGTCAGTCTAATTACCTGCTGCGACAGAGCCTGATTGTCTTCTTTTAATTCAGCAAGTGCGTGTATTAACGCAGATACTTGCTGTTTTAATTGTGTCACCTGAGTGGTTATTTCTGGAACTATTTCTGCTGAATCCATTTTTAGGTTCATTCAATCTGTAACGCTCCTGCGTTTTTATATGGTGTGGATTTTCAGCTGCAGAAATAGTTCCACGTCAGTAGCCATGTAAGAGATATGCTGAGATACCATTCCCAACCTCAATGACTCATCATGTGTGGAAGGTCTTATTTCAGCCAGTAAATACACACAATTAGCAAGCTGGTTCTTAGAGTGACTTTATGCATGTGGTAACACAATGATGAAGGTTGAGGGATAGGTTGAGTGGAGGTGGTAGGTGATAGACACTTGAAGGTGAGACAGTAGCAGATGGATGCAGGAAGGTTTAGCAATGTTGTATGATAGCAGATGATAGAATAGCAGGTGGACATACAAAAGAGATCAACCCAGTGCAGAAAAGTAGCAGTAGTCTCAAGAGCTAGCAATCTAGTTTATGCAGATGTGATAAACAGTCTCTACTATGCAGAGCTAGATAGTGTAAGCTTTGTATAAGTTTATAGAGAATTCCCCTGCGGGGTACTTAGCACTATTAGCGATACAGCCGAAGGGTGGTTCAGGAGAGGCGGATGATCCAGTAGCGGGATACAGGGATCAGCGCAGCGAGGTTCCGTCAGCGAAGTAAGCTTGCAAGCATGGAAGCTTCAAGCAAGGTTAGCATCCAGATAAGGGTGTTTGAACGAACACATGTGAGTGAGAACCGACGCCTTAAATAGCCATCTAGTCCGGCGCTGAGTGATGACAGCTCCAGTCTTAAAGGTGTATGCGCACCTTTCCAAAAGTAAATGGTAGGGCGCATACACTTGTGGAAAGTGTAATTTAGGGTACCAAAGGTACCGGAACATTACAGTCTGTTACTGGATAATGTCCCAGAATTCCCAGCACCGCTCACCTCTCCTGTTAGCAGCTCCATCATCTTCTTGGTGACTTCTAGAATCTTCTGCATGTTGTGTCTCTCAGGTTTTAGGGAGTCACATGGAGGCACTGTGATGGTCATACGAACACCTGACTTCAGAAGAGGAAAACTCTGTATTCAACAAAAAACAGTAATATGTCACATTCCCAGAATCCTCCTCCCCTCTCCAGTCAGGTCTGTTTTATTAATAGAGATAAGAGTGATGTCATGTGACCTCCCAGAATCCTCCTAACCTCTCCAGTCAGGTCTGTGATTAATTAATAGAGATAAGAGTGATGTCATGTGACCTCCCAGAATCCTCATCACCTCTCCGGTCAGGTCTGTGATTAATTAATAGAGATAAGAGTGATGTCATGTGACCTCCCAGAATCCTCCTCCCCTCTCCAGTCAGGTCTGTTTTATTAATAGAGATAAGAGTGATGTCATGTGACCTCCCAGAATCCTTCTCACCTCTCCAGTCAGGTCTGTGATTAATTAATAGAGATAAGAGTGATGTCATGTGACCTCCCAGAATCCTCCTCACCTCTCCGGTCAGGTCTGTGATTAATTAATAGAGATAAGAGTGATGTCATGTGACCTCCCAGAATCCTCCTCACCTCTCCGGTCAGCAGGTAGATGATCTCCAGGGTGAGGTTTAGTATCTTCTCAGTCATGTGACTCCGGTCCTCCTCCATCATCATTGATGTGGTCATGTGATTTATGCAAGTTTCTCTGTAGACAGATAACAGAGAATTATCTGCAGCGTATTGGTTGTACAATTTTAAGATGGTGATATAAGAGGTTAAAAGAGGGACTGTCGGGTATTCAGGCTGATGATGATAACATGAAGAAGCATCTATATAGAGTTCTGCATCCCCCAGCCCTTTCAGCCAATGATACACAAACTTAATCAAAAAATGCTTACCATCAAGCTGCGGATGCGCGCACTTCCCAGCAAAACCAAACACAAAGCACATCTGGAAGCCTTTGCACTTTGCATTGAGGGGGCTGTACACAAAGAACTTGGTGAAACCTGTGCAGACGTGACACGATTGCAAACCAGGATTATAACACCGGAATCCTCCACAACGGCTTTGGAAGCTAGAAATGCGGCTTTAGGAACATCACAGACACAGGAACTGTGCTCTATGCATCTACTTTAGGAAGATAACTGTAACATTCGTAATTATCTCAGGATCAGAGGAATCCCAGAAGACTGATCTTATAGCACTGCACAATTATGAGACCACTCGTTGATTTAAATCATTCAGCCGCAGCATCATAAGTGGGGGGTCACCCTTTTTACCTACAGATCAGGAAGGAGAACAGAACCTTTCTATTGCATCAATCTTCTTATCTCTCAGCTCCCTATACCTTACTAGATATGAAGCCTATCTTACTAGCTGGACATCTGTAGCGATAATCTCAGACCACAAAGATGGAAGAGATCCCATTCTCATCATCCTAGCTACCCAAACCTGAGAAGAGACTCTGGACAACCAAAACCATGTGTAGCACCCTCTTAGGTTGTTAGGTGTGAGACAAATTTAGTTTGGCTCCACTGTAGGTAGAGGAGCAGAGGTTAATTAAATTGGGTCAGGAAGCTGTGGCTCTGTTCCCTTCCCCTGCATTCTGGAACTTACTGGAGGTTTCCAGAACATAGAGGGTGGAGGTGGGGGGGGTTAGAGGCTGCAGAATAAATATTTGTGGGACTTCCACCAATCCCTGGGCAGGCGGGCCCAGAAGGTGGGGAAAACCCATAAATACTGTGAAGCATGGCAGCCTGGGTGCAGATTCTATGGTCCAGTCTTCTGGGAGAGACCCCTAGGCTGGGGAGAGAGGAGAGAGGAGAAGAAAAAGAAAACCGGTCCAGGAGACCAGCCCAGTTTAAGGTCTCAGCTAAGCCGAACTGATGACCCAACAGCCAAGCCAAAGAGTCAGCCTGTCAGCAGAGGAAAAGAAAGCAGCTGTTCTGGAATCAGGGAGCTCCAAGTCGGGACTGAGTAAGTACCAAGCTGACCATCAGTTTTAAGGGTGAGAGGACAGTGAAGCACAATACCTCATGTGTCAGGACCAGGAGTAACCCTGGGGAAGTGCAAGACAGCCAGGGGCACATTACTTCTCCACTTTGGTACTAGAGCAGCCGGGTGCCGTAAAATACAGCCAGGCGCTGTGCCTTCACTTTACCTTTACTGGAACTGTTTCTACTTCCAGTACCACTCTCACAGCTGTGCAATACAGTTTGCATCCTGTTACAGAGCAGCCAGAGACTTAGCAAGTCATCAATTTTTGTACATAGTTCTACTGTTTTTCTTCAGTTCGGGGTATCCCATGCACCCCCATGCTCCATCCAAGTTCATTGTTCCTAAAAAAAAAAAACAACACCAAGAACCAAAACCCCCTAGACTATTTATTGAGCCATCTGTAAGTGTGTGGAAAATGCAATTTGCTTGGCTGTGGATGCTGTAAAGGGGGAAAGTGTTCCGAAAAACAAGAGGCTCCTTCAGGGTTAGCACTACACATGATGTCATAAAAGAATAGTACTATGTACAGGTTTGTTCAATGGGTGATCCACAATCTTTTCAGGAAGTGCATTACTTTCATTCCTGATGACCTGAACCACAGTGCTGCCTGGTAGAGATCAATAGACACAGCATCCACCCATCTGCCACCCTCTCTGCTCTGTTCCATTTCCGCTTCTTAAGTTTGAAAACTACACGGATGCTTGGGTCCTATTCCTGAAGGCCTCTACTTTTAATCCTGGCCTGAGGACTAACAGAGTTCCACTTTTACAACAAATAAATGACTGTCAAATATTGTCGCCCCTAAACTGAGACCTTTCCCCCATATTTCTCCTAAATCCCCTTGGCTCTGTGCCGAGACGAGACCTGAAGTATACAAGTACCAGCTTCTATAACGTTCTTTATATCAGGACACTAACTACCCTTCTTACATATGGCTTATGGGTATACCATCGGGTGACTGGCTGGGGTTAGGGGAAACCTACCTGATTCTCCTGCAGTAGGCTATGCTGTACTTGGGTTAAGGTTTACAATTGATTGTTAGAATGTCTTACTTGTTCAGTTTCAATTAGCAATTCCTGTTCTAGTACCGGTGTCAGGATTCAGTAGCAGAGATGGCCAAATCTGCATAGCTACACAGGAAACACGGACCAGACCAGATTTAAAGAAAAATGTATTTACAGTGAAACAAAAATCCATCCAAACGCCAGCAAATAGCAAACATAAAGATTTAGGTACAAATCAAATGCCAAAATGTCTAACTAGCTACCTGACTGAGAAACAAAAGCCTAACTAGCAAGCTAACTACATACAATATATCTAAATGGGGAACACAAAGAAGCAGGGTAAAAATAGAGGTGCAGGGAACATATGGATAGGGGGGAACCAAAACTGGGATCAGGAACAAAGGGGAATAAGAACAACGGAACAGGGTTCAGAGTACAGGTACGAGGCAAAGAGCACGATCAAGAGCAGAAACAGGATCAACAGCTAGCAGTATCTGGCAGCAAACAAACTAATTATAGGTCAGGAGCAGGCAAAGCACTGGAGAGGAGGAACTAAATACCCTCCCAGCAGCCAGCACCCAATGAAGTTGATTACTGGGATCTGCTGGCTACTGGAAGACACCCGCTGGTGGACACTGAAACTACAACCTTCTAGTGTCAGTGCCACCAGCAGGTGATCCAGGTCCTAACACCCAGTTTAGATATTTAGAACTTCCAAGGATTTCTGTGGAGTTCAATACCATGTACATTCAGATGGTGGCTGTAACAGAAATACCATTGTACTGGTGTTGTTAGAAGGAGAATGTCTGTACAGTCAAGTCATTACCTTAAGACTTACTATAGGAGTTCCCACTAAGTTGGATATTTCTGAACTGGAATTTTGTGAATTCACATTTAGAATGATGCAAGGTTGTTCTACCGCTACCTCCCACTACACCCTCCCACCCAACTAATCCTAACTCCTATCCGAGCCTACCTTCCCATTCCTTATTCCTTTTCATTTCTCCCTTACAATCCCCCTCTCCCTCCCTAATTTTAAAAAAATATATACATAGTGGCGCAAGCAGAGGGCATGCGGAAGCTAATACATTTCCATAGGGTAGTCTTATGGACTATCCTTATAGTTCATGTGAAGATGGGGTACAAACTGTGATCTCAGGGCCAGCCTGGAAGAGAGCGGAAGTGTAAAAAGCAGAGAGAAAACAGGCACCTCTGGGTAAGATTGTAAAACTTTTAATATGACAAAATGTAATAAAAACTTAAATAGTAAGTGGATGCAGGTCCATGAATGGCCTGGTGTCCAGGGGCTGCTGGGGCAGTCTCTTGATTAAATGGGGTGCCTCTCATTTCGTTGTCCTGTCCTTCAGGAAGTGATGTAGATGTGAGAGATTGAGTCTGAGGGCTGGACTGCAGGTGAGCCGCAGTGTCTGCCGTCTGGGGATCACCGGCGAGCTCGCGACGCGTTTCAGAGCATGCGCACTGCGGTGAAGTGCCAGCGTGCGCTCCTTTTTTTAAACGACTGTGTTGGGAGTGAACAGTCCCTGATTTATACCCGTGCTCCCTAATCTAATACCCGCTGGTTAATCTGGCTTGATGCCGGTTAACGTTGACTTGACGCTGGTTTGCTTACTCTGACTTTGCCTTTGACTCCCAAAAGTCCTTTAAGCCCCCCGAGGTACTCCTTCCTGAGGTAGCTGACTTTCAACATTTACTGCACTGCTGAACATTTCAGGGCTCACTCTGGCGCCCCCTTTTCTTCCCTATCTTCAGGGCTCTATACTTGGCACCCCCTTTACTGCCACAACTGGCTAGCTGGCTCCTGAATCCCCTTAACCTCACTGGAGTGGTCCCCTCTTTTAGGCAGACCCCTAGGCAGATCTTGAGTACTCACGACACTGTTTTTCCTGAATGTCTCTGCCCAGCAGCTCAACTCGGTCAGCACACACTGGATCATTTCTGCAGCCCAGCTCAACCTCCGGTCCCTAGGCCGACTGCCTGGACTGCCTTCACACTTTGACAGGAGAGGAACAGCCGTCACCTCCGCCTGGGACTAATGCTCCCGCCAAAAGACCCTCTGTCACATGCTCCCTCAGGATTTATTCCCAATCCCAGGGTGCACTGCGGCAATCCCCGCCCACTGGGACAGTCATAAACCCTGGTGTGCTGTTGGCTAGGTTTCCTCCACCGTCCAACAAGGTCCCTCATTGGATACATGGGGAGACTCCCCAGACTCAACAGACACACCTGGAAACATGTGACAGATAGTTGACAATTCAGGCCCCCCTGATAAGCAGATAGGGGGGTTTACCTAGCACCTACCTAGGAGGGTGCTACATATAAAAGATGTTTCATGCCAAATAAATAAATACCAGACATTTCACGCTTTAAAATTGCTCACACCTGTGGAATGGAGACAAACTACAGTACAACCAATTATTCATAGGCAGCGCTTTAAAAGCCTTTATGGGTTACCAATTAAGAGTTACACAGCAGGTCTGGCACTAGAATTATTGCTCTCACTAGGACGTTCACGGCAATATCTCACATGGTGTGTGTGGTGCGATCATTGTTTACATACTGTATGTGTGTGAGACCTACATGTGCATTTGCACGTGAGCACATGGGAACAGAGGTGCTTTAAATCTTTCTTTCAATTTTATTTATTTTATATACATTTATTTTTTTAACACTGTGTATTTTTTTTTATTATTTGACTTTAATTACTGGCTGATCAACCCCCTCTCAGAATTATTCACCTCCTCCAACATTATTGGCTGATGTGAACCAGACCTGACCAGACCTAAAGCCTGCATGGGATATTTTATCTCATGGACCCCAACGACGGACCTTATTTTATCTTTCGCTGACATTTACTAAGGGGGGCCTATTTTGCTTCTGATCAACTTCCTGTCTGTAGAGAACCAAAAGCAACATTTCAATGCAGCCCCTCTCCCCCGATATCATGAACTATGCACACTTCTAGTGTGGTGTAAATAGTCCCAAAGCTTAAAAAAAAAGGTGAAAACTAGGTAAAGGTCCAGGAGACCAGAAATTCATCCAAAATTCAAATCCAGGAAATTGGGGTCAAATTTCATTCCAACCCCATTCTCATCCATTTTTACAAGAAGGTGAGAAGGTGACACTTCTCCAAAATGTTTCGGCCCCGTAAGTGGGGAAATATTCTGCCCCATAAGGGGTTAATCTAGGTTTCCACACTATATATGTGTGTATCATCATCTGCTGGAGATAAAAGATGTCACAGTGACTATGGAGGAAGAGGACGGACATGACGGGGGTTATTACTGGGTGTAAATAGAAAATAAGATCTTATTACCTCCTCTGCTGCCTCTTCCAACAACGTCTTCTCTCTACTTCCTCCCCACTCAATTCTCACCCGGAACTTCCTATTTATACATGGCATCACTTCCTGTCTGTACCTGACAGCACTTCCTGTCTGTACCTGACAACACTTCCTGTCTTCTATAGAGCCTTACTGTCTGGGTAGAAGTGAGATCACCACCTTGTGGCGCTCAGAGGATCTGCAGCTCATAGAAACATCTCGTAGTGTGAACACTGAACACAGTCTTGTTCTGTGTATACACTGTATATATTTAAAGAAGCCTACTAGAGATGAGATAAAGGCTCACCGCTACCATGGGTTTGAGCTAATTCCTGCAGGTTTTGAGATTCTTGATCAGGGCAGATTTTTGCAGAGATTGGCTGTGGGCAATTTTTTAAAACCCATAATGCCTTGCAGGCCTTCCACTATGGTCAGCAACCACAGAATGGCCAATAAGAGGTCTTTTTCCATGAGCCAGCACCCTCATTATAAAAGGGGGAGCACAGGTTCAGTGTTATTCATGGTGTGCCCCAAGGTTCAGTGTTGTTAATGGTGTACCCCAAGGTTCATTGTTATTAGTTATATGCTCCAAGGTTCAGTGCTACTAGTGGTGTACCCCAAGGTTTATTATTATTATTAGTGATGCTTCCCAACGTTCATTGTTATTAGTGGTGTACTCCAGGCTTCAGTGTTATTGGTCATGTAACCCAAGGTTCAGTGTTATTAGCAGTGTACCCCAAGGTTCAGTGTTATTAGCGGTGTACCCCAAGGATCAGTTATTAGTGGTGTACCCTTAGGATCAGTGTTATTAGTGGTATACCCCAAGGATCAGTGTTTTTAGTGGTGTACCCCAAGGTTCAGTGTTATTAGTGGTGCGCCCCAAGGTTCAGTGTTATTAGTGATGTACCTCAAGGTTCAGTGTAATTGATCATGTAACCCAAAGATCAGTGTTATTAGTGATGTACCCCAAGATTCAGTGTTATTATTAGTGTAAAGAGTACTCCCCTTTTGTCACCACTCTCTGGATTTGCCCCTGGAGCCAGTTCTCAATCCAGGTACTCACCCTATCGTCCATGCCGACAATAAGCCAGTCCCGGTGAAGTCCAGTCAGTCCCGGTGATTTATTTATGTTAAGTTTTTCAAGTTTAGTTCTAAGTCTATCTTCTGTTAACCATGGGGTGCTTCCTGAGGTGTATTATTTATTTTAACATTACAAGCTGGGTTGTCGTGAAAACTGAAGAGAAGAATTTAATTAGCACTTTCGCCTTTTCTCTGTCCTCTGTGGCCAGATTCCCTTCATCATCTTTTAAGGGGCCGATGTGTTCTGGTCTCGCTTTCTTACTATTTATATACTTAAATAATTTCTTGTTTTTTTTTTTACTCTCTTCCGCTATATGTCTCTCGTGTTCTATTTTAGCCGCCTTGATTTCTCCTTTACATTTCTTATTGCACTCTTTATAATGTTGGAATACTGCCAATGATCTCTCAGCCTTGTATTTTTTAAGGCATTTTCTTTAGTTTTAATATGCACTTTTACGTTGGGGTTTAGCCACCCAGGGTTTATTTTTGCTCTTTTAAACTTATTCTCTTTTGGGATGCACTGGCCAATCCCTTTGTTTAGTATGTTCTTGAAGCACTCCCATTTTTCCTCCGTGTTCTTTGTTCCCAGGGTTCTATCCTATTTTATATTGTCTAGCGAAGAGCACAGTTTAGGGAAGTTAGCTCTTTTGAAATTCAGTGTCCTTGTATTACCCTTGTGTTTCCTTTTACTATGATTAATACTGAAACTAATTGACCTATGGTCACTGTTTCCTAAGTTGCCCTGTATTTTTATATCCTTGATCAGGTCAGTATTGTTGGTAATCAGTAGGTCTAGTACTGCATTGTTTCTTGTTGGTGCGTTCACCATCTGACCCATGAAATTGTCCTGCAAAACACTTAGGAACTGCCGAGCCCTAGACAAATGCGTGATTCCTTCTGCCCAGTCTATATCTGGATAATTAAAGTCCTCCATTATAATGACATTTCCCATCCTTGCTGCCATTCCAACCTGTGATAGGAGGTCTGCCTCCCCCTCCTCCCTCTGGTTTGGGCTCCCTATAGAATACGCCCAAAATTACTTTCCCCATAGTGCCTTCCCTTTGAAGTTCTACCCATAGGGATTCTACCTCCTCCTTAGCTCCATTTGTGATATCGTCCCTCATATTTACCTGCACACTGTTCTAACTATATAGACATACCCCTCCCACTTTTCTACCTTCTCTATCCCTGTGATATAGGGAATACCCCTGAATGGTCGCCAGCTAGTCATGAGAGCTGTCAAACCAAGTCTCTGAAATTCCCTCAAAATCTAAATCCTCCTCATATATTAGCAGCTTTAGCTCTCCCATCTTGTTGGCCAGGCTTCTAGAATTGGCATACAAACCTCGTAATTTTGTCCGGTTGCGTACTGTATCTTCGTTCAATGTTTTAAGGCTGCACTTGCGATTTGTCCCCCTACCCACCATGGGTTTAGGAACTGTGAGTAACAAAAGAGAAAACAGGCGCCTCTGAGTTAAGACTGCGATTTAATATGGCAAACAAGTAATAAAAACTTACATCAAGGTAAGTATAAGCAGACAAGATGGGTCCTTCCGGTGTCCATGTGGAGGCTGGGGCTTGGAGTCATCACTGTGGGTCTGTAATCCTCTCCTCTCTTCCTCTTCCTGTCCAGCAGGAAGTGGAGGGTGTCACAGCAGTGAGATGGAGGCTTGGACAGCAGGGTGAAACCGCAGTGAGATGGAGGCTTGGGTCGCACGGTGGCCGTGATGCTTGTCCACAGGATCTTCCGGCGTAATGACTGACGCGTTTCCAAGCATGCGCACTGTGGGGGGAAAACAGCGCGCGGTCCTTTTTCAAAGTCGGATGTAAAAGGGAAAGAGAAGGACCAATTTATGTGTTCCGGGACAATGCCCTCTGGTGGTAAAGTTATAAAATTACTATCAAAGTAAACATGACTCTACGTTATAGCTGTATGAGGAACAATGCCCTCTGGTGGTGAAGTTATTAAATTACTATCAAAGTAAACATGACTCGACGTTATGGCTGTATGAGGAACAAGGGTCCCTCTTGAGGTCAAACCAGTAAGAAATAAAAATAAACAATAATATACATGTGATACGATGCATGAAGAGAATAATGCCATAGACAATGAGAGGAAAATTAGAGAAAAAAAAAAGGAACTGTGAGTAGCCTACCGCTAATGCCCCCATTTCTGCCCGCTGAACCTTGCTCCCCGCTGGCTAACTCTACATCTGTACCCTCCCCCCCATCACCTAGTTTAAAATCCCCTCTAACTTGTTGGCCATCCTCTCTCCCAGTACGGCTGCACCCTCCCCATTTAGGTGCAAACTGTCCTTATTAAAGAGCCGGTAGCCGACTTAGAAGTCGGCCCAGTTCTCCAGGAACCCGAAACCCTCCTTACTACACCAGTTCCTCAACCACTTTACTTCCCTAATCTCCCGCTGCCTCTCTGGCGTGGCTCGAGGTACATGGAAGTATTTCTGTAAGTACTAGCTTGGAGGTAATACACCTTAATTTAGCTCCTAAGTCCCTGAAATCGTTTTTTAGGACTCTCCATCTCCCTCTGATTTTGTCATTGGTACCCACGTGTACCATGACAGCTGGGTCTTCCCCAGCCCCACCCAATAATCTGTCCACCAGATCCGTGATGTGCCGAACCCGAGCGCCCGGTAAACAACAGACCGTTCGGCACCTACGGTCTTTTTGACAGATTGCCCTCTCTGTCCTTCTAATGATTGAGTCCCCTACCACCAGAACCTGTCTTTCCTGACCCTTAGCCTTGTTCCCACCCTCACTGGAGAAGTTCAACCCCTGGCAGCTAGGGGCGTCGCTCTGCTCCAGCAATGCTGGTCCCTGACTGGTTTCCCCAACATCACGCAACAGGGTATATTTAGTGGGATTCTCCACCCCAGGACCGGCCTCCTTGCCTCGTTCCCTTCTAGCCATCCTGTCACCCAGCTACTCTGCTCTGCTGCCTTGTCTCTCCACCCGCCTCTGTGCTGGCCCCTGCCGGCAGCTGACGGGTACGCTCCCAGCTCTCTTTCAGTATGGAGATTCTTCTTAGCGTTGCCAGTTGCTTCCCTAGATTCAGGACTTGAGCTTTCAGGAAAGCAACAGGCTTACATTTTGTGCAGCTGTATTCGCCCTCGATCGCATGATCGAGGAACGTATACATGCCACAAGATGTACACCGAGTCATATCTCCCCACCCGCCGGGCATTGTACCCACTAATCTAATCTAATGGGGATTAGGAAATTTAACTCTGTCCTGTGTAGCTGTTTTCTAGTTTCCTGACTCTAATTTCTTACACTCAGGTACTTTACAACACTCAGGTATTCACACTCAGGTACTTTACAACACTCAGGTGCTCACACTCGGGTACTCAGGTACTCCCACTCAGGTACACAGGTACTCACACTCGGGTACTCACACACTCACACTCAGGTACTCATACTCAGGCACTCACACTCAGGGTACTCGGGTACTCACACTCGGGTACTCACACTTGGGTAGTCAGTTACTCACACTCAGGCGCTCAGGTACTCACACACAGGCGCTCAGGTACTCCCACTAGGTACGCACACTCTTAGGTATTGGGATGAAATCCTTGGACCCAATGACAGACCTTATGCTGATGCAGTGGGTCCTGGGTTCCTCCTGGTGCACGACAATGCCCCCCCCCCTCAGGTGGCCGAGAGTATGCAGCTAGTTCTTGGAGGATGAAGGAATTGATACCACTGACTGGCCTCCACACTCGCCTGACCTAAATCCAATAAAACACCTCTGCACATTATGTTTTGGTCCATCTGACACGGCCAGGTGGCACCTCAGTCTGTTTGGGAGCTCAGTGATGCCCTGGACCAGATCTGGGAGGAAATACCCCAGGACACCATCCATCGTCTCATTAGGAGCATGCCCTGACATTGTCAGGCATGCATACAAGCACGTGGGGGGCCATACAACTACTGAGGACCATTTTGAGTTTCTGCAATGAAATTTCAGAAAAATGGACTAGCCTTCTGCATCATTTTTTCACTTTGATTTTCGGGGTGTCTTTGAATTCAGCCCTCTGTAGGGTGATAATTTTCATTTCAATCAAACAATGTGGCATCCTTTCCTTCCTAACATATTACCCAGCCCATATCAGTATAGATCCTAACACATTACCCAGTCCATACCAGTATAGACCCTAACACAATACCCAGTCCATATCAGTATAGATCCTAACACATTACCCAGTCCATACCAGTATAGATCCTAACACATTGCCCAGTCCATACCAGTATAGATATCCAGCATATTTTTCCCCATTGAGATATGATGCGGTTTTAAAGTGTTCCTTTCATTTTTTTGAGCAGTGTATATAACATATCCATACATTATAAAAATAACAGGAGCAACAACAACATCATAGGGTTATGACTCACGAATGGGACGACTCAAAACAAACAAGTCTTATTCATAATAGTGTGTTACGTCCCATTCAAAGTTTAACCCATTGGGTATCCTAGTCTGGAGCTTGAAGAGCCAAAAGACCTCTCTTTTACAGAGGAGGCGAAAAACATCCCCTACCATCTGTGGTGTTTTTACTTTTTCTATGACCTGAACCTGAAACAGGGACAGATCTCCATTATGCATAGAATTAAAATGACGAGCAACATTAGTAGATTTATTATTCTTTATATCCCATAAATGTTCCCTGAATCTGTCCCTGAGTCTATGAACAGCCCTTCCCAGTTATTGTTTGGAGCAAGCAACATGCAGGGAGTGGCGTGGCGGTGATCAGGGACATTGAATGGTGACAGCATGTAAAAAAAAATAATAATTTCAGTTTACAATATTTTTTTATTTTTATCACATTTATTTTCTTTTTTTACAATTATTTTTTACAGGTTTTAACTGTGATTAGAGCAATTCAGTGTTACCGTAGTAACACTGTCTTACTCTAGGGAGGTAATCGTGATTGGAGTGATAAGCAACCATTTTTCCTGAATGAAAACTATTTAGTATTTACAAACCCGATTCCAAAAAAGTTGGAACACGTTACTAATTGTGAATAAAAACAGAAAGCAATGATGTGGAAATTTCAAATTTCAATATTTTATTCAGAATACAACATAGATGACATATCAAATGTTTAAACTGAGAAAATGTATCATTTTAAGGGAAAAATAAGTTGATATTAAATTTCATGGCATCAACACATCTCAAAAAAGTTGGGACAAGGCCATGTTTACCACTGTGTGGCCTCCCCTCTTCTTTTTATAACAGTCTGCAAATGTCTGGGGACTGAGGAGACAAGTTGCTCAAGTTTAGGAATAGGAATGTTGTCCCATTCTTGTCTAATACAGGCTTCTAGTTGCTCAACTGTCTTAGGTCCTCTTTGTCGCATCTTCCTCTTTATGATGCGCCAAATGTTTTCTATGGGTGAAAGATCTGGACTGCAGGCTGGCCATTTCAGCACCCGGATCCTTCTTCTACGCAGTCATGATGTTCTAAATGATGCAGTATGTGGTCTGGCATTGTCATGTTGGAAAACGCAAGGTCTTCCCTGAAAGAGACGACGTCTGGATAGGAGCATATGTTGTTCTAGAACTTGGATATACCTTTCAGCATTGATGGTGCCTTTCCAGATGTGTAAGCTGCCCATGCCACACGCACTCATGCAACCCCATACCATCAGAGATGCAGGCTTCTGAACTGAGCGCTGATAACAACTTGGGTTGTCCTTGTCCTCTTTAGTCCGGATGACATGGCGTCCCAGTTTTCCAAAAAGAACTTCAAATTTTGATTCGTCTGACCACAGAACAGTTTTCCACTTTGCCACAGTCCATTTTAAATGAGCCTTGGCCCAGAGAAAACGCCTGCGCTTCTGGATCATGTTTAGATATGGCTTCTTTTTTGGTCTATAGAGTTTTAGATGGCAACGGCGAATGGCACGGTGGATTGTGTTCACCGACAATGTTTTCTGGAAGAATTTGTGAGCCCATGTTGTGATTTCCATTACAGTAGCATTCCTGTATGTGATGCAGTGCCGTCTAAGGGCCTGAAGATCACCGCCATCCAGTATGGTTTTCCAACCTTGACCCTTACGCACAGAGATTGTTCCAGATTCTCTGAATCTTTGGATGATATTATGTACTGTAGATGATGATAACTCCAAACTCTTTCAAATTTTTCTCTGAGAAACTCCTTTCTGATATTGCTCCACTATTTTTCGCCGCAGCATTGGGGGAATTGGTGATCCTCTGCACATCTTGACTTCTGAGAGACACTGCCACTCTGAGAGGCTCTTTTATACCCAATCATGTTGGCAATTGACCTAATAAGTTGCAAATTTGTCCTCCAGCTGTTCCTTATATGTACATTTAACTTTTCCGGCCTCTTATTGCTACCTGTCCCAACTTTTTTGGAATGTGTAGCTCTCATGAAATCCAAAATGAGCCAATATTTGGCATGACATTTCAAAATGTCTCACTTTCAACATTTGATATGTTATCTATATTATATTGTGAATATAATATAAGTTTATGAGATTTGTAAAATTAGTTCATTCCTTTTTTACTCACAATTTGTACAGTGTCCCAACTTTTTTGGATTTGGGTTTGTACTATTGTGATTAGCTTTGATTGGCCACAGCTAATTACATGGTACAGATGGGCTGTGATTAGTCATGTCTGTACCATGTAATCACTGTGACCAATCACAGCAAGCAACACAATTGTACACAATGAATGGCAGTGATAGAAGCCATCTATTGTGTACAATTGTCGTGATCTGCTGTGATTAGTCACAGCAATCACATAGTACCTGGCAGTGTCATGGTATGGGCTTCTTCCTCAATATACATACTGGACCAATATTTTTGATATCAAGAGTGGCCCTACACACACAAAAAAAGCATTGGGTGCTTCTCAAATTCCATACCTTACCTTTATCACAGCATGCAACCTGGTTGGCCAGGTAAGGGTGACAAGGGTACAATCTCAGTCCAAACCATACCAGTTCACATGTCCCTCAATTTGGTGAATATACTTTGGAGACCCCCACTACAAAGTACATTGTTCCCATGTTGATGAACACAAGGGCCTCTGTGGCAAGCATCGCCACTTACAGAGTATTCTGTCAGGAATGATTGTCCAACTGTATTATGTGTGTATTTTATGTGGAAACGTAACCCGTGCAGTACCTGTAGGATTTTGTATTGTGTTAGCTGCTGGCTCAGGAATGTGTATTGGAAAGCCCTGCTGTCCCTCTGTGGAGACCCCGTATAAGAATCTTTCTTTTGTTAGCTGCTGGATCCTGAATGTGCATTGGAAACCCCTGCTGTCCCTCTGTGGAGACCCCGTATAAGTATCATGTTTAAAATGAAAGTCCTGTGAAGAAAAGAGTTAGTTGACCTTCAAGCCATGTGCCGTCTGGTTCTTGGAGGTTTGGGGATATTATATGCTACCAGGATTATTGTATGCTCTGCATGACTACCAGTGGAGATATCGTGGATCATACTGCTACTCCGCTACAGCCTCTACCCCACAATCCTGGCCCGGTGGTTGTTGGGGGCTGCGGGTGCAGGACCTACTGGTATCTGGGGGCCTTGTAGATTCCAGCCCACTATGTAAATGTGTAAGGGGTGCATAGTACCCTAATCTTTTTTAAACAAAAGCAAATGTTAGACACATGATGTGTTTTGACAAAACCCAAACAAGAGTCCCACAACATTAATGCATCACCAATCAGGTTGTCCAGCAAAGTAGATCCACATCAATCCAGATGCTCTCTACACGCTGAAGAGATGATTTTCTTCCATCTTCCATCCAGCAGCGGTAGTGTTTCTAGAGGTTCTACTCCACTAAACCGCAATTTAGTTTGACCATTTTTTGGACCTCCAAAACAATCAAAATTCAGACTGAAAGCTAATCCCTACACATGGCATATCACCTTCTCCTAGAAACATAATACAAAAAGGAACACTCTTGGTAGGGTGGGATTCCATTTTCTTTATTCTGTTCTGGAGGGATTGATCAGAGATAGAGATGGGCTCCAGCGTGTTCGAGTCCCACGTACCCGATCCCGCCAGGAAGCCGACACTGCACTCCGCTATCACAGGCAGTGACTATGAGGGAATTCCTGTGAGACGTGTGGCGCATAGATATGCGTATGCGCATGGTATTTCCCAAAGAACGGCTAACAGACGCGCGCATGAATTAGCGATCGCGAATGCGCACAATCCCTGTTGGCGCCAGAGGGGCTATTTAATGGGAGCTCATTCCCATATCCTTTGCTCACTGATCTTCAGCTGTGCCCTGATTGATCCTGCATGTTCTCCCTGTTACTGACTTGATCCTGGATTCTGCTTCTATCCTGTCATTTACCCTTGACCCGTCTTTGTTCCCGACTCTGGCTCTGCTCATGACTTGGTACATTGCTGCCCGCCTGTTGATGACCCTGGCTATTCCAGAGACCCTGCTTCTGCCTTTGATCCTGGCTTCCGGTACTACTTGATTGCTTGCCTGCCTGTCTGCTGCACCAGCTCTGTACAGCACTGTAAGTTCCAGCCTCCAGAGTCCTGACAAGCTGCCTATCCTGAACCATCAGTGTAAGCAGAGTACCCCTTTAGTCTGGACCAGTCCTCTGCACACTACTGCTGTTCATGCTCCTCTGGTTCCACAGCCTCCTTGGAGTCGCATTCCCTGCTGCAGGTTCTGCAATCAACACCCATAGGCACTCATGTCCCTCGGCACCCTCTGTCTCATGTTCAGTGGGAGATATGAGAGGCTGACCTCATCAATTTAGTCTCCTATCAGGTACGTAACAGTGAGACATTTTCCAATCAGCAGCTGCACAGATCGGGAAATGTCTTGGTGCATGGGATTAGCGGAGTGCAGTGTCGGCTTCCTGGTGGTGACTCATACAAGCCCAAGCCCATCTCTAATCAGAGAGCAGAGTCAACCCATGTGTATACCATGGAGTTATCAAGAAAAATATTTTCTACACTCAGGACAGAAATATGGCCTTGATGTATAACAAAGTTTGATTTCCATGTATAATGTTTTCCACACTTAGGACAGGAATATGGCTTCTCCCCTGTATGAGATCTCTGACGTGTGACAAGTTCTTATTTCAGTTGATAATATTTCCACACTAAAGACAGGATTGCAGCTTCTTCACTCAGCAAGATCTCTGATGTGTGACAAGTCCTGATTTTAGTAGATTACATTAATCACACTAAGGGCAGGAAAACAGCTTTTCTTTTGTGTGGCACACCGGATGTACAGTAACGCTGGACATTTGTCAGGGCTGGTATACGGCTTCTACAGTGTGAGATCTGTGATGTCTAACAAGGTCTGAGTTCTGTGAAAAACATTTCACGCACTCAGGACAGGAATACGGCTTCTCCCCTGTGTGAATTCTCTGATGTCTGCAAAGACTGGACTTCTCTGAAAAAAATTTCCCGCACTCAGGGCAGGAATAAGGCTTCTCACCTGTGTGAGATCTTTGATGTCTAAAAAGGTCTGCTTTCTGTTGAAAACATTTCCCGCACTCACAACAGGGATACAGCTTCTTCTCCCTGTGAGACTTCTGATGATTGTTAAGACTAGACAACTGTGAAAAACATTTCCCACACTCAGAGCAGGAATACAGCTCCTTCGGTTTGTGAGATCTTCGATGTACAACAAGGTTTGAGTTCTGTGAAAAACATTTCCCGCACTCAGGGCAGGAATGCGGTTTCTCCCCAGTATGAATCTTCTGATGTCTGTAAAGATTTGATTTCTCTGAAAAACATTTCCCGCACTCAGGGCAGGAATATGGCTTCTCGCCTGTGTGAGATCTTTGATGTGTTAGAAGGTCTGCTTTTTGAGAAAAACACTTCCCACATAATGTACAGGAGAACGGCTTCTCCCCTGTGTGAATCATCTGATGTTTGTGAAGAGCAGAAATCTCTGAAAAATATTTCCTGCACTCAGAGCAGGAATAAGGCTTCTCGCCTGTGTGGTATCTCTGATGTTTAACAAGGTCTGATTTCCGTGAAAAACATTTCCCACACTCAGGACAGGAATACGGCTTCTCCCCCGTGTGAATCCTCAGGTGTCTGCAAAGACCGGATGTGTCTGCAAAACATTTCCCGCACTCTAGGCAGGAATAAGGCTTTTCACCTGTGTGATATCTTTGATGTTTAACCAATTCTGAATTCTTTGAAAAACATTTTCCACACTCAGAACAGGAATGAACCTTCTCCCCCATGTGAGATCTCTGATGTACAGTAAGACTTAATTCAGAGCTAAAACTTTCCCCAAATTCAGGACAGGAAAATGTCTCCTCCCCCTGAATTCCGGTACGATCCCCCACAGTACGAGGTTGCTCAGAGTCAGATGCATTCAATGGTCTATCCACACTGTGAAGTCCACCATCCATAGGTGAGCTCATTGTCTTTTCTCCTGCACAATCTCTTGTGATGTCCTCATCTTCCATTTTACAACCTGGAGATAAAGTGAGACGATCCTTTGAGGGTTTCTCGATGGCGTGTCCTGGAAAATATAAAAACATAATCGTTATATACAGTATCAAAATAAAGATTCTATCTGGTAAAGGCAGATATGAGTAAGCAGATGTCATCTGTGGATGTCCAAATAAGCTGGGACCCTCCCCTCCTTCAGTTAAAGGGTCTTTGGTCCTCCTATCTGATCTCTCCTAAATGTAAGTAGCCTTGAGAGCAGGAACCCATGGGGACTGAGTGGTGTATGCTCTTCACACGACCAGGCACTGCGTTATGTGATCTCTGATAAACAAGCTCAAACTTCAGCCTTGTAGAACCTTTACCATAGAAAAAGTTACCATAGGCCTAAGCTTCGGGTAAAATGCAGCACTGGAGGGTGTTTGGAAGAGTAGTTTCTTCTGAAGAGAGGTTTCATTTTCTATATTCCATCTTCATTTTCATCCCAACAAAATTGTAAATAGAGTTTTATGGTAACCTTTAGCTATAAGTCTGCTTAAAGAAGAGGGACCAAGGCACATTCTATGTTAATATATCTGTGCTTCTGTAACTAGGAGAACAACACAATTTAATACTGCCAGATGAACCCCAGAACCTACATAAATTATACATTGTGTCTGCAGCACAGAGAAGGGGGTTTATCTGAGAGAGAAGAGGATTTAATGTGCAAGATGGGTATCAGTGACTATTATCAACCTATTATTGGCTAATATCCCACATCTCCCGCCCTACTCTGGGCCAATCAGTGTGGAGTAACAGAGCAGAGATGACAGAAGAATATATTATGATTCACCTGTGCTGATCTCTGTAGGAGTGTCCTCCCCCTTGAATGTCCCCGTTATTCCATCCTTTTCCAAAGACTGCTGATCATCCCTCACATACTTCTCTTTTACTTCCCCCTCCACTTTCATGTCCATCAGATCTTCACCCTAAACCAACAGAATGGCAGAAAACAACATCTGTAATATAGAAGTATTTATGATGTGAGATCACATAGAAAATATCATCTTGTAGAGTCCACACAACGTCTCCACATGTCAGAGTGTTCAATCCCTTTATGTTCCAGACCCTCAACTCCACCCACCTGATGATGGTGAGGGATGTTGTGACCTTCCTGTGTGGAATCCTGGGAATACAGAGGACGGGGACATCTCTCTGGTGGGTTCCCATTACTGGATCCATCTGTAGGAAACACACACACACACACACACTGAATACATTGTTTCTATGTGTTTATCAGATGATGGGGGATCTAGGTGGACCCTCCGTACTGCGCTCTCCTTTACAATAAAGTCTCCTCTTACCCGGTGATGTGAGGGGCGGCTGATTCTCCATCATGACGTCCTTGTAGAGATCCTTGTGTCCTTCTAAATACTCCCACTCCTCCATGGAGAAATAGACAGTGACATCCTGACACCTTATAGGAACCTGACACACACAATGATACAGTCACCATCCAGACACATCCCTTGTCTGTTACTGGATAATGTCCCAGAATTCCCAGCACCGCTCACCTCTCCTGTCAGCAGCTCCATCATCTTCTTGGTGACTTCTAGAATCTTCTGCATGTTGTGTCCCTCAGGTTTTAGGGAGTCACATGGAGGCACTGTGATGGTCGTATGATCTCCAGACTTTACAAGAGGGAAACTCTATATTCAAGCAAAAATAGTAATATTATGTCACATTCCTGGAATCCTCCTCACCTCTCCGGTCAGGTCTGTGTTTTATTAATAGCGATAAGAGTGATGTCATGTGACCTCCCAGAATCCTCCTCACCTCTCCGGTCAGGTCTGTGTTTTATTAATAGAGATAAAAGTGATGTCATGTGACCTCCCAGAATCCTCCTCACCTCTCCGGTCAGGTCGGTGTTTTATTAATAGAGATAAGAGTGATATCATGTGACCTCCCAGAATCCTCCTCACCTCTCCAATTAGCAGGTAGATGATCTCCACGGTGAGGTTTAGTATCCTCTCAGTCATGTGACTCCGATCCTCCTCCATCCTCATTGATTTGGTCATGGGATCTATTCAGGTTTTCTGTAGACAGAGAATTATCTGGACTGTATTGGTTGTACAATATTAGGATGAGATGTAATGGGTTAATAGATGAGCTGCCCTCCGTGGGAATTGGAACAGGTATGAGAAGCTGTTACCCTCTAGTGTCTGTATTTGTAAATACTGTAGCTGTTGCTTGGTAAATATTACAGAGATCATTTGTTATTAGTTGGTTCGTTCTGTCCCTTCTAGTGGAATCAGAAACCCCAAATTAGAGGACTATGATATTTTTTAAAAAGAGATTTCCAAAAAGAAGAAACTGAATTCTGAATTTGACCGCATTGCCTTCCTTACAGGAGCTGCTGCTGCTGTATTTCATCCAGAGGAGAGTAAGAGACTATTAGGCAAGTGTCCTTGTGTTTTAACAGTTTAACTGTAGCAGCTTCTGTATGCATCTAAACTCTGGTGACCAAAGTGTTTGTGTCCTATTGTTATTATCTCACATGCACAATACCAGATAGCGTAGTGGTCACCTTGCAGTATATTATTAAGTGAATTTAATTTATTTAAAATAGAGTTTATTTGGAGCTCCTGTTACTTTAGTTAACTGCTGTTCCTTCTGGTCTGAGATTCCCTAGCTAGCCTTAGCTCAGGGCTCAGTAAACAGCTTAGGGTAGAGCCAGATTAGGCATCTGATGGCCCATGGGCAGCTAGAGGTCCCAATGTATGGCAGATTAGAAACTGTTAGGGGTTGAGAAGCAGAGGAAATGGGCAGACACTGAGGTCCGGCATCACACCACAAACCTTTCAGTTAGTAGATGCGTCCCAAGCTGGTTGAGTGCAGTTCAGAGGATCGTTGACTCACCACTAGCCCAGTTTTTAGATTTTCAAAGCCAGAATGTAGATTGCATCTGCGATCATCTCCCAGGGGCTCTTGCAACTGGACTTTGCTGATACTTCTCTTTGCTTAATATTTATATATCCGGGTATAGCATATGTGCACTGTTCACAAGGCCTCCCATTGGGCTTGTTTTACTAATGTTACATGTGCATAGATTGGGTGACTGTGCTATTACTAACACTTATTATATACTGTAAAGTTTGCATTATTTTTATACTGGTTTGTATCTATAGACTTATCGTTATTGTTATATACTGGGTGCAGTAGATCCTCTGCTCCTTAATTTCTCAAAAAGAGAACCCCCTCTGCTCACAAATACCCTGTCCTGGGTGGAGACGCTGTCAAATTATTTATCAATTCCACTCTTCCACTTGACAAAGACTCTGGTCTGGTCCTTGATTTGCTGAGACAGTCCTAGTTTCAGACAGGTGTCCCGCAATATCTGTTTCCCGTAATGTGTCCCTGGATCAGGGCCCTGACAGTATTGCATTCAGTCTCCTTCGCTCTGCAACAAGGCTCTTCCCATCTTCCCACTCAGTGTCTCTGCAGCGAACACACTCCCTTTTTGCCCTATTGACCCACATTAGGGCAGCATACCAGCCAGCACAGACACCACCCTTGCCCCACTCACGTTGTTCCCACAGCAGGGCGCACACTGTGTGTGGGCTGTGGAAGCTGCTGGGCTTGAGATACCCCTGAATGAGAGTCCAGAGGAGCTCTACTTCTGCTGATAGGTGTTGGCTATCCCCCCGCTTCTTTTCCACACTGCCTTCTGCCTGCATGACATTGCTACCTAGGCAGGTCCAGGGAAGAGTCCTTATTACAGTACTGGAGGGGGGCACATACTGTAGTCAAAAGTTCAATTGCACTGTATCTACATTAAAATTTGGGGTTTTGTATTCATGGGATAACAGTGCGGGGGGGGGGGGGGGAGTATCAAGGGTGTTTGGGGGAAACAGTGCTGAGGGGGAATCTGGGGTAAATAGGGGCTAGCAATGCTGAGTGTGTAGGTGGTCACAGTGATTGGGGGTATCTTGGGTGGTCATAGTATTAGAGGTATCAGAGGCATAGGGAGGTCACAGTGCAGGGGGTATTAACGGAGAATGGGTAGAGGGGTCTCAGTGCAAGGGGAATTGGGGGGGGGAAGGGTAGAGGTGTTTCACTGCAGAGGGTTTTGGGGGGGAGGGGGGATGATAGAGGAGTCACATTACGGGTGGTTTTGGGAGGGAATGGGTAGAGGGATCTCAGTGCAGGGTTTATTCAGGGAATGGGTAGAGGTGTCACTGTGCAGGGGGTATCTGTGTGGGGAATGGGTAGAGGAGTCACAGTAGAAGGGAGTTTTGGTGTGGGGAATGGGTAGAGGGGTCGCAGTAGAGGGGGATATCGGTACGAGGAATGGGTAGAGGGGAGTATTGGTGTGGGGAATGGGTAGAAGGGTCGCAGTAAGGGGAGTATTGGTATGGGGAATGGGTAGAGGGGTCACAGTAGAGGGGGGTATTGGTGGGGGAATGGGTAGTAGAGGGGTCACAGTAGAGGGGGGTATTGTGGGGGGAATGGGTAGAAGGGTCACAAGAAGTATTGGTGTGGGGAATGGGTAGAGGGGTCACAGTAGAGGGAAGTATTGGTGTGGGGAATGGGTAGAGGGATCACAGTAGAGGGGAGTATCAGTGTGGGAAATGGGTAGAGGGGAGTATCGGAGTGGGGAATTGGTAAAGGGGTCACAGTAGAGGGGAGTATCGGTATGGGGAATGGGTAGTGGGGTCACAGTAGAGGGGAGTATCGGTGTGGGGAATGGGTAGAGGGGTCACAGTAGAGGGGAGTATCGGTATGTGGAATGGGTAGAGAGGTCACAGTAGAGGGGAGTATCGGTATGGGAAATAGGTAGAGGGGTCACAGTAGATGGGAGTATTGGTGTGGGGGATGGGTAGAGGGGGTCACAGTAGAGGGGAGTATTGGTGTGGGGGATGGGTAGAGGGGTCACAGTAGAGGGGAGTATCAGTATGGGGAATGGGTAGAGGGGTCACAGTAGAGGGGAGTATCGGTATGTGGAATGGGTAGAGAGGTCACAGTAGAGGGGAGTATCGGTATGGGGAATGGGTAGAGGGGTCACAGTAGAGGGGAGTATCTGTATGTGGAATGGGTAGAGAGGTCACAGTAGAGGGGAGTATCGGTATGGGGAATGGGTAGAGGGGTCACAGTAGTGGGGAGTATTGGTGTGGGGAATGGGTAAAGGGGTCACAGTGTGAGGGGTATTGAGGGAAATAAGTAGAGGGGCTGCAGTGCAGGGGATATCCAGGAGGTAGATAGGTGACAGTTGAGTCACCAATCAGAATTGATCTGATCTGTACCAAAAGTGCTGCATGGAAAAAAGCAGGGATTTCAAATCCCCATGTAGGTGGAGTGCAGCGTGCTGTGGCTGCAATAATTCACACAGTCAGGTGCAATGGAAAACTTTTGTTGAAGCAATACAGCAACAGTTTACAACAAACCTGGTGGGACAGCTACCCAACCGGGGACACTTACAGTTCCGATAACATGAAGAAGTAGATTCAAGGCAAACCAACAGCATCTATTGATAGGGGACAGAATGTGGCCTGGCCATCTCATGCCTAATCAGGAAGGTATCCAGGGAGATGCAACCCTACACTTTCCCTTCTCATCAGGCACCTTTCCCTATCGCTAGTACTGTCCCTTAAAGATGGGATACCTTTCTCTACTCTACCCACTTGCATAAATGTGCCAAGCCGAGGGGCCAGGGTCTTAAATAGACTCTGTCACACCCAAAATGACTGCCTGAGTCACATGGGCGGCCAGCATCCAATTAGATGGCTGCTGACTCAGGAAACCATAGAGGAACCCTGTCCCTGCTGCATTGCCGTTGTAGGTTGGTTGAGTGACACCTGCAGTTTAGACAGCAGACTGCACCTGTCTATACCCAGACTTCTGGACTGCCTGCAGAATACCTCAACCAGGGTTTCATGGAATCTGAAAGTTCCTCCAGAGACTGGTCTAAGATAAGTTCCCACCGACAGCATTGTTTTTTTTAGCTATCTGTAAGGGGGGTAATTCTTCTCAATGCCCTTCAAGTGTAAGGAGCATTCCTCCACGGACCGTAAGTAGCATTCCTCCACGGACCATCTAACTAACGTATCATGAGTTGTAGATCTAGTAATCTTTAGCAGGAGTTCCCTGAGACCGGAAAGTTTTACAAGGGTTCCTCTGTGTTGAAAAGGTTGAAAGGCTGGGTTAATGATATAACCACACCCATTTAAAATGAATGACCTGCCCCTAATTACAGTACATTTTTCACCTTTAATAGCTTGTTGGATGCATTCATGTCTAAAATGATCCCCGATGTCTCACCTGTCTCGATGAACCTAATAAAGTGCAGATCATTTTACATGTCGCTTCTTGGTCATTAACAGGAAGGGGAGATCAACGAACTGACATTTACTAATCTCCCTTCCCTCTACCCAGTGGCCCCGCCATACCAGTCCTGATGGGTTAGGACCAACAGTAAGGTGGGTGGATGCAAGCGATTTGGTAGCTGTAGAGTCACTGGATCACTTCCATCTGACAGCTGGTTTGTCAGATAAACACACACTTCTGGAGGGGGGGGGGCTGCAGCCACCGGGAGTGCATGTAATACCCCTTGAAGCCACTGCCAAAAATCCAGAAAAAGGGTTGAAGGTCATATAACAAAAGGTGGGACCACATCTTATAGTGCCTTCACGAGATGACAGCGTGGATTGAAGTGGAATTATTGATTCGTATTTATGCTCAAAAGGACTTACTGTGAACACTTTTTTTCTGGGAGACAGTATTAGAACATTTTACAGGGATTGAATTTGTGGCACATTTTAACCACTTCAGACCTGCACTATACCCGAAAGACTGCTACAGTGTGGCTCTGTTTGTTCAGGGAGGGCTTTGGGGCATGCCTTCAGCGTGCACTGTGATCGCTGTGTCCTTTGCACACAGCTGATCACAGATTGTGGTTAAGGGCCAATCACAGCAGCCCTTTACCATGTGATCAGCTGTGCCCAATCACAGCTGATCACATGTAAACACATTTGCTGGTTGTCAGCATTCCTTTCCTCACGCGCTGTCACAGCATGAGAGGAGATCCGGTAACCGGCAAGTATGACGGGGGACATGTACAAAGATAATCAGGGCACTGATCATTAGTGCCATGGTTATCAGTGCCAAGCCCCCCGCGGCACACTCTGTGGTAGCTGTGTCCTTCGGATGTGGCTGATCACAGATCGTGGTAAAGGGCCAGTCATAGTGGCCCTTTACCATGTGATCAGCTGTGCCCAATCACACCTGATCACATGTAAAACACATTTGCTGGTTATCAGTATTCCTTTCCTCACACGCTGTCACAGCATGAAAAGAGAGCCGGTAACCGGCAAGTAGGACAGGGACATGTACACCGGCAAGTAGGACAGGGACATGTACAAAGATAATCAGAGGCACTGATCATTAGTGCCATGGTTATCAGTGCTGCCAAATCAGTGCCACGCTCCCCACGGCACACTCTGTGGTCGCTGTGTCCTTCGGACGTGGCTGATCTCAGATGGTGTTAAAGAGCAGGTCATAGCGGCCCTTTACCATGTGATCAGCTGTGCCCAATCACACCTGATCACATGTACACACGTTTGCTGGTTATCAGCATTCCTTTCCTCACGCGCTGTCACAGCATAAAGGAAGAGCCGGTAACCGGCAAGTATGACGGGGACATGTTCAAAGATAATTAGGGCACTGATCATTTGTGCCATGGTTATCAGTGCCACGCTCCCTGCGGCACACTCTGTGGTCGCTGTGTCCTTTCGGACGTGGCTGATCACAGATCGTGATAAAGGGCCAGTCATAGTGGTCCTTTACCACGTGATCAGCTGTGCCCAATCAAAGCTGATCACATGTAAACACACTTGCCGGTAATAAGCATTCTTTTTAGAGGAGAACCGGTAACCAGCAAGTATGACGAAGACATGTACACAGATAATCAGTGCCCGGATTATCAGTGCAGCCTCATCAGTGCAGCCTATCGGTGCCCATCAGTGCCGCCTCATCAGTGCGGCTTCATCAGCGCACATCAGTGAAGGAGAAAAATTACTTATTTGCTAAATTTTATTCAAAAACTGAAAAAAGTGTTGGTTTTTCTTCAAAATTTTTGGTCTTTTTTTCGTTTTTTCACCCCCAAATACCCCCAAAAGAAAGCTCTATTACATAGCTCCCAACTCTCCCTGATTTCGAGGGACTGTCCCTGATTTGGAACAATGTCCCTCTTCATTCCTCCCTCATTTTGGTCTGATCTATATAGTTGTATATAAAATGCAGTATTTATCTTTCAAAAAGTGTTTCCCAGTTTCCCCAGACCTTTCATCCCATTTCTAAATTGCTGCATTTGTTTATTTCAAAAGCCAATATAAAAGAATAGTAGTGGTAAAAAAAGCACTTGTGGGCTTAACTAATACATTTTTTTGCATAATTCTCCTTTAAGAGGGCGTAGCAGTGGGTGTGTCCTATGCCTACATACTTTTACTAATAGGTGTCCCTCATTCCCATCTCAAAAAGTTGGGAGGTATGCTATTAGTGTAAAAAAAATGATAAAAAATGTATTTGGGTACAGTGTTGCATGACTGCGCAATTGTCATTCAAAGTGTAATAGCGCTGAAAGCTGGCCTGGGCAGGAAGGGGGTGAAAGTGCCGGTATTGAAGTGGTTAAGATCCTCCTTTATGGGACCTAATTGTGAGAACAGTGTAATTAAATATTAAATTATTGTTTACTTTATTAACACTATGAGGCCCCTTTTACACACTCTGTCCATCGGACGGAGTCCGTTTTTCTCAGCGGGGGATGGATCCACCGCTGAGCAGGAGGATGACAGCTGTGTCTCTGCGCTGTGTGCGGGGACACAGCTGTCCGGTCCCCATGCATCTCTATGGGGGAAATCGGATGGGAACGGACTGTCTGTCCGTTCTCATACAATCCCATCCGATCCACTGGACGGATGGAAAATAAGGTTTCCATCCGTCCAGATTTGACGGATCGGATGTCAGCGGACATGTCTCCGCTGACATTCGATACCCCATAGGGATGCATGGCGGGACCGTTCTGATCCGCCAAAAAAACGGACAGGCAGATCTAAACGGTCCGCCTGTGGGAAAGAGCCCTTAGAGTGCGGATGTGTGACACTAATGAAGGTTTATTTAAATATAAAAAGATCTTATTACCTCCTCTGCTGCCACTTCCAGCAATGTCCCCTCTCTACTTCGGCCAACATGGAACTTTATACCTGACATCACTTCCTGTCTGTGTTTGACATCACTTCCTGTCTTCCATAGAGACTTCTTGTCACGGTATAGGTGAGATCACCACCTTGTGGAGCCCAAAGGAACTGCAGTCCTGAGAAAGTTTTGATAGTGTGAATACAGCCTTGTCGTTGTGTCCCAGATCCTCAGAACAGTCCCAGAATATGGGCTACTGTCCTATCGTGTCCTCATCCTGCCGGTTCCCAGATGCTGTGCAGAGTGGCTATGAGATGATGACTGCTGAAATACTCTCTGGGTTCCATCACCAGATACCGCAATTATACCAGAGCAGTAATCTCATTTCTGGCAGTGAAAGTATAACTCCGACATCAGCAGAGAGGCTGACCACAAAAGCTGGGCTACGGTTAGGCTTTGTTCTCACTGACGCCAATAATAGGGCTTATTTTATCCCACTGATACTTACAACCATACTTTTTTACCCCACTGACACCAATGCAATGCTGGGGCTTATTTTATCCCAATAACACTAACAAGAGGACTTATTTTATCTCACTGGTAATTGTTGATGTCCCCATGACACACATTCCTGGAATAGGCCTTAAAGTAATAGGTGCTGCAGCAAAAACCAGCTGGAAACTGGACCATGCACAGAACTAGCAGCTGTCCTGATGAACTGGCTGCAGGATCCAAGCATTTGTAAAAAAAATGTAACAAAATCTGGTAAAAGTAGAACAATCAAGATCCAACTGTACAGGGTTGGATAGACATGCCCTCAAAGACTCTGCATTGAAGTCTTACATTGGGCAAGGATGATGTGATGAATGTCACAATCTTCTGAATTTTCTCCCTGGTCTTTAGTATTTTGCCTCCCTTGGGCATTCTAAAAGCACCTGGGGTGGTTGAAATCTTCTGTTTGAGAAGAACTGTAGTCTATCTTGTATGTGCCCCAACTTCCCACTGACTGGCCTTCATATGGTTTTCTGCACCTTGCTTGGACAGAGTCTATCATCCATGGGCAAAGCCCACAGTGCACTCTTTGCTGTAACCAGATGGATTTGGCAGTGGTCCTGATTACATCTATTGCTGCTTTCCCAATGTAGCCTGAGGAGAGATTTTATTCCTCTCGTGGTGAGATAATGCCCTCTTTATCTTGGTCAGCCCCTACTGTGGCTTGCATGCTCTCAATTCAAACATTAAGGGTCTTCACCACAGCTGTCAATGCTATTACCAGACAATAGGCTGAAATTAGGTGGATCTGGCATGTCTGACAAGTTGTATAAATCAAACACCAACCAGCAGAGCAGAGTTAAGGTGTTGGACCTCAGATTATTTTAGTGGGGAGAATTTGTGTAGACCATTATGTAGTATACTTCTAATCAACTGTTCTTCAATCCTCCCACACCAGATCTTTAATCTTGTCTAAAAAATGTAATGTGTTAGCCTTTTCGGCCCCTTGAGTGGTGGCCACGAGTCTGTTACCTTGTTACTAAGCACGCCATATCTATTGGTAATGTTTTCATACTAGTTCTTTTGGTGGGTGGGGTGGGTGGGGTGTGTGGGGTGGTCGGTGCTGGGGGGGGGGGGGCTGTGCCCTGCCGCAGACACAGTTTGAACCCTGTTGGGATGTCTGTGGTGGGGGGCGGTGCCTCTGCTCGCCTGTCCGCTAAATGGTATAGTTGGTCTTCTAGACTCAGAGAATGCCTCCTTTGAAGCAGTAAAGTTATACGACCTTCTGTATTACACTGTTGCACTGTTTGATATCAATGAGCCAATGTTTGTAGGCTTGCACACACTGCTGTGTGGTGCTTTTCTGTATGTTACCCCTTTCTTCTATTTCCCTGTTTTGTTAAACTTAATAAAAACCTATTGAATACTAAAAAATGTAATGTGATTGCCTTCTTCTTAAGATGCTTGTAAAACCTCTTTTTAGCTGGAGCATCTACTTTTTCTTCCCATGGAAAGGCCTGTCTTTACAGTCTTAACACATGCCTGTATGAGGTTGAAGTCAAAGCCTACCATGACTACATCCTCAGAATCCTCTCTAGAGGCACTGTCCAATGAAACCCCTACTTATCTCAATGGTTGAGCTGGTGCAATAGATGCCTGTGAGGGTCTTGCTCTGCTGCTGGCTCCATTTCATGAGATTTTTCTGAGGGTACTGGTATGGATAACTGAACTTCTTTAGAGTCTCTCGCATACTTTTTCTGATAATAGAGACTAATTTTATGGTACAGTTTATCAAGGCCCCAACTAGAAATGATGCTCTGTTGGACCTGGTCATCTAAAACCATGCAGAGCTTATTAATAATGTTCATATAAAAGAACATCTGGGTAGCAGTGACCATAACATGATTTCATTTAATGTTAAGCCTCGTACACACGCGTCGAAAATCGGCAGGGAATTTTCGTCCGACGACCGATCTGCCGATTTTCTGCTTCTTAGTATGATGCTTCTGATAACTGACTCTGACTTTTCGGCCGAAAAAAATCTGGTGTGCAGGCTCTAAAATTTTTGTCCACCGTCAAAACACGGCCAATTTTCATGCAGTCAGTACAGATTTAGACAGGGAAAAATCTAATGAGCAAGACGGCATGCTCAGAGAAGAAAGAACACAAAGAAAGCAAACCAACACATGACATATCTTCTGAAGTAGAATTTTGTCGGGCGAGAAAATTTGTGTGCAGTCTAGGCACATTCCAACCAACAACAAAACACCACTCTGGACAAAAGAGGGACGATTGGTCGACCGATAATCGTTGCGTGTGTACTAGGCTTTAGCTGTAAACAACAAACGCATACAGGAAATATAAAAACACTTAACTTTAAGAGAGCAAACTTTCCAAGGATGAGGGCTGCTCTCCAGGACTTAGACTGGGAGGAAATATGGGCATCGATGAGCACAGAACAGAAATGGGAATTCTTCTAAACAAACTGTATGTGACCTCAATGCAAACTATGTTCCCATGGGCAATAAGTTTAAAAGGCTAAAACTAAAACCTATGTGGCTCACGCTCAAAGTAAAAAAAAAAACTATAAATAAGAAAAGAGATTTTAAAAAAATATAAAAATGAAGGAACACTATCATTGTTTAATTGTTACAAAGAATATAACAGAACATGTAAAAAGAAAATCAAGGACACAAAAATTCAAAATGAACGACAGATTGCAAAAGATAGTAGGACAAACCCCCAAACAAATCTTCAAATATATTAATAGGGGGACAAAGAGAAGGCACATTTATTAAGAACTTTCTTCAGCTCTGTGTATACAAAGGAGCATGGGGGAGCTCATGACCATAATGGGGGTGGTAGTGACACAGCCCCAAATGATCCACAATGGCTATAAAGTGATATGGTCCAGAAATATTTAGACAGAATAAGGGTGGATAAAGCACCTGGACCAGATGGAATCCACCCACGCATCCTAAAATAATTGAGCTCTGTCATTTCAAAGCCTTTGTTTCTAATTTTTAGGGACTCGTTAAGGACTGGAATAGTACCACTGGATTTGCGTAGGGCCAATGTGGTGCCTATATTTAAAAAGGGATCAAAGTCTTTGCCAAGTAACTATAGACCTGTTAGTTTAACTTCTACAGTCGGGAAGATACTGGAGAGTTTAATAAAAGACCACATAGATGAGTTCTTGATTTATGAAAGACAGAAGTTGTCAAACAAACCTGATTTCTTTTTATGAGGTGGTAAGTAAAACCTTGGAGAGAGGGGTGGCTGTGGATGTGGTATACTTGGATTTTGCAAAAGCGTTTGACACAGTTCCCCACACACGGCTAATGTGTAAGGTAAAGTCTACAGGCTTGGAAAGATCGGTTTGTAATTGGATAGAAAATTGGCTAAAAGATAGAATTCAGAGAGTAGTGGTTAATGATTCTTACTCTGAATGGTCTAAGGTTATCAGTGGTGTACCCCAAGGTTCAGTGTTGGGACCCTTACTTTTTAATATCTTTATAAATGATGTAGGGTCTGGGATTAAAAGTACAATTTAAGCCTTGCAGATGACACCAAGCTTTGCAGTGGAATAACTTCCTTACAGGATGTCTCTAACTTAAAGTCCACCTCAATGCACTGATTTATTGGGCAACTATGTGGCAAATGAGGTCTAAGGTTGATAAATGTAAAGTTATGTACTTGAGGACTAAGAATATGCACGCATCATACATACTAGGGGGAGTAGAACTGGGGGAATCCATAGCAGAAAAGGATCCGGGGGTTCTGGTAGATCCTAAGCTTAATAATAGCATGCAATGCTGCTATTGCTATGCTAACCACATTACGAGTAAGCGATCTCTAGCATCGTGAAGCGCGTCAACCCGACACGTCTGTTTGTACACTGTCTGTCTACTTTATTTATGAGGAATAAAGAAACCTTTTGACTTCATCATATACCCTGAGTGCGGTCTCAAACTTGGATTTTTTCCCTAGGGACCACTGAAATTGTAGGGAATCTCAGCTCCTTTTTAGGCAAAGGGGCGAGGATAGCAGTGACATCACTGCCCAAATATGGTCACTGTTCAAATATGCCATGGCCGGTTTAGGTCAATGATGGCACTACTATCCCTGCCCCTTCCCTTATGTGGCCGGTGACAATTCGGGGAACTGTCATTGGATTCGTCAAGTCTGTTCGGCTTTTTTTCAGCAAAACAGAGGGCATGCGTTGTGATTGGCGATTAATTTACGAGGGCCGTTTTTTGGGGATTTGTTTTTCTTAATAAAGGATATGTCAAACATTTAGTTTCTTTATTTCTAGTTTTTTGTGTACTTTGCACTCCATAATCATTATTATAAAAGGGGGCATCCAGATTCTGTAAATTCCCCTCAACCACTGAGCAATGGTTGTTTGCCGACGCCCCCCTTCCTGGCCAGCATGTTCAGTGAGGGTCTGGTATAGATTTTTAGGGGGACCTTTTTTTCTTTTTGCTTGATGTGCCCTCCTAAAATCTCCACTAGGCTCAGGGTTTGGCATGTATTTTGGGAGGGAGTGCAATTGCAAAAGGAAAAAAAAAAGGCACTGTTTAAATTGCCAGCTTTAAAAAAAAAAAAAAAAAAAAAAAAAAAAAGAAAAGGACAGCACAAAGACCCCTGTCCCCCAAAATACATAGCAGACCCTTGGAGTGGAGTTTTTTTTTTTTTTTTACAAAAATGTCAGTGCCGCTGCAGCATTTTCTGTACATCACAGAGATGTACCTTCACAGACAGGATTAGGACCCCCAAACAGGTTTTTTAAAGGAGTTGGACATTTTTAATGGTTCACTTTAAGCATTGTAAGAAACCACTGCCCCTGGCTGAATTGATTTTCCTTTAAATGTTTGCATTAGTACAGTATCTCACAAAAGTGAGTACACCCCTCACATTTTTGTAAATATTTTATTCTATCTTTTCATGTGACAACACTGAAGAAATGACACTTTGCTACAATGTAAAGTAGTGAGAGTACAGCTTGTATAACAGTGTAAATTTGCTGTTCCCTCAAAATAACTCAACACACAGCCATTAATGTCTAAACCGCTGGCAACAAAAGTGAGTACACCCCTAAGTGACAATGTCCAAATTGGACCCAAAGTGTCAATATTTTGTGTGGCCACCATTATTTTCCAGCACTTCCTTAACCCTCTTGGGCATGGAGTTCACCAGAGCTTCACAGGTTGCCACTGGAGTCCTCTTCCACTTCTCCAAGACATCACGGAGCTGGTGGACGTTAGAGACCTTGCGCTCCTCCACCTTCTGTTTGAGGATGCCCCACAGATGCTCAATAGGGTTTAGGTCTGGAGACATGCTTGGCCATCACCCTGATCCTCAGCTTCTTTAGCAAGGCAGTGGTTGTCTTGGAGGTGTGTTTGGGGTCTTTTGCTATGTTTCATAGTATCATGCTATGTTTCAGTATGTCACAGTACATGTTGACACTCATGGTTCCCCTCAATGAACTGTAGCTCCCCATTGCCAGCAGCACTCATGCAGTCCTAGACCATGACACTCCCACCACCATGCTTTATTGTAGGCAAGACACACTTGTCTTTGTACTCCTCACCTGGTTGCCGTCTCAAACGCTTGACACCATCTGAACCAAATAGGTTTATCTTGGTCTCCTCAGACCACAGGACATAGTTACAGTAATCATGTCCTTAGTCTGCTTGTCTTCAGCAAACTGTTTGCCGGCTTTCTTGTGCATCATCTTTAGAAGAGGCTTCCTTATGGGACGACAGCCATGCAGACTAATTTGATGCAGTGTGCGGCGTATGGTCTGAGCACTGACAGGCTGACCCCCCACCCCTTCAACCTCTGCAGCAATGCTGGCAGCACTCATACATCTATTTCCCAAAGACAACCTCTGGATATGACGCTGAGCATGTGCACTAAACTTCTTTGGTCGACCATGGCGAGGCCTGTTCTGAGAGGAACCTGTCCTGTTAAACTGCTGTATGGTCTTGGCCACCGTGCTGCAGCTCAGTTTCAGGGTCTTGGCAATCTTCTTATAGCCTAAGCCATCTTTATGTAGCGCAACAATTCTTTTTTTCAGATCCTCAGAGAGTTCTTTGCCATGAGGTGCCATGTTGAACTTCCAGTGACCAGTATAAGAGAGTGAGAGTGATAACACCAAATTTAACACACCTGCAACCTTGTAACACTAACGAGTCACATGACACTGGGGAGGGAAAATGGCTAATTGGGCCCAATTTTCACATTTCCACTTAGTTGTGTACTCACTTTTGTTGCCAGAGGTTTAGACATTAATGGCTGTGTGTTGAGTTATTTTGAGGGGACAGCAAATTTACACTGTTATACAACTCACTACTTTACATTGTAGCAAAGTGTCATTTCTTCAGTGTTGTCACATGAAAAGATATAATAAAATGTTTACAAAAATGTGAGGGGTGTACTCACTTTTGTGAGATACTGTACATGCTCCCTATGCAGTGCCCTCCCCCATGCTATTTTTTGACGCCGCCTTACCTATTAACTCAGAAAATGGGAAATTTTAAGTTGACAGATTTAGCTCCCATTAATTTTAAGTTCGGCATCAGAACTTTGAAGTTCTCCAAACCCATGCCGAACCAAAGCCAGGGTAGTTCGACTCACCATTACAGACTATCAGAAAGCAGCGGATGCACAATGCCCGTAAGTACAGAGACCAAGTAGGAACACAGAAGGCAGAGAGAATAGTTACATAGTTCATAAGGTTGAAAAAAAAACACAGATCCATACAGTCCAGCCTATGTGTATGTATGATATTTTTTTCTCTAACCCTTCCCATAGTCCTGTGTATTCTGCTTCTTGAGGAAGACATCTAAAAGTTTTTTGAAGGTGTCAACACTCTTAGCCTGTACCACTTCCTGGGAGAGGGCTAACAACAGTAAATAACCTTTTTTCAATCTAAGGTTAAACCTCCTTTTTTCTAACTTCAAATTATGGCCATGTGTCCTCTTCAGGGACCTTATAGTGAACATTTTATTACAGTTACTAAGGTCACCTTCAATATATTTTTACACGGTAATCATATTGCCTCTTCTCCAGAGTGAATAACTGTAATCTATGTCATCAATCATAATAGCGGAGGTCCTCTAACCCCCATAGCCAAGCTGCTCCATCCTCCATAGCCGATCTCCTCCATCCCCATAGCCAAGCCCCGCCATCCCCCATAGCCGAGCTGCTCCATCCTCCATAGCCGAGCTGCTCCATCCTCCATAGCCGATCTCCTCCATCCCCATAGCCGAGCTCCGCCATCCCCCATAGCCGAGCTCCGCCATCCCCCATAGCCGAGCTGCTCCATCCACCATAGCCGATCTCCTCCATCCCCATAGCCGAGCTCCTCCATCCCCATAGCCGAGCTCCGCCATCCCCCATAGCCGAGCTGCTCCATCCTCCATAGCCGATCTCCTCCATCCTCCATAGCCGATCTCCTCCATCCTCCATAGCCAAGCTCCGCCATCCCCTATAGCCGAGCTCCGCCATCCCCCATAGCCGAGCTCCGCAATCCCCCATAGCCGAGCTGCTCCATCCCCCATAGCCGAGCTGCTCCATCCCCCCATAGCCGATCTCCGCCATCCCTCATAGCCGATCTCCTCCATCCCCATAGCCGAGCTCCGCCATCCCCCATAGCCGAGCTCCGCCATCCCCCATAGCCGAGCTGCTCCATCCCCCATAGCCGATCTCCGCCATCCCTCATAGACGAGCTCCGCCACCCCCCATAGCCGAGCTCTTCCATCCCCCATAGCCAAGCTCCGCCATCCCCCATAGCCGAGCTCCGCCATCCCCCATAGCCGAGCTCCGCCATCCCCCACGACTGAGCACCTACACCCCTCATAGCAGATCTCCTCCATTCCTCATAGCTGAGCTCCTCCATCCACCATAGCTGATCTGCTCCATTCCCCATAGCTGAGGTGCTCTATCCTCATAGCTGAACTCCTCCATCTTCTATAACAGATTTCCATTCCCCAAACCTGAGCTCCTCCATAACTGAGCTCCTTCATTTCCAATAGCTGAGCACCTGCACAAGACAACATAGACAAGTAACAAGTCTGACAAAACATATGGGGAAGCAAGCAGTAAGGAGGATTATACTCCATAAGGACATCCTGGCAGTCAAAACGAGCACTTAGCTGATTAAAAACACCTTAAAATTATATTATTTGTACAAGAAAAAAAAACACCCTTAAAATAAGCCGTAAAGTAGACCCCCTTTAGAGGCCAATGACTAGGGATCAGCTAATTCTACCTTTACTCCGTTTGAGGCGGGTTTGCATACATGACCAAAGTTCAGGTGCCAAATCCAATTGAAATAAATGGGAGCTGAATGTTAAAATCAATAATGACCATTTTCTCTGCAAACAGGCAAGGGGGTTGGGCACGGCCTCGGGGGACATTCCTTTACTGCTTGCCGACTGCCTCACGTAGGAGTATGGTGCTCTAGTACGTAATCAGCACTTCCAGGTAGGGGGTACTGGCTGTTTTGTGATTAGTCACAGCACAAGCTGATCATTGGGTGTCGGCAAATGATTGACCGCCAGCACCCGCTGATCGGCGAAGAGGATGACAGGACAGAGCTCTGTGAATGTAAACAATACAGGTATTTCTATGAGGGACCCCCCCCCCCTTTTTTTTTGCTATGGGTGCCCTTTTAAATTCAAATTTAAACCCCATGCTTTTTTTTTTTTTTTTGCACAGATCCCATTTAGCCACTTGCCAAAATGGCTACAGCACGGTTGTCCAGGAGGGTGTCTATTTATGTCCTCCCATAACCCTGCCCCCTAGTGCCACCTAATTAGAGATCAAGGTAAAGGACCAACCCCAACAGCCATTTCCAAGTGATCAGCTGTGTCCAATGTAAACAAATGCCGGTTCTCAGCATTTCCTTTCATCAGCACTGTCACTGCGTGAGGAAAGGAATGCCAATAACCAGCTATCCTGTGACAGCACACATTTACACTGATAATCAGGGCACTCATTATCAGTGCAGCCCCATCAATGCCAATCAGTGTCCATCAGTGCAGCATATCACTGCCCGTCAATGCTGCCTTTCAGTGCCATCAGTGCAGCCTCATTAGTGTCCATTAGTGTAGGCTCATCAGTGTCCATCAGTACAACCTCATTAGTGCCCATTAGTACAGCCTCATCAGTGCCCATCAGTACAACCTCATCAGTGCCCATTAGTGCAGCCTCATCAGTTCTATTAGTGCAGTCTCATCAGTGCCCATCAGTACAACCTCATCAGTGCCCATAAGTGCAGCCTCATCAGTGTCTATTAGTGCAGCCTCATCAGTGCCCATTAGTGCAGCCTCATCAGTGCAGCCTTTAGCAGTGCCCATCAGTACAATCTCATCAGTGCCCATCAGTGCAGCCTCATCAGTGTCTGTTAGTGCAGCCTTTAGCAGTGCCCATCAGTACAACCTCATCAGTGCACATCAATGAAGAAGAAAAATTAATTATTTGCAAAACTGTATAAACAAAGAAAAAGTTTTTTTTCTTCAAAAATGTAAAACCTTTTTTGTTTGTTTAGCAATAAAATAAAAACCCAGTGGTGATTAAATACCACTAAAAGAAAGCTCTATCTGTCTCAAATGATAAAAATTTCATATGGGTACAGTGCTGCGTGACCGTGCAATTGTCATTCAAAGTGCGATAGCACTGAAAGCTGAAAATTGGCCTGGCCTGGGCATGAAGGGGGTGAAGGTGCACGGTAGGCAAGTTGTTAAGGTCTATACAAGACTTCAAGGATCCGGTATTACTATATGGGGGACCTGAAAGGTATGGCAGACCTGAAAGGTATGGCAAAACTATGGGGGGTGGGGTACGCATGACAATGTTTTTTTCCAAAACCCACACCCCCTTGTTTACATTATACTGTCAACTGGCTAACAATTGAACGGGGGTGATTCATGGAGCCTGAAGGGGAGCAGTCACATTTAGCACCAGACCAGCAGTAATGCTTGGCTTAAAAAAAAACACCAATTTAGTTAGGCCAGCTGTTGAACCTCCAAACAAGCAAAGTAAAATCTGAACTGGTAGTTAATGCCTACAAAAAGGCATATAAACTTCGGTCTCCCCACAAGAGGATAAAAAAAGTGAGCACTCCTAATAGGATGGGTAGAAATGTATTTATTGTCCTCGAGGGGTTGAGCAGAGTCAACCCATGTTTGATACCCTGAAGTTGTCAGGAAAATCATTTTGTACATGTAGGAATAAAATATGGCCTAATGCCTTGATGTATAGCAAAGTCTGAGTTCCATATAGAACATTTTCCGCACTCAGTGCAGGAATAAAGCTTCTGCCCAGTCCAGGATACCTTATGTGTGCCAAGTTCTAATTTTCGTGGATGTGGTTAATATTTCCTACACTCAGGAAGGCAAGCAGCTTTTCCCTTCTGTGGCACATCAGATGTACACATCCACTGGACGTCTGTAATTTCCACATTCAGGGCAGGAGTATGGTTTCTGCAGTGTGAGATCTTTGATGTCGAACAAGAACTGATTTCCGTGAATAACATTTCCCGCACTCAGAGCAGGAATACTTCTCCCCTGTGTGAATCCTCTGATGTTTGGAAAGACTGGAAATCTCTGAAAAACATTTCCCACACTCAGGACAAGAGTACGGCCTCTCGCCTGTGTGAGATCTCTGATGTTTAACTAGGTCTGATTTCTGTGAATAACATTTCCCACACTCAGGGCAGGAATACGGCTTCTCGCCAGTGTGAAACCTCTGATGTATAACCAAGTCTGATTTTTGTCTAAAACATTTTTCGCACTCAGAGCAGGAATAAGGCTTTGCCCCTGTGTGAGATCTCTGATGTCTAAAAAGGTTAGATTTTTTTGAAAAACATTTTTCGCACTCCGGACAGGAATACGGCTTCTCCCCTGTGTGAGATCTTTGATGTGTGATAAGGTTTGAATTCAGTGAAAAACATTTCCCGCACTCAGGACAGGAATACGGCTTCTGCCCAGTGTGCAGCCTCTGATGCCTGTAAAGACTGGACTTCTCTGCAAAACATTTGCCGCACTCAGGGCAGGAATACGGCTTCTCACCTGTGTGAGATCTCTGATGTATTAGAAGATCTGATTTCTGCGAAAAACATTTCCCGCACTCAAGACAGGCATAAGTCTCCCCTGTGTGAATCCTCTGATGTTTGTAAACAGTGGACTTCTCTGAAAAACACTTTCCACACTCAGGACAAGAGTATGGCTTCTCGCCTGTGTGTGATCTCTTATGTTTAACCAGGTCTGATTTCTGTGCATAACATTTCCCACACTCAGGACAGGAATACGGCTTCTCACCTGTATGAAGCATCTGATGTCTGTAAAGACTAGACATCTCTGTAAAACATTTCCCACACTCTGGACAGGAATATGGCTTCTCGCCTGTGTGAGATCTATGATGTCTAACAAGGTCTGATTTCTGTGAAAAAAGTTTCCCACACTCCAAACAGGAATGTACCTTCCCACCCATGTGAGATCTCTGATGTACAGTAAGATTTGATTCTGAGCTAAAATTTTCCCCACATTCAGGACAGGAAAATTTCTCCTCCCCTTGAATTCCGGCACCATCCCTCACAGTACGAGGTTGCTCAGTACCAAAGGCATTCCAAGGTCTATCCACATTGTAAACTCCACCATTTATAGCTGAGCTCATTGTCTTTTCTCCTGCACAATCTCTTGTAATGTCCTCGACTTCCATTTTACAACCTGGAGATAAAATGAGCCAATCCCTTGAGGGTTTCTTGATGGCGTGTCCTGGAAAAAAATATAAAAACATAATCAATAGATATGAGATGGGATTTCACCTGGATCAAGTAGATTTTATTGAGCAGATGTTCTCTGTGGATGTTCCATCCAATCGGGACCCTTTCCCCCTTCAGGGCCTTTGGTCCTCCTTCCAGATCACTTCCACATTTACACAACCTTGTCAGAAGAGAAGAAACCAATTTTCACACAACCAGAAACCTAGACAATGGGTCAAGGCATATCTGACCCCACAATAGCCTTAATAAATTAAACAGAATAGAGAATAAAGAATAAACAGAATAGAGAATCTATATCTAACCCCACACACTATTCTTTTTTTTGCTTGGGGTCCCATTAAAAACCATACTAGACCCTAAGTCTTGGGCAGTAATGAATTAATGGTTGTTAGGATGTTGGAAATATGCCAGAAATAATTCTGGCCAAACCTCAAACCCATACACATTCCTTATCTTTCATCCTGGAAAAACTGTTAAAATAGTCTTATGTTAAATATTTAGCTATAAGACTGCTAAAAAGAGGAGGAAGCAACATATGAAAGGCCCAGTTTGTGTTATATATTTATAATACTGTGCCTAAAACTGCCAGCTGACTCCAGACTCTATAGAAATCATGTGTAGCCAGGTACAGGACTGCAGCAGTCAAGTTCAAGACTTTGTTCCAAAATGCAGCTGTCTCCTGGAAGTTGTTGTGCTGTTGCTTTTTTATCCTCCAGCCAGCAGGGGGAGAGTTAAATCATTCCAAGCTTAAAGACTAAAATAGAAAGCCTGGAACCTTGGGAGATGTAGTTTGAGACATGTTGATGAGCTACAAACTCTCATGTCCTGTGTGTGGCAGGAAGAGCTAGAAGAGCTTTAGATTCTTTGTCCGGGAAAAGCCTGCTCTCTTGGCAAACTGGACCTGTTGGAGTGAACCGCCCGAGGAGTAAGCCTAAGCTGCTGGGGTCGGGAGCGCTACTTGTGCAGTCCACAGACCAAGGTGGCAACTGTGAGATTGCTACCTTCATCGGATATGCAGTCTCATCCTTAGCCAAAAGACCTGCATATCCTCCAGACCAGTTGAACTGTTGCTTGTCACGACCTCGGGAACCTGTTCACGAGGGGAGCCACCTTCCACCCCATGATTTCATCGTCTCTTATGTAGTTGGTGAGCGGGCTGCTGACCCACCAACACTTAACACCTGACATACCACTAAGCAGTGCTTTTTTCTCAAAGAACAGGTGCAGGAACTTCCCCCTTTCTAAGTCACTTTGTGTCTCCACCCCCTACCCACCTCCAAGCACTGACCCTTGTTTCCGCATCTACCCACCTCTGAGCTCCAACCCTTGGTTCAACCCCCTATGCAGCTTCCAGTACAGATTCTTTTAAAATAATATAGAGCCAAGTATAATTTTGTAGTGCTAAGTAATTTGTATGGAATTTGGTAATTCTAACAAGAAAAGTAATAAAATAGACCCCCCACTGCCAGCAACAACATATCTCACAGTAGCCAGCATTGATAGATTCTGCAGCAGCCAACAAACAGTAGACCCCTCCCTAAACAGTAGATCCCTTCCAACAACAATTAACAGCCCCCCCCCCCGGTAACAAAAGATCCCCCACCAGCAACAGTAGATACCCCAGCAGCCAGCATCAGTAGACCCTCCCATTACACCCCAGCACCCTTTGCCTACATTCAGCGCTGGAGGTGCCGGAACCGCGTTCCTGTTGAAAAAAAGCCTTGCCACTGAGAGCAGAACATCAATTACTCTTCCTTATAATCAGATCCTTAATGTTGACGCCTCCATTTCTTGACTTCAGCTCATATACTGCCATCCCAGGGGGCAGTTTTAATACAGTTCACCAAGCACCCCACTGATGAATGAGTGTTTGCATTGCATAATGAAAGGAGAGCAATATTACATCTACTGCCTGCAGGATATATCCACCATTATTAGTGCTCAAACAGTTATCTACAGGGCCCCGACGTTAGCCGGCAAAAATGTATCTTAGACTGCCCCTCTTGCTCAGTTTCAAAACCCTTTTTGTGTTTTTTATGCTGTTTTATTATGATTAAATTTCCTAACCAGTCTAGGCCTAGCACAGGCACCATTAGGACTCGTGGGCAATGTAGTCCTGTGTCCTTGTTAAATGGAACTCACTCATTGCCTGCCTGATACTCAGGGTAGTATTGCTACTGTTTATGCTGATTTGGGGCTACTACACCCCATGTATACTGCTCTTTGTTTTTCCCTATGAGAATTATCTACCCAGTGTGGTAAATTGTGCAAGAGTAATTGACTTTTTTTTTTTGTCTTACTCAAAATAACTGGGGTATAGAGTGTTAAGGATTTTTTTGCGTTTATTATTTATCTATTAGCCTGGTGTGTTAGTACTGCTTAGGCCTGTGAAATTTGGTGGCAGAGGACAGAAAACACGTCTTTACCAGCATCCCCCCCTTTGGGGGGTAACACTATACATGTCTGAATACATACAGTGAATTGTTAGCAACAAATAAAAGGGGGTTTATCTCAGAAAAGAGAAAAGAAGATCAGGTATTATTATTTTTGGCAGATATCACTCATCTCCCAGCCTACTCTGGACCAATCAGTGTGCAGCAGTAACAGAGCAGAGATAACAGAAGAATACATTATGGCTCACCTGTGCTGATCTCTGTAGCAGTGTCCTCTTCTTTGAATGTCCTCATCATTCCAGCCTCCTCCGTATATTGCTGATCATCCCTCACATACGTCTCTTCTACTTCACCCTCAACTTTCATGTTCATCAGATCTTCACCCTAAACCAACAGAATGGCAGAAAATAACATTTGTAACATAGAAGTATTTATGATGTGAGATCACATAGAAAATATCATCTGGTAGAGTCCACACATCATCTCCAAATGTCAGAGTGTTCAATCAGTTTATGTTCCAGACCCTAAACTCCAGCTACCTGATTATGCTGAGGGATGGTGTGACCTTCCTGTGTGGCATCCCGGGGATAGATAGGACGTGGACATTTCTCTCGTCGGTTTCTGTTATTAGGAGACTCCATCATAATGTTCTTGTAGAGATCCTTGTGTCCTTCAGAAAGCTGCATCATCACTCCATACTCCTCATCCTCCACTTTATACTCTTCTTTAACAACAATATTATAATCCCCAAGGTTTCCACTCTGAAAATATAATAAACATTCATTGTAACAAACATGCTGTGTATAAATCAGAACTACTATTAATTGTCAATTATCTACCTGATGATGGTGAGGGATGGTGTGATCTTCCTGTGTGGAATCCTGGGAATATAGAGGACGGGGACAACTCTCTGGTGGGTTTCTGTAGCTTAATGACTCCACCATGTTTTCTTGGTACAGATCTTTGTGTCCTTTTAGAGACTCGGACTGCTCCATCACCCAATCCTCATCATCCTCCTCTTTTATCTCTTTTTTAACCTCAACTTTTGAATTACTCAGGTTTCCACTCTGAACGTGTAATACAAATGACACCAATTGTAACAATGCATATAATGTGCAGATCCTAATGATACAATCATTGATTGTCAATTATCTACCTGATGATGATGAGGAATGCCATGACCTTCCTGTGTGGAATCCCGGGAATACAGAGGACGGGGACATCTCTCTGGTGGGTTCCCATTACTGGATCCATCTGTAGGAAACACACACACAGACTGAATACATTGTTTCTATGTGTTTATCAGATGATGGGGGATCTAGGTGGATCCTCTGTACTGCTCTCTCCTTTACAATAAAGTCTCCTCTTACCCGGTGATGTGAGGGGCGGCTGATTCTCCATCACGACGTCCTTGTAGAGATCCCGGTTTACTTCAGTTCATTCGATCTTGCTGGTGACTAGAATCTTGTTTTGATTTTCTTATTCTGTCAGGGAGGGAGGTGGATGCAATGTGATGGTCATATGATCACCAGAAGTCACAGGAAGAAAACTCTAGATTTGAACACAGACAGTAAGATCAAATGATATTCCCAGAATCCTCCTCACATCTCTGGTCAGGTCTCCATTTTATTAAGGCCCCACTTCAGGCTGAGGTTTAATTTACCTACACAGTGCCCCTCCCCCCCTCCCAACTCCGTAGCCATTCGGACATCATTCCATGCAATGCAGGTCCAACAGTCCTGTTGTGCATGTGAGAATGCCAAGGATCTGCCCACATTCTAAGAGCATCGGAAAGAGGTCACAGCACCCTTTAAAATCCTGCATAATCTTGGGGCACCTCATCCTAAAACGTAAAAAAATAAACAGTTTTACAAAATGCAGCAACATCCACACATGTAGGACACCCAATAATAGAGGTAATGTATTCTTCCAAAGAAAATAGACCTTTGGTACTGACTTATTTTCCAATGCTACTCTTTTTCCTCAGTTTTTCTCCCTCACTCAGCTAATGTGACCTGGTGCTGATGGAGAGGGTAGGGGGAGGGGCAAACAAGGACACTGTGCAGTTGCCCAACATCCTTCTTATCAACCAATGATGTCAGTGGTTGTCAGGACGCTGGTGTCTAGAAGGTTGTAACGTTGCATAATGAAAACCTGTTGCTTTGTCTAACTAAAAGGCAGACTTGCTCCACCAGCTAGCTTGAATACCCCTTTTTGGGTAGTTTTTAGGCATTTTAGATTGCAAGCTTTAAAACAAGCAATTGAACAGACAAGGAGTCACTGCTCGAGGTGGTGTAATTGCCTGATGACTCACACAGGTGCATGCCCCGGCTCGCCTCCGTGAAAACTTGATAAAAAAAAAGGAATTGGCAGCACTCCAGGTTGAGTCAAAATCCAGGTTTATTGACTGGACATCCAAATATGACAATCGTGACAAGGTAGACGCGTTTCACACACTGACTGTGTGCTTAATCATTACCAATGATTTGGTAATGATTAAGCACACAGTCAGTGTGTGAAACGCGTCTACCTTGTCACGATTGTCATATTTGGATGTCCAGTCAATAAACCTGGATTTTGACTCAACCTGGAGTGCTGCCAATTCCTTTTTTTTTATTAAAACAAGCAAGGCCCTCTAATTTCTCCTGTATTGAATTGTATAGTAACTGTATTGTCTTCCATCATATTGTAAAGCGCTGCGCAAACTGTTGGCGCTATATAAATCCTGTATAATAATAATGTTGCCAAGGCACCCCTGAAGAAACCCAAAGTCACCCCCAGTGTGCCTAAAAACCCTAGTTGAAAAAGACTACTATAGACTAATGAGGTGAGAAGATCATTGGTGGAAAAGGGGACATCTCCAAAATGAAAGAAATGTTTTGGTCCCGGAAGTGGGGGAATGTTCTGACTGTGAAGGGGTTAATCTAGGTTTCCACACTATATATGTGTGTATCATCATCTGCTGGAGATAAAAGACGTCACAGTGACTATGGAGGAAGAGGACGGACATGACGGGGGGGGGGGGGGTACTGGGTGTAAATAGAAAATAAGATCTTATTACCTCCTCTTCTGCCACTTCCAGTAATGTCTCATCTCTACTTCCTCCCGACTCACCTCTCACCCAGAACTCCATATTTATACCTGACATCACTTCCTGTCTGTACCTGACATCACTTCCTGTCTGTACCTGACATCACTTCCTGTCTTCCATAAAGACTTCCTGTCTCAATATAAGTGAGTTCACCACCTTGTGGAGCTTACCTCAGAGGAACTGCAGCCCCAAGAAATGTCTCATAGTGTGAACACAGTCTTGTCATTGCTGCCAAGTGTTCCAGATACTACAGAACAGTCCTGGGATCTTGGCTTCTGTCCCAGCTCATGTCTCGCAGGTTCCAGGACTGTGTGCAGAGTGGAGTGTTTGATCAGGTAAGTACCACCACTGACCACCAATGCTGGGATGAGGTTACACGTTGGTTGTACTGTCACCAACAATGGGGCTCATCGCATTTCACTGACACCAACGATGGGGCTTTTTTTTATCCCACTGACACCAATGATGGGACAATAGATTTTGGCTACTGTCCCATTGGGGTTGATTTGCTAGAACTGGAAAGTGCAAAATCTAGTGCATGGTAGCCAATCAGCTTCTAACTTCAACTTGATTAATTAGGATTTGACAAATAAAATAAGTGGAAGCTGATTGCAAAGTCTGGTGCAACTCTACATAGAAACCAATCAGCTTCCAGTTTTTTTTTTGTTGGTCAATGCCTAATTGAACAAGTTGAAGTTAGAAGCTGATTGGCTACCATGCACAGCTGCACCAGATTTTGCACTCCCCAGTTTTAGTAAATTAACCCCATTGTGTCCTCACTCTGCAGGTTCCAGGACACTGTGCAGAGTAGCAGTGAGGAACACTCTGGGTTCCATCACCAGGCACTGCAATTGTACCAGGATGTTGGGAGCAGTGATCTCCTTTTTGACAGTGAAAGTATAACTCCGACATCAGCAGAGAGTGTGTGATCACGTAAGTACCACCACTGATCACCAATGCTTGGCTGGGGTTACATTTTGTTTTCACCGACACCAACAACGGGGCTTATGTTACCTCACTGACACCAATAATAGGACTTATTTTATCCATGGACACCAGCAATGAGACTTGTTTTATCCTATTGACATCAGCAATAGACATGTGTGGTTTGTTTTGTTCGGGAATTGAAATTTGGATACATTTTTCGTTATTCGGAAATTTGTGTGTATCCGAATTACAATAGTTATCGAATTTAAACAAATCCGAAATAATGCATCAAAGTTTTCGACAAAACTCAAATTCAAAGAATTTTTAATCAAATTTGAATAGTTTTCCAATCAAATAAAATTCTAATTTTTGAAGAGAATAAAATAGAAAAAAAATAAATAAAAAGGAATAGCATAGAAAAGAACAGAATAGAAAATAAAAGAATACAATAGAGTAAAACAGAACAGAAAATAGAAAAAAAAATAGAAGAGAAAAAAAGGGATAGAATTGAAAATAAAAGAATAGAGTAAAACATAACAAAATAGAATTGAAAATAAAATAACATAATAAAATATAAGAAGAGAAAGAAAGGGGCATATGGTAATTGAAAATAAAAGAAAAGAGTAAAGCATAACAAAACAGAATTGAAAATTAAAAATCAGAATAAAATAGAAGAAGAGAAAGAATAGAAAATAAAAGAATAGAGTAAAACATAACAAAATAGAATTGAAAATAAAAGAACAGAATAAAATAGAAGAGAAAGAAAGGGATAGAATCGAAACTAAAAGAATAGAGTAAAACAAAACAAAATAGAATTGAAAATAAAAGAACAGAATAAAATAGAAAATAAAGGAATAGACTAGAATAAAATAAAAGGAATACAACCATCTTCTGAAATCAGATTTCAAATAGAATACATTTTAATAGAATAGAAAAGAATAGAATAAAATAGAAAACAATAGAATAGGCAGTAAAATATTAGAATAGAAAAGAATAGAAATAAATAGAATAAACAATAGAAAAAAATAACAATATTACCGTTTTCTCTAACTTTTAATATAATAGAAAAGACTAGAACAGAAAATAAAAGAATAATAAAATATAAAAAAACAACAATAGAATAGAAAGAATATACCCATCTTCCAAAATTCGAATTCTGAATAGAATAAATTTGATTTTGATTGGATCTTGATTCAAAGGCAATGCAAATGGAAATTGATTAGAATTCAAATGGAATTAGAATCGGTTCAAATTGGAATAAACAAAACTAATTCCGAAAACAAATTATTGTAAATAACGAATCAAAACAAAACAAATGTTTTTGTTCTGCTTATGTCTAATCAGCAATGGGACTTATTTTATCCCACTGGCACTAGCGATGGGACTTCTATATATCCCACTGGTACCATCAATGAGTCCTATTTAACCTTTCACTGATATCGACAATGGGACTTCATTTTCTCTCATTACCTTCCTGTCTGTAAATACCATAGAGACTTCCCGGGTTTGCATCTCCTCGATAGAAGTGAGATTGCCAACATATGGACTTCCCGGGTTTGCATCTCCTCGATAGAAGTGAGATTGCCAACATATGGAAAAAAATAAAACAGTTTAACCACTTCAACACCAGACACTTTCGTCCCCTTCCTGCCCAGGCCCATTTCCAGCTTTTAGCACTGTCACATTTTGAATGGCAATTACTCAAGAATGCAATAATGTACCTAAATGAAAAATGTTATATTTTTTTGAGACAGATAGATTTATTTTGATGGTATTTACTCACCACTGTTTTTTTTTTGTTTTTTTTGCTATATAAAAAGGAAAACATACCAATCATTAAAAAAAAATATATATATATATATATATATTTTGCAAATAATCAATCATTCTTTATAAAATGTAGGACAACATTTATTCTGCTACTACTTTTTTTTTTTTTTGGAAAAATAACCCAAATCAGTATATATTTTTTAGTCTGTGAAAAAGTTATAGAGCCTATAAACTTAGGTATATTTGAAAATTAATCAGTCCTGATGTACTTACTGCCTATCTCATTTCATGGTTTCTAAAATGCCAGGACAGTGCAAATACCCCCATAATTACCCTTTTTAGGAAAGTAGACCGTCCAAAATTTTTAGTAAGAGGCATGGTAACGTTTTTTTAAGTTGTAATTTTTTTGTCGCGTTTTTTTTTTTGGAAAATGAAGAAATTAAATAAAATTATTTTTCTTTCACACAAAGCATGTTACAATTACACCACAAAATATATTCTGTTATGCCTCCTGAGTATGGTGAATGATACCACTTGTGTGAGACTTTTTTACATCCTAGATGCATAGAGGGGCCAAAAATTAGAGGAGCACCTTCAGGCGTTCCAGGGGCATAATTTAAACATCTAATTTCCTGACTACCCATCACATTTTTTAAGGCCCTGCAGCACCAGGACAGTGGAAACACCAACAAAATGACCCCATTTTGGAAAGCAAACACTGCAAGATATTTGTTGAAAGGCATAGTGAGTCTTTTGAAAATGTAATTTTTTTGCCACAGGTACAGTAATACCTTGGTTTGCGAGCATAATTTGTTCCGGAAGCATGCTTGTAATCCAAAGTGCTCTTATATCTAAGCAAATTTCCGCATAAGAAATAATGGAAACTCAGATGATTCGTTCCACAACCATTTATTCATATAAAAATGATTACGGGTGCTCTGCAACCCCCCCTTCAGTGAGAGAATGGTTTCATAGAATTAATCATATAGAGGAGATGGAGGAACTGACATGTATTTCCTTGGAAAGACTGTCCAAATTCACTAAAACTTAGTATTACTGGTTAAGATACAAAGAGTCCCCGTCATACAAGGCAATTGTAGGTTACTGATAAAAATCCTTCTTGATCAGGGGCGAAACTTTACTGTGCCCCCTAACCCGGACCTAACCTTTGACGTTACAATTCTCCTGCCTTGATTACGTTAGACCCATGAAGACAAAGCACCCAGCTCGATCACCAAACTTGCCATATTCTAGACCAGGGTTTCTCAACTAGGGTTCCTCCTGTGGTTGCTAGGGGTTCCTTGAGAAATGGGCAATTTCTGCCTCTCAGATAAGTTCCCATTGTTCCTTTTAGCTATCTGTAAGGGGATAATTCTTCCCAATGATGACAAAAGGAAGGAGCATTCTTCCCACCGACTGTCACACTAATGTGTCATGAGTTGTAGATTTTTGATTTTTAGCAGGGGTTTCCCGAGACCCGAAATTTATTTCAAGGGTTCCTCTATGTTGAAAAGGTTAAGAAAGGCTGATCTATCTTATCTCATCTTGCCTTACAATAAAACTTCTATCTTATCAATCTAGATCAGGGTTTCTCAACCAGGGTTCCTCCTGAGGTTGCTAGGGGTTCCTTGAGCAATGGGCAATTTCTGCCTCTCAGATAAGTTCCCAATGACACCATTGTTCCTTTTAGCTATATCTGTAAGGGGGTAATTATTCCCAATGAGGACAAGAGTAAGGAGCATTCTTCCCACCGACTGTCACACTAATGTGTCATGAGTTGTAGATTTTTATCAGGGGATCCCCGAGACCAAACATGTATTTCAAGGGTTCCTCTTCCCTCCCCCCCCCTTCTCCCATCCTTCCCTTAACCAACCCTACCCCCCCTTTTTTTTTTCTTTCTCTCTTTCTGCTTCACTCTCTCGTTTCGATCTTCTTTTTTCCCCTCTTTTACCTTCTTCACTCGGATCCTTCCATCTATAAAGGCAAATTCCCTTTGTGGAGTTGCAACTACTCCTGCTTTGTACCCCACTATCCATCTGACCTGACAGAGTGAGACTGGTTATCCTTGCCGAACCAACTTTGTTCTATTACCAATGTGGTACATAAGCCTTGATCATGGTTGCCCGGTTGGTATTTTTAATACAGTTGATACTTTCTATACTGGTCAAGCTCTTTTACTAGCATATTGGATTGTTTTTATTATATGCATGACTAAACTGTAACTCCTACGTATCTAAATTTTCGATATCTGTACAACTGTTCTATATACGATAAAATCTTTAGAAAAAAAATGATTACGGCAATACAAAATACAGTATAAAGTGTACTGTGTAATTTGGCCCCCCGTATCACCTGCCAGTTTTTGCCCTCCCCCCTGTTTGCTGACCACAGTATATCATGGCTGCTGAGCCCTGACATCGTGTCTCCATCATCCTCAGCCCTACACTTTCCTCATTGCCTCCCTCTGTCCTCCTCCCCCCTCCCCTCCCTGCTTTCTTCTCCTGTGTCAGGTTCCCGCCCCCTCCCCTTTTAATGCTAAAAAACTTTTTATTATTTTATGTTGGAGTTGGTAAACTCCAACATAAAAATGTATATTAGAGCTAAAGAAAAGGCCTTCAAAAAATACAAGACTGAGGGGTCATTGGCAGCATTTAAGCACTACAAAGAGTGTAATAAGAAATGTAAAGATGAAATCAGGGCGGCTAAAATAGAACACGAGAGATATATAGCGGAGGAGAGTAAAAAGAACCCCAAGAAGTTCTTTAAGTATATAAACAGTAGGAAAGCGAGGCCAGAGCACATTGGCCCCATAAAAGATGATAAAGGAAAAATGGCCACAGAGGACAGAGAAAAGGCGGAAGTGTTAAATAATTTCTTTTCTTCAGTCTTCACAAAGGAATCGGGGGGCTACACGAACCTTGCTTGTAAGGCCGAACTAAATAATACACCTCAGGAAGTGCCGCCATGGCTAACAGAGGATAGACTTAGAGCTAAACTAGAGAAACTTAACATAAATAAATCCCCGGGACCGGATGGCTTGCACCCGAGGGTTCTTAATGAGCTCAGCCAGGTGATTGCCAGACCATTATTCTTGATCTTTAAGGATAGTTTACAGACGGGTATGGTGCCAGCTGATTGGAAAAAAGCCAACGTGGTACCAATATTTAAAAAGGGGCGAGATATATCCCGGGTAACTATAGGCCGGTCAGCCTAACATCAGTAGTCTGCAAAATTTTGGAGGGGATGTTAAGGGACCACATACAAGACTTTAGTAATGAAAACGGTATTATAAGTAGTAATCAGCATGGATTCATGAAAAATCGTTCGTGCCAAACCAATCTATTAACCTTCTATGATGAAGTGAGCTGCCACCTAGATAAAGGTAAGCCTGTGGATGTGGTGTATCTGGACTTTGCAAAGGCCTTTGACACCGTTCCCCACAAACGCTTACTGTACAAACTAAGGAAGGTAGGTATGGACCATAAGGTGAGTACCTGGATAGAGAACTGGCTCCAGGGGAGAGTACAGAGGGTGGTGATTAATGGGGAGTACTCGGATTGGGCGGGTGTGGAAAGTGGGGTCCCCCAGGGTTCTGTCCTGGGACCAATCCTGTTTAATTTATTCATAAATGATCTAGAGGAGGGGATATCTAGTACAATCTCAGTATTTGCAGATGATACTATACTAGGCATGCCAATATCTTCTATGCAGGATGTGGAAACCTTGCAAGCGGACCTGAACAAAATAACGGGGTGGCAACTACATGGCAGATGAGATTTAATGTTGAAAAATGTAAAGTAATGCACTTGGGGGCCAGAAACCAGAAAGCAAGCTACTCACTAGGGGGGGAACCTCTGGGTGAGTCTAGGATGGAAAAGGACTTGGGGGTACTGGTAGACAACAGGCTTGGCAGTGGCATGCAATGCCAAGCCGCCGCAAGCAAAGCCAACAGAATACTGGGTTGTATAAAAAAGGGGATTCACTCCAGAAATAAAGAGATTATTCTCCCACTCTACAAGACTCTGGTCCGGCCACATCTGGAGTATGCTGTCCAGTTCTGGGCACCGGTCCTCAGGAAGGATGTGCTGGAGCTGGAGAAAGTCCAGAGAAGGGCAACAAAAATAAGTAGGGGAATGGAGGACGTCAGCTATGAGGAAAGACTACAAGCACTGAACCTATTCTCTCTGGAGAAGAGACGATTGAGGGGGGATATGATATCAATGTACAAATACTGTACTGGCGACCCGAGCATAAGGAACAAACTTTTCAGAGAAAGGAAATACAATATGACACGTGACCACTCACTAAAACTTGAGGAAAGGCGGTTTAACCTTAAAGTGCGTAAGGGGTTCTTTACTGTAAGAGCGGTAAGGATGTGGAATTCTCTTCCACAGTCGTATCAGCAGGGAGCATTGATAGTTTCAAAAAACTATTAGATGGACACCTTAAAGACCACAACATACAGGGGTATACAATGTACGGTTAAAAGCAAACACACACACACATCATAGGTTGAACTGGATGGACTGATGTCTTTTTTCAACCTCACTAACTATGTAACTATGTATTATCTTATATAATCCTGTTTCCCAATGCTAGCTGCCCCTGTCACTGTGTTTTATAATAAAAATGTTGACTTTGACTATGACCGATTTCAGAGCACCACCTGGTCGTTGACCGGCTGGCTCTCTCCTCCTGAGTGACGTCAGCGGGGGAATCTTGGCTCCACCCACTGCAGCTGTCAGGCAGGGAGAGACGGCCGATCTGCACTCTGAAATTGGGTAAAAACCAGCATTTTTTTTTTAATAAAACACAATGACAGGAGCATTGGGAAACAAAGAGGATTATATAAACTTAGCAGTGTGAGTTAAAAAACACTTTAACATTGTGAGTGTTATTCTTTTTTTTTTTTTTTTTTAACATTAAAACTACTGCTCGGATAATGCTTGTATATCAAGACAGCGCTTGCAAACCAGGGCAACATAAAAAAAAAAAAAAACAATAGAGAAAAAAGAAAACTTTGCTTGTCTTTCAAACGCTCATAAACCGCCAAGGTTTTACTGTATTTGAAATATGCAGAAAGAAAATGAAAATTTTTTTTTTTTTACATAAAGTTGTCAGCTAATTGGATATTTCTAAAACACATCATGTGTACCGGTGCCCCCAACCTGGTATGGGGTATGGCCATGATGGTGTATGGTGGTGATCAGGATACTGGTATGGGGTATGGCCATGATGGTGTATGGTGGTGATCAGGGTGTTGCTATGGTGTATGGTGGTGATCAGGGTGTTGCTATGGTGTATGGCGGTGATCAGGGTGTTGCTTTGGGGTATGGCCGTGATCAAGATACTGGTATGGCATATGGTGGTGACCAGGATGTTGGTATGGTAGTGATTAGGATGCTGGTATCGCATATGGTGGTGATCATGATGTTGGCATGAAGTATGGTAGTGATCAGGATGCTGGTATGGGCAATGGCAGTGATCAGGATGCTTGTATGGCCAATAGCAGTGATCAGGATGTTGGTATGGGCAATGGCAGTGATCAGGATGTTGGTATGGGCAATGGCAGTGATCAGGATGCTGGTATTGGCAATGGCAGTGATCAGGATGCTGGTATTGGCAATGGCAGTGATCAGGATACGGTTATGGGCAATGGCAGTGATCAGGATACGGGTATGGGATATGGTGGCAATCAGGATGCTGGTATGGCATTTGGTGGTATCAGGACACTGGTATGCGGTATCAAAAAAACAAACAATGGTACTGGCGCCAAGGAAGAACAGTTAGGGCCAACTGGTTCTGCTAAAAAACAATAAAAAAGGACACAATCTCTATATGCTATATATAGGGTCCATAAAAATGTCCATTAGAGAACACCCATAATTTACAAAGTCCATATGTAACTCACTTGGGAGGCAGCTCTGCATGCAAGCAAGAAGGGGCTTAAGAACAGATGAGAAGAGAGCACAGGCGCCAAACTAAGTGATTAGTAATTTTCGGGTAGTGACGTCAGGAGGAGGCACTCATGCGTTCCACAGCCAGAGGAAGTGCCGACAACCTTCAGCAGCGTCCTTAGACTGCGAGAGGCCATCCTGATCTTACACTCCATGGACAGGGATGACAATTACAAGCGCTTACTATGTTATTTACCTCTGATGCTTACATCGTTTGTGAGTACCTATACATGTGTTTTTATTGATTAAGCCCTATATCCTGCACTTAGTTTGGCTCTCTTCTCAGCTGGTATGAGGTATGATGGTGATCAGGATGTTGGTATCGGGTATGGTGGTGATCCGGGTGTGGTATGGTGTATGGCAGTGATCAGGATGCTGGTAGGCATATGGTGGTAATCAGGATGTTGGTATGGCAATGATCAGGACACTGGTATGGGGTATGATGGTGATCAGGACACTGGTATGGGGTATGATGGTGATCAGGACACTGGTGTGGGGTATGATGGTGATCAGGACGCTGGTATGGAGTATGGCAGTGATTAGGATGCTGGTATGGCATAATGTGGTATCAGGACACTGGTATGAGGTATGGTGGTGATCAGGACGCTGGTAAGGTGGTGATCAGGGTGTTGGTATGGTGTATGGTGGTGATCAGGACTTTGGTATGAGGTATGGGAGTAATCTGGATGCTGGTATGGTGTATGGAGGTGATCAGGATGCTGGTATGGTGTATGGAGGTGATCAGGATGCTGGTATGGTGTATGGAGGTGATCAGGATGCTGGTATGGCGTATGGAGGTGATCAGGATGCTGGTATGGCGTATGGAGGTGATCAGGATGCTGGTATGGCGTATGGAGGTGATCAGGATGCTGGTATGGCGTATAGAGGTGATCAGGATGCTGGTATGGTGTATGGAGGTGATCAGGACACTGGTATGTGGTATGGCAGTGATCAGGATGCTGGTAAGAAGGCAGCATAGAAATGTTATTTGCTAGCAATTTTGACTTTTTTCCTTTGCAAATGTCAGCACTGCAGCAGCACTTTCTATACATCACAGACATGTCCCATTCACAGGCAACATTAGGACAACCCCAGGCATGTTATTTAAAGGATTTGGCCATTTTTGATGTTTCACTGTAAGCATTTAAAATGTTCACTGGCTGAGTGGAATTTTATAAAAAAAAATGTATTTTGCATCGTTACATGTTGTCCACCAGTGCCCACCACTCCTACTACTTTTTGACCCTCCTTTGCCAATAAGCCCAGAAAATGGGCATTTTTAATTTAACACATTTGACCCCATTGATTTCAATAGGGTTTAGGTTTAGCATCCGAACGTCTTCAAAGTTCACAGAACCCAGAACAGTTTGGCTCATCCCTAGTAAGAAGGAGACATCTACAAAATGAAGAAAATGTCCTTGCCCTACAAGGAAGTAAAAGTTCTGACCTTGAAGGGGTTAATCTAGGTTTCCACACTATATATGTGTGTATCATCATCTGTTGGAGATAAAAGAGGTCACAGTGACTACGGAGGAAGAGGACGGACATGACGGGGGGGGGGGGGCTACTGGGTGTAAATAGAAAATAAGATCTCATTACCTCCTCTGCTGTCACTTCCAACAACGTCTCCTCTCTACTTCCTCCTAACTCACCTCTCACCCGGGAACTTCCAATTTATATCTGACATCGCTTCCTGTCTTCCATAGAGACTTCCTGTCTGGTTAAAAGTGAGATCACCACCTTGTGGCACTCTGAGGAACTGCAGCCCTGAGAAACGTATGGTAGTGTGAACACGGCCTTGTGCTGTGTGTGTATGTACTGTATATCCTTATAGATGGGTCATCTCCACTCCCACTAAGGGGGATAGAAATATATTACTGCCTAGTCCAGCGTTTCTCAGCCAGGGTTCCTCCAAACCCATTTTGGCTAATCCCTACCATCCTAGTGGCCGCAGGCATGCTGACAACTAGTCACACATCCCCGCCAGCCCTTTTCAGGTGTCAGCCAGGGAATTTCTGTATGGCTGACAAGTAAATGTGAACAAAAGGGCAATGTGCAGTGTGCCCCCTAAAATTCATACCAGGTCCATTGGGTTTAGTATGGATTTTAAAGGGTAGCCCTATGCAAAGAAAAAATAAAAAAAGCATGGGGTCCTCCCAAAATTCATTCTAGGCCCCTATCGAAACCTGCAACCTGGCTAGGCATTAAAGAGGAGGACAACCTCACTTTCACCACCTCTTGAACTATAACAGACCGCATGCCCTCAACATAGGGAAGTATCTAAGTTCATTCACTACTGGTTAAAAAGTTGAACAAGTCCAATTTATGAGCTAATTTCAGGGAACATGAGGAATCTGCATAACCTAATGCATTGGAAAATGTATATCTGTCTGCAGCAAAAAGGGGAGATATTGGAACTCAAATTATTGGTAACCTGAAAATAATCAAAAGGAGAAAGTCAATCAAAACCAAAGATTGATCAGAGACCTTGGTATCATTCTGTGCATTGCAAGTCCATGTAAAGCCCGTGAGTGAAACAGGTGTCATGCACTCTCTGAGAAAAAGACAGACAGGTGCGCTTGTGCACTAACGACCACCACCATACGAAATGGCCTCTCACCTCAAGAGCACTGATCATAAGCATGTAACAAACGGGCAATCATTGGACGATCATCCACAAATGAAAGGAAAGACAGCTCTATTCCACAGCACCTTAAGCAATGTATATCCCTGGGTCTGGACCGCAGCTCCACTCAGGACCATGTAATGGGGAACATGAAAGCAGACAAGCCCATAGTGTAATACTGATATATACTTTATTGCTGGGTACACATAAAGACAGCCTCTTACTTTGAAGATGAATTAAAACAGCAACAATAGTCACAGCGGTGCTGGCGGGTCCTGCAGACAACCTCGCCAGACTTCCAGATAGCAGCGGGTGACGTCAACGGCTCCGCCTTCCCCCCGAACGCGTGTCGTCCTCCAAGGGGTGGAGACTTCTTCAGCGGTATTGAAGGCGGCAAAGGACGTCACCCCTTATGTAAATCGGGCTTACCGCTCATTGGATGAGCGGTCACAATCAGCTGATTGGCTATTCCCCCTCGTCATGGCAACACAGACGCCGCTTCTTACTACACAGCGGAAGCAGAGACATCTGATGCCGGAGAGATAGCCAATCCTGTATACAATGCCGCTCGCAGAATGGCCGAGCTGGCACTAGGATTACATAATATGTAAAACTCAAAACTATTTACTGCCAATGCCAATCCTTTCCACTGTCTAGCGGAAACAGGTTAGCCGAAGGAAATAAATAATTTGGTTTATATCAATTCTAGAGTCAACCCTAAAAACACTATAGGTACGTTTTTATTGTTGTAACTGCAGGGAAGGCAATCTCCCTATTAGCCTAATACCCTTTTGCTACATGACATACCATCAATAAGGAGGTGCCAAAGGACTAAGCCTATCCTTGAGGCACTATACAGGGAACCCCTATAAAATAAATAAATAAATATATGGAGCTATCGACGTCCCGCTACCATCTGGATCACATAATTAAACTTAAAACAATAATCCTAAAACATTAAGAAACACTAAAATCCTAAAATACTAAATGCAATACAATTTCTTTAAAACACTACATCAAAAATAATAAAAACAGTATTATCGATCTGAAATAAAACAATTGAGATCAAACTCAACGTTTAACCCGCGGGGAACCCCCACTTTGGTTTCATATATCCAGAACGATTCGCGTTGACTGAGTTTCCTAATAAAATTTCCCCCCCTCCAATGCTTATTGACCCTTTCTATTCCCCAAAATTTCAAACTGCTAGGGTCTTTGTTATGATGTTTTTTGAAATGTTGGGTAACATGGTGAGGGGTTTTGCCTTTTCTAATACTTCGTACATGCTCGGCTATTCTAGTCTGTAGGGCCCTAGATGTCCTGCCCACATACTGCAGACCGCAGTCGCACTCAAGCATGTACACCACTCCTGTGGTAGAACATGTAATGAGATCTTTAATTTCATATTTTTTATTTGTAGCATTGGCTATGAAATCCTTCCTACGTTTAAGATTCTTTTTTGCGGTGCGGCATGTTACGCATTTGCCGCAGGCATAAAATCCTGACAGGAATGAAAATAATTTATTTTTGTTTTGTGTGGGCGGGTCTATTACCCCTGGAGCCAAAATGTTCCTCAAAGTTGGAGCCTTTTTATATACAAAGGAAGGATTAGGGGGTAATTTAGCCCCAATTACCTTATCCTGTTGTAAAATCGGCCAATGCTTCTTTATTATTTTTTCGATTTTTTTATATTGAATATTGTAGTCCAATATAATCCTAATTTCATCAGTTTTAGAATTGGCTACCTTAGGGATATTGGACAGGAGGGAATCTCTTGCAATATTCTGTACTGTTAATCTATCCTTCTCCAATTTTTCTTTACAGAACCCTTTTTGAATGAACCTCTCTGTATACAATTTTGATTGGGACTCAAAATCCGTGTCTGATGCACAATTTCGCCTTAGGCGCATGTATTGCCCTTTAGGGATGTTACACAACCATGTGTGATGGTGGCAACTGTCCAACGGGATGTATGCATTGCGATCTGTCGGTTTTGAGTAATTGGAGGTGGTGAATTTGTTATCGGTTTTTGAAATGACTAAGTCCAAGAAGACAACCTTTTCCTGACTTGTTGTCCATGTAAGGACAATGTTCTTGTTGTTTAGGTTGAGCTTATCCATAAACATGATTAGGCTATCTTGATCCCCATCCCAAATCAGGAAAAGGTCATCGATGTACCTTCGGTAACATAACAACTCTGGAGGGCGATCACTAAACACTACTTCTTCCTCCCAGTGGGCCATAAACAAGTTGGCCACACTGGGAGCGAAACGTGCTCCCATCGCCACTCCTCTAGTCTGTAGGTAATGTGATCTGTCGTACCAGAAATAATTTCTGGTCAGACAAAACCACAAACTACTCAGAAGAAAACTCCTTAGTTTTCTTGGAAGATGGGAGTTAGAGAAAGCCCATTTGACTGCTGCTTCAGCAGCATTATGTCCGATTATGGTATACAGGGATCCTACGTCCGCTGTAACCAGTATCGAAGAGTTTGAACACGGTAAGTTTTCCAGAATCTGTATTATGTGCTTGGTGTCCTTTAAGTAGGCCTTGGTGTTAATGACCAATGGTTGTAGGTGTACATCTATAAACTGACCTAGTCTAGACGTCACCGATTCGATTCCATTTACAATTGGCCTACCCGGTGGCTGTTCTTTGTCCTTATGCATCTTAGGTAGAAAATAGATGACTGGAGTACGACAAAACAAGGGATCCAAATAAAGGGACTCCTTTTTGTTAAGCACTCCTTTCTTTTTTCCTGATTCGACTAGAACATTGAGTTCACCTTTGTATTCAGATAGAGGGTCACCCCGTAATATACAATATGTTTCCCGATCAGAGAGGAGGCGTGTCATCTCCTTTTTGTAATATTCTTTACTGAGGACGACCAATCCTCCCCCTTTGTCGGCGGGTCTGATGACTATCTCTTTATTCTCTTCTAATGATTTAATTCCCGCTTTGATAGTTTGGGGGTCATTCACTTTTCTTACTTTTAATCCCTCCAAGTCCTTAAATACCATGTTCTTAAACACGTCCATATATTTATTATCCCTATTTTGGGGATTAAAAATAGACTTGTTCCTTAGGTTAGTGTGTAGTGTATAATTACTGGAGGAACTAATAGGAGCAGAGGAGTCAGCGGCGAGAACAGAGGAATTCTTAATGATGGGGTTGGACATGCAGTACTTCTTTACATTCAGAGAACGGACAAATTTTTGGATGCCAACATAAGTCTGAAACTTGTTTAAGTTTCGTGCCGGTGCAAACTTTAGGCCTTTGTCCAGAGTTCTCAGTTCATCGTCTGTTAGTTGGACCCCACTGAGATTAAAAATGCCGGCTCCTAACGGGATTTTTTTCCTCTGGACTCTCCTACCTCCTCTGTTTCCTCTCTGCTTCTTTTCCCTCCTTTGGCTCCTGGGGTGCCCTCTGATGGGCCCCTCCACCAGTTGTCCGACTGGTTCTGGAAGGGAAGAGGGGGGCCCCTCTCTTGTCCCCCCGTATTCCCTAAAAAAGAGTTCTCATATTGGTTGTTCCTAAGGGGATCGAACCTATTCTGGGTCGCAACTTGTGCATAGGTGTAGTCATTCCTTCTATTATTATGCCCTCCATTACCATGCCCTCTTATAGGCTGACCACCTCTTTGGGGGAGGTTTGTACCCCCTCTCCCCCGATTGTACCCTTGTGGGTTATGTCTCGGGGTCTGTGGTCGCTCACCTTGGGAGTATGTATAATATCCTTCTTGGTGATTGTTAGGTGGAAAATGGTAATTCCCTCTTCCAGGGGTATTGTGTTTCCCTCTTCCACCTCTACCCCCCCCCCCTTTTCCTTCCCCGGTTAGGATGTCCTTGTTGGGGTTCGTTATTATAATAGGGGGCGGGAGAGGCTCTCCAGACCTCATTAGGAATATCCCTAATTGTAGGAGCTGGAGTGATGGGGGGGTTTTGAAGTCCTTCTCCACCATCCTCATCAGTATTATTGGTACTTTTTTGCCACTTGTAGATACTATCTACCTGGAAGTCCCCAAAATCTCTGATGAATTTTTTCTTTTTCTTATTTTGGGTTTCTGTATCCCATTTAACCATCCTATTTTTAAGGATCCCTGAGAGTCTGGTGAACTCTTCAGTGTCCTTATGCGGCTCAAGGGATGTTTGCAACTCTTTAATCTGGGACTCAATAATTTTCAGTTTGCGTTTTTTTCTAATAAGGAGGAAATCAATAAGTTCAAAACCTTTTTTATTAAAAAATCCCTTCCATTCTTCTATAGACTCATTGTCCAGGAGTCCATCATTGGGTGGCAGATCCCACCTCAGGCGCCTGGGAATGAGTTTCTCACGCAAATAATATTCGAAAGTGGTAATATCCCACCATAATTTGATTTTTTTCTCTAGTGCGTATCCTAATTTCTTAAAAGCAGAAGAAACATCTCCTTCTATATTAGACACTTGACTACTAGAGAATATATCCCCCAGATTAACCTCTCTGTTTTCTAAATAGTTGAAGATATCCATATTAATTGCAGCCAGATATACGTAAATTGAGATACACAGTAACACAGTAGCAGAGATAATATCAGCGCAAAAGGATAATATAAAAATTCACATAAAGCAGCTGCACTCTCAGGTCAACAAACAACACCCGTATAGAATCTGTAAAAATTATTAGAGCAGCGCTGGCAGATTAAAACTAAACAAATAAATAAATAAAATAAAACAAAACAGAATCTTTAAAGAGGAAATGCAAGTCCATGTAAAGCCCGTGAGTGAAACAGGTGTCATGCACTCTCTGAGAAAAAGACAGACAGGTGCGCTTGTGCACTAACGACCACCACCATACGAAATGGCCTCTCACCTCAAGAGCACTGATCATAAGCATGTAACAAACGGGCAATCATTGGACGATCATCCACAAATGAAAGGAAAGACAGCTCTATTCCACAGCACCTTAAGCAATGTATATCCCTGGGTCTGGACCGCAGCTCCACTCAGGACCATGTAATGGGGAACATGAAAGCAGACAAGCCCATAGTGTAATACTGATATATACTTTATTGCTGGGTACACATAAAGACAGCCTCTTACTTTGAAGATGAATTAAAACAGCAACAATAGTCACAGCGGTGCTGGCGGGTCCTGCAGACAACCTCGCCAGACTTCCAGATAGCAGCGGGTGACGTCAACGGCTCCGCCTTCCCCCCGAACGCGTGTCGTCCTCCAAGGGGTGGAGACTTCTTCAGCGGTATTGAAGGCGGCAAAGGACGTCACCCCTTATGTAAATCGGGCTTACCGCTCATTGGATGAGCGGTCACAATCAGCTGATTGGCTATTCCCCCTCGTCATGGCAACACAGACGCCGCTTCTTACTACACAGCGGAAGCAGAGACATCTGATGCCGGAGAGATAGCCAATCCTGTATACAATGCCGCTCGCAGAATGGCCGAGCTGGCACTAGGATTACATAATATGTAAAACTCAAAACTATTTACTGCCAATGCCAATCCTTTCCACTGTCTAGCGGAAACAGGTTAGCCGAAGGAAATAAATAATTTGGTTTATATCAATTCTAGAGTCAACCCTAAAAACACTATAGGTACGTTTTTATTGTTGTAACTGCAGGGAAGGCAATCTCCCTATTAGCCTAATACCCTTTTGCTACATGACATACCATCAATAAGGAGGTGCCAAAGGACTAAGCCTATCCTTGAGGCACTATACAGGGAACCCCTATAAAATAAATAAATAAATATATGGAGCTATCGACGTCCCGCTACCATCTGGATCACATAATTAAACTTAAAACAATAATCCTAAAACATTAAGAAACACTAAAATCCTAAAATACTAAATGCAATACAATTTCTTTAAAACACTACATCAAAAATAATAAAAACAGTATTATCGATCTGAAATAAAACAATTGAGATCAAACTCAACGTTTAACCCGCGGGGAACCCCCACTTTGGTTTCATATATCCAGAACGATTCGCGTTGACTGAGTTTCCTAATAAAATTTCCCCCCCTCCAATGCTTATTGACCCTTTCTATTCCCCAAAATTACAAACTGCTAGGGTCTTTGTTATGATGTTTTTTGAAATGTTGGGTAACATGGTGAGGGGTTTTGCCTTTTCTAATACTTCGTACATGCTCGGCTATTCTAGTCTGTAGGGCCCTAGATGTCCTGCCCACATACTGCAGACCGCAGTCGCACTCAAGCATGTACACCACTCCTGTGGTAGAACATGTAATGAGATCTTTAATTTCATATTTTTTATTTGTAGCATTGGCTATGAAATCCTTCCTACGTTTAAGATTCTTTTTTGCGGTGCGGCATGTTACGCATTTGCCGCAGGCATAAAATCCTGACAGGAATGAAAATAATTTATTTTTGTTTTGTGTGGGCGGGTCTATTACCCCTGGAGCCAAAATGTTCCTCAAAGTTGGAGCCTTTTTATATACAAAGGAAGGATTAGGGGGTAATTTAGCCCCAATTACCTTATCCTGTTGTAAAATCGGCCAATGCTTCTTTATTATTTTTTCGATTTTTTTATATTGAATATTGTAGTCCAATATAATCCTAATTTCATCAGTTTTAGAATTGGCTACCTTAGGGATATTGGACAGGAGGGAATCTCTTGCAATATTCTGTACTGTTAATCTATCCTTCTCCAATTTTTCTTTACAGAACCCTTTTTGAATGAACCTCTCTGTATACAATTTTGATTGGGACTCAAAATCCGTGTCTGATGCACAATTTCGCCTTAGGCGCATGTATTGCCCTTTAGGGATGTTACACAACCATGTGTGATGGTGGCAACTGTCCAACGGGATGTATGCATTGCGATCTGTCGGTTTTGAGTAATTGGAGGTGGTGAATTTGTTATCGGTTTTTGAAATGACTAAGTCCAAGAAGACAACCTTTTCCTGACTTGTTGTCCATGTAAGGACAATGTTCTTGTTGTTTAGGTTGAGCTTATCCATAAACATGATTAGGCTATCTTGATCCCCATCCCAAATCAGGAAAAGGTCATCGATGTACCTTCGGTAACATAACAACTCTGGAGGGCGATCACTAAACACTACTTCTTCCTCCCAGTGGGCCATAAACAAGTTGGCCACACTGGGAGCGAAACGTGCTCCCATCGCCACTCCTCTAGTCTGTAGGTAATGTGATCTGTCGTACCAGAAATAATTTCTGGTCAGACAAAACCACAAACTACTCAGAAGAAAACTCCTTAGTTTTCTTGGAAGATGGGAGTTAGAGAAAGCCCATTTGACTGCTGCTTCAGCAGCATTATGTCCGATTATGGTATACAGGGATCCTACGTCCGCTGTAACCAGTATCGAAGAGTTTGAACACGGTAAGTTTTCCAGAATCTGTATTATGTGCTTGGTGTCCTTTAAGTAGGCCTTGGTGTTAATGACCAATGGTTGTAGGTGTACATCTATAAACTGACCTAGTCTAGACGTCACCGATTCCCTTGTTTTGTCGTACTCCAGTCATCTATTTTCTACCTAAGATGCATAAGGACAAAGAACAGCCACCGGGTAGGCCAATTGTAAATGGAATCGAATCGGTGACGTCTAGACTAGGTCAGTTTATAGATGTACACCTACAACCATTGGTCATTAACACCAAGGCCTACTTAAAGGACACCAAGCACATAATACAGATTCTGGAAAACTTACCGTGTTCAAACTCTTCGATACTGGTTACAGCGGACGTAGGATCCCTGTATACCATAATCGGACATAATGCTGCTGAAGCAGCAGTCAAATGGGCTTTCTCTAACTCCCATCTTCCAAGAAAACTAAGGAGTTTTCTTCTGAGTAGTTTGTGGTTTTGTCTGACCAGAAATTATTTCTGGTACGACAGATCACATTACCTACAGACTAGAGGAGTGGCGATGGGAGCACGTTTCGCTCCCAGTGTGGCCAACTTGTTTATGGCCCACTGGGAGGAAGAAGTAGTGTTTAGTGATCGCCCTCCAGAGTTGTTATGTTACCGAAGGTACATCGATGACCTTTTCCTGATTTGGGATGGGGATCAAGATAGCCTAATCATGTTTATGGATAAGCTCAACCTAAACAACAAGAACATTGTCCTTACATGGACAACAAGTCAGGAAAAGGTTGTCTTCTTGGACTTAGTCATTTCAAAAACCGATAACAAATTCACCACCTCCAATTACTCAAAACCGACAGATCGCAATGCATACATCCCGTTGGACAGTTGCCACCATTACACATGGTTGTGTAACATCCCTAAAGGGCAATACATGCGCCTAAGGCGAAATTGTGCATCAGACACGGATTTTGAGTCCCAATCAAAATTGTATACAGAGAGGTTCATTCAAAAAGGGTTCTGTAAAGAAAAATTGGAGAAGGATAGATTAACAGTACAGAATATTGCAAGAGATTCCCTCCTGTCCAATATCCCTAAGGTAGCCAATTCTAAAACTGATGAAATTAGGATTATATTGGACTACAATATTCAATATAAAAAAATCGAAAAAATAATAAAGAAGCATTGGCCGATTTTACAACAGGATAAGGTAATTGGGGCTAAATTACCCCCTAATCCTTCCTTTGTATATAAAAAGGCTCCAACTTTGAGGAACATTTTGGCTCCAGGGGTAATAGACCCGCCCACACAAAACAAAAATAAATTATTTTCATTCCTGTCAGGATTTTATGCCTGCGGCAAATGCGTAACATGCCGCACCGCAAAAAAGAATCTTAAACGTAGGAAGGATTTCATAGCCAATGCTACAAATAAAAAATATGAAATTAAAGATCTCATTACATGTTCTACCACAGGAGTGGTGTACATGCTTGAGTGCGACTGCGGTCTGCAGTATGTGGGCAGGACATCTAGGGCCCTACAGACTAGAATAGCCGAGCATGTACGAAGTATTAGAAAAGGCAAAACCCCTCACCATGTTACCCAACATTTCAAAAAACATCATAACAAAGACCCTAGCAGTTTGAAATTTTGGGGAATAGAAAGGGTCAATAAGCATTGGAGGGGGGGAAATTTTATTAGGAAACTCAGTCAACGCGAATCGTTCTGGATATATGAAACCAAAGTGGGGGTTCCCCGCGGGTTAAACGTTGAGTTTGATCTCAATTGTTTTATTTCAGATCGATAATACTGTTTTTATTATTTTTGATGTAGTGTTTTAAAGAAATTGTATTGCATTTAGTATTTTAGGATTTTAGTGTTTCTTAATGTTTTAGGATTATTGTTTTAAGTTTAATTATGTGATCCAGATGGTAGCGGGACGTCGATAGCTCCATATATTTATTTATTTATTTTATAGGGGTTCCCTGTATAGTGCCTCAAGGATAGGCTTAGTCCTTTGGCACCTCCTTATTGATGGTATGTCATGTAGCAAAAGGGTATTAGGCTAATAGGGAGATTGCCTTCCCTGCAGTTACAACAATAAAAACGTACCTATAGTGTTTTTAGGGTTGACTCTAGAATTGATATAAACCAAATTATTTATTTCCTTCGGCTAACCTGTTTCCGCTAGACAGTGGAAAGGATTGGCATTGGCAGTAAATAGTTTTGAGTTTTACATATTATGTAATCCTAGTGCCAGCTCGGCCATTCTGCGAGCGGCATTGTATACAGGATTGGCTATCTCTCCGGCATCAGATGTCTCTGCTTCCGCTGTGTAGTAAGAAGCGGCGTCTGTGTTGCCATGACGAGGGGGAATAGCCAATCAGCTGATTGTGACCGCTCATCCAATGAGCGGTAAGCCCGATTTACATAAGGGGTGACGTCCTTTGCCGCCTTCAATACCGCTGAAGAAGTCTCCACCCCTTGGAGGACGACACGCGTTCGGGGGGAAGGCGGAGCCGTTGACGTCACCCGCTGCTATCTGGAAGTCTGGCGAGGTTGTCTGCAGGACCCGCCAGCACCGCTGTGACTATTGTTGCTGTTTTAATTCATCTTCAAAGTAAGAGGCTGTCTTTATGTGTACCCAGCAATAAAGTATATATCAGTATTACACTATGGGCTTGTCTGCTTTCATGTTCCCCATTACATGGTCCTGAGTGGAGCTGCGGTCCAGACCCAGGGATATACATTGCTTAAGGTGCTGTGGAATAGAGCTGTCTTTCCTTTCATTTGTGAATGATCGTCCAATGATTGCCCGTTTGTTACATGCTTATGATCAGTGCTCTTGAGGTGAGAGGCCATTTCGTATGGTGGTGGTCGTTAGTGCACAAGCGCACCTGTCTGTCTTTTTCTCAGAGAGTGCATGACACCTGTTTCACTCACGGGCTTTACATGGACTTGCATTTCCTCTTTAAAGATTCTGTTTTGTTTTATTTTATTTATTTATTTGTTTAGTTTTAATCTGCCAGCGCTGCTCTAATAATTTTTACAGATTCTATACGGGTGTTGTTTGTTGACCTGAGAGTGCAGCTGCTTTATGTGAATTTTTATATTATCCTTTTGCGCTGATATTATCTCTGCTACTGTGTTACTGTGTATCTCAATTTACGTATATCTGGCTGCAATTAATATGGATATCTTCAACTATTTAGAAAACAGAGAGGTTAATCTGGGGGATATATTCTCTAGTAGTCAAGTGTCTAATATAGAAGGAGATGTTTCTTCTGCTTTTAAGAAATTAGGATACGCACTAGAGAAAAAAATCAAATTATGGTGGGATATTACCACTTTCGAATATTATTTGCGTGAGAAACTCATTCCCAGGCGCCTGAGGTGGGATCTGCCACCCAATGATGGACTCCTGGACAATGAGTCTATAGAAGAATGGAAGGGATTTTTTAATAAAAAAGGTTTTGAACTTATTGATTTCCTCCTTATTAGAAAAAAACGCAAACTGAAAATTATTGAGTCCCAGATTAAAGAGTTGCAAACATCCCTTGAGCCGCATAAGGACACTGAAGAGTTCACCAGACTCTCAGGGATCCTTAAAAATAGGATGGTTAAATGGGATACAGAAACCCAAAATAAGAAAAAGAAAAAATTCATCAGAGATTTTGGGGACTTCCAGGTAGATAGTATCTACAAGTGGCAAAAAAGTACCAATAATACTGATGAGGATGGTGGAGAAGGACTTCAAAACCCCCCCATCACTCCAGCTCCTACAATTAGGGATATTCCTAATGAGGTCTGGAGAGCCTCTCCCGCCCCCTATTATAATAACGAACCCCAACAAGGACATCCTAACCGGGGAAGGAAAAGGGGGGGGGGTAGAGGTGGAAGAGGGAAACACAATACCCCTGGAAGAGGGAATTACCATTTTCCACCTAACAATCACCAAGAAGGATATTATACATACTCCCAAGGTGAGCGACCACAGACCCCGAGACATAACCCACAAGGGTACAATCGGGGGAGAGGGGGTACAAACCTCCCCCAAAGAGGTGGTCAGCCTATAAGAGGGCATGGTAATGGAGGGCATAATAATAGAAGGAATGACTACACCTATGCACAAGTTGCGACCCAGAATAGGTTCGATCCCCTTAGGAACAACCAATATGAGAACTCTTTTTTAGGGAATACGGGGGGACAAGAGAGGGGCCCCCCTCTTCCCTTCCAGAACCAGTCGGACAACTGGTGGAGGGGCCCATCAGAGGGCACCCCAGGAGCCAAAGGAGGGAAAAGAAGCAGAGAGGAAACAGAGGAGGTAGGAGAGTCCAGAGGAAAAAAATCCCGTTAGGAGCCGGCATTTTTAATCTCAGTGGGGTCCAACTAACAGACGATGAACTGAGAACTCTGGACAAAGGCCTAAAGTTTGCACCGGCACGAAACTTAAACAAGTTTCAGACTTATGTTGGCATCCAAAAATTTGTCCGTTCTCTGAATGTAAAGAAGTACTGCATGTCCAACCCCATCATTAAGAATTCCTCTGTTCTCGCCGCTGACTCCTCTGCTCCTATTAGTTCCTCCAGTAATTATACACTACACACTAACCTAAGGAACAAGTCTATTTTTAATCCCCAAAATAGGGATAATAAATATATGGACGTGTTTAAGAACATGGTATTTAAGGACTTGGAGGGATTAAAAGTAAGAAAAGTGAATGACCCCCAAACTATCAAAGCGGGAATTAAATCATTAGAAGAGAATAAAGAGATAGTCATCAGACCCGCCGACAAAGGGGGAGGATTGGTCGTCCTCAGTAAAGAATATTACAAAAAGGAGATGACACGCCTCCTCTCTGATCGGGAAACATATTGTATATTACGGGGTGACCCTCTATCTGAATACAAAGGTGAACTCAATGTTCTAGTCGAATCAGGAAAAAAGAAAGGAGTGCTTAACAAAAAGGAGTCCCTTTATTTGGATCCCTTGTTTTGTCGTACTCCAGTCATCTATTTTCTACCTAAGATGCATAAGGACAAAGAACAGCCACCGGGTAGGCCAATTGTAAATGGAATCGAATCGGTGACGTCTAGACTAGGTCAGTTTATAGATGTACACCTACAACCATTGGTCATTAACACCAAGGCCTACTTAAAGGACACCAAGCACATAATACAGATTCTGGAAAACTTACCGTGTTCAAACTCTTCGATACTGGTTACAGCGGACGTAGGATCCCTGTATACCATAATCGGACATAATGCTGCTGAAGCAGCAGTCAAATGGGCTTTCTCTAACTCCCATCTTCCAAGAAAACTAAGGAGTTTTCTTCTGAGTAGTTTGTGGTTTTGTCTGACCAGAAATTATTTCTGGTACGACAGATCACATTACCTACAGACTAGAGGAGTGGCGATGGGAGCACGTTTCGCTCCCAGTGTGGCCAACTTGTTTATGGCCCACTGGGAGGAAGAAGTAGTGTTTAGTGATCGCCCTCCAGAGTTGTTATGTTACCGAAGGTACATCGATGACCTTTTCCTGATTTGGGATGGGGATCAAGATAGCCTAATCATGTTTATGGATAAGCTCAACCTAAACAACAAGAACATTGTCCTTACATGGACAACAAGTCAGGAAAAGGTTGTCTTCTTGGACTTAGTCATTTCAAAAACCGATAACAAATTCACCACCTCCAATTACTCAAAACCGACAGATCGCAATGCATACATCCCGTTGGACAGTTGCCACCATCACACATGGTTGTGTAACATCCCTAAAGGGCAATACATGCGCCTAAGGCGAAATTGTGCATCAGACACGGATTTTGAGTCCCAATCAAAATTGTATACAGAGAGGTTCATTCAAAAAGGGTTCTGTAAAGAAAAATTGGAGAAGGATAGATTAACAGTACAGAATATTGCAAGAGATTCCCTCCTGTCCAATATCCCTAAGGTAGCCAATTCTAAAACTGATGAAATTAGGATTATATTGGACTACAATATTCAATATAAAAAAATCGAAAAAATAATAAAGAAGCATTGGCCGATTTTACAACAGGATAAGGTAATTGGGGCTAAATTACCCCCTAATCCTTCCTTTGTATATAAAAAGGCTCCAACTTTGAGGAACATTTTGGCTCCAGGGGTAATAGACCCGCCCACACAAAACAAAAATAAATTATTTTCATTCCTGTCAGGATTTTATGCCTGCGGCAAATGCGTAACATGCCGCACCGCAAAAAAGAATCTTAAACGTAGGAAGGATTTCATAGCCAATGCTACAAATAAAAAATATGAAATTAAAGATCTCATTACATGTTCTACCACAGGAGTGGTGTACATGCTTGAGTGCGACTGCGGTCTGCAGTATGTGGGCAGGACATCTAGGGCCCTACAGACTAGAATAGCCGAGCATGTACGAAGTATTAGAAAAGGCAAAACCCCTCACCATGTTACCCAACATTTCAAAAAACATCATAACAAAGACCCTAGCAGTTTGAAATTTTGGGGAATAGAAAGGGTCAATAAGCATTGGAGGGGGGGAAATTTTATTAGGAAACTCAGTCAACGCGAATCGTTCTGGATATATGAAACCAAAGTGGGGGTTCCCCGCGGGTTAAACGTTGAGTTTGATCTCAATTGTTTTATTTCAGATCGATAATACTGTTTTTATTATTTTTGATGTAGTGTTTTAAAGAAATTGTATTGCATTTAGTATTTTAGGATTTTAGTGTTTCTTAATGTTTTAGGATTATTGTTTTAAGTTTAATTATGTGATCCAGATGGTAGCGGGACGTCGATAGCTCCATATATTTATTTATTTATTTTATAGGGGTTCCCTGTATAGTGCCTCAAGGATAGGCTTAGTCCTTTGGCACCTCCTTATTGATGGTATGTCATGTAGCAAAAGGGTATTAGGCTAATAGGGAGATTGCCTTCCCTGCAGTTACAACAATAAAAACGTACCTATAGTGTTTTTAGGGTTGACTCTAGAATTAATATAAACCAAATTATTTATTTCCTTCGGCTAACCTGTTTCCGCTAGACAGTGGAAAGGATTGGCATTGGCAGTAAATAGTTTTGAGTTTTACATATTATGTAATCCTAGTGCCAGCTCGGCCATTCTGCGAGCGGCATTGTATACAGGATTGGCTATCTCTCCGGCATCAGATGTCTCTGCTTCCGCTGTGTAGTAAGAAGCGGCGTCTGTGTTGCCATGACGAGGGGGAATAGCCAATCAGCTGATTGTGACCGCTCATCCAATGAGCGGTAAGCCCGATTTACATAAGGGGTGACGTCCTTTGCCGCCTTCAATACCGCTGAAGAAGTCTCCACCCCTTGGAGGACGACACGCGTTCGGGGGGAAGGCGGAGCCGTTGACGTCACCCGCTGCTATCTGGAAGTCTGGCGAGGTTGTCTGCAGGACCCGCCAGCACCGCTGTGACTATTGTTGCTGTTTTAATTCATCTTCAAAGTAAGAGGCTGTCTTTATGTGTACCCAGCAATAAAGTATATATCAGTATTACACTATGGGCTTGTCTGCTTTCATGTTCCCCATTACATGGTCCTGAGTGGAGCTGCGGTCCAGACCCAGGGATATACATTGCTTAAGGTGCTGTGGAATAGAGCTGTCTTTCCTTTCATTTGTGGATGATCGTCCAATGATTGCCCGTTTGTTACATGCTTATGATCAGTGCTCTTGAGGTGAGAGGCCATTTCGTATGGTGGTGGTCGTTAGTGCACAAGCGCACCTGTCTGTCTTTTTCTCAGAGAGTGCATGACACCTGTTTCACTCACGGGCTTTACATGGACTTGCATTTCCTCTTTAAAGATTCTGTTTTGTTTTATTTTATTTATTTATTTGTTTAGTTTTAATCTGCCAGCGCTGCTCTAATAATTTTTACAGATTCTATACGGGTGTTGTTTGTTGACCTGAGAGTGCAGCTGCTTTATGTGAATTTTTATATTATCCTTTTGCGCTGATATTATCTCTGCTACTGTATCATTCTGTGCATTGCCAGACTTCTAACTCCAGAGTGAAGGTTAATGCTGCTCATACTATATGTAACCCTATACATCATGGACATTTTCTTCAGCTTCTTAATAAATGTGATAGATACTTAATAAATGTTATAGATGTGTGGCTACTTCACAAGCATATAGAAGAGGTTGGGGCTCAGAGTAGTCATAGAAAGGCCCAGCACCCCAATAGTAGAGGAAGAGGTGGTCTGGTGACATTGAGAAGAAAACGGACAATCTCTTGATCTCCATAATTGGAAACATAGTGAGACAACAAATACAATGGGATGTTGGAGGAGCTGTTGATGTCAGTGTGGAAATAGACAGCACATGGGATGATGACACTGAAAGAACAATACGGCTTCATTCTACGATATGTCAAGGAGAGAACAGTACAGGAGAGACTTTTCTCTCTAATTAATGTCAGTAGAAGACCCAGAGAAAGTCTGTTCTGAAACAGCAGTTGGAACAGTTCTCCTTGTGTGTTATTATTACTAATAGTACTCTATACCTAGTGACTATATGACTGGCATTGTTCTCATACTTTACTTTAACTGACCACTGCACTATATATACAGATCTATATATTATATACTCTTACCCTTAAAACCATTCTGCTTCTGGAATACGCTCAAAAGTGCCATATGTGTCAACCTTAACTGTCAAAGGGCGGACAGAAGGTTAGTGCCAATATCATACACCATCATTCCTAGCTCAAGTTTCTGTAGCGTGAACTACCTCTGAGCCTGCCCTTGCTGATCTGAAAGAATCTCTGCTCTGGTGTGGCTCCTGTCCCATAGACAGAGCAGCTGAAGCACTGCATGGCATCTTTTAGCCTAACTCGTTGAATAGCCCCTTGAATGCTTAGAGGGCACTGGAGGTTCAAAGAACAATTCAACAGAGGAGGGGATGGAGGAGGAGAAGGGGGTGAAGCTGACCGATCTTGCATCATCACCACCAGCTGTATAGAGACGTGAGGGCAAAACAAGTTCAAGCACTACGCCCTGTCCTGCATCCTTCCTAGTTGCAAGCAGTTACCTAGTGTGCTTTGAACTAAATATTTCGTCCCTGACCATGCTTGCGGGACCACGTGTCAGCAGTAAGGTGGACCTTGCAGCTGACTGCCTTGCCCAACGATTCCAAAACATTGCCTTCCATGTGATGGTACAGAGCTAGAATGGCCTTACATGTGAAGAAATAGTGACTGGAAACCTGCTATTGTGGTACTGCACGTTCTGTAAATTCACCAAAGAGGGCAGAATCTACCAGATGGAAAGGAAGGAGTTGTAAAGCCAGCAATTTGTACAAGAAATGTGCCTGCTATACTCTACAGCTGGTGGTGTTCTTCTGGCAGATGTGTTACAAGGAACTGTGACCCCCCCTTGCTATACCAGTATCCCTGTTAGTAGAAGCTGCTGGGAGGTCATAAAATATAGTGGGGGTAGACATGAAAGGTGAGGAGGGAGGAGAAGAATTGTGTCCCTTTTAAGGCCCTTTTGTGTGGCTTTCAGGTGTTCTTGCCAACAGGCAGCATGGTGGGAGGTTAAATGCCTTTGCAAGCATGTGGCGCCCAAATGGCTGGTGTTTTTCCCATGCTTAATCTGTTTGCGGCAGAGATTGCAAATTGCAACAGTGTTATCAGCTGCACATGTGCTAAAAAAATGCCCACAATATCCCGCCATGTCTAATCTCAGTAGACGCTGAAAAGGCGCTTGACTGAGTCCACTGGTGATTCCTGGAGGGTACCCATCATTAGATAGGTCTTGGGCCTACTATGATGGGTAACATTATGGATGTGCACAGTTGCCCAACAGCAAGAATTTGCTCCAATGGCCTTCTCTCTGACCCAATTTGGATTTGCAATGGCACTCGGCAGGGGTCTTTCCCCCTACTGTATATACCATGGAGCACCTTGCGGTAGCTATATGGCAGAATTCTGTTATCTCGGTCAGACAGTGCCATTATAAGCTCCCGAAGCTGACAAGCTACTGTATATCACGGACTCCTGTGTCCTTTCCCTCCCTTGTCAAAGACTTTGAGGAGTTTGGATTGGTGAGTAGCTTCAAAGTTAACTACAACAAGACAGAGGTTCTGAACGTTTCCTTACCCCTATCTACAGTATCACTTGTCCAATCTAATTTTGCATTTAAGTGGAAACCGAAGGCAGTGAAATATCTCGGAATATAAATTTCATCCTTGTTATCTACTCTAGTGGGCATTAATTACAGTACACACCTTTTCTTCATTAGGTTCAGTCGTGCCCTAAATCGTATGACAAACCGTACGTTTTTTGGTTTGGTTGCATGAATGTCATTAAAATGGATATATTGCCAAAACACCTATATAACGTCCAAGTGGTTCCCGTCTCTCCTCCTCCTGGATTCTTTCTATCAATAAGGCTCTTTGTAATTACAGCTGGCAACACAGGAAATCTAGGTTTAGACTATCTGTCCTCTCCATACTAAAGAGCAGAGGTCGAGTGGCGTTTCCCAACCTATCCTTCTATTTCCAAGCAGCCTCATGTCTATGAGTGTTAGATTGGTACCATGGTAAATCTACTAAGTTGTGAACCATCCTAGAAAATTACCTGATTTCTTAGAACCTCTCCTCCTTACCGTGAACAGGTTCTGCTCACAGACCCTAGAGAGACCTTTTGCCACTTGTGACTACAGCTACTTGGACAGTTACTTAAACAGAGGCCTACTCTCCTCAATACCTAGCTCTCTGACCCAGTTTGGGAATGCCTTCTTCCTTCCAATCCTTCCAATCTTCCACTGTCCCAAATTCCTATCATGGCAAGAGGGGGATGCTCCCCTACCATGCCATACCCTCTTTGAGGGGAAACTTGTTCCCCTTTCACACATCTTCCCTTTCTGTCACAGCCCTTCGAGGGCTTGACTCGAATACACCCAACTAAAACATTTCCTTGAAAAAAGGTGTTGTATTACTACTCTGACTAGACCTCATACCGACTTTGAGACATTGCTCTCCAGATCTGACAGGCCTGACTACTCACTTTTCAGGATTTATCAAATTCTTCTAAAGGAATCTTATCTCAATCCGCCTCAATTTATGACAAAATAGGAGAAGGAACTAGACAGGGCACCAAAGACAAGTTATCTAGATCATCCCACACTCAAGAAGACAATTACAGGATTGTGGCCAAATGGTATCTATGTCCTAATACCCTATATAAAAAGGATCTTTCCATCTAGGATACTTGTTGGAGGTGTTTACGGGCTTCTGTTACCATGATTCATATTTGGGATACCTGTCCTAGAACTATACCATTTTGGGATAAGATACATCAATTATGAGATAGGCTCACGAGTACTAAATATCCCAATGAACCTTGCTTTACTGTGTTATCCATGTTGCCAGGCTCCTATAAATGGGTCAAGAAAAGTCTAATTAGGCACTTCCTCACAGTAGCTTGTTCTTGGGCTTGTGAAATAGACAGGATTGAACATTTAGAATGTATGATAGCCTGGCCGGGATGAAAACAAATCTGAATCCCACTCCATTCTATGAACTGGTTGGCTGTATCTCCGATACTCTTCTGCCTTTGGGTCTTTCATTTCTGAAATCACTCAACCCTGCAGATACTCCCGGGACCTCTTAGGTGAAGGTGTTCTACTTTACCCTCCCATTACCCATCTCCCCTAACCACCCCTCCCACACACACACATTTTTTCCCCTACTTCTTTTATTTCCTATTCTGTGCTCTTCTCTATGGCTTTTAGAGTGTCTTACCAGCCTCTAGGTTGCCTCATTAACTGTTCTTCATGGTCTGCAATGGTAGGCCACTCTGCATACAGATGTTGAAGACCTGTGTCGTGGCCACTATTATTTCTTCTAAAGTACCTAAGCTACCTGGATGTGACTGCTCTTAGTGTAACCATAGTCTAGGACAGGGGTCTCCAAACTTTCAAAAGAAAGGGCCAGTTTACTGTCCTTCAGACTCTAGGGGGGCTGGACTGTGCCAAGTGGGAGAACACAATGCCTGGTCTTTGGTAATAGGGGAAGAAATAGTTGACGTCCGTGGAAGGAGTAGTGCTCCATTTTAGTTGTCAATGAAAGGATTTATTCCCCATCATTGGTGTCAGAAGCAGGAAATTGGCCCCATTGTTGGTGTCAGTGGCAGGAATAATGCAAGAGCAGGATAAAGGCAAGCAAAGGAAAAGACTCTTGGACGTGCATCTCACAGATCACAACATTGTTAAAACTATGTTGAAAATTCAATAAATCAGATTAAACTCCGACCCATTATTTTTATTATTATTATATAGTATTTATATAGCGCCGACAGTTTACGCAGCGCTTTACAACTTGAGGGTAGACAGTACAAATACAATACACTTTAATACAGTAGGAATCAGAGGACCCTGCTCGTTAGAGCTTACAATCTAAGAGGGACGGTCAAGAGATTCAAGAGGTAATAGCTGTGGGGGATGGGCTGATGGAGAAAATAAGAGTACAGTTGTTAGGTGGTTGTCAGATAGGTTTCTCTGAAGAGATGTGTTTTCAGGGATCGTCTGAAAGTGACAAAGTTGGAGATAGTCGGACAGATGGGGTAGAGCATTCCAGAGGATGGGAGAAGCTCGGGAGAAGTCCTAGAGGCGAGCATGGGAAGTGGTAAACAAGGGAGCTAGAGAGCAGGAGGTCCTGGGAGGAATGAAGAGAATGAGTTGGTTGGTATTTTGAGACCAGATTAGTGATGTAGCTGGGCACCAAGTTATGGATGGCTTTGTAGGTTATGGTTAGTAACTTGAATTAATTTGTTGGTTGAGTAGCAGCCAATGGAGGGATTGGCAAAGAGGGGTAGCAGACACAGAGCGGTTTGCAAGGTGGATGAGCCTGGCAGCAGCGTTCATGATGGACTGAAGGGGGGATAGTCTTTTTAAAGGTAAGCCAATGAGAATGGAGTTGCAGTAATCGAGACGAGAGATGACCAGGGAATGGATTAGAAGCTTTGTGGCATCATTGGTTAGGAAGGGACATATCTTGGAGATGTTGCGGAGGTTGAGGCGGCAAGCATTAGGACTTTGGCATGGGTGGCCATTAATAACGGTTAAATCTAAACGGATGACCTAAAAAGGCTTTTTAGGTGTCACCTATAAGCAATGTTTGGATACCGAAGTTTGTCATCATTTCAACACCACAATTTTTTTTTATATACATTATTTTTATTATAATTGAACTTTTTACAAGATTGCAGTAAAAAAAAAAAAAAAGAAGAAATAGTAAAAGTAGAAATCCAATTATTCAGGAAAATTACTTGTCTGGAATGTGGAGGCGGAGTTGTTATAAATTTGTATACAATACAATACACAACATGTTACATTATTATAACAAAGGATTGTAAAAAAGATCACACCATAGAAAATGGGGAAAAGGTAGAAAATAAGCCCAGATATTAAAGGTGACATTTGTGTACGATGAACACCTTAACAATCACCCCCATTTTATTCACCAGGGAATCTGCTGTGAGAAAAAAATAGTTTGGGGGTTTTTACTAACCTTCAGGCCAAAAATGTGCATTTTACATGTGTGCAAAAATAATGAAAAATCAGTCCTGGCCAGGATTGCCAGTTGATAGTTTGTATAAATCGGTCAATTTTTACACTGTCCGTAAGTGTCCCTTAATGACGGCGGCTGTCCATAAAAAAGATGGCTGTAGGACAGGAAGCCAGCCAGGGGACGGCCTGAGCAGGCGCGCGGCCATTGATATCATGGCGCCAGTTTGATGCCTTTTACAAACTGTAGGAGTGGAGGGGGAGCCATAAGATGGGGGAGGACTGTCTGAATGAAGATCGATGAAAGATCAAGGAAGGAGCCTCAATAGCAGGAGCGACTGGACAGGGAGGAGTCCATCTGGAGGATAAGAGGATGAACAAGCAGAAGAGGACTGTGGCCTGAATGAGGCTGCCCTAAGTGCTTCCACGGCCCTGTACCTGAGCAGTCCTACAGAGGAGACAGGTCAGTGACAGCTTCAACCACCCGGGTCACACAAACTCTGTGGGACCACATTAGAGTTCCTGGCATTTTCCCCTAAATCAGTGTCCTCGGAGTTCCGCTTTACATCAGAGTCTGCAGGATTACACTGTAAGGGGGAACTCTGCGGATCCTGATGTAAAGGGGAACTCTGTTGTAACCCTGATGTAAGTGGAAACTCGGATGTTAAGGAAAACATTGTGGATCATGATGTTAGGGGGACTACTGTAGACTCTGATGTAAGGGGGGCTCTGGTGACCAGAAATTACCTCACATCAGGGTTCCCCTTTACATTAGAGTTCTCCTTTACCTCATGGTATGCAGCGTTCTACTTTACATTAGAGGACTCTTTTTCATCGGGGTCCACAGAGTTTCCCCTTACACTGTAAGGGGGGCCCTATGGACTCTGATCTGGAGGAAATTACTCCATTTTTATTTTTCTACTGCTATCAATGGCCAACACAATACAACACTTCATCCATGTATTTGGTGATCTCTGATCTCCTTATGAAGTGTTTGTTACATGATGAAGATCAGCCATGGAGTATATCTGAGGTGTATATCAGGGTGTGCTTCTTCCCTACATGAGAGCTGTGATGTCCAGAAACCTTCATAGAGAAGACATTTCCCACACTCAAGGCAGTAATACACCTCGCGGGTTGTGTGGGATCCCTGATGTACAGGAAGACAGGACTTCAATGAGGAACAATTGGGACAGGAAAGTGTCTTTTTCCCCACTGTGAGATCTCTGATGTCTGTGAAGACTGTACTTCACTGAAAAACATTTCCTGCACCCAAGACAGGAATACGGCTTCTCCCCCGTGTGAGATCTCTGATGTCTGTAAACACTCGACTTCAGTGAAAAACATTTCCCTCACTCAGGACAGGAATACGGCTTTTCATCTGTGTGCAGTTTTTGATGTTTATAAAGACTGGACTTCACTGAAAAACATTTACCACACTCGGGACAGGAAAATGGTTTCTCCCCTGTGTGAGACCTCTGATGTTTGATAAGTGCTGATTTTTGTATAAAACATTTCCCACACTCAGAACAGAAAAATGGCTTTTCTCCCGTGTGCAATCTCTGATGACTATAAAGATTGGACAATTCTGAAAAACATTTTCCGCACTCAAGACAGGAATACGGTTTTTCCCCTGTGTGGGACCTCTGTTGTCTGATAAGTTGTGATTTTTTTAAAAAGCATTTTCTGCACTCAGGACAGGAATGCGGCTTCTCACCTGTGTGCAATCTCTGATGTGTGGAAAAATGTAACTTAACTGAAAAACTTTTCCCACACTCAGTACAGGAATATGGCTTTTCCTTGGTGTGAGATCTCTGATGTCTATAAAGATTGGACTTATCTGAAAAACATTTCCCGCACTCGGGACAGGAATAAGGTTTTTCCCCTGTGTGAGATTTCTGATGTCTGTAAAGACTGGACTTATCTGAAAAACATTTCCCGCACTCGGGACAGGAATAAGGCTTCTCCCCTGTGTGAGATAATATATGCACATTAAGATTGCATTTAAAATTAAAACCCTTCCCGCACTCAGTACAGGAAAACCTCTTATCTTTTGTAAGGACGGCAACGTGACTCACAGTCTGAGGTTCCTCAGGATAAGAGGAATACGATGGTCCGGCACCATCCCTCACAGTCTGAGGTTCATCAGGATAAGAGGAATACGATGGTCCGGCACTGTCCTTCACAGTCTGAGGTTCCTCAGGATAAGAGGAATACGATGGTCCATCTACACTGTGTGGTGCCGGATGGACATTTGAGGTAGCCGGGTTTTCTCCTGGACTATACTGTGTGATGTCCTCATCTTCTACTTTACAGTCTGGAGACAAAGTGAGACAATCCTCTGAGGTTTTCCTCATCTCCTGTCCATCTACTAAAATAGAAATAAAAAGATTATTAGTAGACATCAGCAGATTGGTTCCCCTAAACCAGGACTCCGCCCACATCAGGCAGCTTTGCCTGGGGAATCTAGCTGCCTCCCATCTCCTGAGACTGCACTCAGTGACTTGGGTGTGAGACTATACAGACATATCCCTCCACCCGGCACAGCCGGCAGACAACAAACTAAGTAACTCCGGGAGAATTGTTCTGTCAGAGATCTTACTAGACCCAGGACATGGGGCAGAATAGCCCAGGCACATGCCATGGGAACCTAGCTTAAGCAAGGGCTATATTGAAAATCAACATTTTGCTGCCAGCTGAACCCCAGAATCTCCATAAATCCAGTATAGATACATAAATTGTGTCTGCATCACAGAGAAGATTATCCGAGAGAAATACAGGAATACAGGATAGGGAACACAGCTCAGGAAAGTGACCCGGGTATTACAGGCTGATATCACCCAGTCCTTGTCCTACTCTGGACCAATCTCTGGGCAGAATGGATGAAGGAATTTAGTGTTAATGACCCACCTGTGCTGATTTCTGTAGGAGTGTCCTCCTCTATAAATGTCCCCGTTATTCCATCCTCCTTCATAGACTGCTGATCATCCCTCGCATACATCTCTTCTTCTTCTGCCTTAACCTCAACTTTTATATCTATCAGATCTTCACCCTAAACCAAGAAAAGTATAGAAAATATCATCTGTAAAATATAAGCTTTAATATTGTGAGATCACATACAAAAATCCACACATTTCCAAGAGTCCATGTTCGAGATGTTCCGTCCCACCAACCTTGTAATGTTGATGGATGGTGTGACCTTCCTGTGTGGAATCCCGGGAATACAGAGGACGGAGACATCTCTCTGCTGGGTTTCTGTAGCTGGATGACTCCACCATGGTGTCCTGGTACAGATCTTTGTGTTCTTTTAGAAACTCTGACTCCTCCATCACCCCATCCTCATCATCCTCCTCTTTTATCTCTTCTTTAACCTCAACTTTAGAATCTCTCAGGTCTCCACTCTGAATATATAAGAAAAATGACATCAATTGTAACAATGCAGATAATGTACAGATCCTAATGATACTATCAGTGATTGTTCCTCATCTACCTGATGATGGTGAGGGATGGTGTGACCTTCCTTTGTGGAATCCCGGGAATACAGAGGACGGGGACATCTCTCTGGTGGGTTCCCATTACTGGATCCATCTGTAGGAAACAAACACACTGATTGAATACATTGTTTCTATGTGTTTATCAGATGATGGGGGATCTAGGTGGACCCTCCGTACTGCTCTCTCCTTTACAATAAAGTCTCCTCTTACCCGGTGATGTGAGGGGCGGCTGATTCTCCATCATGACGTCCTTGTAGAGATCCTTGTGTCCTTCTAAATACTCCCACTCCTCCATGGAGAAATAGACAGTGACATCCTGACACCTTATAGGAACCTGACACACACAATGATACAGTCACCATGCAGACACATCCCATGTCATAGGATTCTCTGACTCTTGATAGAAAGACATTGGGGGAAGGAGCTGTGAGGTTAGTGTAATGTCATAGAACTCTCTGACTCTGGATAGAAAGACATTGGGAGGAGGAGCTGTGAGGTCAGTGTGATGTTATAGGATTCTCTATTGTCCAGGGCTGTCGCGTCTGTTGAAAACTGCAAAAGACTGCACACGAATTTTGTCGGCCAACAACAGCCGACTGCAGAAGTGATGTCATGTGATGGTTAACTTTTCCTGTGTTTTTTCTTTTCATGAGCATGCCCAGTCTTGCAAATCTGCTGTCTGTCGGCCGAAATCTGTACTGACTGGCGAACAATCGGCCGTTCTGGTGTCGGGCTACAAAAATTTTAATGCCTGCAGGACAGATTCTGTTCGGCCGAAAATGCGCTGTCGGCTGTCAGAAGCATCATACTAACAAGCCTACAATCGGCCGATCGGTCGGCGGCCGAATATTTGCGGCCGACAATCGCAACGTGTGTACGAGGCTTTACTCTGGATGGAGGGACATTGGGAGGAGGAGCTGTGGGGGGGCGCTCTGTGAGGTTTCTGTACACACAGAGAATAATGTCTCCCGGGTGCGTCCCTCGTCTCCTAAATGGAAAGATGAACTTTGTCTTTGGGCTTTGCCAGGACACATCATATTCCTGTGATCTCAGTGTACTCCGGAGACTTTACTCATCACATTTTAGGATAAATATCTTTGACTGGAACCATTATGGAAAAATTTGTTTTCAGGACATTTACTATGTATTATATATTTCCCCCTTTTCTCCCTATTTAAATGTTATGAAATAAAGACATACATATTCCAATCCCCCTAAATAACCCCCCAACCCCCACTAAAAGTTATATAATCCGTTAGTATAGACTGAGGTGAGAAGGTGATTAGTGGGAAAGGTGGCACATCTCCAGAATTAAGAGAATGTTCTTCCCCTGAGGGGGTAAGTCTAGGTTTCCACACTATATATGTGTGTATCATCATCATCTGCTGGAGATAAAAGATGTCACAGTGACTATGGAGGAAGAGGACGGACATGACGGGGGGGGGGGGGGTTGGGGGGTAAATAGAAAATAAGATCTTATTACCTCCTCTGCTGCCACTTCCAGCAACGTCTCCTCTCTACTTCCTCCCAACTCACCTCTCACCTGGAACTTCCTATTTATACTTGAAATCACTTCCTGTCTGTACCTAACATCACTTCCTGTCTGTACCTGACATCACTTCCTGTCTGTGTAACCTGGAAACTTTCTGACTTTGTTTTTTTCAATCAATACATTTTTATTGGTTTCACCAAAAAAGACAATAACAACGAAGTTACATCAACTGGATGTAGAAAACAGGGGTAGAAACAGGGTAGCGGAACTTCATTTCAAAGATTGTCATTAAAATATTACAATAGTAGATGGCAATAGTAAATATATAACCAAGAGAGAACATATACATAGGAGAAAATATATATTTAATGGTGGAACTATGGTTCAAACTTCCAAATGGGAAGAGAAGGGAAGGGGTAGCTCCGCCCACCCGGCCCAGAGCCCCAAGGGGAACAATGTCGCCGAGTCGGGTGGCGAAGCCACCCCCCCCCCCCCCCCCCTGCACGGGCAGCATTGTACAAAACTTAGTCATGAAACTTTCTGACTTTGAATTAGAGACAATTGAGTACTGTCCGTGATACTTTTTTTATTTGCACTAACATACAATTTTTCAGGACAAGCTTTCGGGGTATGTCCCCTTCTTCAAGATCCAAGCAGTACTGATTCACAAAATGTTTAGCAGAATGGTAAAACAACACAAAATCTCTAAGCCAAAGGAAAAAAAAAGGAAAACCAAACAAACATAAACAAATTTTACTGGCAATGGTAATAAAACTAGCATAGTTAGTGAGATAAGACAGAGGGAGAGCTGAAGACAAGGTGGGGGGGGGGGGGGGATAGTCACAGTGGGTGTCGTAAAACTTTAGAATAATGAGTAAGGAAACCCATATCTAAATTTAAGCCGTTATTTTTTGTGTCAAAAAGAAGTATCATTCTTAATTCAAAAGTTTTCCTTTCCTGGATAGTTCTGAAATTCCCTTTAAGAACTAAAACATTGAGGTCTTCTATAGTGTGGTCCAGTTGTGAAAAATGATGTCCCACAGGTGTACAGAAACGATCTTCTTTATGTTCCTTGATAGTGTGTCTGTGCAAATTCATCCTCGCTTGCAACTTCTGTCCTGTTTCGCCTACATAAGATCCTTTGCTACATCTTTTGCATTGGATGAGGTACACAACATTACTGGAGGTGCAGTTGTAGGATCCCGTTATATTAAAGGTCCCATTTGTGTGTGTGACACTTTTAGACAGATTGATCTGGTTGCACAGTTTGAAGCGTTTTTTATTGCAGGGTTTGCTCCCATTATTTGTGACATCATAATCAGAATGAAGTTTTCTGCTGATTAGTTTATATCTGAGGTTGGGTGGTTGTCTGAAAGCCAGTATTGGAGGTTGTTGGGATATTCCTTTCAGAGTTTCATCTTCTGTTATGATGGGTTGTAAATCTTTGATTATCTTTCTTATCCCTTCTAGTGCTGGATTATATGTGGTGACTAGAGGCACACGGTTATTTTTTTTCTCTTTGTATTGGAGAAGATTTTCTCTTTGGGTTTTCAAGGCTGTGTTTATGCTGGTGTTGATGGTTTTGTTTTTGTAACCTTTCTTACGGAAGGAGTTTGCTAGTGTTCTGAGATGTTTATCTCTGTCTTTTGGGTCTGAACATATTCGGTGGTATCTGATGGCCTGGCTGTGTATGATGGCCCGTTTAGTGTGTTGGCTGAGAAAACTGGAACTGTGGGGATAGCTGCATCGGTCAGTCAGTTTCCTGTTTATCGAAGTATGAAGCTTGTCATCCCTGATGTATACTGTGGTGTCTAGGAAGTTGACATGCCTGTTGGAATAATCCATTTTAAGTTTGATAGATGGGTGAAAGGTGTTGATAAATGAAAAACATTGTTTGAGATTTTCCTCACCTTCTGTCCATATGATGAAAATATCATCAATATAGCGATAATATCTGTATGGCTTATGTTGTATGCTGTTCGGGAATTTGTCCTCCAGATCAGCCATAAATAAGTTTGCATACTGGGGTGCCATTTTACTTCCCATAGCAGTACCCATACACTGGAGATAGATGTCGTTATTGAAAGTGAAGTAGTTATGTGTAAAGCCCCATACACACGTACCGATTGTCGGCCACAAATATTCGGCCGCCGACCGATTGTAGGCTTGTTAGTATGATTCTTCCGACAGCGCATTTTCAGCCGAACAGAATCTGTCGTGCAGGCACTAAAATTTTTGTAGGCCGACAACAGAACGGCCGATTGTGCGTCAGTCAGTACAGATTTCGGCCGACAATCAGCAGATTTGCAAGACTGGGCATGCTCGGAGAAGAAAAAAGACACGGAAAGTTAACCATCACATGACATCACTTCTGCAGTCGGCTGTTGTTGGCCGACAAAATTCGTGTGCAGTCTTTTGCACTTTTCAGCAGACAGGACAGCCCTGGACAAAAGACGGCCGATCGTTCGGATGACGATCGGTATGTGTGTACGGGGCTTAAGAATGAATTTGATGAGCTGTGTAACATCCTCAGCACTGTATTTGTGGTTTGGTGAGGATGATAAGAATCTGTGATATGCAGCCAATCCATCCTTGTGAGGGATGTTACTATACAGCGATTCTACGTCCATAGTGACTAGAAGTATATTTGGTGGTAATTGTTGTATATTGTTAAGCTTGTTAAGAAAGTCAGTTGTGTTTTGAAGGAAACTCGCAGTATTCATGACTAATGGTTTTAAAATATTTTCTACAAGGCCTGAGATATGTTCGGTAAGCGTATTCATACCTGTTATGATGGGTCTGCCTGGATTTCCTGGCTTGTGAATCTTGGGCAGCATGTAATAGTCCCCAATTTCTGGATTATCCGGAATAGCATTGATAAATTCTGAATGTAGGTGGGTTGGTGTAGTTTTAATGAGACTTTTTAATTGCTTAGTAAAATCCTGGGTTGGATCATAATCCAGTTTTTTATAGTAAGTAATATTTGCCAGCTGCATCTGGCCTGCTTGTATATATTTGTTTGTATCCATCACAACGACTGCTCCCTCTTTATCTGCTGGTTTGATGGTGATGGCCTGATTATTGCGCAAATCGTGTATAGCTCTTCGCTCCAGTGGTGAAAGGTTGTATAAAATTTTCTTTTGCTGGGTGGATATCAGGGATGTAACTCGCAGTCTGAAGCTGTCAATATAGGTGATTGCGTCCTTGTAGAGGTGTGAAGTTGCTGTTCTTTTTCTTTTTGTTCGACAAGTGCAACAAGCATTCCTCCAACCATAAGAAATTCTGGCCATAGTTTAAATAACTAGCTCCATGTAGCGGCAATATTACGGTATATTTTATTAAATAGCTCTTCAGGGAAAAAAAAAACGCAATACTGCATTATGGCAGATGGAGCCAATGTTCATTGGAAATCACTGTATGAAATAAAATGCAACCAACATTTGTCACAGCTGGGTGAATGCTGGTCACGTTCATTCAATGAATAAAAAAAAAAAAAAAAACTAGACCTCTAAGTGTTTGTGAAATCTTACACCACAAAATGTACTCAGTCAATAAAAGGTAATGACTCAATTTTTATTTTTATTCTGCTATCAATGGCCAACACGGTACTTCTACAACACCAAACTTCATCCATGTCAACACAAACTCTATGAGGGGGATCACAGAGTCAAATGTGGTGGGGGGTCAAATGTTTCTCCTTATATCAGTAAACCCCCCCCCCCCCCTTACCTTAGTATATCCACACTGCAGAAGGTGGTCTGTGGTCACCAGAGTCCCTACCAAATTAGAGTTCCTGCCATTTTCCCTTAAATCAGTGTCCTCGGAGTTCCGCTTTACATCAGAGTCTGCAGGATTACACTGTAAGGGGGAACTCTGCGGATCCTGATGTAAAGGGGAGCTCTGTTGTAAAAGGCAATGCTGCAGAGTGCAGACCCTGATGTAAGTGGAAACTCGGATGTAAAGGGAAACATTGTGGATCATGATGTTAGGGGGACTACTGTAGGCTCTGATGTAAGGGGGGCTCTGGTGACCAGAAATTACCTTACATCAGGGTTCCCCTTTACATTAGAGTTCTTCTTTACCTCATTGTCTGCAGCATTCTACTTTACATTAGAGGTCTCCTTTACATCATGGCCTGCAGAGTTCTACTTTACACTGTAAGGGGGGCCCTGCAGACTCTGATCTGGAGGTAATGACTCCATTTTTATTTTTCTACTGCTATCAATGGACAACACGGTACAACACTTCTTCCATGTCTCTGGTGATCTCCGATCTCCTTATGAAGTGTTTCTTAAATGATGAAGATCAGCCATGGAGTATATCTGAGGTGTATATCAGGGTGTGCTTCTTCCACACATGTCCAGCAACATTCATATAGAAGACATTTCCCGCACTCAAGGCACTAATACACCTTGAGGGTTGGGTGGGACCCTGATGTACAGGAAGACAGGACTTCAGTGAGGAACAATTCCCTCATTTAGGACAGGAAAGTGTTTTTTCCCTACTGTGCGATCTCTGATGTTTGTAAAGAGAGCACTTCTGTGAAAAACATTTCCCGCACTCGGAACAGGTATACGGCTTTTCGCCTATGTGCAGTCTTTGATGTTTGTAAAGATTAGACGTCTGTGAAAAACATTTCCCGCACTCAGGACAGGAATGTGGTTTTTCTCCTGTGTGGGATCTTTCATGTGTGATAAGTGCTGATTTTTGTATAAAACATTTCCCACACTCAGAGCATAAATACAGCTTTTCTCCCGTGTGCCATCTCTGATGACTATGAAGACTGGACAATTCTGAAAAACATTTTCCGCACTCAGCACAGGCATACGGTTTTTCCCCTGTGTGGGACCTCTGATGTCTGACAAGTTCTGATTTTCCTAAAAAGCATTTCCCACACTCAGGACAAGAATGCAGCTTCTCTCCTGTGTGCAATCTCTGATGTGTGAAAAAATGTAACTTAACTGAAAAGCATTTCCCACACTCAGAGCAGGAATATGGCTTCTTCCCTGTGTGAGATAAATTATGCACATTAAGTTTGGATTTAGATGGGAAACACTTCCCACACTCAGAACAGGAATAAGGTTTTTCCCCCGTGTGAGACCTCTGATGTCTGTGAAAATGTGAATTATCTGAAAAACATTGCCCACACTCAGGACACGAATAGGGCTTCGCCCCCGTGTGCAATCTCTGATGCTTGTTAAGACTAGACTTATATGAAAAACATTTCCTGCACTCAGGGCAGGAATATGGCTTCTCCCCCGCGTGAGATAATTTATGCACATTAAGTTTGGATTTAGAAGGGAAACACTTCCCACACTCAGAACAGAAATAAGGTTTTTCTCCTGTGTGAGACCTCTGATGTCTGTGAAAATGTGAATTATCTGAAAAACATTGCCCACACTCAGGACAGGAATAGGGCTTCTCCCCTGTGTGCAATCTCTGATGCTTGGTAAGACTGGACTTATCTGAAAAACATTTCTCGCACTCAGGGCAGGAATGTGGCTTTTCACCCGTGTGAGATAATTTATGCACAATAAGTTTGGATTTAGAAGGGAAACACTTCTCACACTCAGTACAGGAAAACCTCTTATCTGTTGGAAGTACGGCACCGTCCCTCACAGTCTGAGGTTCCTCAGGATAAGAGGAATACGATGGTCCGGCACCGTCCCTCACAGTCTGAGGTTCCTCAGGATAAGAGGAATACGATGGTCCATCTACAATGTGTGGTCCCGGATGGACATTTGAGTTAGCCGGGTTTTCTCCTGGACTATACTGTGTGATGTCCTCATCTTCTACTTTACAGTCTGGAGACAAAGTGAGACAATCCTCTGAGGCTTTCCTCATCTCCCGTCCATCTACTAAAATAGAAATAAAAAGATTATTACTAGACATGAGCAGATTGGTTCCCCTAAACCAGGACTCCGCCCACCTCAGGCAGTTTTGTCTCTGAGGATCTTACAATTCCACCCTCCAGGTAACTAATAAATGGGTCCTCTGATCTCCTACCAGTTCATTTCTTTATTCATGGACCTTAGTCAGAGATGGAGGAAACAATGAGAATTGTCTTTTATAGGAGTGACAGTGATGAGGGGATTATAGGACGAGTGTCCACACCCCCTCTATCACTCATTGCCATCTTCCCAACACAAGAAGTTCTGCACTTTCTTATTTAGTCCATGATTTAGTCATGAATAACAGCAGGGCTGAGCCCCACCAGAGGTCGGAGAGTGAGGATAGGGGGAGAACAACCAAGATGAAGACTGGACTGATCCTGAAGACCACCATCATTGGGTTATTGACTCTTCCCTCATTATCACTTTCTATTTAAAGTTCCAAAATTTGAGGATGTTATCACATTATTATCCATGTAAATGAAGAAAAAAGTGGCACTTCCAGACCCAGGAACTTGGAAACTTGAGCAATGAATAAGCACAAGGTGTGAAACGCGTCTGCTGTCCAGTTTGTCTTGTGGTCTTGTCTGATGTTGTACCTATGATTTGAAGAAATAAACTCAAGTTTCCAAGTTCCTGGGTCTGGAAGTGCCACTTTTTTCTTCATTTACATGGATTCCTCAGGTCACGGACCTTGGTGAGCACCCATTCCTACAGGACTGCCACAGCTGCTCAGGATCCATCTGGCTCAGCTGATTGTTTTCAGAGCGGTGATTTGTTTCTTTTTGGTTTCCATCACATTATTATCACCATGTAAAAGTCTGTGCTCCAATCAAATCTTTAGATATAAAAATGTCCAGCTGGTAGACAATGGGTGTTAAAAAAAAAAAAAAAAAAAGGATACATATGCTTTTAGCAGAAAGGCAAGATCAGGCCTATATAATATACAACTCAGAGTATATAGGGCATGACTATGTAATGTACCATAAAAATTATATAGTGTGAGGGTCAGGACTCATTATATTGGTATTCAGTAATCACTGAAAGTTTAAATATTTACATGAGACAAGTTGCAGTGGTCCCACGCCACCGCCTCCCATCTCCTGAGACTGCACTCAGTGACTTGGGTCTGAGACTATACAGACATATCCCTCCACCCAGCACAGCCAGCAGACAACAGAACAAGTAACCCCAGGAGGATTGTTCTGTCAGAAAACTTGCTAGACCCGAGCATAGGGCAGAAGACCCAAGACAAATACACCAGATACCCAGGTCAAGCAATGCCTATGGTGAAAATCAATATTTTGCTGCCAGCTGAAGCCCAGAATCTCCATAAATCCAGTCTAGATACATAAATTGTGTCTGCAGCACAGAGAAGGAAGATTATCCAAGAGGAATACAGGATGGGGAACACAGCTCAGGAAAGTGACCAGGGTATTACAGGCTGATATCATCCAGTCCCTTCCCAACACTGGACCAATCAGTGAGCAGTATGGATGGAGGAATGTATTTAGTGTTAATGACCCACCTGTGCTGATCTCTGTAGAAGTGTCCTCCTCTATAAATGTCCCCGTTATTCCATCCTCCTCCATAGATTGCTGATCATCCCTCACATACCTCTCTTCTTCTTCTGCTTTACCCTCAACCTTTACGTCTATCAGATCTTCTCCCTAAACCAAGGGAATGAAAGAAAATATCAGTTGTAAAATATAAGCTTTTATATTGTGACCACATTAAAAATCCACACATTGGGGCTTGATTCACTAAAAGCAAATAGACTGTGCACTTTACAAAGTGCAGTTGCACTCTGCAAGTTGCAGTTTCTCCAGAGCTTAGTAAATGAGCAGAAGCGCTACTGACTTCCATCAGCCAATCAAGTGCAAGCAAAATGCCTTTTTTTTTTCCTTGCATGTGATTGTTACTAAACCCCCCCCCTCCCCCCCCAAAAGAAAACGGAATTTTTGTAAAATCTTACCTGTAAAATTCCTTTCTCTGAGTCCTCCGACAGTCGCCGCCTCTTCATATTCGTCACATATGGGGTATTAGACTTTGCTCCGAAGGAGTAGCTAGGCAACAGAATATGTTAACAATAAAGCTTTAACATATCCCACCCTCAAGGGGTGGTCCCCTCAGTCAATACCCTCCTACTTCCTGCAACCATATCTCAGTTTTAGTGGAATAGCAGTAGAGTATACATTCAAACCCCAAAAGAGGGGCGGGGGCGGCGACTGTCGGAGGACTCAGAGAAAGGAATTTTACAGGTAAGATTTTACAAAAATTCCGTTTTCTCTTACGTCCTCCGACAGTCGCCGCCTCTTCATATTCGTCACATATGGGGACGTCCCAAAGCAGTGCAAACATGAGGGGTGGGAAACGCATCCGCGCCGAAAGGCAACGCAGTCTCCACATCAAAGAAAGGAACCTTACCAAAGGAAGGAAACCAGCTGGGCAACAGCAAAAATAAGTGCTCAACAGGAGCAACAACCCAGGAAAAGACAAAAAACCCAGGGGATACAAAAAACTATCCCAACAGCCAGGAGTCCCCACAAGGGACCCTAGGGAACAGCCGCACTAAGAACCTTGCAGCCAAAGGAAGCATCCGCCGATGCCTGAACATCTACTTTGTAGAATTTTGTGAAAGTGTGCACGGTCGACCAAGTCGCCGCCTTACACACCTGGGCTACAGAAGCCCCATGACGGCAGGCCCAAGACGTACTCAGAGATCTAGTAGAGTGCGCCTTCACAGGCACAGGGGGAACCTTCCCCTGCAAGGCATAGGCCTGTTCAATGGTCTGCCTGATCCATTTGGCGATGGTAGAGGCCGAAGCCGCCATGCCCTTCCGAGGACCCTCTGGAAGAACAAACAAGGAGTCCGTCTTACGAAAAGACTCAGTCGATTTAAGGTAAACCCTTATCGCCCGAACATCATCCAGAGAGTGCAATCTCATCTCCTTTGGATGTTTAGGCTTCGTGCACAACGAAGGCAAAACAATATCCTCGTTAAGATGGAATTCCGAAACTCTTTTCGGCAGAAAAGAAGGATTAGGTCGCAAGACCACCTTATCCAAATGAACAACCAGGTACGGAGACTTGCAGGACAAAGCCGCCAGTTCCGACACTCTGCGAGCCGAAGTGATCGCCACCAAAAAGGCGACCTTTTTGGACAACATAGACAACGAGATCTCCCTGATCTGTTCAAAAGGAGCACGTTGTAACACAGATAGAACGAGATTCAAGTCCCAAGGGGGCAAAGGATCCCTCCTAGGAGGAACCAGATGCCGCACACCCTGAATAAAGGTGCCAACCAAGGAGTTGGAAGCCACGGGACGTTGAAACAGAACGGCCAGCGCAGACACCTGACCCTTTATCGTAGCCAGCGCCAAACGCTGATCGACACCCGTCTGAAGGAAAGACAGCACACGGGAAACCGAGTACGTGCGGGGTGAAAACCCCCTGGACTCACACCAGGCAAAATATGCCTTCCAAGTACGGTAATAAACCTTCCCCGAGGAGGACTTCCTCGCGTTGATCAAAGTATGAACGACCTCTGGAGAGAGACCCTTCTCCTTCAGGACCTCGGTCTCAACAGCCAGGCCATCAAAGCCAGCGACTGTAAAGCAGGATGGTAAATCGGTCCTTGAGACAGTAGATCGTCTCGAAGAGGCAGACGCCAAGGGGCGTCGACCGCCAGATTCACGAGGTCTGCGTACCAGGACCGGCGAGGCCAGTCCGGTGCCACAAGAATCACCGTGCTGCGTTCCGAGTGTAACCTGCGAAGGAACCTGGACAGCAACTGAATCGGTGGAAACGCGTACATCAGCCTGTACTGACTAACTAACGCGTCCGACGCGTCTGCCCGAGGGTCGCGCGTCCTTGCCACGAACCTCTTCACCTTGCAGTTGAGGCGAGACGCGAACAGGTCCACATCTGGAAGACCCCACTTCGCGAACAACATCTGGAAGACAGTCGGGTGGAGAGACCATTCCCCCTGATCCAGGGTCTGGCGACTCAGATAGTCCGCCTGCCAGTTCTCCACTCCCGGAATGTGAACCGCCGTTATCGCCGGGACATGAGTCTCGGCCCAAGATAGAATGTCGGCCACTTCTCGAGCCGCTCGGGCACTCCTGGTGCCCCCTTGGTGGTTGATGTAGGCCACCGCCGTGGCATTGTCCGTCTGCACCCGAACCGGGCAGCCCTGCAGCCGGTCCGTCCAGCGATGAAGACAGAGCCTTATCGCACGCAATTCCAGAATGTTGATCGGGAGGGAAGACTCCCCCTCCGACCAGGTCCCCTGGGCGGACAGAACGCCCAGAACACCACCCCAGCCCGACAGGCTGACATCCGTGGTGATTACCGTCCACGAGATCGGACGAAACGACTTGCCCCCGGACACCAACGGGGACTGGAGCCACCACAGAAGGTTTTCCCTGGTGCGATGACTCAACGAGATCTGAAGATCCAGAGATTGAGGTCGCCCGTCCCACCTGGACAGGATCTCCGCTTGGAGACCCCGCGTGTGAAACTGCGCGAAAGGAATCGCCTCGAAGGCCGAGACCATCAATCCCAGACATCTCATACACGTCCGCAGAGACGATTGTGGAACGTCCCTGAGGGACCTGACTTCCTCCTGAAGAGTCCTGAGTTTGTCTTCCGGCAGGAAGACCTTCGCCTGCACCGAGTCCAGTATCATTCCCAGATAGGGGAGACGAACCGACGGACTCAGTGTCGACTTCGGAACATTTATCGTCCAACCAAACTCCTGCAGAGTTTGCATTGTGACAGACAGGTCCTCCTCCAGACCCTGTCTGGTCGCAGACCGAACCAGAATGTCGTCCAGATACCCCAGGACAGAAATGCCCTGGGCCCTCAATAATGCCAGAACCGGTGCAAGCACCTTGGTGAAGACCCGCGGAGCCGAGGCGAGACCAAAGGGCAACGCCACGAACTGGTAGTGATCCTCCGCAATGGCAAATCGAAGGTATCTCTGATGACCCTCGAATATGGGGATGTGAAGGTACGCATCCTTCAAATCGATGGAGGCCATGAATTCCCCCGGAACGAGGGCAGCCACCACCGAGCGCAGGGATTCCATGCGGAACTTGCGAACCCGCACAGAGCGGTTCAGAGCCTTCAAGTCCAGAATCGGACGAACCTTGCCCTCCTTCCTGGGCACGGTGAACAGATTGGAATAAAACCCCCGAAATCTGTCCCGATGAGGCACCGGAACCACCACTCCCTGAGCCCTCAGGTCCCGCACCGCCAGGTGCAGATCCCGCAGGCGCTCTGGAGACTGAAGATTTGAGGGAAAAAATCTGCTCTCCGGCCGAGAGAGAAACTCGATCTTGTAACCAGATCGAACGATTTCCAGAACCCATCTGTCCCGCACACGGGCCAACCAGGGCTGAAGAAAACCGAGCAGGCGTCCCCCCACCCCAAAACTGGGTGAGGGCGCCCCTTCAGGCCGAACTGTTATGGGCTGCAGGTCCGGATTGGCCGGACTTCTGTTTCCCAGACCAGGGCTTCTTCTGAGAGCCTTGGCCTTTGAACGGTTTGCCCTTGTAGTGCGGCCGAAAGGCACGAAAGGACCCCTGAGGGGGCCGAAAATTAGCATGCTTCTTCCCAGAAGCCCCCTTAGCCTTGGGGAAATGGGGCAAGAGAGTGCTCTTACCCCCGGTGATCCCCTTAATCAACACATCCAGGGACTCCCCAAAAAGGCGAGACCCATCATAAGGCAGATTGGCTAAGGTCTTACGTGAAGATTGGTCCACCGACCAACATTTCAACCAAACCAGACGGCGAGACAACACCGCCACGCTGTGCACACGTGCAGCCAACGGAATCAGGTCCAGGTCCGCATCACACAGATACATGACACCCTGGTGGATCTGATCCACCATATCCAGGGTCGCCGCCGAGGCCGAATCGGCCACTAGGACGCGCCTAAGCACCTGCGTCCAACTTGCGATCGCCTGGGCCGCCATGAGAGAAGCAAACAGAGCCTTAAGCATAGAACCCGTAACAGAATAAGTATGACGGGCAAGAGACTCCAGTCTCCTATCCGTGGCATCACGGAAAACAGGGGAACCCTCTGCAGGAATCGCAGTGGCTTTGTTCAAAACCGCAATCGCATGATCCACTGGCGGAGGCACACACCACCGTTCATCAGTGGCAGGCGAGAAAGGATAACGCAGCTTGAATTTACTTGGTACCGCAAAAGGTTTGCGCAGATCGCGCCATTGATCCTTAACAGCGCGCTGAAAATCAGCATTGCAGGGAAAAACCTGCGGCGTCCTGCGTTTTCTCTGCGTCCCATAAGCCGCCATGGCAGCGGGGGGACACACTTCGTCCTGCAAACGTAGCGTCTGCTTAATGGAAGCAATCAACTCATCCATGATTGCAAGCTCTTCAGGCGAGCCAGGGGGAGAATTATCAACCCCCTCAACTTCAGCCTCTACCTCAGACCCCACTAGATCAAGAGAGGAGCGGGACCCCGATAAGGAGGTCCCTGCCAGAACAGCCCCATCACCTTCACCCTCAGAATCAGAGGACAGAGCAACTCTGGGCCGTTTAGTAGATTGAGCAGCCACCAGCATTTGCACCTGGGCAGCAAGGCCAGCCACAATAGCGGCTAAATCCCCCCCTGGGGGGGAAACAGCGGTCCCCTGGCTTTCCACCAATACTGTAGGAAACTTGCCCTCCTGAGAATCCATTGCCCCTGTAATGCCAGACAACCAAGGGTTAACTGCCCCCTTTTAGCAAGCGCGGCAAGCGCAGCCCACCGCACCACACTCAGGCACAATGAGACCCCCACAGGGAATATACAAACTGAATACAGGCAATGGATAGCAAGAACAGAAGGATAAAACCTGAGGAGACCCCGCTGCTGCTGCTGCCTCGATCGGTGTTCCTGGAAAGAGGAAGTGATGCTGCCAGGGCGCTCTATGTAAGCCTATGGAGGCTACAAGAAAATGGCCGCCGTGCATGTAAACCATGCGGCCGGAGCGGGCGCCGGTAAAATGGCGTCGTTTGGCGCCGAAAACGCCGCTCCACAGTGCATAAAAACACACACATTACATCCCAATATAAGGATACATGTTAGATCGCCGCAGCGATCGCTGTATATGCCCAAACATGCCAAGAAAAAACATGCCCCACAGCACACAGCTTCTCACACTGCCCAGCCTGACACACACAGTGTCCTACAGCTCCCCCCCCCCCCTGCAGCCCACAGCATGCAGCCGAGAGATAGGGAGACAAGCAGTGTGATTAAAGGCAGGTTACACAGTCCCAGACTGAGACCCTCCCAGACAGACAGGTCCCCGCATAAATACACTTACCTCACATGGCGTGGGGAACCCGCACAGGCGAACAAGCCGCTGCACATGAGGCAGGGAGAGTCGCAATTCAAGACGCACACAATGGAGGTTAAGAAACCGCACAGCGTCCGGTGAGGTAGCCACCTCACCAATCATCCCTGCACCGAACAGGGATGGGTCGTTCACCGTGCCAGGAGCGTTACCTGGCTGAACGCTCGATGGCAGACTGGGAAGCCACTGACCCACGACCTGCGACCAGGGGGATCAGCCCGAGACCCAGTCCGCATGATCCTCTTCGTCCGAAGAACTAACTAATGCTGACAAAAATAACAGCTAAGTAAAGATAGAGAGAAAACTCAAACAAAATATTAAAAAGAAGAAAGAGTCTGGGACAGAAAGTCCCAGCACAGAGAGAGCCAGCCACTCCTGACAAGCTAGACATTAAAACTGAGATATGGTTGCAGGAAGTAGGAGGGTATTGACTGAGGGGACCACCCCTTGAGGGTGGGATATGTTAAAGCTTTATTGTTAACATATTCTGTTGCCTAGCTACTCCTTCGGAGCAAAGTCTAATACCCCATATGTGACGAATATGAAGAGGCGGCGACTGTCGGAGGACGTAAGAGAAATTAGGCTTTACCTTATTTACTAAGCTCTGGAGCAACTGCACTTGGAGAGTTTGCTTTTACCCCATTGTCTCCACAACCCCATGTTCTAGGATGTTCCGTTCCACCAACCTTGTAACAGTGAGGGATGGTGTGATCTTCCTGTGTGCAATCGCGGGAATACAGAGGACGGGGACATCTCTCTGGTGGGTTTCTGTAGCTGGATGACTCCACCATGGTGTCCTGGTACAGATCTTTGGGTCCTTTTAGAAACTTTGACTCCTCCATCACCCCATCCTCCTCTTTTATCTCTTCTTTAATATCAACTTTAGAATCTCTCAGTTCTCCACTCTGAATATATAATAAAAATGACATCAATTGTAACAATGCAGATAATGTACAGATCCTAATGATACTATCAGTGATTGTTCCTCACCTACCTGATGATGGCGAGGGATGGTGTGATCTTCCTGTATGGAATCCCGGGAATACAGAGGACGGGGACATCTCTCTGGTGGGTTCCCATTACTGGATCCATCTGTAGGAAACACACACACTGACTGAATAGATTGTTTCTATGTGTTTATCAGATGATGGGGGGATCTAGGTGGAGCCTCCGTACTGCTCTCTCCTTTACAATAAAGTCTCCTCTCACCCGGTGATGTGAGGGGCGGCTGATTGTCCATCATGACGTCCTTGTAGAGATCCTTGTGTCCTTCTAAATACTCCCACTCCTCCATGGAGAAATAGACAGTGACATCCTGACACCTTATAGGAACCTGACACACACAATGATACAGTCACCATCCAGACACATCCCTTGTCTGTTACTGGATAATGTCCCAGAATTCCCAGCACCGCTCACCTCTCCTGTCAGCAGCTCCATCATCTTTTTTGTGATTTCTAGAATCTTCCTTTTATTTCTCTATTCTATCAGGGAGGGAGGTGGAGGCAATGTGATGGTCATATGATCACCAGACTTCACAGGAGGAAAGCTCTATATTTGAACATTAATAATAAAATCAGATGACATTCCCAGAATCCTTCTCACCTCTTTGTTCAGGTCTCCATTTTATTAAAGCCCCACTTCAGGCTGAGATACAATTCACCCACATAGCCCCCCTCCCCCCAACTATGTAGGTAAAAAGCTGGTCACAGGCATTCTGACATCATTACATACAACGCATGAGCAACACTCCTGCTTTGTACATGAGGATGCCAAGGTTTGGGCTACATCCTAAGAACATCAGAAAAAAAAAAAAAGACATAAGAGCCAGATAGAGGGACATTGGGAGGCAGAGCTGTGAGGTCAGCGTGATGCTACAGAATTCTCTGACTTTGGATAGAGGGGCATTGGGAAAAGGAGCTGTGAGCAGAGCTGTCTTTAACGCGGGGCAAATGGAGCATCCCGGGGCCCAGCAGTTGCTGTCGAGCTCAAAGCAGCTGCCCCTTGAACCCGCACTGCTCACAAATAGTATTTTTGGGTAGCAGGTTCAGCGATCTGCCCCGTTTGCCCTCCGGGCCAGGTTAACACAAGCGGTCACTGGCAGGGAGAGGCACAGCTGCTGGCTGTATGTGTTAGAGCCCGCTCATCCTGCTTCTTCCTCCTACAGGAGCTGCAGTACTGGAGCGGCTGTGAAAGCGGCTGTGAAAGGGAACGAGGCAGAGCGATTCTTGACTTACCGTAAAATCCATTTCTCTGCGTTCATTGACGGACACAGCTCTTCTGGATTCTTGAACCATTGGGTTATACTGCCCTCTATACAGTAGAAGTAGGACACTGGTCATAAAAATAACTTGACTATGTTTATGGCCAGTCCCAGGTGGTTTTGTTACAAGCAGTGTCAGAGGTATTACAACTCCATAGAGGGGCGGGTGGTGTGTCCGTCAATTAACGCAGAGAAATAGATTTTACGGTAAGTCAAAAATCCCATTTTCTCTTTTGTTCTTTGACGGACACAGCTCTTCAGGATTCTTGAACCATTGGGGTATCCCAAAGCAGTGCCAAACATGAGGGATGGGACAACAGAAAATCCCACAGCTAAACAATAGCCAACCGGGTAATAGGAGCTCAACAAAAAACAACAGGAGCACATCTGAACAATACACCCCCAAAGAGGGAACAGACCCTCTAAACAGAAGTCTGCAAAATCTTGCGGCCAAAGGAAGCATCCGCAGATACCAAAACATCCAGTTTGTAGAATTTAGTGATAGTGTGCACCAACAACCAAGTGGACGCCTTGCAAACTGCGCCACTGACGCCTGATGACGGAAAGCCCATGAAGCGCCCGAGTAGATTGCCCAAGTAGAGTGCGCCGGGAACCTGACCCTTGATCAAATAGGCCTGAGTCACCGTCTGTCTGATCCATCTTGAAATGGTCGCAGAAGAAGCAGACAGCCCTTTTCTTGGCCCATCCGTGAGCAAACAGTGAGTCTGACCTCCGAAAAGACTCCGTAGCTGCCAGATACACCCGAATTGCCTGAATCACATGGGCCTGGGACACAGGGAAGGCAACATAATTTCTTCATTCAAATGGAAATCAGAGACTACTTTAGGAAGGAACGATGGACATTGGCGAAGAACCAACTTAGCTTAGTGGGCCACCAAGTAAGGAGTATGACAAGATAATGCCGCCAGTTCCAACACACTGCGAGCAGAGGTGATACCGGTAGCTACCAAAGAGGCCACCTTCTGGGACAGCGTAAGCAAGGGAATCCCCTGATTTTTTTCAAAGGGAGGCTTCTGGAGAACTGAAAAGCACAAAGTTCAGATCGTCGGGCGGTAGAGGAGATCACACCGGTGGAGTCAGATGACGTGGAACCCCTTGAATAAAAAAAGGTATGCACTAGGGAGTGCGTGCCCAGGGGTCGTTGAGATAAGACTGCCAAGGCTGACACCTGGCCCTTGATGGTACTCAAGGGCAATTTCTGCTCAATCCCCCATTGAAGGAAGGACAAGACCCGAGCCCCCGAAAAAGAGGGAGGGTGAACACCAATCGACTCACACCACGAAATGTACACTTTCCACATACGAATATACGAATATAGATCTTTCTAGACGTAGACTTCCTAGCTTTCAGCAGTGTCAGAATCACCAACCAAGGCAAACCTCTTCAGCACCTGACTTTCAACAGCCAAGCTGTCAAAGCCATCAACCGTAGTAGGACAAGAGATCCTCCATAAGAGGCAGTCTCCAAGGGATGTCACCGACCAACCGCATCAGGTCGGCATACCAAGACCAGTGAGGCCACTAGAATAACCGGAATCCCTTCTGCCTCGATTCTGCCCAAGAGTTTTGGCAGAAGCTTGAGAGGGAAAGCATAGATCAGACAATACTGGCCCCACGGAGCTAACAAAGCATCTGTGGCGTCTCCCAGAGGATCCCGTGACAAACCTCTGGAATTTTCTGTTGAGCCGAGATGCCAACAGATCCACCTCAGGGGTACCCCACTGGAGACATATGTGATGAAACACATCCAGATGATGGGACCACTCCCCTTGGTCCAACGCCTGCCGACTAAGATAGTCCACCTGCCAGTTTTCCACTCCTGGAATGTGTACGGCAGAAAGGGCCGGAACGAGCCTTCTGTCTACCTGAGAATGCCAGCTACCTCCATAGCTGCCAACACACTTTTTGTTCCGCCCTGTCGATTGACATAAGCCGGCATTTTCCGACTGAATCCACACTGGAAGCCTCCAGAGTCAATCCGTCCAGTGATCCAGGCACACCCTGATCCCCCAGAGTTCCAAGACATTTTTTTTTTTTTTTTGAATTATGTTATATTGTTAGAAGAATTCTCATAAGAATTTGTCTGCATACCCCTTTAGATTGGTGGCACTCAAACTGGACGATACACCCATATAGTGAGGCTCTTGGCTTCCTCCTTGTAGGACTTCAGATGGCCAGTCACATGTGAGGCATTCACCTGTTCGGGTTTTCAGTGGCTTTTACAAACTTGATTAAAATCTACACTGCCATACACCGCCAGACAAGATTCAGCCCAACCAGATGTTTTTAACCCGTGTACAAGCATGTAAATCTCAGATATGATCAGCTATGTAAGTACTCACATCATGTACATTATATACATTGAGAATTACAAAATTATCTCTGTATGTATAGATTTTATAATCCATGACTCTTATATGCATATGTCTGTAAGCATTTGTCTTCGAAACATGTCGGGTTATATGTTCTAGCGCCACAAGCTTTTTCTGTATCTGCCCCACGCTTGTACAATGTTTTTAAATTTATTATTTGTGATTTGTATCCAATAAAGCCTATTTGAATATTTATCCATTTCTCTATTTCTACGTGCCTTTAAAGTCCCAATTAGGGGAACTCTTTCCTTTTGCATTTATCTGTAGTCTGGACACTTCAGTGTCCAAACCCCCTGAACGGAGCTCAGACCCAGGACATCTCCCCACCCGGACAGACTGGCATCCATGGTGACTGCTGTCCAATACAAGGGGAGAAACAATTTGCCTGGTCGAACAGCCGGAGAGTGAAGTCACCAGACCAGAGACCCTTTGGTTTCCCGGCTCAACCCGATCTGATTGTCTAAAGACTTCGGACACTTATCCCATCTGACTAAGATCTCCCTTTGCAGGGACCTCGTATGGAACTGTGCAAACGGAACCACATCAAAAAGGTAGATACCATCAGGCCCAGCACCCGCATGCAAGTCCGGAGGAGGGATGACCATCTGCTGGACAAAAGGAGATGAATCACAGCATGCAACTTCTGAAAAGAGTCCAGAGTCCAGAGTCAGACCCAGATAATCCAATTTTCTGGATGGAATCAGAACAGACGTCTGGTAACTCAGAAGCCAACCAAACATTCTCAGTGTCTGTATAGTGATCGCCACGTCGTCCACCAGTGCAGCGGAGGACTCGGCTCTCAAAAGGAGGTCGTCCAGGTAGTTCAGTACTGCAATTCCTCGCTAATGTAGCAACGCCAGAACCAGGGCCAACACTTTCGTGAAGACCCGAGGGGAGGAGGCAAGACCAAAGGGTAACGCGACAAACTGATACTGCTCCTCTCCTACAGCAAAGCGGAGGAAGAATTGGTGCCGGGCACATATTGGAATGTGCAAGTAAGCATCCTTGATGTCGATAGAGGCAAGAAAATCACACTACCTTGTGAATGGACTCCCATTCTGAACTTCTGTACCCGCACAAAACAGTTCAGGGTCCAGAATCGGACGCACCTTGCCCTCTTTCTTTGGAACCATTAACAGGTTTGAATAAAAACCCTAAAACTGTTCCGAGGCAGTCGATGAACCCCGTCACTTGCGGCTGAAGTGATGGCGGCGGTCAGGGCTCTTGCCTCCCGGGACGCTGGAGGAATCACCAAGCGGCCGATTGACTGGCCGGGTTTTAGGTGTTAGGTGGGAGGATCCCTCTGGGGGGCTGGCCCTCACCACGTTGGCTATTAATCAATTGAGACCCATATACAGTGGGTACGGAAAGTATTCAGACCCCCTTAAATTTTTCACTCTTTGTTATATTGCAGCCATTTGCTAAAATCATTTAGGTTCATTCTTCTTCCTCATGAATGTACACATAGCACCCCATACTGACAGAAAAACACAGAATTGTTGACATTGTTGCAGATTTATTAAAAAAGGAAAACTGAAATATCACATGGTCCTAAGTATTCAGACCCTTTGCTGTGACACTCATATATTTAACTCAGGTGCTTTACATTTCTTCTGATCATCCTTGAGATGGTTCTACACCTTCATTTGAGTCCAGCTGCGTTTGATTATACTGATTGGACTTGATTAGGAAAGCCACACACCTGTCTATATAAGACCTTCCAGATCACAATGCATGTCAGAGCAAATGAGAATCATGAGGTCAAAGGAACTGCCTGAAGAGCTCAGAGACAGAATTGTGGCAAGGCACAGATCTGGCCAAGGTTACAAAAAGATTTCTGCTGCACTTAAGGTTCCTAAGAGCACAGTGGCCTCCATAATCCTCAAATCGAAGACGTTTGGGACGACCAGAACCCTTCCTAGAGCTGGCCGTCCGGCCAAACTGAGCTATCGGGGGAGAAGAGCCTTGGTGAGAGAGGTAAAGAAGAACCCAAAGATCACTGTGGCTGAGCTCCAGAGATGCAGTCCAGAGATGGGAGAAAGTTGTAGAAAGTCAACCATCACTGCAGCCCTCCACCAGTCGGGGCTTTATGGCAGAGTGGCCCGACGGAAGCCTCTCCTCAGTGTAAGACACATGAAAGCCTGCATGGAGTTTGCTAAAAAACACCTGAAGGACTCCAAGATGGTGAGAAATAAGATTCTCTGGTCTGATGAGACCAAAATAGAACTTTTTGGCCTTAATTCTAAGCGGTATCTGTGGAGAAAACCAGGCACTGCTCATCACCTGTCCAATACAGTCCCAACAGTGAAGCATGGTGGTGGCAGCATCATGCTGTGGGGGTGTTTTTCAGCTGCAGGGACAGGACGACTGGTTGCAATCAGGGGAAAGATGAATGCGGCCAAGTACAGGGATATCCTGGATAAAAACCTTCTCCAGAATGCTCTGGACCTCAGACTGGGCCGAAGGTTTACCTTCCAACAAGACAATGACCCTAAGCACACAGCTAAAATAACGAAGGAGTGGCTTCACAACAACTCCGTGACTGTTCTTGAATGGCCCAGCCAGAGCCCTGACTTAAACCCAATTGAGCATCTCTGGAGAGACCTAAAAATGGCTGTCCACCAACGTTTACCATCCAACCTGACAGAACTGGAGAGGATCTGCAAGGAGGAATGGCAGAGGATCCCCAAATCCAGGTGTGAAAGACTTGTTGCATCTTTTCCTGGCTGTATTAGATCAAAAGGGGGCTTCTACTAAATACTGAGCAAAGGGTCTGAATACTTAGGACCATGTGATATTTCAGTTTTTCTTTTTTAATAAATCTGCAACAATGTCAACAATTCTGTGTTTTTCTGTCAGTACGGGGTGCTATGTGTACATTCATGAGGAAGAAGAATGAACTTAAATGATTTTAGCAAATTGCTGCAATATAACAAAGAGTGAAAAATTTAAGGGGGTCTGAATACTTTCCGTACCCACTGTATATATATATATATATATATATATATATATATATATACACAACTCTGCCTCTCTATACCGTCCCAGTACATTCCCGGGCACCGCAGTGAGAGCAGGACGTCTCCAAGTTTCCAAGGCTGTTATAACAACACGATTTTTTGTAAGTTATTCCCTTTCTTTTTTTTCCCCTCTCCATATCGTTACATATGTTACACTTATGCCCATTTTAATACACAGGTCTTCACTTATTTTCAGTGAGGTACACCTCAGGTAATGCGGATGCTCTTGGTCTTGGTTTTACATAATATACACTACTCCCCTTCATTTACTTCAAACCCCCCTTTTTTTTCATTCATTTTTGCCACTCAATTTCACCTTTTCCCTACCATATCTTTTTCTAGGGCATGTCTCCTTTTTTTTCCCCCATGTATCAAGGCACTTATCCCATGACCACCATTTTCTTCTTTTTACCCTTCACTCCTACTTTCCACACATTAGTTATTTAATACACAACCTTGGTTTATTCTGACATGAGTGTATTGATATTACTGATATCATTAATGCTATATTTTATTTAGTTTGATTTGATAAATCGCATAAACCACATATTTATTAATGCAATTTAGCCAACCTGTGGGGGAGTGCACTCCCGGACTAGGCCTCTCTCCTTTCTCCACATACCACAATCGTGATCCTCTGCAAGCCCTCTTCCCGTTGACCCCGTGCGAATCGGGGGGACTACATTGGGAATTGTCTGGATCAATATTTTTGGTTGCAAGCTGTTGCTTCATCTTTCAGTGGTAATTATATACACACACTTATCTTGTCTTTATGTGCATAAATAATAATAGGTTGGATTATATCATCACTAATGATATGTATATATATTTCATAGAAAAATCCCCCTGAGAAGACCACAACCTTAAAAGGTCAAAACGCGTTGGGGTATTCCACTGTTTGGTAGCTCCACTGTGGCTACCATGCATTTATGTTTTTAACTGTTGGATAATTTTTTGTTCCTGTAACCAGACTTTACATTTTTATGTGGCATCAAGCCTTTTATGAATTGTTAATAAAATATACATTTTTTACATTAATACTAGTCTTACATTGCTGCTAAAAAAACCCTGGGGGAATTCCTCATCTTGTTCTTTTTTGCACACCAACACTTAAGTCACAATACGCGCCTAAGTACCACTGCCGAAACAGACAGCCTAGAAATCAGGGGAGTCGCATCCAAATAGGCATCACAGATAAACTGCAGCCCCTGACCCAACTGGTCCACCAGGTCAGCAAAGGCAGGGGGAAGCTGCTCACCCTCCAGGTCACGGCAACAAAAGTTTAGCCCACTTGGTCAGAGTTTGCGACACCAGGGCAATGGTGAAAACCGGCCGAACCAGCAACAGTGAACATATTGCGGGCCACAGCCTCTGTTTTTCTGTCAGCCGGCTCTTTAAAGGCCAGCAATTCCTCAACCAGAATCATAGTCGCCTTATTTAACATGGAAACTGGGAGGTCCACCACTGGTGGAACAGTCCACTTTTTAAGGAGGGACTCCCCGAAGGAGTACCTCACCGCAAAACATTTAGGAACCACAAAGGTACATTTTAGGATGCTCCCCAAGTCAGGGTGCGTGGCCACAGACCCTGCAGGGTGGGCCACGGCGGCCAAATTAGATTCAGGATCTGAAGAGACAGATGAGGCAAGAGAAGGCGGGGAGGGGGGGAGCTTTTTGCAAGCCCAGGACTACCGGCAGTGCATCTATGGATGGTTGGGACCCCAAGGGGATCAGGTGGGGAAACATGCTCCAAAGATTCCATTAGTAAAGAGAGGAACCCCTAAAAAACATGTCTAGCACTGCCAAGGGACACCTCCCACCATGCTGGTAGAACCACCAGGTTGCCAGCAACAGATCACCCCACAATCTTGCAGCAGAGAGAGGGAGGGGCCCCACCAGAAAGGCACCAGCTGCACCAGGATAGCACTTGCTCCACGTGTGGCATCCAAGGAAAGGAAAGACCCAGGAGTCAGCACCATGGGAAAAGAGGGGCCCCCACAACCGAGATTCCTGCCTAGAAGCTCCTCTGAAATTACAGACGCTCTGTAGTATGCCGGACCAATGAAAAATAGCTGCCAGCCTTAGAATTAAACAGGCTATAACAAAATAGCCGTCACACGTGGCTCCACAAGGCTCCAAGGGACTCAAGAGGGATCCCTGGAGCCCAGGCAACAAACTTATGGGAAGGGGAAACTGGGCACAGGGCCCCCACACAGGTAAAGTCCCCCTCCAACTGATAGCCCAGTCACCGGCGCGTTCCACCCCCCTGCCCCCACCACCAGTACAGTCCACTACCCCAGCCCCAGACACATCCCAAACCACCACGCTACTCCAGATGAGGGAGGGGGGGTGGGTGTCAAGATGACCCGCAGGGACCACCAGAATACAGGGGGTCTAATGGGAAGGAGGGGAACCCAAGGGTCCAACTGTCCTAGGGAGGGGCCCGTGTCCACCCCAAAACCCTCCAGGGGATGAGCGGGGACAGCTACTCACCATACCAGGAACCAGACGGGCACCGCTCCAGACAGAACCTCCTCGCCATCGAAATGGGGGGCTGTTGGCCTGGAGGAATGCTCAGGCCAAGACGCAGTCGTATGCAATCTTGCGAGGCGTTTTGTTGCGGCCGACCTAGCGCAGAGCTGTGGTCTGCTCGCACTCGCTGACCAGACTGGGGTGACCAATGGATCTAGATTTTTCCAGCCTATCACCCAGTTGGGCAATTGATTGTAAATCTTGCAGGAAAAAAAACAGTAAAAAAAAATGCCAGGACCAGAGATCCAAGCAAGGAACCAGGTTCTTACTCCTGACTAGTCAGAAAAAACTGAGTACCTATAGCAGAGAGGGGGGGGGGGCGATTATACCACCTTGGACTGCCCATAGGTGTAGTCAAGTTCTTTTTTCTGCCTAGTGTCCTACTCCTATAGGGGGCAGTATAACCAATGGTTCAAGAATCCTGAAGAGCTGTGTCAGTCAATGAACAAAAGAGAAAATGTGTTTAATTTTCTTTCCACATTTTCCAAAAACTTGTGGGAAAAAAATGACATGTTTAAAAGACTCATTATGCCTCATAGAATATATGTTGGGGTGTTTTCTTTCCAAAAATGGGGTCATTTGGGGAGCGTTTCTATTGTCCAGGTGCTTCATGGCCTTCAAAATTGTAATAGGTAGTCAAGAAATTAAATGTGTAATTTATGTCCCTAGCACACCTGAAGGTGCTCCCTGCACGTTGGGCCTCTATGTGGCCAGGCTGTCAAAAATGTTCACACATGTGGTATTGCCATACGAAGGAGCAGTTGCAGAATGTGTTTTGGGGTGTAGTTGCTGTGTGAGAGAAATAACTTTGTAATATGACAATTTTGTAGGGAAAAAAAAAAAACATCTTCATTTTGCAAAGAATTGTGGGAAAACAATTACAGCTTCAAAAAGCCCACCATGCCCCTTACTAGCTACCTTGGAATGTCTACTTTCCAAAAAAAGTGGGGGGTCATTTGGGGGGTATTTGTACTGTCATGGCCTGTTTGTGTCTCAAGAAATAAGTTAGGCCTGAAGTACATCAGGTGTGATCAATTTTCAATGATTGGCACCATAGCTTGTAGACTATACCCTTCACAAAGACCAAATAATATACACTGATTTGAGTTATTTTTTACCAGAGATATGTATCAGTATAAATTTTGGTCAAAATATATGAAGAAAAATTACTAAATTTGCAAACTTTTATAATAGAAACTTAAAAAAAAATGTATTTGTTTTTACAATAATTTCAGGCTTTTTTATTTATAGCGCAAAAAATGAAAAACCCAGTGCTGAAAGCTGAAAATTGGCCTTGTTAGGAAGGGGGTATAAGTGCCCAGTGGGCAAGTGGTAAAAGAGTGTCCTGGCTGTAAGGTCAGTGCGATGTCATAAGATTCTCTGGGTTGGGATGGAAGGACATTGGGAGGAGGAGCTGTGAGGTCAGTGTGATGTCATAGGATTCTCTGAGTTGGGATGGAGGGACATTGGGAGGAGGAGCTGTGATTAAGCACTTTGTGCGAAACGCATCTGCTGAACTGTGTGCTCCTGTGCTATATCGGTTTATGGACCTGTGATTTTTCAATAAAATATAGTTTCTTTTATCCCTGGAGGTGCCGCTTTTTCTTCGCTTTGACCTATGGACTTTGTGGGCTACCGACCCTAGCGAGCACCCAGCTGTGAAGAATACTGCAGTCCTTCATTGGAATTATCCACTACAGGCAGCCTCTGAGCGGTGTGCACACCCTTCTCCTTCCAGGAGGAGCTGTGAGGTCAGTGTGATGTCATACGATTCTCTGAGTCGGGATGGAAGGACATTGGGAGGAGGAGCTGTGAGGTCAGTGTGATGTCATAGGATTCTCTGACTCTGGGTGGAAGGACATTGGGAGGAGGAGCTGTGAGGTCAGTGTGATGTCATAGGATTCTCTGACTCTGGATGGAAGGACATTGGGAGGAGGAGCTGTGAGGTCAGTGTGATGTCATAGGATTCTCTGACTCTGGATGGAAGGACATTGGGAGGAGGAGCTGTGAGGTCAGTGTGATGTCATAGGATTCTCTGACTCTGGATGGAAGGACATTGGGAGGAGGAGCTGTGAGGTCAGTGTGATGTCATAGGATTCTCTGACTCTGGATGGAAGGACATTGGGAGGAGGAGCTGTGAGGTCAGTGTGATGTCATAGGATTCTCTGACTCTGGATGGAAGGACATTGGGAGGAGGAGCTGTGAGGTCAGTGTGATGTCATAGGATTCTCTGACTCTGGATGGAAGGACATTGGGAAGAGGAGCTGTGAGGTCAGTGTGATGTCATAGGATTCTCTGACTCTGGATGGAAGGACATTGGGAGGAGGAGCTGTGAGGTCAGTGTGATGTCATAGGATTCTCTGACTCTGGATGGAAGGACATTGGGAGGAGGAGCTGTGAGGTCAGTGTGATGTCATAGGATTCTCTGACTCTGGATGGAAGGACATTGGGAAGAGGAGCTGTGAGGTCAGTGTGATGTCATAGGATTCTATGACTCTGGATGGAGGGACATTGGGAGGAGGAGCTGTACATGCAGTATGTGTAGCTGCTGACTTTTAATTTTTGGAGGGGGGGCAGAATTCCGCTTTAAAGGCACATGGGAGTGCACTGGACACCCAGCACATAGCACAATGGTAGCAAAAGTATCCATTATATCCCCCCACCAATATTACATCAGTTACAAACAAGTGGCCATTGCCTCCACTTATAACTGGCCTTCACAGCAAGAAGCACATGGAAGGGCAACACATGAAAAACCAAACCAAACCCTGTTTTTTACGCAAACTGTTAGGATAATTCGGTTGGTAGCAAATTGGTTGGTGAGTTGAGCTGGGAATTCTCTTTGGTTTGGTTTTGCATGTGTTGCCCTTCCATGTGCTCCTTGCTGTGAAGGCCAGTTGTTTGTTACTGATGTAACATTGGTGAGGGCACAGATTGGACACCTTTGCTGCCATTGTGCAATGTTCTGGGTGTCCGGTGTGCCACTGTACCTTTAGAAGGGGTGAGCTACCTCCAGGTTCACCTGCCCTCTATCTATCTATCCATTGGAATGCATGTGCTTCCACTGTGGAGGCTCTCAGATATTTACAGTTAGGACTGCAGAAATATCGGGGTGCCTTGGAGCGGCTCTGCAGCTTACACGTGTATTTGCAAATGTGTGCAAACTAAACCCGTTTTTAATGCAAACTGTTGCATGAGGAAATTTTGGTTGGTAGCAGATTGGCTGGCGAGTTGAGCTGGGAATTAATTTTGGTTTTATTATATTTTCACACCCAGGCCATTTGAATCACGGGTGGAATCGCTGCAATTCTCTTCGTGATTCAGGATCGTGGCAAAACGCGGGACTCGTTGGACTCGTTGGATAACATTATTACTCAATGACCCTAAACACCGTGCAATTTTGCGGTGATCAAAATCATGGGACGCGTGCCGCCCAAAAGTTCCGTGACGCGACAGTCCTGGCAAAAATCGCACCATACTTGGGGTGCCATTGTGTGCTGCGTGGGGAGCAGGAAATCTTAGTGACTGTGTTCAGGATGTCTCTAGTGAAGGGATTGGAGAAAGAACACTGCCAGCAGTGATCCATGTGCTGTGCCCTCCTGCCCCCCCCGTAATGTACCCTCCTGCTCACACTGTACTGTGCCCTCCTGCCCCCTTGTACAGTGCCCGCCCACCTGTACAGTGCCCTCCTGCCCACACTGTACTGTGCCCTTCTGCCCCCCTGTATGGTTCCCACCTGCCTGCCCCCCTGTACAGTGCCCTTCTGCCCCCCTAGTGTGCCCTTCTGTTCCCCACCCCATAATGTACCCTCCTGTCTGCCCAGTGCTGTGCCCTCCAGCCCCCATAGGCTGGAAGAGGCATTTATGATTGGGGGGGGGGGGGGTGGGAGTGTGTACAGGGAGGGTGATAGTGTAAAAAAGATGGGAGCAGTGTGTAGAGATGGTAGGACAGTAAGTACAGGGGGGTGCTTATTTGTTGTTTCTATTCAGAATGAAAAAAACACCCAATATGTAGCATAATTTAGCCATGTGCACATTTTGCTGCAATGAGCTCCACAGGAAACCATCTCCCTGGTAGGGGCCTAGTGCATTACTTTGCTTAGGGGTCCATGTCGCTATTAAGATGGGCCCCTGCCCCACAGAGTTCTCATCTCACCATCATGGAGTTTGTCTAGGATTACATGAAGAGACAGAAGGATTTGAGGCAGCCAATATCCCCAGAAGGTCTATGCTTAGTTCTCCAATGTGTTTTGAACAACCTACCTGCCGGGTTCCTTCAAAAACTGTGTGCAAGTCTTCCTAGAAGAACTGATGCTTGTTTGAAAATTGATGCTGGTTTGTAAATTGATAAAAAATAAACTATTAACGCTTCTATTTTTGAAAACATTAATTTACCGCATTTTGTCACACCTGCCTAAAACTGTGTGACAACAGCAGTGTATGTGTGTATCATCATCCGCTGGAGATAAAAGACGTCACAGTGACTATGGATGAAGAGGACGGACATGACGGGGGGGGGGGTTACTATGGAGGAAGACGACGGACCAGCCGGTGCGTTGGGGCGCCGCCCCCCCTATCCATGCATCTGGCCCCCTAATCTGCATGCAGGGGCGCTGGACGCATGGAGCTCAATGTTTTTTTTTTTTTTTTTACCATCACCTGATTAGAGCTAGAGGCTCTAATAGGGCGATGCAAAGGGTGGACCCGGGGGGCAGAGCAGTGCGTCCCGAGCCCACACATTGTGTGACAATAGCGAACGAAAATTCGCTATTGTCACACGGATCCTCCTCCTGGCCAATCAGGGAGTGCGTCCGAAACGCGCTTCCTGATTGGCCGCAAGGCAAACCCCATGCCATTGGCCGAGGAGGAGACGGGAGCGGGAGGACTCGTGGAGACGCCGGGGGATTGAAGCCGCCGCTGGGACACTGAAGAGAAGGTGCCGCCGCAACTGCTCCAGGTAAGTGCACTGGTCTCAGGGGGGGGCACACTGCATTGAAGGGGGCATGTATGCTGGTCACTGCATTCTAAGGGGGCATGTACGCTGGTCACTGCATTCTAAGGGGGCATGTACGCTGGTCACTGCATTCTAAGGGGGCATGTACGCTGGTCACTGCATTCTAAGGGGGCATGTATTCTGGTCTCTGTATTCTAAGGGGCATGTACGCTGGTCTCTGCATTCTAAGGGGGCATGTACACTGGTCACTACATTCTAAGGGGGCATGTACGCTGGTCACCACATTCTAAGGGGGCATGAACGCTGGTCACCACATTCTAAGGGGGCATGTACGCTGGTCACTGCATTCTAAGGGGGCATGTACGCTGGTCACTGCATTCTAAGGGGGCATGTACGCTGGTCTCTGCATTCTAAGGGGGCATGTACGCTGGTCACTACATTCTAAGGGGGCATGTACGCTGGTCACTGCATTCTAAGGGGGCATGTACGCTGGTCACTACATTCTAAGGGGGCATGTACGCTGGTCACTACATTCTAAGGGGGCATGTACTCTGGTCACTGCATTCTAAGGGGGCATGTACGCTGGTCACTACATTCTAAGGGGGCATGTATTCTGGTCTCTGTATTCTAAGGGGCATGTACGCTGGTCTCTGCATTCTAAGGGGGCATGTACACTGGTCACTACATTCTAAGGGGGCATGAACGCTGGTCACTACATTCTAAGGGGGCATGTACGCTGGTCACTACATTCTAAGGGGGCATGTACGCTGGTCACTACATTCTAAGGGGGCATGTACGCTGGTCACTACATTCTAAGGGGGCATGTACGCTGGTCACTACATTCTAAGGGGGCATGTACGCTGGTCACTACATTCTAAGGGGGCATGTACGCTGGTCACTACATTCTAAGGGGGCATGTTTCCTCTGGTCACTACATTCTAAGGGGGCATGTACTCTGGTCACTGCATTCTAAGGGGGCATGAACGCTGGTCACTACATTCTAAGGGGACATGTACGCTGGTCACTACATTCTAAGGGGGCATGTACGCTGGTCTCTGCATTCTAAGGGGCATGTACGCTGGTCACTACATTCTAAGGGGGCATGTACTCTGGTCACTGCATTCTAAGGGGCATGTACGCTGGTCACTACATTTTAAGGGGGCATGTATGCTGGTCACTACATTCTAAGGGGGCATGTACGCTGGTCACTACATTCTAAGGGGGCATGTACGCTGGTCACTACATTCTAAGGGGGCATGTACGCTGGTCACTACATTCTAAGGGGGCATGTACGCTGGTCACTGCATTGAAAGGGGCATGTACGCTGGTCACTGCATTGAAAGGGGGCACACTATACCTTAATTACTGAAGGCCCCTTTCACACTTTTGCGACCTCAAATTCATGCAATCTTTTACAGCGTTTTTTACCGCACAGCAATGCCTATTACATTTTTCTGTTTGTACCCCACCCCCCCAAAATTTTGAGCACCAGCCGCCACTGCGACAGACGTGACGGAGGTTACTATGGAGGAAGAGGACGGATGTGACGGAGGTTACTATGGAGGAAAAGGACGGACATGACGGGGGGGGGGACTGGTTGTAAATAGAAAATAAGATCTTATTACCTTCTCTGCTGCCATTTCCAGCAACGTCTACTCTCTACTCCCTCTCGACTCACCTCTCGCCCGGAACTACCTATTTATACTTGACACCACTTCCTGTCTGTACCTGACATCTCTTTCTGTCTGTGTTCCATAGAGATGTTTTGACTACGTATTAGTTATATCACCACCTTGTGGGGCTCAAAGAAACTGCAGTCCCGATAAATGTCTTCGGGCTCATGCACACTGCAGCTCAAAGAAGCTTCTCCTACAGGCTTTTGGGCTTTTTGAAGCTCTTATTTTTTCTGCCTGGAAACTCCCCTCAATGTTAGCCAATGTGTCCATGCACACTTTGGCTTTTTCAGGAGTTTACAGGCATATGCTTGTAGCACCCTACAAGGTAGGTGCTAGGTAAAAGTATAGTGGACCTTGTCTGCCTAACAGTAGGGCCATGATTTTCAGCTGGGCTGTCATGTCTCCTAGGTGTGGCTGCTGAGAGAGGAGTCTCCCCACTGGCTCCATGAGAGGATTCTCATTGGGCAGTGGAGGAAACCCAATCAATGGCACATTAAGGCCTGTATCTACCCCTGAAGGCAGATTCTGCCACAGAGAATTCTGGGAGTGGGTATAAGTTTGAAGGGAACGCATGATGCAGCATCTTTGGTGGGAAGCAGAGTCCCAGGAGGGAGAGTACGGCTGTCTCTCCTCCTGTCAGAAGGATTGGATGTCTCGGGTGGCTTGCCTGAGAGTACAGAGAGAGCTGAGCTGCAGAGACGATCCGGTGTGCCGAGGACCAGCGGAGGAAGAGGGGTTCAGTTCCAGGAAAGCATTCCAAGTTCGTGAGTACTGTGAACTGCTCCTGGGGGTCTACCTAGCCTAGAGGGGACCACTCCAGTGAAGGTCCCAGGGATCCAGGAGCTAGCTAGTTGTAAAGGGGGTGCCTAGTCAGAGGACCCTGAAGTGTTAGAGGGGGTGCCTAGCCAGAGGACCGTGAAGTGTAAAGGGGGCGCCAGCGGTTGGGCCCTGAAGAGTTAAGTGTACAGCATGCAGTGTACAGTGTTAGGAGTTGCAGAAGCAGTTACAAGGAGCTACCTCAGTCAGTGAAGGGCTGGAGGGAGCTGTTCACCAGACTTTTGAGCTAGACAGTGTGAAGAGTCAGTGTTACTACAGTCCTGGATCTTCTGAGTTAACCAAAGTGTTAAAGTCGAAGTTTTAAGCGCCAGGAGGCGTTGGTCGGCATTCAGCTGGTGTCAAGACAGCACTTACAGGCATTTTTCTGCAAAGAGTCCCAGTTAAACCTAGTTGAGCCAGAGAAGTATCCCACTCATTCCCTTCTCCCATCCCCATATAAAAACAAAACAAACCAAAGATGCCGGAATGGTCATTGTCTCCAATCTCACACTTGGGTATTCAACTTAAATGTGTTGGAAGTGTTACCGGTAACCGTGGCAGACCCATATCAGGCCCAATGCCTGGAAATATTGCTACATGCTCTTACAGGTAGAAAAAAACCCCCACCAGACTAGCATTTTTGTGAGGAGCTTTGGAGCAGAAAAGACACCTAGGTGCCAGAAAATGCGCGAAAGAAGCTTAAAAACACAAAAACAAATAGGAAAAATTAGCTAAAAGGAGAGATTGTGAAAAAAAAAAAAACTATGTGTTCAAAAAAGCTAAAAGAAGCTCAATAAAAAAGGTACAAAAGAGCCCAAAAAAGTATAAGCTTCTTCAAGCTGAATTAAAAGCTCAAATGCCTGTAAAAGCAGCTATTTTTTTGAGCTGCAGTGTGCATGAGCCCTAATAGTGTGAATATGGTCTTGCTATTGCTGTGAAGTGTCTCAGATGCTGCAAGACGATCCCGGTGTTTTGGCTACTGTCTCAGTGTGCCCCCATCCCTCAGGTTCCAGGACTCTGTACAGAGAGTCAGTGAGGTGATGATTGCTGGAACATTCTCTGGGTTCCATCAGCAGGCACTGTAGTTATAGCAGACCGTTGGGAGCAGTGATCTCCTTTCTGACAGTGAAAGTGTAGAACACCCCAGGTAGGAGCTGCAGATGAAAGCGATCCCCCACTTCTGCACAGCCAGGCACACCAAATCTTAACAGGCACCCAGAGCCAGAGAACAGTCCACAGCCCCACATGTTTTGCTATCCATCAGGGAGTCAACAACCTGATAGGGACGGGAGACGATGGGATGCCCATCCGACCCTAGCAAACAGCAGGGACAACTTCCTATATACAAAGTACATCTATATACAGTCCATTCTTCTCTTCTTGCACAAACACTTGCCGGCTCCAGCTGAATCACTCTGATATAATCTGACAGGCTCCCAGTCAGATTAGCAATAGCCCATTACAGGCAGGAACTCGCAGCCCCTCTAGGTGTAGCTCAGATGTGGTGAAACAGCATGTAACTTTTCCTCGGTGGCCACTGATCCCAGCACCACCTCTGTAGGCACTGAAAGCCCACCCTGCTGCAGCTGCCCCTTTCACCATCCCTCCTGGCTGCCTCTCTACACCAGTCCTCCAGATTGACTCTTCTTTAGCCAACCCGGCCAACACCCCACCAACCCATCCGGTCGACTCCCAGGAGATCCCCCCGGGAAGGATTAACCACTTAAGCCCCGGAAGATTTTACCCCCTTCCTGACCAGGCCCTATTTTGCGATTCGGCACTGCGTGATTTTAACGGACAATTGCGCGGTCGTGCAACGCTGTACCCAAATGAAATTGATGTCCTTTTTTTCCCCACAAACAGAGCTTTCTTTTGGTGGTATTTGATCACCTGTGCGATTTTTTACTTTCTGCGCTAGAAACAAAAAAAGAGTGTCAATTTTGAAAAAATAACAATATTTTTCAAATTTTTTTTATATGAAATTCCCCAAAAAAAATGTAAAATTCAAAATTTTTTAACATTTTTGGCCAATTTGTTTTCTGCTACATATGTTTGGTAAAAAAAAAATCGCAATAAGCGTATTTTTATTGGTTTGCGCAAAAGTTATTGCGTTTACTAACTAAGGGAAAGATTTCTGTCATTTTTGGTGTTTTGTTTTTTAATGAGTAATGGCGGCGATCTGCGATTTTTTTTTTACGAGACTGCGACATTGCGGCAGACAGATCGGACCCTTGACTGACATTTTTGACACTTTTGGGGACCAGTGACATTACTGCAGTAATCAGTGCTATACATATGCACTGTTACTGTAAAAATGACACTGGCAGTGAAGGGGTTAACTTTATTGGTGATGCAGGGGTTAAGTGTGTCCCTAGGGGCGTGCTTCCAACTGTAAATGGGTGTGGCTAGTGATGTAACCACAGAGACATACGATCCTACATAGCAGGATCGTATGATCTCTGCAGTTAGATCAGGGAGAATGACAGGCGGCTTTGTTTACATCAGCCACCTGCCTTTCTCCCTCTCCACGGGGAGATCGCGAGTGACCGGCGGACATCGGATCTGCCGGTCACGCGCATGGACATGTTAGGGAACGAACGGGGGCGGGAGCGCGCCTCAGGCGGCGCGCGCTCGCCCCCTAGAGGCTCACAGGCTAGTGACGTAGTCCTACGTCACTTTGCCTCTACGGGGCTGACCGCCGCAGTAAATAGTCGTGCGGCGGTCGGCAAGACTCAAGCACACCAAGAGACACACGTAGCAGTCTCCTCCCTCTGCCAGGCCCCAACAGCGCTGCACCACTCACCCTGTCCTCTTCTGCTCCTGTGCCTCCAGAAAGACTCCTGTGTGCTTTGGCAGGATCCCTCCAGCACCCAAGCCATGGTCCAAGACAGGACAGCCCCCCCAGACTAGGGGGCACCCCCGAAGGCGATTGGCAGCCACCGCAGCACTGTATCTCAATACTCCACCTGACTGCCCCTGCTGGCATGGCTCATGTCTATTTATTTGAGTTATCTCAGCAACCTGCCTGTCCACTGCTGAGGATTGGCCAAGGCTCCATAAATATTTAAGGCAGCTCCTTCTAACCCCCACCCAATAGTTCTTAAAGATTCTCCGATCTTCTAGACCAGGGGGAGGCACCAGAGAGCTGCCAGGATGAGTCACCCAGCCGTGATCTTTGGTGAACCCTGACCTAATTTGGACTCCCCAGCTTAAATGTGAGTCAGAGTATGGTTTACCTACACTAACTTCTCGCATACATTAGAAGGTGCTACAAAGGTTTAACTCCAACATCAGCAGTTAGTACTACAGAATTAAACTATAAATGTCTATATAGGTGGTACATCACCCCAGAAGTGATAAATAAATACCAACCAGGCAAGACAGATAAATGCTGGCGGGATTGCGGCAACATAGGTACAATTTATCATTTATTTTGGGATTGTCCCAAAATAAGAGATTTTTGGCTAGAGGTAAGACAACTGATTGAAGACATCACCGAAATAAAAGTGCCGGACGATCCATGGGCATGCCTATTTCACAAAACAATAATACCCTTAAAAAAATATAAAATGACCCTGGTCCCAACCATGCTGAATACAGCAAAAGGAACCATACCAAAAAAGTGGAGAGAAAAGGAGAGCCCGAAACTAAAGGAATGGTGTAAAAAGATAAATAATAACTATAATATGGAATACCTATGTAATACACAAGAGGAGATTCCAAGAAATATGATAAGAAAATGGGGGAAATGGAAAGAATTTAAAAAATCAACTAAATATATTGAAATAAACAATTAGCACATCTACCATGGGGAGGCATTCTAGAGCGAAACGGCTGGCAAGAAGGGGAGGAATCCTGGGAGGTCGGGGGAGGGTGGGAAGGGAAAAATGTATATGTATTTCTTTTGTGTGCCTTTTTGATGCATAATTTAATTATGTAACTTGCGAATCTAAATCAAATTGGTGGAACTCTGTATATTGAGATTTTATATGCAAATAAAAATAAAGTAAAAAAAAAAAAAAAAAAAAAAAAAAAAAAACTCCAACATCAGCAGAGAGGCAGCGGGATTGTGTGATCAGGTAAGTACCACCACTGACCACCAATGCTGAGCTGGGGTTACTCTTTGTTGTCACTGACAAAAACAATGGGGCTTATTATTGTCCCACTGACACCAACGATGGGGCTTATTTTCGTCTCACTGACACCAACAATGGGACTTATTTTATCTCACCGACACCAACGATTGAACTTATTTTATCTCACCGACACCAACAATGGGACTTATTTTATCCCATTGACACCAACGATGGGACTTATTTTATCTCACTTACACCAACAGTTCATTTGCAGTTCATTTTTTTCCCACTGACACCAACAAAGGGACTTAGTTTATCCTACTGACACCAGTAAAATACAAGTCTATAGTAGGACGATATTTTGCTGGTCACTTTATTGCTTACAAACATTCATTCAACTGCCTTAAAGAGTTAGTTTTAAAAAAATGAAAATGGTGAACTAACACTGTACACCTTCCCAATCCTAGGCCAACAGAGAGAATGGATTGGAGAATGTGGATTTCAAACCAAGCCCCCCAGGCTAAGCTAACATACTCAGCTTTCAAGACTAGACTCAAGCTATTCTATGGAGCTGCCAAACCCAGTTTTAGTTAGCCCACCATGTTGTAAAGCCCATGCTAAGCTAGCCCACCTAAGCTTTTGAGCTCAGATCCAACTAGCCCACTCAGCTTTCAAGACCAGACCCAACTATCCCACTTAGCTTTTAGGTCCAGGCCCAGCTAGCCCACTTGGCTGCCAAGTCTAGGCCCAGTAGGCCAGTCAGCTGTTAAGCCCCATGCCTAGCTCCTCTAACCTCCTTCAGTACTCATACCATACTGCAAATTCCTGAGAATTAGGGAAGTCATTTGAGAGGATTGCCCATGAAAAGCTATTAGGTTGCCAACACGTGCTTGTTAATCTATGACCAAGGTGAGTGTGATACCATTTCCGTAATATCTGATTTTAGCAATTTTATTTTTCTTTTTTTCCCTTTAAATATCTTTTGATGTCCTTAGAAACTGTCTATATCACATGTGTCAAACACAAGGCCCACAGGCCAAATGTGGCCGCCAAGCCATTTCATGTGGCCCTCGCACCTCTCCTGCACCTGCGGTGCCCCACTCATCCCTACCCCCACCTTGGCTCAGAAATCAGCAGAAGAGAGGAGGACAGAACTCCTCCACCAGATCTTGCGAATCTCTGTGCAGCCCCAGAGAGGATCATCTCTGTCCCCCCGTCTCAGCAGTTGGCAGCAGAGGGGAGGACAGAACTCCTACAGATTCTGCCACAGTACCCCCTCACCTCCACCTCCCCTAGTCTCAGCATTTAGCAAATTTTAGCAACTAATGCCAGCCCTCCTCTGGTCCTCCTCCAGACCCTTCACTTTTTGCTTTCCAGCTCTGCCCCAGCTTCTTCCACAGCTAAGGGGGTGCACTGTGATGTAGGGGAGGGGGGGGGGAACTCTTGACTTCTGATGATGGGGGAGCTTTTAACATTCCATGTAAGAGGGGGTGGGGTGCTCTGGACATCCAATATTACAGATACAACCGGACCTTTGAGGGCAACTGTAATGCTGATGTGGCCTGCAATTAAGTTCAGTTTGACACCTCTGGTCTATATCAACTAAAGAGAAGAAGAAGCTGTAGAACTTTGTTGAATGTCCATCTCCGCCATACAGTGCTTCTCAAGTGGATGAGAAGCCCTTTGATCTGATCTTTGTGACCTCACCTGCGTAGGAACCTCTCATTTCAAGGAGCAGGGCTTTTTTCCAGCTGGAACTTGATGGAACTCAGTTCCACCACCTCTGGCTCAGATCTTCTTCTCCATGCTCACCAGTATCTTGAAAACACAGAAGTCCAGCTTCTGTACAGCAGACCTGGGAGTAAAGCCCCGTACACACGTACCGATCATCGGCCGAACGATCGGCCGTCTTTTGTCCAGGGCTGTCGTGTCTGTTGAAAACTGCAAAAGACTGCACACGAATTTTGTCGGCCAACAACAGCCGACTGCAGAAGTGATGTCATGTGATGGTTAACTTTCCTTGTCTTTTTTCTTTTCTGAGCATGCCCAGTCTTGCTAATCGGCTGTCTGTCGGCCGAAATCTGTACTGACTGGCGAACAATCGGCCATTCTGGTGTTGGCCAACAAAAATTTTAATGCCTGCGCGACAGATTCCGTTCGGCCGAAAATGCGCTTTCGGCTGCCGGAAGCATCATACTAACAAGCCTACAATCGGCCGATCGGTCGTCGGCCGAATATTTACGGCCGACAATCGGTACGTGTGTACGGGGCTTTGGTCACACATGTGCAAGTCACAAGCAAGTCTTAACCTTCAAGTCTCAAGCAAGTCCCAAGTTACTGTGGCGAAAAGCAAGCAAGTCAAGTTGAGTCCCTGATAGAAGTCAAGCAAGTCAAGTCATTTATTTTGGTCAAGTCACAAATCATGTCAAAATACTAATCTACCCCAATTTACACCTTTAAATCATTTAAAAGTCAGTGGTCAAGAAAGGTTTTGTTTTATTTTCAACATTAACAAAACTGCTTAGTGCTTTTTTCTTGGCATATTAACCACCTCAATACTGGGCACTTAAACCCCCTTCCTTCCCAGACCAATTTTCAGCTTTTAGCGCTGTTGCATTTTGAATGACAATTGCGCGGTCATGCAACACTGTACCTAAACCAAATTTATGTCATTTTTTCCCCACAAATAGAGCTTTCTTTTGGTGGTATTTGATAACCGCCAGGTTTTTTCTTTTTTGGTGCACAAATAAAAAAAGGCCGAAAAGTTTGAAAAAAAAAAAAAGTTTTTTTGTTTAGGTTATAAAATTTTGTAAATAGATATGTTTTATCCTGCACTGATGAGCACTGATGACGCCGCACTGACAGGCACTGATGAGGAGACACTGATGGGGTGGCACTGATGGGGTGGCACTGATATGCAGCACTGATGGGCACTGATATGTGGCACTGATAGATAGCACTGATATGCAGCATTGGTGGGCACTGATAGGCAGCGCTAATGGGCACTGATAGGCAGCACTGATGGGCACTGATCGGTGGCACTGATAGGCGGCACTGATGGGCACTGATGGGTGGCACTGATGGGCGGCACTGATGGGCGGCACTGATAGGCAGCACTGGTGGACAATAATGGGCACTGGTGGGCGGCACTGATAGATGGCAATAACGGGCACTGGTGGGCAGCACTGATAGATGGCATTGGTGGGCAGCACTGATAGGGGGGCACCACTGGCAGGCTCTCTGAGCCCTGTTTGCCATCCCTGGTGGCCATGGTGGGCATCCCTGGTGGTCATGGGTGGGCATCCCTGGTAGCTCTAGTGGCATCCCCTCCCCCCAGGGCTGCACTGGTAATCAATCATCTGATTACCAGCACAGACCCCCCCTGTGATCAGTGAGTAATTAGAAATACTCACTGATCACCCCAGCTGCAGAATTGATCCTCTTCTCTTCTCCTCACTGACAGGATCTGTCAGGAGGAGAAGAGATTGAAGCCGTTATAACGGCTGTATTGACATTACATGACGGCTGTGATTGGTCACAGCCGTCATGTGATCAGGAGGGCCAATCACAGGCCCCTCCTGCCGAGGCTTGTTGCTCTGTGTCCTAGGGACACAGGCACATCGAGATCGTGCCGCTGCGCGTGCCCGCGGCGGCGCAATCTCTCTCCTTCTGAAGGACGTTCCGGAACGTCCATTCAGAAGGACGAGACTCCCACCCGGCCGTATATGTACTATGGCCCGGGTGGGAGGTGGTTAAAGAAACATAGGAACCCCAAACTTCAGAAGGGCAAACTTTCCCAAACTGTGCTCAATGATAGAGGAAATAAACTGGGACCAAACCCTGGGAACACTGACCACAGAGGAAAAATGGGAATGCTTTAGGAACATATTAAACAAAAGCATCTTACAGTGCATTCCTATGGGAAATAAATTTAAAAGAGCCAAAGCCAAACCTGGCTGGCTTAGCCGTAATGTAAATAAACTTATTAGGGGGAAAAAAAATGGCCTTCAAGAAATATAGGAGGGGACGTTATCGACTTTCCAGCTATACAAGGAATTAAATAAGAAATGTAAATCCGAAATCAAAATGGCTAAAATCAACTTCGAGAGACAAATAGCGGAGGATAGTAAAAAGAACCCTAAGAAATTAATTAAATACAGTGCATTGCAAAAGTATTCAGCCCCTTTGAACTTTTCGACCTTTTGCCACATTTCAGGTTTTAAACATAAAGATATAAAACTATAATTTTATGTGAAGAATCAACAAGTGGGACACAATCATGAAGTGGAACGAAATTTATTGGATATTTCAAACTTTTTTAACAAATAAAAAACTGAAAAATTGGGCGTGCAAAATTATTCAGCCCCTTTAAGTTAATACTTTGTAGCGACACCTTTTGCTGCGATTACAGCTGTAAGTCGCTTAGGGTATGTCTCTATCAGTTTTACACATCGAGAGACTGAAATTTTTGCCCATTCCTCCTTGCAAAACAGCTCGAACTCAGTGAGGTTGGATGGAGAGCGTTTGTGAACAGCAGTTTTCAGTTCTTTCCACAGATTCTCGATTGGATTCAGGTCTGGACTTTGACTTGGTCATTCTAACACCTGGATATGTTTATTTGTGAACCATTCCATTGTAGATTTTTGCTTTGTTTTGGATCATTGTCTTCTTGGAAGACAAATCTCTGTCCCAGTCTCAGGTCTTTTGCAGACTCCATCAGGTTTTCTTCCAGAATGGTCCTGTATTTGGCTCCATCCATCTTCCCATCAATTTTAACCATCTTCCCTGTCTCTGCTGAAGAAAAGCAGGCCCAAACCATGATGCTGCCACCACCATGTTTGACAGTGGGGATGGTGTGTTCAGGGTGATGAGCTGTGTTGCTTTTACGCAAAACATAACGTTTTGCATTGTTGTCAAAAAGTTTGATTTTGGTTTCATCTGACCAGAGCACCTTCTTCCACATGTTTGGTGAGTCTCCCAGGTGGCTTGTGGCAAACTTTAAACGACACTTTTTATGGATATCTTTAAGAAATGGCTTTCTTCTTGCCACTCTTCCATAAAGGCCAGATTTGTGCAGTATACGACTGATTGTTGTCCTATGGACAGAGTCTCCCACCTCAGCTGTAGATCTCTGCAGTTCATCCAGAGTGATCATGGGCCTCTTGGCTGCATCTCTGATCAGTCTTCTCCTTGTATGAGCTGAAAGTTTAGAGGGACGGCCAGGTCTTCGTAGATTTGCAGTGGTTTGATACTCCTTCCATTTCAATATTATCGCTTGCACAGTGCTCCTTGGGATGTTTAAAGCTTGGGAAATCTTTTTGTATCCAAATCCGGCTTTAAACTTCTCCACAACAGTATCTCGGACCTGCCTGGTGTGTTCCTTGTTCTTCATGATGCTCTCTGTGCTTTAAACGGACCTCTGAGACTATCACAGTGCAGGTGCATTTATACGGAGACTTGATTACACACAGGTGGATTCTATTTATCATCATTAGTCATTTAGGTCAACATTGGATCATTCAGAGATCCTCACTGAACTTCTGGAGAGAGTTTGCTGCACTGAAAGTAAAAGGGGCAGAATAATTTTGCACGCCCAGTTTTTCATTTTTTTTATTTGTTAACAAAGTTTGAAAATCCAATAAATTTCGTTCCACTTCATGATTGTGTCCCATTTGTTGTTGATTCTTCACAAAAAATTACAGTTTTATATCTTTATGTTTGAAGCCTGAAATGTGGCAAAAGGTCGAAAAGTTCAAGGGGCTCCGAATACTTTCGCAATGCACTGTATATCAACAGCAAAAGAACAAGGTCAGAGCATGTTGCACACATAATTAACGATGAGTGGAGGATGGTTACAGAAGACACGGATAAGGCGACTGTGCTTAATGCTTTCTTCTCCTCAGTCTTTACACAAGAAAAGGAGGGGTACACTGACCATGACGGTTTGGTCAGCCTTACTTCACAGTAGGGCTGCAACTAACGATACATTTGTCTGTCGACTAATCTATCGATTATTTTTACGATTAGTCGACTAATCTAACGATTATTTTTATTTTATTTGCTTAATTGAGTGTTTTTTTGATTAGCTAATTAATCCTGTAATTAATACAGTGACCTCTTTATTTTCTGATCAGCAAGGGATTTCACAAGCAGATCCCTTGTTGAAACGCAGATCAGAGGTTGCCCGTGTGAAAGGGGCCTTAGAGGCTTTGGGGGACCCTGCACACAGTGCAGTGGAGCTTCTAGAGCAAGAAATAAGCTATTCTAGCTTGTTGCTTTGCTTTCAGGCCTCCTTCACATGGTCATGAAATGGTGTTAATGCCTTAAGGTGAAAAACCTTCTGTGCTGCAGGTTCCCCCGTTTCCTCACGAGTCCGATCCAGCAATGTGCATGAGCGCAGGGGCTCTAGCTGCTCTCTCTACTCATTGGACAGATTGATAGCAGCAGGAGCCATTGATCCAGTGTTAATCCAGTGATGTGGGGGGTGGAGCAAAGTACCGCTGTCAATGGATGCAGCAGGGGATCTCGGGAACAAGCCTGCACGGGTACCCCCATGGAAGGCTTTCTGTGGGGGCACCTGAGGAGGCCCCCGGAGTGTCAGCAGTGCATCCCAGAAGAAGATCGGGGCTGCTCTGCAATCATTTTGCACAGAGCAGGTAAGTATAATCATGTTTTGTTGTTGTTTTTTATATAAAGAGGGTTTATTTCGGTCTTTCAGGTGGCAGACAACAGACGCAGCTTGGATCAGTGCTGCAGCCATCTGGGGGCAGTACGATTTTTTTTTTTATCTGAAAAAAAAAAAAAACATACTTTTTTTTTTTTTCTTGAATTTACCCAATCACTCTTGTATCCAATCAAGACAGGCACTTGCTCTACATAGTTAGTAGATTGTACAACCTCCTTCAAGCTCGTTACAGTGCGGTTGTACAGTCAGGTTGTATGGTATGTAGTCAGCTTTTTGGAGGATGCATGGCCCAGGTGATTGTTGTATCTGCTCCAATGTCAACATGCTGCCTTGAAAATTGTAGTGGAACAATGACTGGCGTTGCCATGGGAAATGGTCAGCTTCCAGATCTCTGCAGTGATGAGTGGATGGGGTCATGTGCTGCTTTTGTTAGGTGGGTGTGTCCGGGCGGTGGGTGTGTCGCCTAGCGATGTGTTGCCATCTCCACTAGTGGGCGGGGCTGGTAGGATATCTGCGGTCCAGTTCTGTGAATGGCAGCTCACCGGGGACTGGGTACCCTCTCCAGGTGACAATAAAGAATAAAAATAATCAGAGCAATCACTATCTAAATAATACAAGTGATGAGCACAAGGCTGCAGGCAATCAGTGCCAAACACAAAACACCTGAGATATTGAATAAATAATATTGCTGCGCTAAGTGAATGAAAATCAATGACAAATAATCGCTTAGTGAAAAATGGTAAATAATGTGACCATAAACTCAAATAATGTGATAAACATTAATAAATATTGAATCAAAAAAATCGGTGATATTTAAAGTCCAAATACACAGTGCAAGTAGAGTGACACAATATTACTGTGATAAATAAGTCCCAATACACAGTGCAACTAAAGTGACACAATAATAAATCAATAAATGAATCTTCATCTGTGATTAAAGTGCTGCATGCTTCACTCCAAGTGATCCACATGACAATGGTAAGATTAGCAGCTCACCTCAAGGAAAGACTCATGAGAGCCTAAATACGCATAGGGTAAAATCACAGTCGCCTGGTAAGCCCTCCTGCCAAACAATCAGTCAAGTTGTATATAGCATCGGTGAAGAAATAAAATGGAGATCTAGTGCTCTATGTCTCAGTAAAAGGCTATTTATTACATATGCTGAAATCACATTTACATTGTATAGCACTTAAGCAGTGCAAGCTATCTCGGGCTGATCCCGGAGGTACCAGGAAGTGTCTGAATGCCGAGATAGCTTGCACTGCTTAAAGCGGAGTTCCACCCTGGATTTTTTTTTTTTTTTTTTTTAATACCCCCGGGACAGTCAGGGCTAGTGCATTCCACAATGGCTAGCCTCTGATCTGTCCCGGGTTGCACTTACCTGTTAGGACAAATACTTACCTTGCAAACGTCTTGTCCAGCGCTGCCATCTCAGATGTGGGCAGCTTGAAGCCAGCGCGTCCTCTTCGGCGTCTTCTTCCGCCTTCTTTGGTCCCACGATGCTCTGCGCCGGCCCTGACGTCACTTCCGGGTCGCGCGCGTCATCCCTCCACAGCTTCTGGGCATGCCCAGAAGCTGTTTAGAAGGGGATGACGCGCGCGACCCGGAACTGACGTCGGGGCCGGTGCAGGCGCAATGATTCCTGGGAGCTATGACGTCCAGCTCCCAGGAATCATTGCAGAGCCAGGAAGTGACGACGGGCCGCGGCCGAGTAAGGAGGAAGAAGGAAGTAAGGTAAGTATATTTTCTTCGCTACGAGGTAAGTAAAAAAAAAAAAAATATGCGATTATCCATTTCTTTTTCAGGTGACCCGGAGCGAGAAGATGGAGGTAAGTATAAAAATAGGGTGGAACTCCACTTTAAGTGCTATACAATGTAAGTGCGATTTCAGCATATGTAATAAATAGCCTTTTACTGAGCCGGCCAGGGGGCGTGTGACGTCACGTGTTGACGAGTCGACGCCTTTCACGCACGTCGACGATTTTTTGTAGTCGGCGTAGTCGACTAGTCATTGCAGCCCTACTTCACAGGACTTGCCACTATGGCTATCAGAGGGTGAAATAAGGGAAAGGCTAGATAAAATGAACACAAGTAAATCACCATGCCCGGATGGCGTACATCCGAGAGTATCTAAAGAGCTCAGTAAAGTTATATCTACACCACTGTTCCTGATCTTTGCTGACAGTATTTTGACAGGAAATGTACCAAGGGACTGGAGAAAAGCTAACGTGATACCGATATTCAAAAAAGGGCAGAGGCATGTCCCGGGAAATTATAAGCCGGTCAGCCTGAGGTCAATAGTATGTAAACTTCTGGAGGGGAGTTTGCTAAAGAAAACAACATCATCAGCAGTAATCAGCACGGGTTTACAAAGGGACGTTCTTGTCAAACCAATCTGTTAACATTCTACAAGGAGGTTAGTTGTGAGCTAGACAGTGGGAGACCAGTGGATGTGGTGTACCTGGATTTTGCTAAGGCATTAGATACAGTTCCCCACAAATGCTTGATTTATAAATTAAGGGCGACAGGCATCGACCACAAGTTGCTCTTGGATACGGAACTGGTTAAAGGGGCGTGTCCAAAGGGCAGTAATAAACAACGCATACTCAGACTGGTCTGGAGTGGTAAGTGGGGTCCCCCAAGGCTCAATTCAGGGACCAAGTTTGTTCAGTTTATTCATAAAAAGCATTGAGAATGGGATCAGTAGCTCAATCTCAGTTTTTGCTGATGTCACAAAATTGAGCAGGGCAATAATTCACATCGTGAGGCAGAAATCTTACAGAATGACCTGAACAAAATAACAGAGTGGGCAACTACATGGCAAATGAGGTTTAATATGGATAAGTGCAAGGTATTGCACTTAGGGACCAATAACATAAAATCAATTTACAAGCTATGGGGGAACGTCTGGGGGTATCAAAAATGGAGAAAGATCTGGGGGTCTTAGTGGAAGATAGATTAGGCAATAGCATGCAATGTCAAGCTGCAGCTGCCAAAGCCAGCAGAATTTTGGCATGCATAAGGAAGGGGATGTATTCCAGAGATAAAACTATAATCCTTCCACTTTATAAAACTCTGGTCTGACCACATCTGGAGTATTCTGTCCAGTTCTGGTCGCCAGTCCTCAGAAGGGATGTATTGGAGCTTGAGAGAGTACAGAGAAGGGCAACAAAACCTATTAGGGGATTGGAGGACCTTAGTTACGAAGAGCGTTTAGAAGCACTAGATTTATTCTCCCTGGAGAAGAGATGCGTGAGAGGGGACATGATAGCAATTTACAAATACCTCAACGATGTTGAGAGCATAGAAAAAAAAAAAAAAAACTATTCAGTCGCAAGGAATGCATGAGGACACAAGGCCATACAATGCGTTTAGAGGAGAAGAGATTTAACCACAGGCTACGCAGGGGGTTCTTTACTGTAAGGGCTACAAGACTGTGGAATTCCCTGCCACAAATGGTAGTAACTGCGGGGAGTATGGCTACTTTTAAAAGACTCTTGGACGTACATCTCAAGGATTGAAACATTCAGGGGTATGAGAAATGAATACGTCCACACACACCTATACGGGTTGAACTGGATGGACTTATGTCTTTATTCAACCTCACCTACTATGTAACTATGTAACACTTTGAATGCCCAAACAGCTCAAAATCCTTCGTCCGGTCATGTTTCACTAAAAACGTGTTAAGTATTTCCATTGTTAAACAGCCAGTGTCCTAAAAATCAGAACAAACTGAGGTGTTTTAAGTGACTGCAAATATTTATTAACTTAAAAAAGTAAAGTCATTTCGAGTCACATGTCTCAAGTCAAAGTCAAGTCTCAAGTCATGAATACCAAGTCAAAGACAAGTCAAGTCTTTTATTAATTTTAGTCAAGCAAGTCTCAAGTCCTCAAACTGGTGACTTAAGTCATGTGTCATGTCCCCCACCTCTGCTTTTTACCATTTATTGCTGTACAAACTTGGATAGGGCACAGGGAGCTGTTGGATACTCCAGAACGCTCAACAGTAATTTGACGGCACCCTTCAATCTGCAGCTGCTTCTTAGAACAGTCCCTTCAACAATAGCTCAGGGAATGGACAGCACTGGGACACCATAAGCAATATTCTAGGCCAGGAATGCCTTAATGTTAGTGCACCAGGGGTTAACAGCAACAGCAGTCAATAAGATCCTGCATTATGGTCTCTACTCACAAGTCTTTGGGTACTTGGATGCCTCCCTCCAGCATCAGGCAGACATTTCCCTAGGGGAATCTCCAGACCGCATCCTAGGTGAAATCCTCTTGGTTTAGCTTCAGAGGTCTATAGTGTAGCAGGGACCTCGATGAGCTCAGCTCATTTTCAGCTGGGCTGCCTGTAAGGGCATCAGCCCTCCAGGCTGGGAACTTCTCCTCCGGGACAAGAACAAGACTGCTCCACACAAAAGACTATTTATGTGCTCTGCAGCCACCTACTGGGCACCCCTTCCCCAAGGGATTGGCTGAGACCAATAAATATACAGGCTGCCCTTCAGTTTTGGCCCAAGAGGCTAAAACAAACCAGAGGCCCATGGTGCAGCGACTTGGCCCCCCTCCCACTCTCCCTCTTCCCATCCTCCTCCTGACCCCCATTCCAGGTACTCTCTACTCACTGGCTGAAACCGGGTTCCCATCCTGGCCAGCAGGGGGGCGGTTGGGGGGAGCTGGCACAGCTCGGTTGGGGCTGGCCAGGGGAGGAGTCTCCAGTGGGGCATGGAACCAGCCTCTGCTCAGACACAGTTTACACCATCCATGCTGGAGAGGGAGGACTGTGCTCTGTCCTTGTCTTCATCCCACACTCAGTAAATCAGTGGTGGGGAATTTTTACTTCTCTTTACCAGGAATCCTTTAGGCATGTCTGTGGCAGAAGCAGTGCAGCCTTTGTACAGGACTTTAGAGTGGCCCGGGGGGCAATTTCCCCCCTGCCCCAGTCCTCCCCTGCTGCCCTTCCTCCTGTTCCACTCCTATGTTCTGGAACTTTCGAGAAGGCAAGGTGAATCAATCAAACCTGCAGCCTGTGAGACCCTGATCAGTCCAAAGCAATCAACAACTGCTCCACTGACTACAGAGGAGCCCCAGCCTTCTGACAGCCTAGCACCTACCTACACTGAACATCATAAACGCAACACTTTTGTTTTTGCCCACATTTTTTATGAGCTGAACTCAAAGATCTAAGACCTTTTCTATGTACACAAAAGTCTGATTTCTCTCAAATATTGTACACAAATCTGTGTTAGTGAGCACTTCTCCTTTGCCGAGATAATCCATTCACCTCACAGGTGTGGCATATCAAGATGCTGATTAGACAACATGATTATTGCACAGCACAGGTGTGCCTTAGGCTTGCCACAATAAAAGGCCACTCTAAAATGTGCAGTTTTACTGTAATGGGGGATCCGAAAACCAGTTAGTATCTGGTGTGAACACCACTTGCCTCAAGCAGTGCAACACATCTCCTTCACATAGAGTTGATCAGGTTGGTGATTGTGGCCTATGGAATGTTGGTCCATTCATCTTCAAGACATGGAACATGCTGTCGTATACGCCAATCCAGAGCATCCCAAACATGTTCAATGGGTGACATGTTCGGTGAGTATGCTGGCCATGCAAGAACTGGGATGTTTTCAGCTTCCAGGAATTGTGTACAGATCCTTGCACCATGGGGCCGCGCATTATCATGCTGCAACATGAGGTGATGGTCGTGGATGAATGGCACAACAATGGGCCTCAGGATCTCGTCACGGTATCTCTGTGCATTAAAAATGCCATCAATAAAAAGGCAGGTGGTGAGGTGGATGGATTATCCCAGCAAAGGAGAAGCGCTCACTAACACAAATTTAGACAGATTTGTGAACAATAGTTGAGAGAAATAGGCCTTTTGTGTACATGGAAAAAGTCTTAGATCTTTGAGTTCAGCTCATAAAAAATGGGGGGAAAAACAAAAGTGTTGCGTTTATAGTTTTGTTCAGTGTAGGAGGTGCTACTGTAGTCCCTCATTCAGGATTACAAACAGAGGCCGGTCAGGAAATATTTAGCAACTAACAATTTAAAAGTGCGTAGCACTGCCCCCTTGAGGACTGCTGGATTTTCACACTTTCGGGTCCCCCTGGGTTACCGTTAGCAACATTGACATTCACAGTCTATCACTTTACTTCTTGGCTCAGTCAATAATTAATCCAGGGGTATGTAGTTGTTTTGTTTTTATTTTATAAATTAGAGTTGGGAGAAGGGATTAGTGGGATTCTCCAGATTAACTATTGTGAGACTTGCATCAAGTGTAGAGCGTTTAAAGGACACCGCCACTCACTTTTTCTTTCTTTTAAGGGCTTTCCTCACCCATGTTTATTAAAGGAAAGTTCATCAAGCAGAATAAAATAATAGGATTTCCCTCGCAGGGGTTTCAGCATTTCAATCCTCAGCAAAATAAAGGATCATTCAGCCCCCCTGGCTTGTACTTGCAGAGCTGCTGCAGTGGCCTCAAACTCCAGGCCCTTGTCTGTCTACAGACTTCGCTCACCCAACAGGGTGCACACAAACAGCAGCCTCGTGCTGCACGTGGAGCCCTCCTGGCTCCTTGGCCAGACCTCCTGTCTGCCAGGGTGGAGCCCCGAACCATGGTCAGGTTACTACTAAAAGCACAACACACACCTGACCAATTTATATGCTGGCTATACTGAATAGCTGGACCCAGGATTGGAGATTTCATCCCACCCGGATCACTTCGAAATCTTCAGACTCCAGGTACCAAACTGGACTTTTTAAAACACAGAGGAAACTGAGAAGCCAGTTTCCTCTTCACTTCACAAGCTCCCTGGAGCCCCTCAACCTGCCTGGTTGAGAATTATGGGTCACGATCGCTTTCTAGACCCTGGCAGGGCAACGCTCTGCCACACTATGCACAAGGTTTGGAGGACATCTATCCGTTGGTACAGCCAGGCTGTTAATCCACCTCGTTGGATTTAAGATTAAGTCACTTTCCAGATGACTTGATGAACTAAAGGTATCTTCAGGACACTCTCCTAGCAGTGGCGGCTGGTGAATGAAAATTTGGGGGGGGCGTCAAAACCAACACCCCCCCTGGCGGGATGGCCGGCCAGCCGGCATTCAAATCTACCACCCCCTCCCGGGACGGACAGCCAGCATCCTTACCTGCTCCTTCCCCGAGCGGCTGTGAGTCTCCTCCGGCCGTATGTCTCCTCCCTCTTCCTGGCCAATGGCCAGTAAAACTGTTTCTCTTTTCAGCCAATCAGGAAAGGGGTCTCACGACCCGCTTTCTGATTGGCTGGGAGGAAAATCAGTGTGATACTAGCGAATATTCATTCACTATTGTCATACAACTGGGTGGGCTCATTGCGCAGTGCTCTTCGCCCCGAGCCCACCCTTTTTTGAAGCCTATTAGAGTCTCTGGCTCTAATCACGTGCTTAAAAAAAAAATCCCCTATTGGAATCCATGCGTCCGGCGCCCTGCATGTAGATTAGGGGGCCGGGCGCATGGATGGGGGGGCGGTGCCCCCAATGAACGGGCTGCCACTGTCTCCTAGTATCCCTTTCCTTGACCACTGACACCCATCCACTGACTATCCTACTCCAGGGTGGCCCCGCTCAGGTCAGGCCCCTCGACACGATCCCCTGTACTCACTGTTTTTCCAGGGTCTCCAGTGTCTCCTCCTCAGTCAGCTCTCCTGGACCTCTGGGTTCAGGATGACCTCCTGATGCCACGTGCCACTGCTACAAAGGAGGAGGCAGCCGCCACTCTCCCTCCGGACTCTGCTTTCCAGCCAAAGACCCCGCAGCACATGTGCTCCTGGCTTTTATACAGTATCCCAGAATGCACCGAGACAGCCAGTCTCTGCCAATCACCAGGACTGTACCAAAGCCTATGCATCCATTGGTCAGGTTTCCTCCCACTGTCCAACATGCCTCCCTATTGGACCAATGTAAAACACTCCTCTAGACATCATGGATCGCATATTGAGCACAATGAGCAGACATCACTAACAGATCCTGCTCTCTGGTAGGCAGAAAGCAATATAGATTTGCCTGCAGGTCCTCTGATAGGCAGACAGAGCCAAAAACTATACCCGCTCACTAGCACCTACCTAGGAGGGTGCTACAAGTTTTTTTCTTTGCTCATGGCACTTTGCTTGTTTACATCGTACTCACAGGAAGTTTCAAGGCATCTCCCAAGCATGTAATTTAGAGGAATTATGTATTTTTAAAATTAACCTCTCTGGCGGTCTGATTATGTCCAGGTTTCTGTGCTAAAAGCGGTACATTGTTTTGCATGGAAATCAGTTGTTTTACATTTTAAAACTCACCTTCCCCTGCGATCCCCCGCCGTCCTCCTGCTGTGTGCTCGGCCGATGCCGGTACCTGTCTTCCAGTTCCCTTCCCTGCGAGCGTTGCGACTCAGGGGGGTGGAACCGGCGGCAATTTCAAAAATGTATATAAACAAAATGACATGATACAAAGCTGTGATCCTAATGGATTACACTGTATCATGCCATTTCACCACAGGATTTCACCTGGTGACTTTTCCAGTGCCCTGCCTGTGCTTTTCCAGTTCTTTGTGCCTGGAAAATAGAGAACGACCATGGTGTCCAAAAATCGTTCTTTTTGCGCAAAAGCACTTTTAGACGAACTGGAAAACAGCGACAGTGAAACGGAGTTACTTGAAGAACTGAGCGATAGCGATTCGTGAGAAAATTGGTCATCAGGTATGGAAAGTGACGACAGCGACAATTCTGATGTCTCTTTCTGGCACATCGCTCCGTTGGGAATTCTGAAGAATCATTTGATATACTTCCCAAATTCCACAAGCTATGTGCCAGAAAGAGACATCAGAATCGTCGCTGTCGCCACTTTCCATACCCGATGACCAATTTTCCCACGAATCGCTATCGCTCAGTTCTTCAAGTAACTCTGTTTCACTGTCGCTGTTTTCCAGTTCGCCTAAAAGCACTTCTGTGCAAAAAGAACGCTTTTTGGACGCCATGGTCGTTCTCTATTTTCCATGCACAAAGCACTGGAAAAGCACAGGCAGGGCACTGGAAAAGTCACCAGGTGCAATCCTGTGGTGAAATGGCATGATACAGTGTAATCCGTTAGGATCACAGCTTTCTATCATGTCATTTGGTGTATTTACACTTTTGAATTTGACGCCGGTTCCACCCCCCTGCGTCGCAACGCTCGCAGGGAAGGGAATCGGAAGGCAAGTCCTGGCATCAGCCATGCACAGAGCGGAAAGAGAGTGTGAGGACGACTGGGGAGGACGGCTGGGGATTGCAGGGAAGGTGAGTAAGATTCTGGGGTAATCCCGAGTGTGGCTCGGGGTTACCGCTTTTGGTACTGAAGGTTAACCCCGAGCCACACTCTGGAATACCGCCAGGGAGGTTAAAATTGAAGCATTAATAAAAGAGTTGCTCCCCACTCAACAGAATTCTTTTTTTTTAAATGTTTGCTTTGGTACATGTCCCCCAGGGCACTGCCCAGCTCTGCACGCTCTTTGTTTGACAATCACTTGCCTATTAGCCCTAAAAATGGCCTAAACTGTTTTTAAAGATTCAGCTCCCATTGGCTTCAGTAAGGTTCAGATTAACATTCAGAACCTAGGAGCAGTTAGGTAAACCTCTCACAAACTGAACCCAGGTGCGTTTGCTCTTCTCTACATCCATCTGTGAAATCGCTGCTGTATAACAAACTCTGATTTCCATATAAAACATTTTCCTCACTAGGGGCAAGAACATGACCTCTCCCTATGTGCAATCTCTGATGCATAGCAAGGTCTGATTTCCATGAAAATAAATTTCCGCACTCAGGGTTTTTCTCTGCATGAATCTTCTGATGTGAGTAAAGTGTGGACAAACGTGAAAAACATTTCCCGCACTCAGGACAAGAATACGGCTTCTCCCCCGTGTGAGATCTCTGATGTTTAAGAAGGTCTGATTTGTGTAAAAAACATTTTCCACACTCAGGGCAGGAATACGGCTTCTCCCCCGTGTGAGATTTCTGATGTCGAACAAGAACTGATCTCTGTGAAAAACATTTCCCGCACTCAGGGCAGGAATACGGCTTCTCCCCCGTGTGAATTCTCTGATGTGTGACAAGTTTTGATTTCCATGTAAAACATTTCCCACATTCGGGGCAGGAATTAGACTTCTTGCCCTTGTGAGATCTGCAATGTATGACAAGTTCTGATTTATGAAGGAAACATTTTCCGCACTCAAAACAGGAATGAAGCTTCCCACCCGTGTGAGATATCTGATGTACAGTTAGACTTAATGCAGAGCTAAAACTTTCCCCACATTCAGGACAAGAAAAATTCTCCTCCCACTGGATTCCAGCACCGTCCCTCACAATTTGAGGTTGCTCAGAGTCAGATGGATTTAATAATCCGTCCACACTGTAAAGTTCTCCATCCATAGCGGAGCTCATTGTCTTTTCTCCTGCACAATCTCTTGTGATGTCCTCATTTTCCATTTTACACCCTGGAGATAAAGTGAGATGATCCCTTGAGGGTTTCTTGATGATGTGTCCTGGAAAATTATAAAAACATGATCAATGGATACTGGAGGGTTAGTACACCTAAATAGAAATTCCATCTGGATCAGGTTGATTTGAGTGAGTGGATGTTCTCTGTGGATGTCCCAACCAGCGATGACTTCCCCTCTTTACTTATTATTGGCTGATATCACTCATATCCCGCCCTACTCTGGACCAATCAGTGTGCAACAGAGCGGAGATAACAGAAGAATATATTATGGCTCACCTGTGCTGATCTCTGTAGGAATGTCCTCCTCTTTGAATGTCCTTATCATTCCAGCTTCCTCCGTATATTGCGGATCATCCCTCACATAAGCCTCTTCTTGTTCTGCTTTAACCTCAACTTTTATTTCTATCAGATCTTCACCCTAAACCAACAGAATGGCAGAAAATAACATCTGTAATATAGAAGTATTTATGATGTGAGATCACATAGAAAATATCATCTTGTAGAGTCCACACATCGTCTCCACATGTCAGAGTGTTCAATCACTTCATGTTCCAGACCCTAAACTCCACCTACCTGATGATGGGGAGGGATGGTGTGATCTTCCTGTGTGGAATCCCGGGAATACAGAGGACGGGGACATCTCTCTGGTGGATTCCCATTACTGGATCCATCTGTAGGAAACACACACACTGACTGAATACATTGTTTCTATGTGTTTATCAGATGATGGGGGATCTAGGTGGACCCTCCGTACTGCTCTCTCCTGTATAATAAAGTCTCCTCTTACCCGGTGATGTGAGGGGCGGCTGATTCTCCATCATGACGTCCTTGTAGAGATCCTTGTGTCCTTCTAAATACTCCCACTCCTCCATGGAGAAATAGACAGTGACATCCTGACACCTTATAGGAACCTGACACACACAATGATACAGTCACCATCCAGACACATCCCTTGTCTGTTACTGGATAATGTCCCAGAATTCCCAGCACCGCTCACCTCTCCTGTCAGCAGCTCCATCATCTTCTTGGTGACTTCTAGAATCTTCTTATTGATGTTTATCTCAGGTATCAGAGAGTGACATGGAGGCACAGTGATGGTCATATGATCTCCAGACTTCATAAGAGAAAAACTCTGTATTCAGCAAAAAAAATAATATATCACATTCACAGAATCCTCAACCCTCCGGTCAGGCCTGTTTTTTAATAATAGAGATACAGTAAGAGTGATGTCATGTGACCTCACAGAATCCTCCTCACCTCTCCAGTCAGCAGGTAGATGATCTCCAGGGTGAGGTTTAGTATCCTCTCGGTCATGTGACTCTGGTCCTCCTTCATCCTCATTGATGTGGTCATGTGATCAATTCAGGATTCCCTGTAAACAGAGAATTATCTGGATTGTATTGGTTGTACACAACTAGTATGGGGATGTAAGAGGTAATATTCGGATTGTCCTCAGTGGGAATTGGCACATGTGTAGGGAGCTGCTTCCCTCTAGTTTCTGTATTTGTAAATAGCTTTATAATTATTAAAGAACTGATTTGTTATAGATAGGTAATTCCTGTCCCTGCTAGCTTTTTCAGAAACCCTCATTAGTGGACTGTAGTATCCTATATATAGGATTTTTAAGGAAGTAGGAACAGAATTGACCCCATGACCTTCCAATTAAGAGCTGATGCTGCTGCATCTCATCCCGACCCAAAGCAAGGACTATTAGGTAAGTGTTCATGTGTTCTAGTAGTTTAACGTTTAAACACAGATTCTGTGTGTATCTGAAGACTGGTGACAGAAGTGTCTCTGTCCTATTGTTATTATCTCACATTCACAGTGCCAGATAGCTAGGTTAGTGCTACTGTATGTTTGCAGTGGTCACCTTGCAGTATAATGTTAGGTGAACCTTTCTAATAAAATAAAGTTTATATGAAGCTCCTGTTATCCCCCTTTTCAGTCTATTATCAATGCTGCTGCTAGACGTATGCACCTTACTAACTGATCCATGACGGCTGCCCCTTTCTGCCAATTTCTTCCTTTAGCCTAATGTATACAATTCAAAATACTAACCACAACATACAAAACCACCCACAACACTGACCACTGCTACATCACTAACTTCATCTTAAGATATTGCCCAAATCGTCCTCTCCGCCCCACCCAAGACATCTTACTCTCTAGCTTCCTTGTTACCTTGTCCCATGCTTACCTGCAGGACTTTTAGAGATCCTCTCCCATCCTCTGAAAATCCCTCTCCCAGTATGTCCGGCTAGCTCCTATACTGTCCGCCTTTAGACAATGCTTGATAATTAATTTCTTCAGGGAAGATTACCCCACCTTCACCAAAAATCTGTACTTGGGTCACCTCCATCAGATCATCCCTCGTAGCTATTACTCTTGAACTACCTCCCCATTCCCTTTAGATTATAAACTCCACCAGCAGAGCCCTCTGATTCCTTCAGTAATGAACTGTGTTGTGTTTGTATTAAGCCCCTTTATATTGTAAAGCGCTGCGCAAACTGTTAACACTATATAAATCCTGTATAATAATAATAATTGATCAACTTCGACCAAAAATAGACTCCTGGAAATTGGGGTTAAACTTCAGTACAATTCAATTCAGAATCTTATCTCTCGCTACAATAGACTGCTAAGGTGAGACTGTGACACAATTCCAAAATGAAGAGAATGTTCCGACCCCGTAAGAGGGGAAATGTTCTGACCCTGAAGGCGTTAATCTAGGTTTCCCCACTATATATGTGTGTATCATCATCTGCTGGGGATAAAAGACATCACAGTGACTATGGAGGAAGAGGACGGACATGACGGTGGGGGGGGGGTTACTGGGTGTAAATAGAAAATAAGATCTTATTACCTCCTCTGCTGCCACTTCCAGCAATGTCTTCTCTCTACTTCCTCCCGACTCACCTCTGACCCGGAACTTCCTATTTATACCTGACATCACTTCCTGTCTGTACTCCATAGAGACTTTCTGTCTCTATATAAGTGAGATCACCATCTTGTGGAGCTCAGAGGAACTGCAGGTCCGAGAAACGTCTCATAGTGTGAACACGGCCTTGTCATTGTTGAAAAGTGTCCCAGATCGTGCAGGACAATTACGGAATGTTGGCTACTGTTCCAGCTTGTTCAAATCTCACAAATTTTAGGAAACTGTACAGAGTGTCAGTGAGGTGATGATTGCTGGAACACTCTCCGAGTTCCATCAGCAGGCACTGCAATAGAAACATAGAATGTGTCGGCAGATAAGAACCATTTGGCCCATCTAGTCTGCCCAACATATCTGAATCCTATGAATAGTCCCTGGCCCTATCTTGAGAAGATGGAGGTAAGTATAAAAATAGGGTGGAACTCCACTTTAAACTCCTTCACTGTATTTGCAGCTACCACTTCTGCAGGAAGGTTATTCCATGCATCCACTACTCTCTCAGTAAAGTAATACTTCCTCATATTACTTTTAAACCTTTGCCCCTCTAATTTAAAACTGTGTCCTCTTGTGGTAGTTTATCTTCTTTTAAATATGCTCTCCTCCTTTACCGAGTTGATTCCCTTTATGTATTTAAAAGTTTCTATCATATCCCCTCTGTCTCTTCTTTCTTCCAAGCTATACATGTTAAGGTCCTTTAACCTTTCCTGGTAAGTTTTTTCCTGCAATCCATGTACTAGTTTAGTAGCTCTTCTCTGAACTCTCTCTAGAGTATCTATATCCTTCTGGAGATATGGCCTCCAGTACTGCGCACAATACTCCAAGTGGAGTCTCACCAGTGTTCTGTACAGCGGCATAAGCACTTCTCTCTTTCTACTGCTTATACCTCTCCCTATACATCCAAGCATTCTGCTGGCATTTCGTGCTGCTCTATTACATTGTCTTCCCACCTTTAAGTCTTCTGAAATAATTACTCCTAAATCCCTTTCCTCAGATACTGAGGTCAGGACTGTGTCAAATATTCTATATTCTGCCCTTGGGTTTTTACGCCCCAGGTGCATTATCTTGCACTTATCCACATTAAATTTCAGTTGCCAGAGTTCTGACCATTCTTCTAGTTTTCCTAAATCCTTTTCCATTTGGCGTTTCCCTCCAGGAACATCAACCCTGTTACATATCTTTGTGTCATCAGCAAAAAGACAAACCTTACCATCGAGGCCTTTTGCAATATCACTTATGAAGATATTAAACAAAATTGGTCCCAGTACAGATCCCTGAGGTACCCCACTGGTAACATGACCTTGTTCTGAATGTTCTCCATTGACTACAACCCTTTGTTGTCTGTCACTCAGCCACTGCCTAATCCACTCAACAATATGGGAGTCCATGCTCAATGACTGCAGTTTATTGATAAGTCTTCTATGTGGGACAGTGTCAAAAGCCTTACTAAAATCTAGATATGCAATGTCTACTGCACCTCCACCGTCTATTATTTTAGTCACCCAGTCAAAAAAATCTATAAGATTTGTTTGACATGATCTCCCTGAAGTAAACCCATGTTGTTTTTCATCTTGCAATCCATGGGATTTATACCACTTCCTTCAGTCTTGAACATGGATATCAGATATTCTAGCCGCGATATACAAGACTAGCCAAGAATAGCTTGTATAAGATCTAGAACTTTTATTGAACAATAATACAGGCTTTTTATACACTTGAGAAGTATTTCAGCGACCACCCAAATATTTACCCAAAACATCACACAATGGTTTAGATAGAGAGGTACAGCTGCCACAAGGCTAATCCAATCATAGAGGATCCTCCAAGAGTTAAACAAATTAGCCACCAGACAGAAACAATATTAATGAATGGGAATCCACACCTAGACAACACTTTAACTAACCAGGATCTCACTCCAGGTCAGACTTCTCTGCATCGAGCTCACAAACTACAATACACATTATTATAAGTGTAAACACATCCCCCAATAGTTTGCTAAAATACAATAAGTGTGTTAATTAGAACAATTAACAATGGGTGAAAGACAGGTGGCTTGAGTTGATGAGATTACCATCTGCTAGGAGTCTGTGTGTCTTGGGGAGACATGGACTTGAATCATAAGTAACATTACTCCAAGGGTTCCCCCCCCCCAAGCATACACCTCACAAAGAGTAGCGTTCCCTTAAATGCCAGGGCCCACAGTCAGTAGGCAAGAGGCTAGCCTGCAGTCCCCTCCAAAAGCCTCTGTCCTGAGTGAGTTTGTCACAGTGTCTGGCTCTGGAGAGTGAAGAGATCAGCCTTGGCAGTGCCTACACCCTCGACCTTTCCCAGGAGTGGCTGCCCATTGGAGGTGGGTCAGAAGAAGAGCAGATAGAGGAGATAATTGTAAATAAAAGAGAGACCAAAAACCCCTTGTAGTGGGCTGCCCTGTTTACTAGCTGCTTTTTTTTCTCTATTCCCTGTCTGTACTAAGCCTGTACAGTATATGGAGATTGATGTTAACTGTAACATTTTAGCTGGCCAAAGTCTGAGCCTTGTAGCCAACTGGCTCGAACAGCCATCAAGCACAGGCTCAATTATAATATGAATATATAAATCCTGCACTGTGCATATGATACAAGCTAAGATCAGGGCAGCTGACACATATGTGTATACTACATAACTTACAACAGTGTAGCGCCTTATGCAAAAATGAACAATTAAAAATATATTCATAAATGACAGTCCAAATGAAATGTGTGGAAGGGGAAGTTCTTGCACACAATCAATAGTGTCGATTAGGATCACCAATCCAGTGAGCAAAGTACTGCCACCGATGGAAAAAATGCGCACTTACCAGATCATGCAGCTGCCTTACAGCAGCAAACAGGCCTCAAAACACACATGGAAATCCCCTCTGGAAGTCACGCAGCGGATGGAGTCACCAATAATTTAAAACGGGATCTCACTAGTCCTAATTATTTGGTGGAGGGAGGATTATGGTGTGGGGTTATTTTTCAGGGGTTGGGCTTGGCCCCTTAGTTCCAGTGAAGGGAACTCTTAAGGTGTCAACATACCAAGACATTTTGGACAATTTCATGCTCCCAACTTTGGGGATGGCCTCTTCCTGTTCCAACATGACTGCGAAGCAAGGTCAGTAAAGACATGGATGAGTGAGTTTGGGGTGGATGAACTGGACTGCGCATGACACACACATGAACTTTAATGGCATCCCAGTCTTAAGCCGTAGGGTTTAATATTGAGTTGGCCAACCCTTTGCAGCTATAACAGCTTCAACTCTTCTGGGAAGGCAGTCCACAAGGTTTAGGAGTGTGTCTATGGGAATGTTTGACCATTCTTCCAAAAGCACATTTGGGCGGTCAGGCACTGATGTTGGCATTGCAGTCTCCGCTCTAATTCTTTCCAAAGGTGTTCTATCGGGTTGAGGTCAGGACTCTGTGCAGGCCAGTCAAGTTCCTCCCCCTTAGCTTCCTCCCTGCTATATTCCAAGAGTTCTCTCCTGACCTAGCTGGATCTGTGGACTGGACTTGAAAATAGGCCCCTCAGGTAGGCCTAGCTGGGACCTTGGTGTTTTCTGGCTGTGTCAGAGAACAGTTCACAGAAGAACTGGCACATCTGCTAATGCCCAACAGAATTGCAGATTGGCACATGAAAAAATCGCCATGGTGCACGCTGGCGCGACTGATTCTGGCACTCAGTTGCCTATTTAAAGCCAGCAGCATTAGCCACTAGTTGCTGGATGATCTTCAGCTCCCCCGTGTGTTCCTGCTATTATTGGATTTCCTGTTACCCAGCTTGCCTTGACCTGTTTTGTCTCCATTCCTGGTTTTGACCCTCGGCTTGTTCCATTGACTCCACTTCTGCTTGCTGATCAGTGTATGACCTCTGGCTTGCTCTTCTGACTCTGCTTCCGGCTGCTTTAATCCTGGCTGATATTCCATGTATGACTACTTGCCTGGCTCCTGACTCTCTTCTGCCAAGTCTCATCTAGTACTCCTGAGGGACTCTTGCCCAGCAGAGCATCCTGCTCCTCAGCTGCCATCCAGAGGACATCCCCTCCTCACTTCAGCCTGTCGCAGCTGGCAACCCCTGCTTCTTTGAGTATAGCACTTCCTGTTACCACTTTCAGGGGCATTCTGCGCTCAGCCACATGGGAAGCCTTCTCAGCACTTTGGCCTCTAACCAGGTAAGTGAGAGGCTGGCTGTCTCCCAAACTTCTGACAGAAGTCCCCTCCTGCAGAGCTGGACCCAGAAACTCACTCCTGTTATTCAGGCCTTAGACTGTTTATGGGCTCTTTCCCTACCTTCTGGGCACACCTCCCATGGGATTGGGCTGAGTCCCATAAATATTCAGGCGGCAGACTCTGTCCTCTCTACCACTATATTCTACAAATCTCTAGAAGATGGTGGAAGTAACAAAGCAGCAGCCTGCGAAACACTGAGCAGCCCTAAGCAAATTAATCCATGGTCCATTGATTAAAATTGATTACATTGATTACTAAATTTGCCTAGCAGCCTACTCTAAACTAGGAGAGTGCTACAGAAAGATGATCTTGTGCTTGGAGATTGTGATGGTGCGGAGGAGGAATTACAGGTGGAATGCTATATGGGTCTATGAACTGATGAACTTATAACTGGGAGTATACTACAAGCATCCCCAGATTTATGAGAAGAGGGAGAGTCGTCTGTTCCAAAAAGTACAAGCTGGGAAAACAAAACTACTAAGACACTAGATTAACACTAAAACCTACAGGATGTGCCTTACTTATAGTTTTAGAAAAATGAATAACAGAAAAGAAAAGAACCTTTAATAATACAAATCTGAAGGTAGACTTTTATCATTCAACTTACAAAGAATATGATGGTTTTAGGAATAAAAGTATATAATCCCTATTAGTTCTAAAATAAAAAGAAAATGTTAATGTAGCACTACCCCCACAGGAGCCACTGGGTAGGTTGGATTCTTTGTTCTTTGCATCAACCTCCTCAAAGACTTTAGCCCTTCTGACACACTAGGTTAAGTGAAAAAAGCTTGCATTATCACAAAAGTCACTGTAGGCAATACCAAGTACACAATAATGATGCTATATTAGAAAGCAGACACCAAACAGCTTAGGAAAGGCAAGTCTCAATATACTGTCACACAGGCATGAAAGTGGGTTAGCAACTGTAGTAGTACAAATCAACATAATAAGTAGTAAACCGTAGGTATTGGATAACACTATGCACTAGGATCAACGCATCTAGTAAGGTCACAGTGAGTGCAGCAATAGACAGTAATAAAAATTAAAGTTACTGCGTTCAGGAGACTACAGTATACTGCCAAGGTGCATTAAGGGTGACTATGCTAGGCCTAGGCTAACTGGATAGTGGTACACTTTATATATGAATAGTAGATAGGGGATTATGGAATGGCTATATAGGGGGTAGTCCTTTACTGTGTTCTTTTGCCAGCTATAGTTGGGGCCCTTAAGCAGCATTGGTGCACCTAACAACAGTCTAGGTGAATCATCATGCAGTATGGGTGCTATGTACTATGTATCCTGCTTCCAGTAACTCAGTCTCTGCTATCAGTGTGCAACTAATGGGCAAAAAGCCCTCTCACCAGTCTTTGTGATACAGCTTTAGACTCCCGCTGTAGGAAAGGGGCCCCTTGTCCCTGCACAGATGACTCCGGTAATCAGAAGTGAAGGAGGGGAGAACAAGAGAATGCTACAGTCTCCCTGCAGCAAGGATGATATTGATGGGATTGCCGCGGTCCATGTGGCGCTGCCCCCTGTGTCACCGCCCTCAGGCCTCAAACTCTGGTCCCCACCAGTCTGGTCTCCCGCAGAAATGTGGGCACACAGGCTGATGTGCTTACATAGACTTCTGTGCTGCCAAAAGGAAGTCTTTCTTTATGCAGTCTGGTAAAAACTATTCCCCCACTCTACCTCTTCCTCAGTGTGCTCTGGCAACTGCAGTATAAGGGTCCATGAGTCCCATTCTATAGTTGATGCTCCAGACTTCAAGTCTCCGCCCCCCCCCTCTTGTACCTAACATTCAGCATAGCAGTAGCAAGTGAAAGGAAACTGACCTTAACAAGGATAATGTCCCCATCACAATGTTTCTCTAAGCACACAAACAGAGGAAAAGAGTGCACAGGCTCTGGTGCAATACCCTTTATTTTTGTAATTAAAAACTAGATAATAATGCACTCACAAGCAAAGATTAATCAGAGCTTATCAATCACATCTCCCCACCATGGTACTTTGCACCAAAAATCCTCTCACTCCCCTTAATTGGAGTTCCAGCTGACAGTGTGGATGATATGGCACGTCTACACATTATTGAGACAGGAATGTGTTTGGTGATGATAAAGTTCCTGCCTTGCAGATAGTTTAGATTTATACCATCCTTGATACCACCCAAGACATTGACGTACAGTGTGTTGAGCAAGAAGTGGCCCCTTCTGATGCTGGAAGAGAGCTACTGTAACCATAGTGTGGTTGATAACAATCACCATAGATGGCTGTTGTGCGTGGGCATAATGTGACTAAGCCCCAGTGATACTGCTGTTCTGCCCTGCTGGGGGAATTTTCTTACTTCACCTTTGACTGTGCTGGTTCTTTGGCGGCTTTGCCACCTTCTCCCATGAGTTTTCTGTGTCATCCTATTTGGTCGGTCTGATCTTACTCAACTCCTGGCCATGATGGTGTGAACTGGTTGGCGCTTCGTTACCGCACTTTATCTGCTTGGACTAGGATCAAGTCACATTTTTTTATGATATTTTATTTACAGTTATAAGCTCTCACATCTCCTGAGGAAACAAGCTTTGTCTCGTGAAACTATGAACCATCTATGATGTTGGAAAATTAATGTAACCCCCATTATCGTATGTACATCATTACTCAGTGTATGTCTATCAAGTTTTTACATTCTTTGTGAGATGTTTTAAGATGTTTATTTTCAATAAAATGTAAACTTTTTAATACTTGTAATATGTCTCCCAAGTCCCTTGGGCAATTTATTATTTTTTTTTTTTATATATAGTCTGGTTGATGACTAGTTCTCACCCACTTCGCGGTACAGCTAACTCCCCTGAGTGGTGACAAACCAAGCATAGACCACTTGTGTGTGTATATATATATATATATATATATATATATATACACACATATATACATACATACATACATACATGTAAATATTTTATTATATCTTTTCATGTGACAACACTGAAGAAAAAACACTTTGCTACAATGTAAAGTAGTGAGTGTACAGCTTGTATAAAAGAAGTTGAGTGCACATGCTCAGCGTCATATCCAGAGGTTGTCTTTGGGAAATAGACATCTGAGTGCTGCCAGCATTGCTGCAGAGGTTGAAGGGGTGGGGGGTCAGCCTGTCAGTGCTCAGACCATACGCCGCTGCATGGCTGTCGTCCCAGAAAGAAGCCTTCTCTAAAGATGATGCACAGGAAAGTCCACAAACAGTTTGCTAAAGACAAGCAGACTAAGGACATGGATTACTGGAACCATGTCCTGTGGTCTGATCAGACCAAGATAAACTTATTTGGTTCAGATGGTGTCAAGCGTGTGTGGTGGCAACCAGGTGAGGAGTACAAAGACAAGTGTGCTTTGCATATAGTCAAGCATCGTGGTGGGAGTGTCATGGTTTGGGGCTGCATGAGTGCTGCCGGCACTGCGGAGCTACAGATCATTGAGGGAACCATGAATGCCAACATGTACTGTGACATACTGAAGCAGAGCATGATCTCCTCCCTTCAGATATGATAACGACCCCGAACACACCTCCAAGACGACCATTGCTTTACTAAAGAAGCTGAGGGTAAAGGTGATGGATTAGCCAAGCATGTCTCCAGACCTAAACCCTATTGAGCATCTGTGGGGCATCCTCAAACAGAAGGAGGAAGAGCACAAGGTCTCTAACATCCACCAGCTCCGGGATGTCGTCATGGAGGAGTGGAAGAGGACTCCAGTGGCAACCTGTGAAGCTCTTGTGAACTCCATGCCCAAGAAGGTTAAGGCAGTGCTGGAAAATAATGGTGGCCACACAAAATTTTGACACTTTGGGCCCAATTTGGACATTTCCACTTAGATATTTCATAGGAGCCCAGCACTGAAATTCTATAAAAACACACAACTGTGACAAAAATTTCAAGGAAAACCATTGTGCATAATCACAAATTAAGTGTACACTTCCCACTAAAAAAAAAATTGTCATATATATATACACGAGGTGTGACAATTTAATTTCTGGAATGGGCTGTAAAAAAAAAAAAGTGTTCTTACCTATACACTAGCTGCTGTTGTCACCTTGCATGTAGTCCCTATGTGATGTGACGCACTTTTCTTGACGGCTGTGAGACTGCTGGATACATTCTTGATATTCCTTTTCCAGAACACTGCGCAGTATCTTTTTCGTGGTGCATTGGATGTCCGGAATTTCATCGAATCTGTGTCCTTTTAAGACATTTTTTCATTTTGGAAACAACTTTTGGCAAAGATATAACACGAAAGGCACATTGCGGAAGAGAGTAAAAAAAAAAAAAAAAAAGACAAAAAGAAATTCTTCTAAGTATATAAATAGTAAGAAAGTGAGGCCAGAACATATTGGCCCCATAAAGGATGATTTAGCTACAAAGGACAGAGAGAAGGCAAAGGTTCTGAATAAATTCTTCTCCTCAGTCTTCACAAAAGAAACGGGGGGTTTCAGTAGCCTAGACTGTAATGTTAATAACACATCACAGGAAGCACCCTCATGGTTAACAGAAGACAGAAATAGACTTGAAAAACTTAACATAAATAAAGGCCCGTACACATGATAAGAAAATCAGAAGTAAAATTTTGTCAGAGAAAAAAATCAGCAGATTTTAGTTAGTATAGTGCTTTCGAGAACCGATTACGCATTTTCGTAAGACAAAAACTGGATGTGCAGGCAATAAAATTTTTATCGTACGTGAACACAACGTCCAATTTTCATTTAATTAGTACAGTTTTCGTCCGAAAAAAATCATAAGAGCAATATTAGGCATGCTCAGAAGCGAAAGAACACATACAAAACAATTCAACACATGACATCACTTCTGAAGTTGAATTCTGTCGTACGAGAATTTTTGTATTAAAGTAACCTCTTCACTTTCCATATGAGACTAGCATGCAACAAAAAAACGAAAGTAAATTTGTTCCATTGAAGATACTGAGGTCCCTATTATGATTTATTAGGCTCCTAATTCCAATCCAGGGCCTTTCTAAGCCATATCTGAGCCTTGCTGACATCCCACCAAAAAGGCACACTCCTCTTGGCAGGAGACTCCAATGTGACCTTGAACCCTATCCTGGACAAATATCCCTCAGAAAGAATTGCTACATCGCCTGATGCGAAAAAATGTTGCCATTCTCTGCAATCTCATGATCTGGTGGACATCTGCAGGGAACTACACCCATTGGGTAAAGATTACACTTATTATTCCCATCCTCACACGAGAATCGACCATATGTTTATGTTACATAAACATCTTCCCCTAGTATGCTCCTCATCCATTCTTGCTGCTCCCTGGTAAGACCACAATCCTGTTCTAGTTGTTTGCCGTTCTCTCTTATGCAAACCCCAATTTTCCTCTTGGGTTATGAATGACTCGCTTTTGCCTCTTAAAAATAATTAGGCAGACCTCTTGAAAACTTTGGTGGAATATTTTAGTCTCAACACTGATTGGTATCCTCTTCAGTGACTCTGTGGGAGGCATATAAAGCAGTACTTAGGGGCCATATCATCCAATTGCCCACAAAACGCAAATGACAATGCCAAAAGCTACCATGTATATTAGAATCTCACCTAGAGTCAATTTCTGCTACCTTTAAAAAAATCTCCTACCCCCACTAATGATAAACTATAGGATCAGGCTCACAAAGAATTGGATCTATGCCTTACTGATAATGCTGAACGCACTTTACGCTGGTCTCGCCAGAAATGGTATGCTAAAGCGAATAAACCTAATGCAATGGTGGCCAATAGATTACGCACCTTTACCCCTAAACTCACTCCCATTACCTTGCGTACTCGCCATAATGTCCTCACCAGTAACCCAACTAGGATATTAGATGAATTCCACCATAGACTTACTGCATTATATTCGGCCCATACTCAAGCAAATACCCAGGACATAGAAACTTTCCTTGCAACGCCTCATGCTGCCCACATTATCTACGGCACACATGGCCCTTATGGATCGTGATATCCAGATATTAGAGGTTTTACAATGTATTAAAGAATTGAAAGTTGGCAAAAGGCCAGGCCCAGATGGCTTCATGGCACTGTATTGTAGGAAATTAGTGGATGTTTCAGCCCCCCATTTGACAGCTAATTCGGTCGAAAACAGTCAGGCCTTTTCGCCTAATCTCTTGACCGCTAATAAAGTTATGTTACCAAAATCTGATTGTGACCAGTCCTCGAGGGCCAACTTTAGACCTATTTTGCTTATCAACATACATATGAAAATTCTAACTAAGAACTTGGCTAATCGTCCTCCCTCGCTTAATCAAAAAAGATAAAGTTGGGTTCGTTCGTCAATGCAAGGGTGGAGCTGCTATCAGACGAATCATACATCTGCAACACATTGCTCACAACCGCTCCTTGTAAATTATGCTTTCATCAGTTGATGTGAATAAAGCCTTTGATGACTTGTCATGGCCTTACCTAATGATAGTGCTCCATCATTATGGTTTTGGCGACTCGTTCTTAAGCTGGTTGATGCCGTTGTACGATTCCCCCCAGGCCAAAATTTTTTTTACGGGTTTGAATCCCAAGCTGCCCACTCTCACTGCTCTTATTCATTTTGGCTTTGAAGCCTTTGGTGGAGGCGATCCACACCCATCCAGACATAAGAGGCATATATGTTGCGGGATCCACTCATAAGATTTCTTTATTCACGGACGATATCTTGATTTCGCTAACATCCCCTAGAGTCCCCCAGTGCAACTCTATCACTTGCAATGGGAAACAGACTTAGGGAAAAAGTTGGATCCGGAGGACTGGCAGATCATAACAATTACCCTCTCTAAAGGCTCTAAGAATGTTCTCATATTGGAGAATGCTTATAAAGTGCTGTATAGATGGTACTATAGGCTGGCGCAATTTATTCCATCCTATTGTCCTTTTTGTTTTCGATGATGTTCCCAGGAGGGCACCATGACACACATTTGGTGGTCTTGACCCAAAGTATGCAGACTATGGCTCAGAGTATATATCCTTCTCCATAACATATTCCACACCAACATGAAAAGGGACCCTTACAAGGCCCTTCTTTATAAGCCGATTGTAGAACTGCTGCATCCAAAACGCCAATAGGCTTTGCATGTTTTTACTGCATCTAAAATTACTATTGCAGGGGCCCGGAAAACCCCTGTGCTGAGCTTTGAAGCAGTCAAGAATCTTATGAACAATATCATGCTCAATGAAAAGTTGACAGCATTAGCTTCAGATACACACAATAAATTTCTCAAGGTCTGGCAACCATGGATTGCAAATACCCAACCCTCCAGATTTGATAATCAGCTTCTTTCAATTTGATGACTCTCTTGTGCTTACCCTGTAGGACTCCTTTCCCCCTCTTTTCCTTCTGGTTTTCTTCTTCTCTCCTTTTTGTTATTCTTTCCCTCCCCCTTTCTTCTCTTTTCAATCCTATTTTACAGTTTCTGTTTCTTTCATTATTTATATTTATCTCTAAAGTCCTCCACGCTACAGGGCATGGTTTAGATGAGGATGGTTACAGTGATTGCATCCCCCTGATAATGTTGGATGTACTCACCTATACAGATGTCCAATCTTTATATGATTCAATGCTTTGGGGAACCTCAGCATGAGGCACGGGTTGTGCTGTTTTGACCCACCATATGGCACAACCCGGAAACTCGAGCATTCTCAACCAGAGACTCGTGGACCTTAGTTGTGATGCCAAGTTAACCTTGAAGACTCGGCAATTGTCTTATTTTCTTCCTTTATTGGGATTTTTCCCAGGATTTGTCACATATAATGTAGCCGTCTCCTTGTTTACCTAATTTATCTGTTCAAATTACTTTGCAAAAAAACTTTGTAAAAGAAAGGCATTCAGGCTTTTCACTGCTCCTTGGGACACAATCTCTGTGATCTATATACACTCTCCCTTCAGGATGCAGAGTCGGTGAAGTGTACCACAGGAAAGATAGGAATCTCGCATAGTGTAGTATCTTCATACCATATTTTATTAAAATGCAAAGTAAAATACTTAAACCGACGCTATTAGAATAAAACTGAGGCTATTTCACCGCTGGGCCGGTAGCTATAATCACGGCAAACAATTTAATACAAAGATCAGCTGCTCAGAGTGTGTATTAAGGTGAGAAAACCTTACAGTTTTACAGCCACTTTAAAATCCATCTCCTCTGTAAGATCTCTGACATGTGACAAGTTCTTATTTCAATGGATATTATTTTCCCACGTTTAAGACCGCAACACAGCTTCTCACCTCTGTGAGATTTCCCATATTTGACAAGTTCTGGTTTCCATGGATATCATTTCCCACACAAAGGGCAGGAAAACAGTTCTTCCTATATGTGGCACCTCTGATGTACAGTAGCACTTCTGTTGAAAAGATTTTGCACACTCAGGGCTGGAGTACTTCTTCTACAGTGTGAGATCTTTGATGTCTAACAAGGTTTGATTTTTGTGAAAAATATTTTCCACACTCAGGACAGGAATACTTCTCCCCTGTGTGAATCCTCTGATGCCTGTAAAGACTGGACGTTTCTGCAAAACATTTTCCACATTCAAAGCAAGAGTACGGCTTCTCCCCCGTGTGACATCTTTGATGTTTAACTAGGTCTGATTTCTGTGAGAAACATTTCCCGCACTCAGGACAGGAATGTGGCTTCCCCTTGATGTGAGACCTCTGATGTGTGTAAAGATGGGACACCTGCGAAAAACGTTTCTCACAATCAGAACAAGAATACGGCTTCTCGGCTGTATGGGATATTTGGTGAATATCAAGGTCTGATTTCTGTAAAAAAAATTTCCCACACTCAGGACATGAATACTGTTTCTCCCCCCTGTGAGATCTTTGATGCCTAACAAGGTCTGATTTCTGTGAAAAACATTTCCCACACTCAGGACAGGAATACGGTCTCTCCCCTGTGTGAATCCTCTGATGTCTGTAAAGACTAGATTTCTCTGAAAAACATTTCTTGCACTCAGGGCAGGAATATGGCTTCTCCCCTGTATGAGATCTCTGATGTATTTGAAGGTCTGATTCCTGTGAAAAAAAATTCCCGCACTCAGAGCAGGAATGCGGCTTCTCGTCTGTGTGAGATCTTTGATGTCTAGCAAATTCAGATTTCTCTGAAAAACATTTCCCGCACTCATTACAGGAATAAAGCTTCTCCTCAGTGTGTGATATTTTATGCGTAACAAAGTCTAACTCCTGTGTATAGCATTCCCCGCACTCAGAGCAGCAATAAGGCTTCTCCCCCATGTGAGATCTCTGATGTTGGACAAGTTTTGATTTCCGTGGATAAGATTTCTTACAGACAAGGCAAGAAAAAGGTTTCTCGCCTGTGTGAGATCTTTGATGTATAACAAGATCTGATTTCCGTGAAAAACATTTCCCGCACTCAGAGCAGCAATATGGCTTCACACTTGTGTGAGATCTTTGATGTATATTAAGGTCTGATTTCTGTGAAAAACATTTCCCACATTCTAAACAGAAATACGGCTTCTCCCCAGTGTGAATCCTCTGATGTCTGTATAGACTGGACTTCTCTGGAAAACATTTCCTGCACTCAGAGCAGGAATAAGGCTTCTCCCCTGTGTGAGATCTTTGATGTATAACAAGACCTGATTTCCGTGTAAAACTTTTCCTGCACTCACGACAGGAATACAGCTTCTTTGCCTTGTGAGACCTCTGATGATTGTAAAGATGGGACAATTGTAAAAAACACTTCCCACATTCAGAGCAGGAATATGGCTTTTCCCCTCTGTGAGATCTTTGATGTCTAACAAGGTCTGATTTCTGTGAAAAGCATTTCCCGCACTCAGAACAGGAATACGGCTTCTCTCCTGTGTGAATTCTCTGATGTCTGTAAAGATTGAATTTCACTGAAAAACATTTCCCGCACCAAGGGCAGGAATATGGCTTCTCACCTATATGAGATCTCTGATGTACAGTAAGGCTTGATTCAGAGCTAAAACTTTCTCCACATTCAGGACAGGAAAATTCTTCCTCCTCCTGAATTCCAGCACCATCCCTCACAGTACGAGGTTGCTCAGAGTCAGAGGGATTTGATGGTCCATCCACACTATGGAGTGCACCATCCATAGCTGAGCTCATTGTCCTTTCTCCTGCACAGTTTCTTGAGATTTCCTCATCTTCCACTTTACAGTTTAGAGATAAAGTGAGATGATTCTTTGAGGGTTCCTCGATGGCATGTCCTGGAAAATATAAAAACATGATCAATAGATACAAAAAGGTTTGTTCACCTAAATCAGGATTTCATCTGGATCAGGTAGATTTGAAAGAGCAGATGTTCTCTGTGGATGTTCCAACCCGCAAGGACGCTTCCCCCTTCAGTCAAAGGACCTAGCCTGTCAGGCTCTAGGGAGCGAGCGCATGCCGCCTGAGGCGCGCTCCTGCTCGCTCACGGACCCCCCCGCGCGTGTGCCCGGCGGACCCAATGTCCGCCGGGCACTCGCGATTGTTCCTTACAGCGGGAGAAAGGCAGGCGGCTAATGTAAACACAGCCGCCTGTCATTCTTCCCTGTGTAAGAATGGAGATCACACGGTTCTACTATGTAGGACCGTTGATCTCTGTTCTTATACCTCAAGCCACATCCAATCACAGTTAGAAGCACACCCCTAGGGACACACTTAACCCCTCCCTCTCAAAAAAAAGTTAACCCCTTCACTGCCAGTGTCATTTTTACAGTAACAGTGCATATGTATAGCACTGATTACTGTAGTAATGTCACTGGTAACCCCAAAAGTGTGAAAAATGTCAGTCAAGGGTCCGATCTGTCCGTCACAATGTCGTAGTCCCGCAAAAAAAAAAAAAAAAAAATCGCAGATCGCCGCCATTTCTCGTTAAAAAAAAAAACAAACAAAAATGACAAAAATCTTTCCCTTAGTAAACGCAATAACTTTTGCGCAAACCAATCAAAATACGCTTTTTGCGATTTTTTTTTTACCAAACATATGTAGCATAAAACAAATTGGCCTAAAATGTTAAAAAAATTTGATTTTAACATTTTTTTTTTGGGGAATTTCATATAAAAAAAATGTGAAAAATATTGTTATTTTTGCAAAATTGACGCTATTTTTTTGTTTATAGCGCATGATCAAAAAAAAAAAATCGCAGAGGTGATCAAATACCACCAAAAGAAAGCTCCGTTTGTGGGGAAAAAAAGGACGTCTAAAATTCGTTTAGGTACAGCATCACACGACCGCGTAATTGTCCGTTAAAGTCACGCAGTGCCGAATTGCAAAATAGGCCCTGGTCAGGAAGGGGGTAAAATCTTCCGGAGCTTAAGTGGTTAAGCCAAAGTCCATAGGGGTCAAAAAATTCATTTAGTGGGAAGGGAAGGAAAGTCCACCATATTAGGGCAGTGGTCCAGAAACCAAAGCCAGGGGTTCCACAGGGTTAGAGACAAAGAAAAACAGCGGCGCCTCCAAGTGTAGACTTGTAAACACATTTATTAGTAAAAATATGCACTCACATCCATAAACAGGTGCTCATGAGAAGACCCCTTCTGGAGGTTCCGAGATAGGTGGGTGGTGAATGTTGTCATCCGGTCTATGCAGCCATCCTACTGGGACTGAGCCCTACTGCGCGGCTGCCTCCCCCCGGCAGTACGCACGCTCGGAAACGCGTCGCATCTTCTATGACGTCATCTGCATTCGACTTCAAACCAAGCCTCGTTTTCACTGACAGACTTCGAGCCTCGTTCCTGTATCAAGTTCCGCCGTCACTGCCGGCTAAGGCGAGGAGGGCTCAGTCCCAGTAGGATGGCTGCATAGGCTGGATGACAACATTTACCACCCACCCATCTTGGAACCTCCAGAATGGGTCTTCTCATGAGCACCTGTTTACGGATGTGAGTGCATATTTTTACTAATAAATGTGTTTACAGGTCTACACTTAGAGGCGCCTCTGTTTTTCTTTGCCTTATCTGAGCATGCAGCCTGACAGGCTAGGAACAAAAGCCCTCAACATAAGGGGTGCCCTGGCAAAAAACCTTGTCCCCATGTTGATGAGGACAGGGGCTTTTTCCCCACAACCTAGGCCTGTTAATTGTTGGTGTCTCGAGTCAGGGGCTTATCAGAATCTGAAAGCCACCTTTAAAAAACAGGGGGCCCCAGATATCCCTCCCCATTCATGAATGAGTAGGGGTGCATAGTACTCCTACTTACTCACAAAAACAAGAAAAGTAAATAAACACACAGACACATTTTAATAAGCCCTTTATTAACCACCTGCCGACCATTCACAGTAAATATATTGTGTGCAGGTGCAGTCATGGCAATGTACATTTGGGGCAGGCACTTACACGCCCCCTGCTGACCCAGGCTGTGATTAGGCACAGCAAGAGTTTGGCAGCAGATTTCAGCTGGAACCTGCTGATCGGCTGTATCTAATCACAGCACAGAGTTCTGTGTTTACAAACACACAGAGCTCTGTGTACAGAGAACTGGGATCTGGCTGTTTTTTTTCTCCCAGCACACATTACACTTGGTAGGCACTCAGTTAACCCCTTGATTGAACCCCTTCCCACCCAGTGTCATTAGTACAGTGTACAGTATTATATCTGATCACTGTATTAGTGTCACTAGCAACGTCAGTGTCAGATAGTGACCCTCCCAGCCAAGGTCTGTTAGAACCAGATTGCCCACCACAATATCACAGTCCCACTACAAGTCACTGATCACCGCCATTACCACTATAGCGCCTATAGCTGTGTAAATTTCAGTATATATCCCATAGTTTGTAGATGATATAACTTTCACACGAACTAATCAATATACACTTATTGAGATTTTTTTTGCCAAAGACATGTAGCGGAATACATTTTGGCCTCAATTTATGAAGACGGTTTATTTTTTTAATATGTTTTATAATAAAAAATATCAGGGGGGTTTCAAAATTTTAGTTCTTTTTTCATATGTATCGAAAAAAAAAATAATTAAAAACCACTGGTGATTAACCACTTAAGGACCGGGCCTATTTCTGACACATGTCGTTTACAAGTTAAAATCAGTATTTTTTGCTATAAAATGAGGTACACACTTGTATGATATTGGAGGGGGGGGGGGTGCATGCCCACCCTTCTTCCTTTCTGGGCTGGCCAAGCTGCAGATAAGAGTCTGATATGGAGAGGGCCCCATGTTTTCTTTCCTGCATTTTGCAGAGGGTTCCAACTTGAAATCCAAACCAGACCCCATGGTTTACTAAAAACTGAGGGGACCCCACACCATTTTTTTTATGGTTCCCCCTTAATCTGTATATAAGACTTGAGAGGCCAGACAATGACTCACTGGTTGTTAGAACACCGGCAAACATGCCCAATAAGAACCAAACCTAAAGCCCATCATTTCTCTTTAATTTTCATCCCAGCAAGACTGTCAATAGCGTTTAATGTTAACATTTAGATATAAAAGGAGGAGGGATAAACCTCCAAAAGGTATAATCCGTGTTATTATATCTGTGCTACTAAGCCTATAACTGCCAGCTGAACCCCAGACTCTACATAAATCATGTCTGAGTCCATAAACTGTGTCTGCAGCACAGAGAAGGGGGTTTATCTGAGAGGAAAGAAGATTTATGTGCAGGACGGGGGATCAATGACTTTTATCAACCTATTATTGGCTGATATCACTCATCTCTCACCCTACTCTGGACCAATCAGTGTGCAGTACCAGAGCTGAGATAACAGAAGAATATATTATGGCTCACCTGTGCTGATCTCTGTAGGAGTGTTCTCCTCTTTGAATGTCCTCGTCATTCCAAATTCCTCCGTATATTGCTGATCATCCCTCACATACGTCTCTTCTACTTCACCCTCAACTTTCATGTCCATCAGATCTTCCCCCTAAACCAACAGAATGGCAGAAAATAAGATCCACACATCACCTTCACATGTCAGAGTGTTCAATCACTTTATGTTCCAGAACCTCAACTTTACTGGCCTGTTTATGGTGAGGGATGGTGTGACCTTCCTGTGTGGAATCCCGGGAATACAGAGGACGGGGACATCTCTCTGGTGGGTTCCCATTACTGGATCCATCTGTAGGAAACACACACACTGACTGAATACATTGTTTCTATGTGTTTATCAGATGATGGGGGATCTAGGTGGATCCTCCGTACTGCTCTCTCCTTTACAATAAAGTCTCCTCTTACCCGGTGATGTGAGGGGCGGCTGATTCTCCATCATGACGTCCTTGTAGAGATCCTTGTGTCCTTCTAAATACTCCCACTCCTCCATGGAGAAATAGACAGTGACATCCTGACACCTTATAGGAACCTGACACACACAATGATACAGTCACCATCCAGACACATCCCTTGTCTGTTACTGGATAATGTCCCAGAATTCCCAGCACCGCTCACCTCTCCTGTCAGCAGCTCCATCATCTTCTTGATGACTTCTAGAATCTTCTGCATGTTGTCTCTCTCAGGTTTTAGGGAGTCACATGGAGGCACTGTGATGGTCATATGATCACCTGACTTCAGAAGAGGAAAACTCTGTATTCAACAAAAACAATATCATGTCACATTTCCAGAATCCTCCTCACCTCTCTGGTCAGGTCTGTGTTTTATTAATAGAGATAGGAGTGAAGTCATGTGACCTCCCAGAATCCTCCTCACCTCTCCAGTCAGCAGGTAGATGATCTCCAGGGTGAGGTTTAGTATCCTCTCAGTCATGTGACTCCGGTCCTCCTCCATCCTCATTGATGTGGTCATGTGATCTGTGCAGGTTTTCCTGTAGACAGAGAATTATCTGGATTGTATTGGTTGTACAATATTTGAATGGAAATGTAAGGGCTTAATAGGTAGGTTTTCCACAGTGGTAATTGACACGTGCATAAGAAGCGGTTTCCTTCGATTGTCCCAATTTGTAAATAGCTGTTTCTTGGTAAACATTAAAGAGATAGTTTGTTATTGACAGATAATTCCTGTCTCTGTTAACTGGATCAGAAACCTCAGATTGGAGGACTGTGATATCTTAGAGCAGGGGTCTACAAACGATGGCTCTCCAGTTGTTGGGGAACTACAATAATTCTCATCATACCTAGTCATGTCTGTGAATGTCAGAGTTTTACAATCCCTCATGGGACATGTAGTTCCACAACAGCTGGAGGGCTGTAGTTTGGTGATCCCCGTTTTAAGAGTATAAAGGGGAGTTTGCAGGAAGTAGACACAAAATTGGACAACATGACCTTTCATGCAGGAGCTGCTGTATTTCATCCATACCAGAAGCAAAGACTATTAGGCAAATGTTCCTGTATTCTAATAGTTTAATTATTGGCTGAACACCGGCTTTCTGTGTCCTGAGCTCTCTGCCTCCCCTTATTGGACAGTACCCCGTGCTAGTGTACGGCTGCACGAGTGTATGCAGGACCAGTAAAATATCGGGGGGCAGCAGAGGTACATGCTAAGTGGTCCGGATTCCTGCTCTAAAACCTGCTGCCAATGCAGAGCTACACCTGGTGGCCAGCCATATGAATGGTCCTGCCCTGGGGTTCTGGTGAGAGAAAGCAAGGCCCAGAGAGATCAGAAGGGAGGGTGGGGATTGGCTTACAGAGGTTAACAGAGAGAGTTGGGTACAAAGGCGTGGGGGGTTTCTGGGTACAGAGGTAAGCAGAGAGGGGATTTTGGGGTACAGAGGTAAGCAGACAAGAGTTGGGAGTATAGAGATTAGCAGAGAGGGCGTTTTGGGGTAAAGAGGTAAGTGGGGGTTAGGCGAATAGAGGTGAGCAGAGAGGGAGGGTTTGGGGTACAGCGGTGAGCAGAGAGGGGAGTTGGGTTGAAAGGTGAGCGAGGGGGGGGGGTTTAGTGTACAGGAGTGAGCAGACAGGGGGTTGGGGTAAAGAGGTGAGTAGCGGTATGTAGTACAGGGGTGAGTGGGGGGTTAGGGGTATAGAGGTGAGTAGCGGTATGTAGTACAGAGGTGAGTGGGGGGTTAGGGGTATAGAGGTGAGCAGAGAGGGAGGGCCTGGGTACAACTGTGAGCAGACAGGGTGGTTGGCTACAGAGGTGTGCAGAGGGAGGGGGGTTTGGAGTACAGAGGTGAGCAGGGGGGGGGTAGGGGTACAGAGGTGAGTAGAGATTTGTAGTACAGAGGTGAGTGGGGAGTTTGGGGTACAGAGGTGAGCAGAGAGGGGAGGTTTAAAGTACAGAGGTGAGCAGAGAGGGGGGTTGGGGTGTGGAGATGAGCACCCAAAGTGGAGGTTCACATCTGTGCTGCTGTCTGCAGACCAGTCCATTCATTTCAATGGACTTCCCTACCCACAGAAACACAGGAAAGAAGTCCCCAACCATTTTTATTTTTTAAATTACGCTGCACCAAAAACATGCTGCATCTGACAATGTGTGGGGGTACTAATAAGAATTAATGACATCCCCTGTGCATTTGCTAATGAGCAGTGGGTTTGTCTGTGTGTGGGAAATGTGTGCAATTGTGATACGCAGTAATGTTAACGAAGCCTTAAACTGGGGTGCCTGGAGACTGAAAATACTTTTTAAGGGCGCCCTGACTGAAAAAGGTGGAGAAACACTGACCTATAAAAGTACTTCTGTGTCTACGATGGCTGCCCAAATCTCACAGGATTTTGGTATCCAAAAGAAAATGCTGTCTTCCCCAAGATGGAGGTCTGAAGTGCCTAATAGGGAGTAATTTAGCCTTCAACGGGCTTTGGCCAGCCTGATTTGACTTTGGCTCCTTCAGTTTGGTAAAGAAAATTACAGCACTGCACCTGTACCTGCCTACAGGGTTTTCCACCTGTGGGCAGGGCTTATCACCCAAAAAGGGGAACTCCAGACCTTTGCTTGATAATACCCAACTATGCAGACGGAGGCCGGGGTCATGAGAAATCTGCATTAGGTTGGCATCTCCAACTTAGCAGCCAGCATACTTTGTGGCACAATTAATTCTTCATGTTTCATTCACATTACAGCGATATTACACTAGACTAGGGGTCTCCAAGCGTTCGAAACAAAGGGCCAGTTTACTGCCCTTCAAACTTTAGAGGGGCCAGGCTGTGGCCAGTGGGAGTAGAAAATACCCAGCATCAGTGGGAGTAAACATTGCCATAGGCTTGGTGGTCAGTAGGAGTAAAAAAATGTAATCAATGGTGTCAGTGGGAGGAAAAGTGCCCCCTTGTTGTTATCATTTGGAGGAATAGCACTCCCCATCATCGGTGTCAGTGGGAGGAATAGTGCCCCGTTGTTTGTATCAGTTAGAGAAATAGTGCCCCATTGTTTGTATCAGTTAGAGAATAGTGCCCCATTGTTTATATCAGTTAGAGAAATAGTGCCCCATTGTTTGTATCAGTTAGAGAATAGTGCCCCATTGTTTATATCAGTTAGAGAAATAGTGCCCCATTGTTTGTATCAGTTGGGGGAACAGTGTCCTATTGCTGCTATCAGTGGAAGGAAGGGTGTCCCATTATTGGTATCAGTGGAAGGAAGGGTGTCCCATCATTGGTATCAGTGGAAGGAATAGTGCCCCCATCATTGGTATCAGTGGGAGGAATAGTGCCCCCATCATTGGTATCAATGGGAAGAAAAGTGCTCCATTGTTGGTATCAGTAGAAGGAAAAGTGCCCCTTTGTTGGTATCAGTTGGAAGAATTGCGTCCTATCATTGGTGTCAGTGGGAGGAATAGTGCCCCCATCATTGGTATCAATGGGAAGTATAGTGCCCAATTGTTGGTATTAGTTGGAGGAATAGTGCCCCATCATTGGTGTCAGTGGGAGATATAGTGTCCCATTGTTGATATCAGTTGGTGGAATAGTGTCCCATAGTTGGTATCAGTTGGTGGAATAGTGTCTAATAGTTGGTATCAGTTGGTGGAATAGTGCTCCAAGGACTGGATAAAGTGCCACATCCGGCCCGTGGGCCACATATTGGAGACCCCTGCACTAGACCAACTGTACACTTTTTTCCTTACATGATGAAGCACTTGTGAGGGGATCCTGTATCCTGCTCTCCAGCTAAGCTTTGACGCAGCTTGCTCTCAGTGATATGCTGTCGAGGATCCTCTTCACACGGTTTTCCTGTGCCAATGCAGCTGGATGCATAGGGGCTCCGTGTCCTATATCTGGTGTTTGGTACACAGGGGCACCAGCTGCTAGGGATGGAGTCACATCAGATACCCACTCGCTACCAGAGCACACCGTCATCCCTGCCAGTCACAAGGAGCACACACTGGCTGGCAGCTTAAGCACCACAAACTACCAGTTACTAATGGCAACAGCACTTAGGTATACTATTGCAGCATTCTCCACTTTGGTAGAACACATCCCCTGTTGTAAGTCCTCGTTCTTTTGATACATCTACCATACCCTGCACCCCTTTGAGAGATTTATGACCAGGTACTCAGTAACTGAGGAACTTTTACTGAAGGTTCTTGCAAATCCAGAATTACCAGGTCACAGGCTTCCACGGTTCAATGCAGGCATTGTTCAGTTCATTCTAACTAACTAGGCTAATTCAAGCTGATTCACCCTGCCCATGTCATACCTCTTAAGCAAGGAAGACTCCTCCTATCAGTGTCCATGTTCTGGCTTAACTACCCCTACTGGATACCCCCAAAAGGGTGACCACTTGTTCTTAGAAGAGCTACATCTTGCAGTAAAGCTTCCCGCTAGTTCCCATGAGGAAGAGCCTCTTTACATGGCCTTGTCATTATTGCCAAGGGGCCCAGCGCCCCTGAAGGTTACTTCCCCTTGTATTTATGAGCCACAGAGGCAGGACCATGAACACCCGGGAGTAAGCTACCTTAACCCCTTCCTACCTTCCTGGGCAGCATGGTACAAGGAACCTCACTAACGTTGACTTTACACAATACAGTGTTCAACAATGACAAGTAGTGCGCCCCGAAAGCAAGCACTTGCCTAAACATTATTGACTGCTCGGAGCCTGTTGACCATGCTCAAACTCTGCACAGGACATTATGGATGAGAACCAAAATTAATCAACCACAAATTCAACCAACCTTCAAATCCTTAAGATTGGGGTCAAATTTCAGTACAACCCAAATCCAAATCTCATTCCATGGTACAAGAGACTGTTAAGGTGAGAAATAGGGATGCGTTAATGGTTTGGTCTTAACGATCAAACACTTGCCCATTTAGTGGGAGCCAAAAGTCATATATAAAAGCTGTATTTCTATCATTTCTATACATGTACTTGTGGCATCCCCTGGCATTGGACCCCTCCATGTTGAGGGAATGTGGCCTGGTAAGGTTCAGAAAGAGATGGGGGTAAACATGTGTTCCCCCCCCCCTCCCCCCCCTTTCTTGGCCAACCAGGCTGCATGGATTGGATTATGGTCTGGTATGGATTATGTAAGGGTTCCTCATCCACTTTTTTTTTTTTTTTTTGCATGAGGTACCCTCGTTAAATTAACAAAAAAGGCAGCCAGCAAAGTTTAACACAATATTGCTCAGCGCTGAGATAAAATGAAACATTGTATCATTTGGTTCTTTTAGATCTAAGGGATGAACTTTGGCCTGCATATGAGGTCAGTTGAACCACTTATAGACTAAAGCCCCATACACACATACCGATTGTCGGCCGTAAATATTCGGCCGACGACCGATTGTAGGCTTGTTAGTATGATGCTTCCGACAGCCGACAGCGCACTTTCGGCCGAAAAGAATCTGATGTGCATGCTTTAAAATTTTTGTAGGCCAACACCAGAGCGGCCGATTGTTCGCCAGTCAGTACAGAATTCGGCCGACAAACAGCAGATTTGCAAGACTGGGCATGCTCAGAAAAGACAAAACACACAGAAAGTTAACCATCACATGACATCACTTCTGCAGTCGGCTGCTGTTGGCCGACAAAATTCATGTGCAGTCTTTTGCAGTTTTCAACAGACACGACAGCCCTGGACAAAAGACGGCCGATCGTTCGGCACGTGTGTACAGGGCTTTAGCCTTTTTCTGACATTTTTTCGCTCACAAGTTAAAATCTGTATTTGTGCTAGAAAATTACTTAGAACCCCCAAACATTATATTTTATTTTTTTATCAGAGACCCTATAGCAGTGAGGATGAACCTTGGCATCCCAGATGTTTTTGAACTACATTTCCCATGATGCTCAATTACCCTGCAGAGTGCATAAGCATCATGGGAAATGTAGTTCCAAAACATCTGGGGTGCCAAGGTTCGCCATCACTGCCCGATAGAAAAAAAAGGCGGTCGTTGCAATCTTTTATGTCACAGCGTCTTTCAAAAGCAATTTTTTGGTAAAAAATACACTTTAATAAAAAGGAACTAAACGGTAACAGTTGGCCCAATTTTTTTGTATAATGTGGAGGATGATGTTACGCTGAGAATCGTGATCTTTATTCTAAGCAAAAAAAATTGTGATCCTCGTTTTATCCAGAATCGCGCAGCTCTAATTTTTTTTTAAAGGTTTTTGCATTGGTACATGTTCTCTGGCGCAGTCCCCACCCCTCCATACTAATTTCTTGATACCCCCTTTCCCATTAGATCAGAAAATGGGCATTTTTATTTGACAAATTGGGATCCCATTGATATCAGTAGGGTTTGGGTTTGGCATGCAAACGTATTTGAAGTTCACCGGACAACATTTAGGACAGTTCATCTCATCTCCAGTGAGAAGGTGACACATCTCCAACATGAAGAGAATGTTCCGGCCCCCGAAAGTGGGGAAATCTTCTGCCCCTGAAGGGGTTAATCTAGGTTTCCACACTATATATGTGTGTATCATCATCTGCTGGAGATAAAAGACGTCACAGTGACTATGGAGGAAGAGGACGGACATGACGGGGGGTTACTGGGTGTAAATGTAAGCTCTAACGAGCAGGGCTCTCTGATTCCTCCTGTTTTGAATTGTATTGTAACTGTATTGTCTTCCCCCACACTGTAAAGCGCTGCGCAAACTGTTGGCGCAATATAAATCCTGTATAATAATAATAATAAGATCTTATTACCTCCTCTGCTGCCACTTCCAGTAATGTCTTCGCTCTACTTACGCCCGACTCACCTCTCACCCAGAACTTCCAATATATACCTGACATCACTTCCTGTCTCTACCTGACATCACTTCCTGTCTGTATTCCATTGAAATTTCCTGTCTGAGTAGAAGTGAGATTACCACCTTGTGGAGCTCAGAGGAACTGCAGCCCCAAAATACATCTCATAGTGTGAACACGGCCTTGTCATTATTGCCAAGTGGCCTAGATTATTATTATTATTGTTATATAGGATTTATATGGGGCCAACAGTTTGCCCAGCACTTTACAATATGAGGGAAGACAATACAGTTACAATACTATTCAATACAGGAGGAATTAGAGGGCCCTGCTCGTTAGAGCTCACAATCTAGAAGGGAGGATGCTGCAGGACAGTCCCAGGATTTTGACTACTGTCCCAGCTTGTCCTCATTTTACAGGTTCCAGGACTCTGTACAGAGAGTCAGTGAGGTGATGACAGTTGGAACACTCTCCGGGTTCCATCACCCAGCACTGCAATTATAGCAGACTGTTGGGAGCAGTGATCTCCTTTCAGACAGTGAAAGTGTAACTCCAACATCAGCAGAGAGGCAGCGGGAGTGTGTGATCAGGTATCACCACTGACCACCAACGCTGGGCTGGGATTACATTTTGGGGTTGATTTACTAGACAAATAGACTGTGCACTTTGCAAAGGGCAGTTGCTCTCTGCAAGAGTAGTTGCTCCAGAGCTTAGTAAATGAGGTGAAGCTTCACTTTGCAAAGAATACCCAATCACATGCAAGGAAAATGAAAAAATAAAAACAGCATTTTATTGGCAGGGCAACCAGACAGTTATCAGACCCAAGCAGCGGAGCAACAAAGCAATTAAAACCAAATAAATAAAAATGCAGCCCCAAAGGTTAGGAATAATTAATATAAAAAATATTAATCAATCAATAATTAGGTTAAAAAAAGGATATCGTGAATAAATTCAGTGCATAGAATTTGCAAAGTGCACAAAATTCATGAGGTGAGATGAGGTGATATTAAGTTTTGAGATAATTTTTCATGTTTTTTTTTTCTCTTCCTCTCTCCTCTCCTCCCCTCCCCCCCCTCTCTTCTTCTCCCATTCTCTCCTTTTCTCTTTTTTTGTTTTATTTTTGGGATCTATTGGAATGCCGGTTACTGCATACTCAGCTAAAGGCAGTTAGAAATCAAGGCTATTGGAACTATCATCTGGGGAAGAGCCTTGTTTAGTCCAAGTTCTAGCGTTCATCTGTGAATAGGATGTATAGCCAGAGGGTCCTGTTCCCCTCCTTGTTCTCCTGCGGGAGAGGGGTTATAGACCCAGCGGGGTTTTTTTGTTTTTTTTTCTCCTCTCTCTCTCTCTCTCTCTCAGTCAGTCAGGAAATATTATGGATGCAATGAGGTTATTGAATATTATCAGTTCAAATATGGATTAATAGTATAACATACTTGCCAACTGTCCCGTTTTTACCGGGATAGTCCAGGCAAATAGGAGCCTGTCCCGGGTAATTTACATTGTCCCGGTAATGTACTTATTTACACTTTGTACTTTATTTATATATACATATTACATTTTTTGTATGGTCACACCTGAGCACATTTCACACTTTAGAACTGCAGGGAATTGTGATGAGAATTTTAAACTTTAGGCAGAAGTAGTGCAACTGAATGGGAGAATTATTCCAACTCTGCTACTGTGGCCTCAAATTCCCTTTTCAATTTCCTGTAATTCTCTCTTTATTGAGTAGACCCTATAATCTGATGATAAGTAGGCGGAGATTAATTATGTGGAGTGGGCGGAGCTTCAGGGAAGTGGGTGTGGTAAGTAATTGATAGCTGTGCTGCAAAGTGCCCCTGGAAATTTTTTTCAAATGTTGGCAACTATGGTATAAATGTCTTCAAAAATCAGTCTACTATTTTGGAACATTAGGGATATTAAGGACCCTACAAAGAGGCGAGCCATGTTTGAAACTTTGTCACAGTAGGATTTGTCAATAGTATGTTTGCAGGAGACTCATTTGACCAAGGATAGTATATCTCTTTTGAAATATAAGTTTTTCTCTACTAAATGTCACTGGGTGTACTCGGTATATGCCAAGGGCACAAGTATATTGATATCTTCTAAATTACAATTCACCTGCAGGCATGTGTCTATAGATCCATTAGGGAGATATGTCTTATTGGTATGTGAAGTTTTTTCTACACAATGTATTTTAGGGTCGATATATATATTCCCCCTCCATACAGTGGTGAGGTGCTACGAATAGTGGATCATTAATACTCGGATTATCCCCTGTTATTGATTGGTGATTTTAATAATGTTAGTAACCCAAGTATGGATAGATACCGGAGTATTGTGCAAACAGAAACCCCATTTTATAGACCTTATAGAGAGCTAGGATTGTATGATATTTGGCGTTTACTTAATCCAATGGTTCGCGCATATTCATGCTGCTCTAGTACCTTTCATACTTTATCCAAGATAGATATGATTTTGGGCACAGATACTGTAAGAGGTTACCATGGGCCTCAAAAGTTCGATATCTGACTAGGGGGCTTTTGGATCATTCTCCTGTCTTAATTATGCTTGATAAGATTAAACCATATATTAGGCCCATTTGGAGGGTTCAGGCATCTTGGCTGTGGGATGTTAATGGGGAAGATTTAATCAATAAGACTTTGACTGAATTCTTTCAGGAAAATACTGGGTCCGCCTCCCTGCACACTGTGGGATACAATGAAAGCTTTCCTTAGAGGAATTTTACCTAAATTCATTAGTATACATAGAGGAGCGGCCCGGGAAAGGGAAAATATTTTGACCGAGGAAGTCCAAAAAAAAGAAGCCTTATATATTAATAATCCTACTTCTTCTAATAGATCTGCTTGGAAGGACATCCAGCCACTTTATAGGCGTGCAATTTTGGATAGAGATAATCGTTCTGGCTTCCCTAATGAGTTAAGGAGTTTGGAGGAAGGTGAGAAAACTGGATTTTTAACTTACCTTTTCTCTTAAGTTCATTGACGGACGCAGTTCCTGGTGCATATCAGCAGGGTTATACTGCCCCTTACAGGAGTAGGACACTAGACAGAAAAAAAGTTCTGGCTACACCTATGGGCATTCCCAGAGGGTATTCCCTCTCTCTTCCTGCATAGGATGTCAGTTTTGTATCAAAGCAGTGTCAGAGAAGTAATACCAACCCAACTCAAAATAGAGGGGCGGGTACTGCGTTCGTCAATGAACTTAAGAGAAAAAGATTTTGCGGTAAGTCAAAAATCCAGTTTTCTCTTTCGTTCATTGATGGGTGCAGTCTCTGATGCATATCAGTAGGGACGTCCCAAAGCAGTGCTATAAAATGAGGGGTGGGAACAGCAGAAAGAAAACAAGTCCCCAAGGCTATACATAGCCAACCAGGCAACATAGGACTCATCAGAACAACAAGATGAGGTCCACCTGAAACAAACAGGAAACACCCTCAAGGGAGACTAAGAAACTCCTTAAACAGCAGCCTGCAAAACTTTGCGGCCAAAAGAGCAAATCAACCTTATAAAATTTGGTAAAAGTGTGCACAGACGACCAGACCTGAAGCACAGATGCCTGGTGGCGAAAAGCCCAGGAAGCACTAAGCGCCGAAGTAGAATGCACCTTAACAGGGAAAGGAGGAACCTGACCCTTAATCGGATAAGCCTGCACCACCTGTCTGTCTGATCCTTCTGGAAATAGTCGCTGCAGACGCAGGCAGCCCTTTCTTAGGGCCATCCATGAGTACAAAGAACAAATCTGACTTCCGAAAAGACTCAGTAGTCGCCAAGTACACCCTGATTGCCCGAACCATATCCAGAGTATGCAGTGCAAATTCCTTAGGATGTTTTGGCTTATGACACAAAGAGGCTAACACAGTGTTCACATTAAAGTGAAAACTGGAAACTACCTTCGGAAGGAAGGACGGATCCAGACGAAGTACCACTTTATCCCTGTGAACCACCAGGTAGAGAGAACGACAGGACAACACCGCCAGTTCCAACACCCTGCATGCAGAAGTGATAGCCACCAAAAGGGCCACCTTCTGAGATAAGGTAAGCAGGGGAACCTCCCGAATACTTTATAAGGGAGGTTTCTGGAGAACCGACAGCATCAAATTAAGGTCCCAAGGTGGCAACAGAGGTCGCACCGGAGGTACCAAGTGTCGCAACCCCTGGATGAAGTAACGCACCAGGGAATGGGTGGCCAATGGCCTTTGGAAGAAAATTGCCAAGGCTGAAACCTGACCCTTGATAGTACTCAAGGCCAGCTTTTGATCAACTCTCTGTTGAAGGAAAGCCAAAATCCAAGCCACTGAGTAAGAGCGAGGGAGAACCCCAAGAGACTCGCACCACGCAATGTACGACTTCCACGAACAATGATGAATCTTCCTAGAAGTTGCTTTTCTCACTTTAAGCAGAGTGGGAATCACTGAAGCAGACAAACCCCTGTCCTTCAGCACCTGGCTTTCAACAGCCAAGCCATCAAAGCCAGCAACCGCAAAGTGAGCGAACCAAGCTCGGCGAGGCCAGTCTGGAGCCACAAGAATGACCGGAATCCCTTCCGCCTTGATCCTTCACACCTATAAAGTTATACTATTAAAAGGTTGTGTTTAATAAAAAATTATTTATTTGATACCTCCATCCCGGTTAACATATAAAATAGTATTTACCAATGTCCAAGTGTGCATTGGAAGAAAAGGGAGGGCTTAGTGGGACACCTATAAAGTTACTGGATGTCCTTCCAAGCAAATCTATTAGAAGAAGTAGGATTAATAATATATAAGGCTTCTTTTTTTTGGACTTCCTCGGTCAAAATATTTTCCCTTTACCGGGCCGCTCCTCTATGTATACTAATAAATTTAGGTAAAATTCCTCTAAGGAAAGCTTTCATTGTATCCCACACAGTGTGCAGGGAGGCGGACCCAGTATTATCCTGAAATAATTCAGTCAAAGTCTTATTGATTATATCTTTCTCATTAACATCCCACAGCCAAGATGCCTGAACCCTCCAAATTGGCCTAATATACGGTTTAACCATATCAAGCATAATTAAGACAGGAGAATGATCTGAAAGCCCCCTAGTCAGATATCAAACTTCCAAGGCCCATGGTAACGTCATATCTGTGCCCAAAATCATATCTATCTTGGATAAAGTATGAAAGGTACTAGAGAAGCATAAGTATGCGTGAGCCATTGGATTAAGTAAACGCCAAATATCATACCGCCTACTCCTTCCGATGCTTCAACCTTTTCCTGGCCTCCTCCCTTAATTATATTCACATCAATTATTGCCGCCATCTCATTTAACAAATCATGCCTTGTTGCAGAGACTTTTGTAATTTGTACATTTATCACAGAGTTTATTTGACGTGGAACGTCTTCTGATTGTGTAAGCCCCTCACCTGCTCCTGCCGCTTCTGCCCGAAAGGGTGTCCATGCGAAGCATTCCAGTCTCTCAGACACCACTCTGTTTTCATCTCTGGTCTTCCCTGTCGTCTCCGCAATGCGAGGGGCATCATTATCAGTCGATGGGATTTCCGCGTCTAAACCTCCTGCCGCCTTTTGTTTCTTCCCCATCGCCCTCGTCAGTGGGGTTTTATAGAGAGGGAAATTCAATCCATCCCTTTACCTTCACTTTACCCCCTTTTTTACAGAGGCCACACTATTCAAGCTGCACAACTGATCAGGGAGTTTCAGGGAATTTCGGGAAGTTTCAGGGGTTTTCGGTTTACACTGTGCACTCAGCTGAGCTCACACAGCCTGGTGAAGTTCATAAACTCATAAACTCTTAGTGCAAAATTTACAGTTCACAATTCATAGAGCACAGTACATAGAGCATAGAAGAGCTCAGCCACCTCTCAGCTCTTAGAACTCTCAACTTCAGCCCCCAGTAGCCCCCGACAGTTCTCAGCTTTAGCCCCAGTCCCGATTCTCTCTCCAACTCTCTCTCCCCCTCCGTGCTCCCCGCCCTCCCATCCTCAGGTTCTTCTGCCGCCACTCTGTCCTCCACCCGTTCTCTCCGTCCTATACCGCTCCTCATGCCGCCCGTAATGCACCCCCCCCCCCCCGCACAGCGAACATACTACTGCCAGTCAGCTGATCGTAGCAACAGGTAGTCGGCAGGAGCTCCATGAGTGGGAACCTCTCACATGCTCACCAAGTCACGCCTTTCCTCAAGTCTATTTATGGACTTTTTAGTATGAGTTTTGTGCACTTTGTCACATTTATGCACTGAATTTATTCACGATATCCTTTTTTTTTTTACCTAGTTATTGATTGGTTAATATTTGGTTCTTAACCTTTGGGGCTGCATTTTTATTTATTTGGTTTTAATTGCTTTGTTGCTCCGCTGCTTGGGTCTGATAACTGGCAGGTTGCCCTGCCAATAAAATGCTGTTTTTTTTTTTTTTTTAATTTTCCTTGCATGTGATTGGGTATTCTTTGCAAAGTGAAGCTTCACCTCATTTCATAGTTGCCAACATTTAATAAAAATTTCCAGGGACACTTTGCAGCACAGCTATAAATTACCACACCCACTTCCCTGAAGCTCCGCCCACTCTGCATCTTGCCTACTTATATTATAGAGTCTACTCAATAAAGAGAGAATTACAGGAAATTAAAAAGGGAATTTCAAACTTAAGGTCACAGTAGCAGAGTTGGAATAATTCTCCCATTCAGCTGCACTACTTCTGCATAACATTTATGGGCAGCCTGATTAACAGGCGCTTCCAGGGACAATATAAATTACCTGGGACAGGCTCCTTTTTGCAGGGACTGTCCCAAGAAAAAAAGGGACAGTTGGCAAGTATGCCACATTTACTAAGCTCTGGATTAACTGCACTTGCAGAGAGCAACTGCCCTTTGCAAAGTGCACAGTCTGTTTGTCTAGTAAATCAACCCCAAAATGTAATCCCAGCCCAGCATTGGGGGTCAGTGGTGATACTTACCTGATCACACACTCCCGCTGCCTCTCTGCTGATGTCGGAGTTCTACTCTCACTGTCAGAAAGGAGATCACTGCTCCCAACAGTCTGCTATAATTGCAGTGCCGGGTGATGGAACCCCGAGAGTGTTCCAGCAGTCATCACCTCACTGACTCTCTGTACAGAGTCCTGGAACCTGTAAAATGAGGACAAGCTGGGACAGTAGTCAAAATCCTGGGACTGTCCTGCAGCATGTGGGGCACTTGGCAATAATGACAAGGCCGTGTTCCCACTATGAGATGTATTTTGGGGCTGCAGTTCCTCTGAGCTCCACAAGGTGGTGATCTCACTTCTATTGAGACTGGAAATTTCAATGGAATACAGACAGGAAGTGATGTCAGGTAGAGACAGGAAGTGATGTCAGGTATAAATTGGAAGTTCTGGGTGAGAGGTGAGTTGGGAGGAAGTAGAGAGAAGACATTGCTGGAAGTGGCAGCAGAAGAGGTAATAAGATCTTATTTTCTATTTACACCCAGTAACCCCCCCCCCCCCGTCATGTCCGTCCTCTTCCTCCATAGTCACTGTGACGTCTTTTATCTCCAGCAGATGATGATACACACATATATAGTGTGGAAACCTAGATTAACCCCTTCAGAGTCAGAACATTTCCCCACTTACGGGGCCGGAACATTCTCTTCATTGTGGAGATGTGTCACCTTCTCACTGGAGATGAGATGAACTGTCCTAAATGTTGTCCGGTGTAACGTTAGAAAACCATACCCCGTGAGAAATCCATACCCACGTCACTTCCTGTGAGGAACAGCTGAGTAGCGTAGCAGTGCGCATGCTCACAGCCCCAGATACGTAATTGAACAGCTGAGGAGCTTACTAGTGCGCATGCACGGAGGGTATGAAATTATCACGGCAGTGTGTGTAACGTTACACCGCATCAGCTGTTGCGGCGGTTACATTAAAACAGCTCGGTTGCAATATGAGTCATCTCCGCTCCTATCCCTGTCACTTCCCTGATCTTGGCTAGTAAATATAAAAGTGGCGGCGGGTGTATGAAATCTAAATGAATGGAGATCTCGGCTCCGTGATTTATCTTTCCATACACCCGCCGCCGCTTTTATATTTACTAGCCCAGATCAGGGAAGTGACAGGAATAGGAGCGGAGATGACTCATTGCAGCCGAGCTGTTTTAATGTAAACGCCGCAACAGCTGAGGCGGTGTAACGTTACACACACTGCCGTGAAAAATCCATACCCTCCGAGCATCCGCACTAGTCAGCTCCTCAGCTGTTCAATGACGTAGGTGCACCGGAAGTGGGTATGGATTTTTTATGGGTATGGTTTTTTCACGGAACACCGGTGAACTTAAAATAGGTTTGCATACCAAAATTAGTAGCAAAAAGGGGGGAGGTTTGGGACTTTAGATGAGGCGCCTGGCATACCAAACCCAAACCCTACTGATATCAATATTAATGGGATCCCATTTTGTCAAATAAAAATGCCCATTTTCTGATCTAATGGGAAAGGGGGTATCAAGAAATTAGTATGGAGGGGTGGGGACTGCGCCAGAGAACATGTACCGATGCAAACACCTTTAAAAAAAAATTAGAGCTGCACGATTCTGGATAAACCGAGAATCACAATTTTTTGCTAAGAATAAAGATCACGATTCTCGGCGTAACATCATCCTTCACATTATACATGTAGCACCCTACAGGTAGGTGCTAGGTAAATGTATGGTGGGCCTTGTCTGCCTAACAGCAGGGCCATGATTGCTTTTTGGTTAGGGTGTCATGGCTTCCAAGCAATGTTAATTTTGTCGACTAAAACTCAAATGGCATTTTAGTCAAAAGACTATAACTAAAACTAAATCGAAATTTGCTGCCAAAATTAACACTGGTGCATGCTCAAAGCTTAATACCATAAATAATAACATTAATACCATAAATAATAACATATTAGATTTTTCTAGATTTTATATATATATATATATATATAATGTTTGGGGGTTCTAAGTAATTTTCTAGCAAAAAATACTGATTTTAACTTGTGAGCGACAAATGTCAGAAAAAGGCTTAGTCTATAAGTGATTCAACTGACCTCATATACAGACCGAAGTTCATCCCTTTGACCTAAAAGAACCAAATGATACAATGTTTCATTTTAACTCAGCGCTAAGCAATATTGTGTTAAACTTTGCTGGCTGCCTTTTTTATTTTAATGAGGGTACCTCGAAAGTGGATGAGGAAACCTTACAAAATTCATACCAGACCATAATCCAATCCATGCAGCCTGGTTGGCCCAGAAAGGGGGCGGGGGGGTGGGAACACATGTTTACCCCCGATTCTTTATGAACCATAACAACATGGAGGGGGGCCATGCCAGGGGATGCCACAAGTACATGTATAGAAATGGTAGAAATGCAGCTTCTATATATGACTTTTGGCTCCCACCAAATGGGCAAGTGTTTTGGTCGTTAAGGCCATACCGTTAACGCATCCCTATTTCTCACCTTAACAGTCTCTTCTACCATGGAATGAGATTTGGATTTGGGTTGTACTGAAATTTGACCCAATCTTAAGGATTTGAAGGTTGGTTAAATTTGTGGTTGATTAATTTTGGTTCTCATCCATAATGTCCTGTGCAGAGTTTGAGCATGGTCAACAGGCTCCGAGCAGTCAATAACGGGAAGAGGTGTTTAGGCAAGTGCTTGCTTTCGGGGCGCACTACATGTCATTGTATAACACTGTATTGTGTAAAGTCAACGTTAGTGAGGTTCTTTGTACCATGCTGCCCAGGGAAGTAGGAAGGGGTAAGGTAGCTTACTCCCGGGTAGTCATGGTCCTGCCTATGTGGCTCATAAATACAAGGGGAAGTAACCTTCAGGGGCGCTGGGCCCCTTGGCAATAATGACAAGGCCATGTAAAGAGGCTCTTCCTCATGGGAACTAGCGGGAAGCTTTACTGCAAGATGTAGCTCTTCTAAGAACATGTGGTCAGTCTTTTGGGGGTATCCAGTAGGGGTAGTTAAGCCAGAATATGGACACTGATAGGAGGAGTCTTCCTTGCTTAAGATGTATGACATGGGCAGGGTGAATTAGCTTGAATTAGCCTAGTTAGTTAGAATGAACTGAACAATGCCTGCATTGAACCGTGGAAGCCTGTGAACTGGTAATTCTGGATTTGCAAGAACCTTCAGTAAAAGTTCCTCAGTTACTGAGTACCTGGACAAAAATCTCTTAAAGTGGTGCAGGTATGGTAGATGTATCAAAAGAACGAGGACTTACAACAGGGGATGTGTTCTACCAAAGTGGAGAATGCTACAAGAGTAGAACTAAGTGCTGTTGCCATTAGTAACTGGTAGTGTGCGGTGTTTGAGCTGCCACCCAGTGTGTGCTCATTGTGACTGGCAGGGATGATGGTGTGCTCTGGTAGCAAATGGGTATCTGATGTGACGTCTGGGTATGGGTATCTGATGTGACGTAACACTATTCCTCCAACTGATATAAACAATGGAGCACTATTCCTCCAACTAATACAAACAATGGGGCCCTATTCCTCCCACTGACACCAATGATGGGGGTGCTATTCCTCCAAATGATACCAACAAGGGGGCACTTTTCCTCCAACTGACACCAATGATTACATTTTTTTACTCCTACTGACCACCAAGCCTATGGCATTGTTTACTCCCACTGATGCTAGGTATTTTCTACTCCCACTGGCCACAGCCTGGTCCCTCTAAAGTGGAAAACCCTGTAGGCAGGTACAGGTGCAGTGCTGTGATTTTCTTTACCAAACTGAAGGAGCCAAAGCCAAATCAGGGTGACCAGAGCCCGTTGAAGGCTAAATTACTCCCTATTAGGCACTTCAGACCTCCATCTTGGGGAAGACAGCATTTTCTTTTGGATACCAAAATCCTGGGAGATTTGGGCAGCCATTGTGGACACAGAAGTGCTTACATAGTTCAGTGTTTCTCCACCTTTTTCCAGTCAGGGCGCCCTTAAAAAGTATTTTCAGTCTCAAGGCACCCCAGTTTAAGGCTTCGTTCACATTACTGCGTATTAAAATTGCACACAGACAAACCCGCTGCTCTTTAGCAAATGCACAGGGGATGTCACAAAATCTTATTAGTACCCCCACACATTGTCAGATGCAGCATGTTTTCGGTGCAGCGTAATTTAAAAAAGAAAAATGGTCGCGGAATTCTTTCTCTGTGTTTCTGTGGGTAGGGAAGCGCATTGAAATGAATGGACTGGCCTACACATAGCAGCTCAGATGTGAACACTTTGGGGTGCTCATCTCCACACCCCAACCCCCCTCTCTGCTCACCTCTGTACTTTAAACCTCCCCTTTCTGCTCACCTCTGTACCTCAAACCCCCCTCTCTGCTCACCTCTGTACCCCAAACTCACCCCTGCACGACAAACCTCTACTCACCTCTGTACCACACCCCCCCCCCCCGATCACCTCTGTACTCCAAACCCTCCTCCCTCTGCTCACCTCTGTATCCAACCCCCCTATATGCTCATGGCTGTACCCAGGCCTCCTACTCTGCTCACCTCTATACCCCAAACCCTGCCTCTCTGCTCACCTCTATACTCCTAACCCCCCACTCACCTCTTTACCCCAAAACCCCCTCTCTGCTAATTTCTATACCCCCAACTCCTGTCTGCTCACCTCTGTACCCCAAAATCCTCTCTGCTCACCTCTGTACCCAGAAACCCCCCTGTTGGCACGCCTTTGTACCCATCTCTCTCTTATAATCTCTGTAAGCCAATCCCCACCCTCCTTTCTGATCTTTCTGGGTCTTGTTTCCTCTCACCAGAGCCCCAGGGCAGGACCATTCATATGGCTGGCTGCCAGGTGTAGCTCTGCATTGGCGGCAGGTTTCAGAGCTGGAGCCCGGACCACTTAGCGTGTACCTATGCTGCCCCCCGATATCTTACTGGTCTCGCATACACTCATGCAGCCGTGCACTGGCACAGGGTACTGTCCAATACGGGGAGGCAGAGAGCTCAAGACACAGAAAGCCACTGTTCAGCCAGAAACTCCAACTTGCCGAGAACTCTGACCACTTCAGTTCCGTTGACTCTACACCAGGAATATGTGGAGATTTCGACCACTTTGTGTTTTCACAGAACACCGGCAGCGCCTATACACTCTGGCACACGCTATAATGAGTGGACATTGTTAGTCTGCCCGCTAGTTGTCGCCAAGTTAAAGGTGGCCATGTTGTTGGTTACTAGCTACTGGACTAAAAAATGTCCACTCAATATAGTGTATACCGGAGTGTATATGCTGCCACCTGTTCTGTGAAAACACCAAGTGGTCGAAATCTCCAATTATTCCTTGAGAAGAGTCACTGGAAGTAACGTGGTTGGAGCTCTCGGCAAGTTGAAGTTTTCGTCAGAACAATGCTTTCCACTGCTCATTATTGCATGCACTGTCGGCTGTGAGCTTCTGCTGTGGCAAATGTACAGTCCAACAGAGAGAGAGAGTTTAGTCAAGTCTGACAATTCTTTCTTAACCAGGATACCGTGGCACCCCTGATGACCTCAGGCTTCACCCCAGGGAGCTTCAGCAGGATAGGGAAAAAATCCCTCTCTTGGGAGAGAATATGTGTAAGAGAAAAGAACCAGACGAGGTGGGACAGTGCAGGTTTCACTTAAAGGGATCAATTTGATTTGCCTCATAATTCACTTGTTGTCAGCCTGTGCCTCTCTGCCTGCATGTGATTATCACAAACAGCGCCATTCCACTAATCAGTCATGGTCTTGAAGTAAACCAATAATGGTGGAGGAAGTGAATAAGTCTGCCCCTTCACAGTAGACAGCAGAGCACCATCATCAACCAGGATCTGGTGTCCATTGCATCTACACTGCTGACAGTAAACTTGTGGCAGCAACTTGGGCACTACCTGTATCTGGAACAACATGGAACTCCACCACAGAGTACAGTGTGAGCAGAGCATGGGGGGAAGAATTCTGCAGCAACAACAGTCCCGTCCTTTTCCCTCTTCATCTTCAGTTGCTGCATCATACACAGGGCTTTTTTTGTCAGAGAATAAGAGCAGGAACTCCCAACACACCCTACCCATGGGGGAGAGTAGGGATGTGGAGCATTGTGTGTGCCAAATAAAATGGTGGCTGTGGCCAAATTGCACAAACTTTTCACTGGTAATTGCATGCCACAAACATTTTGGTGCTTCCCCCTTTTGGTCCTGTCCCCTTCTCCATCCAATAGGGGCTGGGTCAAGGGGGCATGGGGTGCTGGGGTGGTCACAGTTTCCCATCTTCACCCTAAACACTGGTTCACCTGGCACTGGTTACAAACATATACAGTAGCACAGATCTAGCAATTTGGCACTATGCATGTGAGATAATAACAATAGGACAGAGACCCTTCTGTCCCCAGACTTTAGATATATACAGAAGGTGCAATAATTAAACTATTAGAATACAGTAACATTTGCCTATTAGTCTTTGCTTCTGGTCTGGATGAAATACAGCAGCTCCTGCAAGAAAGGTCATGTTGTCCAATTTTGTGTCTACTTCCTGCAAACTCCCCTTTATACTGTTAAGACGGGGATCTCCAAACTACAACCCTCTAGCTGTTGTGGAACTACATGTCCCATGAGGGATTGTAAAACTCTGACATTCACAGACATTCACAGACATGACTAGGTATGATGTGAATTGTAGTTCCCGAACAAATGGAGGGCCATAGTTTGTAGACCCCTGCTCTAAGATATCACAGTCCTCCAATCTGAGGTTTCTGATCCAGTTAGCAGTGACAAAAATAACCTGTCTATAACCAATTATCTCTGTAATGTTTACCAAGCAACAGCTATTTACAAATTGGGACCATAGAAGGAAACCGCTTCTTATGCACATGCCAATTACCCCCGGTTGAAGACCTACCTATTAACCCCTTACATTCCCATCCTAATATTGTACAACCAATACAATCCAGATAATTCTCTGTCTACAGGAAAACCTGCACAGATCACATGACCACACCAATGAGGATGGAGGAGGGCCGAAGTCACATGACTGAGAGGATATTAAACCTCACCCTGGAGATCATCTACCTGCTGACCGGAGAGGTGAGGAGGATCCTGGGAGGTCACATGACATCACTCCTATCTCTATTAATAAAAAACAGACCTGACTGGAGAGGTAAGAAGGATTCTGGGAATATGACATGATATTGTTTTTGTTGAATACAGAGATTTCCTCTTCTGAAGTCTGGAGGTCATATGACCATCATAGTGCCTCCATGTGACTCCCTAAAACCTGGGAGACACAACATGCAGAAGATTCTAGAAGTCACCAAGAAGATGATGGAGCTGCTGACAGGAGAGGTGAGCGGTGCTGGGAATTCTGGGACATTATCCAGTAACAGACAAGGGATGTGTCTGGATGGTGACTGTATCATTGTGTGTGTCAGGTTCCTATAAGGTGTCAGGATGTCACTGTCTATTTCTCCATGGAGGAGTGGGAGTATTTAGAAGGACACAAGGATCTCTACAAGGACGTCATGATGGAGAATCAGCCGCCCCTCACATCACCGGGTAAGAGGAGACTTTATTGTAAAGGAGAGAGCAGTACGGAGGGTCCACCTAGATCCCCCATCATCTGATAAACACATAGAAACAATGTATTCAGTCAGTGTGTGTGTTTCCTACAGATGGATCCAGTAATGGGAATCCACCAGAGAGATGTCCCGCTCCTCTGTATTCTCTGGATTCCACACAGGAAAATCACACCATCCCTCACCATCATCAGGCCAGTGAAGTTGAAGTTCTGGAACATAAAGTGATTGAACGCTCTGACATGTGAAGGTGATGTGTGGATCTTATTTTCTGCCATTCTGTTGGTTTAGGGTGAAGATCTGATGAACATGAAAGTTGAGGGTGAAGTAGAAGGGACGTATGTGAGGGATGATCAGCAGTATACGGAGGAGGCTGGAATGACGAGGACGTTCAAAGAGGAGGACACTCCTACAGAGATCAGCACAGGTGAACCATAACATATTTTTCTGCTATCTCAGCTCTGTTACTGCACACTAATTGGTCCAGAGTAGGGTGGGAGATGAGTGATATCAGCAAATAATAGGTTGATAATAGTCATTGATCCCCGTCCTGCACATTAGATCTTCTTTCTTCTCAGATAAACCCCCTTCTCAGTGCTGCAGACACAGTTTATGGACTCGATTTATGGACCTGATTTATGTAGAATCTGGGGTTCAGCTGGCAGTTTTAGGCTTAGTAGTACACATATAATAACACAGATTATACCTTTTTGGAGGTTTATCCCGCCTCTTTTTATATCTAAATGTTAACATAAAATGCTATTGACAGTCTTGCTGGGATGAAGAGTAAAGAGAAAGGATAGGGCTTTAGGTTTGGTTCTTATTGGGCATGTTTTAACAACCAGTGAGTCATTATTTTCTGACCTCTCAAGTCTTATATACATTTTAAGGGGGAACCATAAAAAAAATGGTGTGGGGGTCCCCTCAGTTTTTAGTAAACCATGGGGTCTAGTTTGGATTTCAAGTTGGAACTCTTTGCAAAATGCAGGAAAGAAAACATATCAGACCCTTATCTGAGTATGTAGCCTGGCCAGCCCAGAAAAGAAGAAGGGTGGGCATGCACCCTCCCTCCCTTCCAAGATCATACAAGGGCGTACCTCGTTTTATAGGAACATAGGCCTCTTCTCCACAGCCCTTGCCTGGTATTGTGGGGGGCTTGTCAGAATCTGGAAGCCCCCTTTAAAGATTAAGGTAGGCAACGGAGACTGGCCCCCCCAATGATTACCCCTAATGTTAGGTAAATAAACACGCACGCCTACATTTAAGAACTCGTAGGCTCTGCAGCTGAATGGAAACAGAGGCAGAATCTCTAGGGTGGCATCATTGACCAAATGTGGACATGACCATATATAGTCAGTGATGTCACAGGGGATCCTAAATGACCTCATTGGTCTAAAACAATCATTTCCATAATTGGTCAGTTATGTTACCCATGATACCCCCACCCATTTGGTTGAATTCAGATAAGGCTGTCATTTGTGATGAGCAGTTGTCAGGAGTTGATCGTGTTGGCTGTTTTTTTTTTTTTTTTTGTTTTGGTGGTCAGTGAAATCGTCGTTCATCATGATTGACTTCTATCAGCATTGCTGGACGACATGATGGGATTCCATTGTAGTACATTTTTTTTTTTAAACCTTTGACCCCTGGAAGGTTTACTCCCTTCATGACCAGGGCATGTTTTGCTATTCAGCACTGTGCTGCTTTAACTGGAAATTGTGCGGTCATGCAACACTGTACCCAAAAGACATTTTAATCATTTTTTTTCCACATAAATAGAGCTTTCCTTTAACCACTTCCCAGGAATCGACGTACCTGTACATCGGCTCCGAGAAGTGGTCTTAGCGGGATGATATGCAGCTGCAGGCATCACCCCGGTACTGTTTTTTTAGAGCCGGCGGTTGGCTTTAAGAAGATAAGAGCCGATGCGGTTCAGGAGCCGCTCGGCCGTTATCCCAATGAGCGGGAGGGGACATCCCTCCCCACTTCCCACCACCTTCCGCAGCTCTGCTTGGATCTCCTGTACCACAGGGAGACCAACGCAACCAGCCAGCACTTCCGCCAGCTGGTTGGAGGTCTGAAAAACCCGGATTCGGCTTTGATCGGGTCTCTGATGTAGTAACCCGGAAGCAACATCATGACGCCACTTCCAATTTACTTGGCGGCTAACGGCGCCGAATTTAAAAAACTGTCAGTTTTCAAAAATGCAGATTTCGGCATTTTGAACACTTTGAAGTGCAGAGGAGGGGTTTGGGGTCTTTTAGACCCCCGATCCCTCCATAAAGAGTACCTTTAGGGGGAAGGGTCCTTGCTAGTTGGAACATCCACAGAGAACATCTGCTCCCTCAAATCTAACTGATCCAGATGGAATACTGATTTAGGTGAACAAACCTTTTTGTATCTATTGATCATGTTTTTATGTTTTCCAGGATATGCCATCGAGGAACCCTCAAATAATCATCTCACTTTATCTCTAAACTGTAAAGTGGAAGATGAGGAAATCTCAAACTGTGCAGGAGAAAAGACAATGAGCTCAGCTATGGACGGTGGACTCTATAGTGTGGATAGACCATCAAATCCCTCTGACTCTGAGCAACCTTGTACTATGAGGGATGGTGCTGGAATTCAGGAGGAGGAAGAATTTTCCTGTCCTGAATGTGGAGAAAGTTTTAGCTCTGAATCAAGTCTTACTGTACATCAGAGATCTCATATGGGTGAGAAGCAATATTCCTGCCCTGGGTGCGGGAAAGGTTTTTCAGAGAAGTTCAATCTTTACAGACATCAGAGAATTCACACAGGAGAGAAGCCGTATTCCTGTCCTGAGTGCGGGAAATGCTTTTCACAGAAATCAGACCTTGTAAGACATCAAAGATCTCACAGAGGGGAAAAGCCATATTCCTGCTCTGAATGTGGGAAATGTTTTTTACAATTGTCCCATCTTTACAATCATCAGAGGTCTCATAAGGCAAAGAAGCTGTATTCCTGTCGTGAGTGCAGGAAAAGTTTTACACGGAAATCAGGTCTTGTTATACATCAAAGATCTCACACAGGGGAGAAGCCTTATTCCTGCTCTGAGTGCAGGAAATGTTTTTCAGAGAAGTCCAGTCTATACAGACATCAGAGGATTCACACTGGGGAGAAGCCGTATTTCTGTTCAGAATGTGGGAAATGTTTTTCACAGAAATCAGACCTTGTTAGACATCAAAGATCTCACAGAAGGGAGAAACCGTATTCCTGTCCTGAGTGTGGGAACTGTTTTTCACAGAAATCAGACCTTATTATACATCAAAGATCTCACACAGGTGAGAAGCCATATTGCTGCCCTCAGTGCAGGAAATGTTTTTCACGGAAATCAGGTCTTGTTATGCATCAAAGATCTCACACAGGCGAGAAACCTTTTTCTTGCCTTGACTGTGAGAAATCTTATCCACAGAAATCAAAACTTGTCCAACATCAGAGATCTCACATGGGGGAAAAGCCTTATTGCTGCCTAGAGTGCGGGGAATGCTATACACAGGAGTTAGACTTTGTTACACATCAAACATCACACACTGAGGAGAAGCTTTATTCCTGTGATGAGTGCGGGAAATGTTTTTCACAAAAATCGGAATTTGCTAGACATCAAAGATCTCACACAGGCGAGAAGCCGCATTCCTGCTCTGAGTGCAGGAAATGTTTTTCACAGAAATCAGACCTTCAAATACATCAGAGATCTCATACAGGGGAGAAGCCGTATTCCTGCCCTGAGTGCGAGAAATGTTTTTCAGAGAAATCCAGTCTTTACAGACATCAGAGGATTCACACAGGGGAGAGACCGTATTCCTGTCCTGAGTGTGGGAAATGTTTTTCACAGAAATCAGACCTTGTTAGGCATCGAAGATCTCACAGGGGGGAGAAACCATATTCATGCCCTGAGTGTGGGAAATGTTTTTTACAGAAATCAGACCTTGTTATACATCAGAGATCTCACACAGGCGAGAAGCCGTATCCCTGCCCTGAGTGTGGAAAATGCTATCCACGGAAATCAAAACTTATCTCACATCAGAGAACTCATAGAGAAGAGAAGCCAAATCTCTGTCCTGAGCTTGGAAAAGGTTATATACAGAAATCAGACCTTGGTATTCACCAAATATCCCTTACGGCCGAGAAGCCGTATTGTTGTTCTGATTGTGAGAAACGTTTTTCGCAGATGTCCCATCTTTACACACATCAGAGGTCTCACATGCATGAGAAGCCACATTCCTGTCCTGAGTGTGGGAAATGTTTCTCACAGAAATCAGACCTGGTTAAACATCAAAGATGTCACACGGGGGAGAAGCCGTACTCTTGCCTTGAGTGTGGAAAATGTTTTGCAGAAACGTCCAGTCTTTACAGGCATCAGAGGATTCACACAGGGGAGAAGTATTCCTGTCCTGAGTGTGGAAAATGTTTTTCACAGAAATCAGACCTTGTTAGACATCAAAGATCTCACACTGTAGAAGACGTACTCCTGCCCTGAGTGTGCAAAATCTTTTTAACAGAAGTTCAGTGCTACTGTACATCAGATGTGCCACATACAGGAAGAACTGTTTTCCTGCCCTTTGTGTGGGAAATGTTATCCATGGAAGCCAGAACTTGTCAAATATGAGAGATCTCACAGAGGTGAGAAGCTGTGCTCTGGTCTTAAGCATGGGAAATGATATCCATTAAAATAAGAACTTGTCACATGTCAGAGATCTTAGAGAGGGAATGGATTTTAAAGTGATTGTAAACCTGTAAGGTTTTCTAAACTTAATACACACTCAGAGCAGCTGATCTTTGTATTGAAGTGTGTGCCGTGGTTATAGCTACCGGCACAGCGGTGAAATAGCCTCCGTTTTATTCGAATAGCGTCTGAGTATTTTACTTTGCATTGTAATAAAATATGGTATGAAGATAATACACTATGTGAGATTTCTATCTCTCCTGTGGTACACTCCACCGACTCGGCATCCTGAAGGGAGAGTGTATATAGATCACAGAGATTGTGTCCCAAGAAGCAGTGAAAAGCCTGAATCCCTTTCTTTTACAAAAGGTTTTATTTGCAAAGTAAGTTGAACAGTTAAATTGGGTAAACAATGAGACGGCTACATCGTATGTGACAAATCCGGGGAAAAATCCCAATAAAGGAAGAAAATAAGAGAATTGCAAGTCTTCGAGGTTAACTTAGCATCACAACTAAGGTCCATGAGTCTCTGGTTGAGAATGCTCGAGTTTCCGGGTTGTGCCGAATGGTGGGTCAAAACAGCACGACCCTGGGCCTCATGTTGAGGATCTCCAAAGCATTGAAACATATAAAGATTGGACATCTGTATAGGTGAGTACATCCTTCATTATCAGGGGGATGCAATCACTGTAACCATCCTCCTCTAAACCATGCCTTGCAGCATGGAGGGCTTTAGAGATAAATATAGATAATAAAGGAAACGGAAACTGGAAAATAGGATAGAAAAGAGAGGAAAAAGGGGAGAGAGAGAAAAAAAGACGTGAAGAAGAAAAGCAGAAGGAAAGAGGAGGAAAGGGGAGTCCTACAGGGTAAGCACAAGAGAGTCATCAAATTGAAAGAAGCTGATTATCAAATCTGGAGGGTTGGGTATAAGCAATCCATGGTTGCCAGACCTTCAGAAATCTGTTGTGTGTGTCTGAAGCTAATGCTGTCAACTTTTCATTGGCCATGATATTGTTCATAAGATTCTTGACTGCTTCAAAGCTAAGCACAGGGGTTTTCCAGGCCCTCGCAATAGTCATTTTAGTTGCAGTAAAAAGATGCAAAGCCAATTGGTGTTTCGGACGGAGCAGTTTTACAATCGGCTTATAAAGAAGGGCCTTGTAAGGGTCTCTTTTAATGTTGGTGTGGAATATGTTACGGAGAAGGGTATATACTCTGACCCACAGTCTGCATACCTTGGGACAAGACCACCAAATGTGTGCCATGGTGCCCTCCTGGGAACATCATCGGAAACAAAAAAGAGAATAGGATGGAAGAAATCGTGCCAGCCTAGCTGGCATATAGTACCATCTATACAGCATTTTTTAAGCTTTCTCCTATATGAGAACATTCTTAGAGCTTTTAGAGAAGGTAATTGTCATGATCTGCCAGTCCCCAGAACCAACTTTTTCCCTAGGTCTGTTTCCCATTGCAAGTGATAGGGCCACACTGGGGGTCTTCTAGAGGAGATAATTGATGAATAAATTAGTGATATTAAACCTGGGAAATGGGGTCGGGCCCTACAGAGGCTTTCAAAAGGGGTTTACATGTACGGAGTCGGTTGGGAATTAAAAAGTTGTTGGAGAAAATGCCTGAGTTGTAGATAACTGTAATATTCACGGAGAGGAATATCATGGGAGGACCTAAGGGCCTGAAATGTCATAATTCTCATGGGGGTGAACAGAGAATGAATATCAACAAATCCATTATCAATCCACCAGGAAAATTGTTTTGGGTTTTCACAACTAGGGGGGAATAGCGGGCAATGAGTAAGGCGGATTAAGGGCAGATGGGGGGAGATCAGACCCGCTTAAAATTTGACTGAATCCCAGAGACGAAGAGAGTGAATTGTACGGGGCCCTAGTGAATTTGGGCGGTGGCTAGGAGGGAGCCAAGGTAAAGAGTAATATGGATTAGGGTGAGAATCCACAAGATCAATGGTAGCCCACAGTAGCAATTGATACGTTTCATTGAGATGAGATAATGGGGCAATATTGGCTGCCATATAGAAATTTTGCAAATTTGGGACAGAGAAACCACCATTGATCCTGCAGGCATATCAGACCTGTTTATTTATTCGAGGATGAGTAAAACCCCAAATGGATTTCAAGAGTTTGTGTTGGTGAATACGTTTTATGTGTGGGGGGGATCGTGACTGGCAGCACTTGAAAAAAGATTAACAGTTTCGGGAGGTAGGACATGCGAACTGCTGTGATCCTACCAAAGCAGGACAACAGGAAGTGAGACCATACAGTATCAGTTACTTTTTTAAAAAGAGGTGGGAAGTTGACCTGGTATAATCCATAATAAGGGGTTATCTGGATACCCAAATAGGGCAAAGAAGAAAGCCATTGAAACGGGAAAGCATCTTTCAAGGCAGCCAGTCCAGAAGGTGGGAGGTTTACCAACATTGTTTTGGTCTTGGTAGGGTTAATGTATAAACCTGAAAGGAATGCAAAGGTGTCTAGAAAAGAAAACAGGTTAGGCAAAGAGACTCTAGGGGATGTTCGGGACATCAAGATATCGTCCACGAATAAAGAAATCTTATGTGCCTCTTATGTCTGGATGGGTGCGGATCGCCTCTGCCAAAGGCTCCAAGGCCAAAATAAATAAGAGCGGTGGGAGTGGGCAGCCTTGGCGGGTGCCTCTCCTGATAAAAAAAGAGAGATGCAAACTAGTAATATTTAATTTTGGCCTGGGAGGAATCGTACAGCCACATCAACCAGCTTCCGAACGAGTCGCCGAAACCATAATGACAGAGCACAATCATCAGTTAAGGCCATTACATGGTATTGAAAGCTTTATTCACATCGAGTGATAAAAGCATTATTTCCAAGGAGCAGTTGTGAGCGATGTGCTGTAGCTGTATAATTCATCTGATAGCATCTACAGCCTGGCATTAAGGAACAAACCCGACTTGGTATTTTTTGATTAAGCGAGGGAGGAATGCATTTAGAGGATTAGCCAAGATCTTAATGAGAATTTTCATATCTATGTTGATAAGCAAAATGGGTCAAAAGTTGGCTCATGAGGACTGGTTACGATCAGGTTTTGGTAACATAACTACTTTGTATATTAGCGGTCAAGAGATCAGGCAAAAAGATCTGACCGTTCTTGACCGAACTATATATAGCTGTCCAATGGGGACGCTAAAACATCTGCCAATTTCCTATAATAAAGTCCCATGAAGCCACCTGGGCCTTTATAAGCAGTGCAGGTTACTGCAGACTCGTCTATCTCAACCAGGATGCGGCGTCTGTGCGCAGGCTCCGCCCCTGTATGCGCTACGTCACCACAGTTACTTCGTCAGCGGGGACGCGTTGCATCACCACAGTAACTTTGACCCCGCTGACGAAGTTTCTGTGGTGACCGAACGCATTCGAGGGGCAGAGCCTGCGCACGCACTCTGCAATCCTGGTTGAGATAGACGAGCCAGCAGTAGCCCGCACTTCTTAAGTGCCTTTACATGTGAGTGTACCCTGTTTATGTGTCCTGCTAAATAAAAGTTTACAGAGAGCACTAGAGGTATCTTTCTTGTCCTTTCATACACTACTGCAACAAATATCTTACATCCCTGAGTTCAAAGGAGGAAGGTGGAGGAGGTTATTTGATACCATTATACACCAGTGATTGTTACAGCTTGTCTGACTCATTCAAATATATAGGTCAGATATTAAGGTGAGCTGCTATTAAGCACAGAAGCACATTCGAGGGGCAGAGCCTGCGCACGCACTCTGCAATCCTGGTTGAGATAGACGAGCCAGCAGTAGCCCGCACTTCTTAAGTGCCTTTACATGTGAGTGTACCCTGTTTATGTGTCCTGCTAAATAAAAGTTTACAGAGAGCACTAGAGGTATCTTTCTTGTCCTTTCATACACTACTGCAACAAATATCTTACATCCCTGAGTTCAAAGGAGGAAGGTGGAGGAGGTTATTTGATACCATTATACACCAGTGATTGTTACAGCTTGTCTGACTCATTCAAATATATAGGTCAGATATTAAGGTGAGCTGCTATTAAGCACAGAAGCACACGGATCACCTATGTGTGGAGTGAGCACCAGCACTTTATATTTAATGCACAGCACGGAAGAATCATTTTATATAGTTTTGAGATATCTATTTATGGACTTTTTAGTATGATTATTGTGCATGTGATTTTTATCCATTTTGAATCATGTGTTTTGTGCACTTTGTCACTTTTATGCACTGAATTTATTCATGATATCCTTTTTTTTTTTTACCTAATTATTGATTGATTAATATTTGGTTCTTAACCTTTGGCGCTGCATTTTTTTTTTTTATTTGGTTTTAATGGCTTTGTTGCCTGGCCACTTGGGTCTGATAACTGACTGGTTCCCTGCCGATAAAATGCTGTTTTTTAAATTTTCCTTGCATGTGATTGGGAATTCATTTTAAATTTTCCTTGCATGTAATTCAATTCATGGGCTGCATTTTAATTTATTTGGTTATCGTTTGGGTGTAGTGAAAACACTGAATGTATGTAGCCATTGGATTATTATTGTAATTCATTCACGTATTACTATTTCGTTTTGGATTTTGCTGATTATAATCCTTTTAGAAAGCCATTAAAAGACCCCAGCTGTGGGATATCTTGCAGGATGACAGACCTTGGCCGAAAGAAATCTGAGATATCTTCGAAAACTGATGTGAGACCTCTTCAGTCTTATCTAACATAAGCATCTCATATATGGACTTTTATGATCAAGGCTAGGTGGAACATCCTGAGGCATCTCCTTAACCACTTGAAGACCTGCGTGTTTCATCCCCCTCCTGTCTAGGCCATTTTTCAGCACATTTGTGAATTATAATTACTCGATAATGCAACACTGTACCCAAATGATTTTTATGTAAATATTTTTAGATAAATAGAGCTTTCTTTTGGTGGTATTTAATCACCACTGGGTTTTTCATTTTTATACTGTATAAAGAAAAAAAAGACTGAAACTTTTGAAAAAAAAAATGTTTTTCTTAGTTACTTTGATAAAACTTTGCAAATAAATAATCTTTCTTCATAAATGTAGGCCAAATTGTATTCTATTACATTTCTTTGGTAAAAAAAATAGAATTCAAATCAGTGTATATTATTTAGTCTGTGTAAAAGTTATAGAGTCTACAAGTACAAACTATGGGATATATACACTGCTCAAAAAAATGAAAGGAACACTTTGAAAACAGATCTCATTGGGGAAAAATATTATGCTGGATATCTATACTGATATGGACTGGGTAATGTGTTAGGATCTTTACTGGTATTGACTGGATAATGTGTTAGGAATGAAAGGATGCCACATTGTTTGATGGAAATAAAAATGAATAACCTACAGAGGGCTGACTTCAAAGACACTCCAAAAATCAAAGTGAAAAAATGATGCAGCAGGCTAGTCCAATTTTATTGCAGCAACTCAGCATGGTACTCAGTAGTTTGTTTGGCCCCCTTCGTGCTTGTATGCATGCCTGACATGGTCCTAATGAGACGACAGATGGTGTCCTGGGGTATTTCCTTCCAGATCTGGTTCAGGGAATCACCAAGCTCCTAAAAAGACTGAGGTGCAACCTGGCTTCGTCGGGTGGACCGAAACATAATGACCCAGAGGTGTTCTATTGGATTTAGGTCAGGCGAGCATGGGGGCCATTCAGTGGTATCAATTCCTTCATCCTCCAGGAACTGGCTGCACACTCTCGCTTAATGAGGCCGGGCATTGTCGTGCACCAGCGGGGAACCCAGGACCCACTGCACCAGCGTAGGGTCTGACAATGGGTCCAAGGAATTCATCCCTATACCTAATGGCAGTCAGGGTGAAATTGTCTAGCCTGTAGAGGTTTGTGCATCCCTCCATGAATATGCCTCCCCAAACCATCTCTGACCCACTACCAAACCGGTCAGGCTGAATGATGTTACAGGCAGCATACCATTCTCAATGGCTTTTTCAGACCCCTTTACGTCTGTCACATGTGCTCAGGGTGAACCTGCTCTCCTCTGTGGAAAGCACAGAGCGCCAGTGGTGAACCTTCCAGTTCTGGTGTTTAGTGGCAAATACCAATTGAGCTCCATGGTGCCGAGCAGTGAGCACAGGGGCCACTAGAGGACACTGGGCCCTCATGAAGTTGGTTTCTGATTGTTTAGTCAGAGACATTCACACCAGTGGCCTGCTAGAGCTCATTTTGCAGGGCTCTGACAGTGCTCATCCTGTTCCTTCTTGCACGAAGGAGCAGATACCGGTCCTGCTGATGGGTAAGAACCATCTATGACCCTGTTTAGCTCTTCTAGAGTAACTGCCTGTCTCCTGGAATCTCTTCCATGCTCTTGAAACTGTGCTGGGAGACAACCTTCTGGCAATTGCACGTGTTGATGTGCTTTCCTGGAGAAGTTGGACTGCCTGTGTAACCTCTATAGGGTCCAGGTATCGCTTCAAGCTACCAGTAGTGACACTGACCCTAGCCAAATGCAAAACTAGTGAAAAACAGTCAGAAAAGATGAGTAGGTAAAAAAATGTCAGTGTGAGTGGCCTCCACCTGTAAAACAATTCCTGCTTTGGAGGTCATCTCATTGTTGCCCATCTAGTGCACCTGTTGTTAAATTTATTAACACCAAAGCAGCTGAAACTGATTACCAACCCCCTTGACTACTTAACTGAACAGATCAATATCCCAGGAGTTGATACTATACTCTGATTAAAAAGTGTTCCTTTATTTTTTTTGAGTAGTGTATTTGAAAATTGATCAGTCACGATGTACTGTCAGCCTATTTTCTTTCTTGAGGCCATAAAATGCCAGGACAGTGCAAATACCCCCCCCCCCCCCCCCAAATTACTCTTTTTTGAAAAGTAGACAGTCCAAGGTATTTAGTAAGAGGCATGGTGAGTTTATTGAAATTGTAATGTTTTGCCATCATTTTTTTTAAACTGAGGAAAGTAAATAAAATTGTATTTTATTTTACAAAATCATCATTTTAACAAGTTATCAGAACAGGAGAATCTCCGAAAAAATGACCAAATGCAAAATATACCCTCAACATTTTTTAATTAGAGGCATGGTAAGGTCACTATTTTTGCTACAAGTTTTTGAAAAATTAAGAAGGAACATAAAATTGTACTTTTTTTTTAACACACAGCTGTCAATTAATAAGATATTTCTCACACACGGCATGGGTATACGTAGAATTACACCCCAAAACACATTCTTCTGCTCCTTCCGAGTATGGGAATACCACATATGTAAAAGTCTCTTGCAGCCTAGCCACATAATGGGATCCAAAATCCAAGGAGCACCTTCAAGTTTGCAAGCGGCATACATTACACATCTAATTTCCTGACTACCTATCACATTCTGGAGGCCTTGGAGTGCAGGACAGTAGAAACACCCATAAAATTACCACATTTTAGAAGCAAACACACAAAAGTATTTTTTAAGATATGTTGCGTCTTTTGAAGATTGAATTTCTGGCCACACATTTTTGGAAAATGAAGAAAGAGAATGACTTTTTTCACACAAAGTAGTCAGTTAATAAGATATTCTTAATATTTAGAATTGCACCCAAAACAAATTCCTTCTGAGTATGGAGATACCACATGTGTGAGATTTTTTTTTTAATGTAGCCATCTACATAAAGGGACCCAGAATTAAAGGAACACCTTCAGGCTTTCTATGGGCATATTATGCATCTAATTTCCTGATTACCTTTTCACATTTTTAGAGACCCTGGGCCACCATTACAGTAGAAACACCCACAAAATGACCACATTTTGGAGAGTAAACACCAAGGTACCTTTTAAGAGGCGTGGTGAGTTTTTTAAAGGCTTCGATTTTTGGAAAAGGCAGTAAAATGAAAAAATGGCTGCCCCCCGGCAATGTCATGTTCAGTGGCCAAGAAGTACAGGAGGCTTAAGAAGGAATAACAAAAGAGTTCCTGTGGTTTTAGGAGTGCAGATGTCTGCAGGGGGTGGCTGGGACTGGTGTTTTGCAGGAACATAATCATTGGGATGTGCAGATGGGTCAGTTCAGGCAGCAGGAAGAGACATGGTTAGTAAACAGACAAAGGATCGGTCCAGGCGCCAGGCAGAAACATTGTCAATAAACAAGTCAAGGTTAGTACAGGCGGTAGGAAAAGGCAACACTGCACTGAGGTGGCTATGATCAGGAACACTTGTTACTTTGGCCTTGTATATACCATAACGCCGGTTTCATAACTTGTTTATTTCTGACATCCTAGACCTTGTTATAACTAGGTATGTGTTTTACCTCCTTTTAGATATCAGGACTAGCTTTTGGGGATTTTTTTTATCTCTAGGATTCTATTTATGCTGGTTGACCCCTCCTTACCTGATTATTGGAGACCTTATCTAACCCTTATTGACTATTGAACGGCCTCTCAGGTGAGCCCTTTAGCACTTGATTTGGACCTACTATATCTTCATTGTTTGTCACTAGTGATGAGCCTAACACCCCCCGGTTTGGTTCGCACCATAACACCGCAAACAGAGGAAAAGTTTGTTCGAACAAACGAACCCCATTGAAGTCTTTGGGACTCAAGCCTCGAAAATCAAACGGCCTCATTTTGAAGGCTTAAATGCAAGTTATTGCCCCCAAAAAGTGTATGGGGGTCCAGGTCCTGACCTGGGAAACATTTAACAATGAAAAAAATGTTTTAAAAAAACATTGTTTTTAAAGAAGCACCGATTTACTGATTTTAATGAGGCTTAAAGTTAAACTATAAAAATGAAAAATTCCTTCAAATATCATGCCTGGGGGGGGGGGGGGGGGGTCCTCTGAATGTGCCTGTAAAGTAGTGCATCTCTACGATGTATGTAGCCTGCTGCAGCTATACTGACATTTCTAAAGCAAAAAATGTCATATACAAATATACATACAAGTTTCAAATTGCATGTACTTGTCATGCAGGTGCAGAAAAATTGAGCCTTGCTTGTTGATGGTGCCCCTCACAGTTACTCTTGCTGGGTGCAGGAATGGGACCTGCTGGTAAGAATTCCATGCAAATGTGAAATTGCATGTGCTATACAAGTGCCAAAAATTGGGCATTTGCGGAAGGTGGTGCCTGAGCACCGTAACCAAGGCCTCACAGTTACTCTTGGTGGGTGCAGGAATGGGACCTGCTGGTAAGAATTCCATGCAAATGTAAAATCGCATGTGCTACACAGGTGGCAACAATTGGGCCTTTGGTGTTGTCTGAACACCGTAACCCCTCACAGTTAGCAGGGCACAGGGCCTGCTGTTAAAAATGACATACGACATTTAAAAAGTATCCACCTGTCACACATGTGCAGAAAAATTAGGCCTTGGGGGTTGGTAGTGACCTAAACCAAAAACATTGTTGGAAGCTAGCAGAATCAAGGTAGAGGAATAGGATAGGCATCATATGCAGTCTTCAAGGGATGGCAGACTCCTAGCAAATTCAATCTGTTACATCAGCATCAGGGGCCTGATAGCTCTTGTTGATCACGGACTGGTTCATTTTGATGAAAGTCAGCTGATCAACAGAGTCTGTGGACAGACGCACTCTTTTGTCAGTCACAAAACCTCTAGCAGCACTGAACGTCCATTCGGAAAGCACGCTGGAAGCAGGACAGGCCAGTAGCTCCATTGCATATTGAGCAAGTTCTGGCCAGTGGTCCATCTTCAAGACCCAGTGGATGCGCAGCTGGAAAGGTCTCCAAGTCTGCTCTTGCACCTAGATAATTATGCACCATATGATGGAGACGCTGGCGATGGTTGCTTAAACCTAACAGCCCTAAGTGCTGCTGAGGACAAAAGAACTGTTTAAAGGCATCGGTCAGCCGGCCGCCTTCTCCACCGCTCCTCCTTTGGCTGAACTATGCCTCAGAAACACAGACTGTTGACCTCCCAAAGTCTGGAAAGGCAGTACACAAATTTTTTTTCAAGGCCTCCTCAAAATGTTTCATCCTCTGCTTCCTCTGCGAAGGCAGGATGAGCTCTGCAACTTTACCCTTGTAACGTGGATCAAGAAGGGTTGCCAACCAGTAATTATCCCTCTCCTTGATAGCACGAATCCTCGGGTCCTTTCGCAGGCGTGGCAGAATCAGGGAGCCCATCCAATGTAAGTTGGAGGAGGCATGAGCTTCTGAGTCCTCTGGGTCACATTGTCAGCAGGAGCAACCTCTCCCCAACCATGTACAACTCCTGGGGTTTCTGGGGAATCAAAACCATCCCTTGAAGACTGCTGTATTTTATCCTCTTCCTCTATATCCATGCTGCCAAAATCTTCATCCTCCTGTGTGTTTTGTGGCCCTGCAGGAATGATATCTGCATAAAGGGGGCCTTGTGAGGCGCTGTTCTGCCTCAAGTGCCCTGTCCATGATTCCATGCAGCGTGTGCTCCAGCAGGTAGACTAGCAGGATAGTGTCACTGATGCATGCATCGTCCCGGCTCACCATCCTTGTGGCCTCCTCAAATGGTGACAGGACGATGCATGCATCCTTAATCAAAAGCCACTGACGTGGTGAAAAAAAGCCAAGCTCCCCTGATCCTCTCCTTGTGCCATACTCACACAGGTACTCGTTGATGGCCCTCTGCTGTGTGTGCAGCCAATGCAGCATTGCCAACGTTGAGTTCCACCTAGTGGGCATGTCACAAATGAGGCGGTTGGTGGGCAGGTTGAATTCCCTTTGAATGACAGATAAGCGAGCACTGGCATTGAACGAACGGCGGAAATGGCCACAGACTTTCCTGGCCTGCCTCAGGAGATCTTGTAAGCCCGGGTATCTAGTCAAGAAAAGCTGCACCACCAGATTCAGAGCATGTGCCAAGCATGGAACATGTGTCAAGTGTCCCTGTCGGAGGGCGGAGAGAAGGTTGGTGCCATTGTCGCATACAACCATTCCTGGCTCAAGCTGTCGTGGCGTCAACCATCTCTGAGCCTGCCCCTGCAGAGCTGACAGAATCTCTGCACTGGTGTGACTACTGTCCCCTAGACAGACCAACTGAAGCACAGCATGGCATCTTTTAGCCTTACTGCTTGCGTAGCCCCTTGAACGCTTAGGAAGCACTGCTGCTGCAGAGGAGAACTGTGCAGAAGAGGACATGGAGGAGGAGGAGGTGGTGGTGGAGTAGCCAGATGTGGCAGAACCAGCACCAGCTTTTTGGAGGCATGGTGGAAAAACAAGCTGCAAGAACGAACCCTGTCCTGCAGCCTTCCCAGTTGCCAGCAGTTACCCAGAGCGCCGTGAAAGAAATGTAACATCCCTGTCCATGCCTGCTGGACCAAGAGTCAGCAGTAATGTGTACCTTCCTGCTGACCGCTTTGTCCAATGAGGCCAAAACACTACCTTCCACATGATGGTAGAGAGCCGGAATGGCCTTACACGAAAAGAAATGCCTTTTTGGGACCTGCCATTGTGGTGCAGCACATTCCACAAATTCGCAAAAGGGAGCCGAGTCTACCAGCTGAAAAGGCAGCAACTGTAATGCTAGCAACTTGGCCAAGCTAGCATTAATGCAAAAAAAAAAAAAAGACGCTGAGCATGTGGATGGCTGGGACAGTATTTCTTTCTACGGTTCAAATACTGGGGTAGCGAAATTTGCCTGCTGTTCAAATCAAGCGGTGGTGTACTGCTAGAAGATTGGGTGAGAGTCTCTGTGCCACTCATTGTTATACCATCATCCCTCTCAATGCTGGTATTTGAGAAGGCATGAGGTATAGTAGGGTTAGAGATCGTAGATGAGGAGCAAGGTGATGTATGCTTGTTTTGATCTGGTGCCTCTTTCAGGTGCTGTTGCCAACGGACTGCATGGCAGGTCGTCATATGCCTTGTCAAGCATGTGGTGCCCAAACGGCTGGTGTTCTGGCCACGCTTGATTCGCTTTAGACAGATGTTGCAAACAGCAACGCTGTGGTCTACTGCACAGATGCTGAAAAAAGCCCACACTAATGAACTTTTTGGAGTCCGCTGGCATTTTGCAGCACCCTGCACCTGTGGAGCTCTGTGCTGTGACGCAATAGGTTAGCTACAGCTATGGCGGCCCCTGGAGCACATCCTGCCTCATTGAAGTTGTGCGTCCTCCTCATCCTCCCCCTCCTTCATCCTGTCAGGCACCCGAAAAAAAAAGTCAGTGACCTCATCATCCCCTCCCTCCTCGTCACTGGAGCAAATTTGGCAATAAGCTTCAGCTGTGGCAACATGACTGCTGGTCTCTTGTCCGTCATTGTCACCCCCTCTCTCTAGGCTCACGTTATTCCATTCATCAACCTGGGAACCAACATCACAGCTTTCAAATTGCTGCGCATCCTCCAGGAGAATGTCACTGACACTATGATTGAATGGTTCAGGTGACTCCTCCGTGCATGATGGTGGGGCAACTGAAGGAGTAGCTGTGGAGAAGGAGCCTGTGGAACGGGCCGCTTTGGCAGCTGCGGTGGAAGGCAGACTACTAGGGGGGTGGGTGTCAGAGGAAGAGGATGGCTTATTGATCCACTCCACCAACTCTTCCACATGTTGTGGATGAATAGCACGGGCAGCACCGGAAATAAAGGACGGGCGTGCCCCGCCTGCAGAGGATGCACTATTTTGACTGGGACCACCACTTTTCAAAATAGACACAGAGGCTGCTTGCCCTCTTTTCGTGGCCTGTAGGCGTCGGCCTCTCCTTGTCGGCCTTTCGGACATGATGTTGATACAGATCAATATAGGGTATCTGCAACTGACCAATAGATACTCAATGACCTGATATGATGTAATTGATAGCCCTATAGATGAGCTGTGGTGGTTATAGATGTATGCAAGTGACCGATTATCAATACTCTCACTGATATCTGATGTATTCTATAATCCTATAGATGGATGATCTGTGATCCCTATAGAAAGATCCACAACTGAGCAAAGGTTGCTGTGGCTGATTTCTGCAGTGATCTCTATTCCTACAGGTCTGAGACCCCTATAGAAAGATCCAAAACTGAGCAAAGGTTACTGTGGCTGATTTCTGCAGTGATCTCTATTCCTACAGGTCTATGAATATTTTAGAATGTTGCAGAAACTGACGGATGAACAATACTGTGACTGGTATCTGATGTAAAGAAAGACAGCTCTCCCTACTTCACACAAGAACCTTGGCCCTCCCTACACTGCTACTCACTCACTGGCGCTATACTGTTTGATATGATGTTAAGAAATCAATCTATCCCTACCTCACACAGGCACCTGGCCCTCCCTACACTGCTAGGAATGTCTCTCTCCACTGTCTTGACTCCAAAAAAAATGACTCTCTCCCTGCCTGAATCGTGTGTCTGTCCCTGTCTGATCGCCCACACAATGACACACAATGACACTACACGCTGTGGCTGCGCGAGCAGCCTTTATGTAGTGTGGGGCATGTACTTGGCCCCTGAGCCATGATTGGCTAAAAGCAGCCTACCTTTAGTCCAATCATGGCAGAGATCATTTGATTGGCCAAAGCATGAGGTCAGGGTGCATGCATCACATAACGCGCTGCACGCGTGCAATGCATTATGGGAAACTCAAATTTCCCACGAAGAAGCACATTTGTCCGTCACTCGACGAACGATCGAATTGGCCATGTTCGAGCCAATTCTATATATATACTTCAATCTGCCTTTATAATTCTGCGGGGAATGCTCACACCTTTGATTTAACCCTGTTGGCTCTTTTACTACTCTGGGTGTTAATAGGTTGAGGTCCCTCTAGTGTGTTGCCTCTCTCTTTTAACCAGTAAGTATAGTCTATACTCTATACAGATATTTGATACTTTTCTTTTATCTGTAGAAGCCAATTTCCTACACTGTATAACTACAATCCCAGCTGCATAAGGATAAAAGTTCTGTAGATATTAACACGAACATCCCAGCTTAACCTTGCCTGACTGTTTGGTTTAATCTTGTTGGCCTTTTCGACCGCCCCCTTGATTTACCCCATTTGCAAGCACCCCTGCAGGTATGTTATATTTATTTATAATGATTTTGACAATATCTGTATTATATGGATCCCCATGTTCTTTCCTTGCTGGGTCCTCGTGTGTGCCGGGCTGCTTTAATGGATGGCTTCCCTAAGGAGACACTAATCTGCTAACATGCTATTAATCAGCTGTTTGTTGGATTTTACTGCCCTAACCCAAACTACGTAAAAACCTCTATTTTGATCTCATGTGTTTGAGAGAGTGGCTATTAATGAATGTTTTATTATGTAGAGTGATGAACCAGAGCTCCAGATGAAGCACACCTGCGAAACATGTCAGCCTAATTCACGCTTCGTCTACTTGGGACATCTGTGACCACTCTTTCTACAGTTCCCCAGGAGGGGAAGTGGTATCTTTTCTTCGCCCCCTTTCCATGGGGAACATATAGTATGGTTATTGTCACAGAGTCCACACATATTTACACTTGCACTATACCAATGTGGTAGTTTGGAAATTGCCTACTTTCTTTCTTTTTTTTGTGTTGACAATTTTTGTGTATGTGTTGGCCACTGTTGCCATTTGTATGTTTTATATTTTAAATATCTACAATAAATGTTATATTTTATGTATCGGTGCCGTTAAAGTCCATGTTTCCTTTTTTCAAATTCTAATCTAGATGTTAGGATGTGGCACATTTACATGGTATAGAAGCGCCCAGCTGGCCGACACCTGGTGGCGCATTTTTGCAATTTTTCATCATTGATCAGGAACACTGTTGCTGGCCTACACTGGTGTGGGGAAACTGGGATTGGTGTAGCAGTGATTAGGAACACTGCAGATGGCATACACTGATCTGGAGATACTGACAATGCTGTGGCAACGATCCAGGACACTGTTGCTGGTATACATTGGTCAGATGACCCTTTGACTGGTGTGGCGGGGATCAGGAACACTGTTATTGGCTTACACTGGTTTGGTGAAATTCAGACTGGTGTGGCCATGATCAGGACCACTGGTGGTGGCTTACACTGGTCTGGCGATACTGAAACTAGTGTGGTGGCAATCAAGGAACACTGTTGATGGTGTACACTGGCCTGGAGACACTGGGACTGGTGTGGCTATGATTAGGAACACTGTCAATGTCTTACATTGGTCTGGTGACACTGGGACTCATGGGGCAGTGATCATGAATACTGTTGCTGGCTTACACTGAGACTGGTGAAGTGGTGACTGAGGACACTGTGACTGGCTGCATTATTATGGTGGCACGGTGACTGGTGTGATTATTTTTATAATACAGGATTTATATAGCGCCAACAGTTTTTCGCAGCAGTTTACAACATGAGGGCAGACCGTACAGTTACAATACAATTTAATACAGGACGAATCAGAGGGCCCTGTGCATTAGAGCTTACAATCGAGGAATGATAATTGAGGATACTGTGACTGGTTGCACTGGTCTGAGAAAATCAGTGAAGTGCCACTATGGTGACATTGTACTGCTGTAGCAGGGATCAGAAACAAATGCTGACTGTACTGACATACAGTGATATCAGTGCAGCCAACCATTGTACAAGACCACTAGCCCCAACAATACAATGTCACCATAGTGGCACTGCACTGCTCTGGTGACAGTGTGTTAAAAAAAAAAGATCACAGTCACCATATCAGTGCAATGTCAATATGGTGAACAGAGACACTGGCTGAAATTTTGGGGCCCCTTACACAGCTTTAGGCCTGGGCCCACATTCCCCCTTGGGCCTAACCACCAACATTCCTGAGGAGCCGCTGACTAGCTAGCACACTGAACCCACCTGCTGGCCATGCCATCGAATCCTTCAGTACACCCACTCTTAAAACTTATTATATCCTCTATCCTATGTCCACCTCCTCCGGGCTCATCTCCTCCATATCACATCCTCCTCCTCCAGTCCCATCTCCCCCATCCCATGTCCTCCTCCATTCCATGTCCTCTGCCCCCTCCAGTCCAATCTCCTCCAGGCCCATCTACTCCATACCACATCCTCCTCCTCCTCCATACCACATCCTCCTCCAGTCCCATCTCCTCCATACAATGTCCTCCTCCCCCACCCCATGTCCTCCTCCAGTACAGCCCACTTATAGCTTCCCTTAGTGCCTCACTTGTTTTTTTTGTTTGGGGTATACACTTCCACACCCCGCCGGGTCTGGTATTGGATTTTTTGAAAAGACAAAAAAGAAAAAGAGGGGCGCACCGACCTAGTGCATTACCATAAAAACATTTATTAAAATATTAAAAAGTGTACAAAGTACTCACAAGACTGGTGTGATACAACACACATCAAGAATAGCATATACAGTCTCCAAGGTAGCCAGGTCCCAATTGTGACGAATGAGCATGCAGATAGTCGCATGGGGCTGCTGTGGCTAGGCTGACGCGTTTCAGAGGCGAGCCCCCTTCCTCAGAGCCAGAAAAAATTGATTTTTTGAAACCCTACATAGTTTTTTTTTTTGCACTGGGTTTCTCTTAAAAGCCAAACTAGATCTTTACCTAGGATAACGGCCTGGTATTGATTTGGGGGGGGGGGGGGGGGGGGGAGTCCATGCCCTTTGTTTGTTTTTTTCTAGTGCACCAAACCCAGCAATCACCATGTGGCCGCTGGCATTCTAGCACCTGAAGATGCAAAATATTCTGCTTCCTGGGGAATTATTCTAAAGTTTTTTGACGTTGTCATCACTCTCAGCTAGTACCACTTCCTGGGGGAGAATGTTTTTAGTGCTGTAACAGTAAAGAACACTTTCTTCAATCTAACATTATACCTCTTTACTTTAAGGTCCTTGAAGAGGACACAAGGCCACAATTTGAGGTTAGAAGAAAACAGTTTATCACAGTTACAGGAGTCACCTTTCCTATATTTGTACATTGTAATCTTATCCTCTCTTAGGGTGTCTCTTCTCCAGAGTGGAAAACATAATCTATGTCATCGGTCCTCATAGCAGAGGTCCTCCATCTCCCTTATTACTTTTGCTTCCCTTCACTGAACTCTTTCTAATTCAACATCTTTCTTGAGAATTGCTGACTAAAACTGAACTGCTTATTTAAGATGAGGGTGAACCAGTGTTTTGTAAAGGGATACAATGATTGATTTATCTCTGGAATGTATGTCTTTTTACTGCATGAGAGTAGTCCGCTTGCCTTCCATTGCTAAGTCTGTGTTCTACAAGTAACCGCATATCCCTTTTCATCACTGATCCTCCAGGGGGAGCCCCTGCTAATGTGTACTTTTGGCACCCAAGGTGCATAACTTTACATTTCTCAATATTGAACCTCATCTTCCATGTAACTGCCCAACCCCCTATTCTGTCAGGGTCTTCCTGTAATAATGCTGCATGTTGTACCAAAGTTATTTCCCGACACAATTTGGTTTCATCAGCAAACACTGCAATTGAGCTCTTGATGCCATCCTCTGTATTAGTAATGAACAGCATTGGGCCCAAGACAGAACCCTGGGGCCCACCATTCAGAGAATGAGTCATTTATTACTACTCTCTGGACCTGTTCATGTAACCAGTTTCTTATCTATGTGCATACAATTCCATCAACTCCAATAGACCTATTTTTTTTTTTTTTTTTTATGAAACATTTATGAGGTACAAAATCTAGATTTTCTCCACCCATTGGACTTCCACCATCCAATTTCTCACTTCCTTACTCAGAGAATAATAACAGTTTGGTCTGGCAAGAACAGTCTTTCATAAATCCATGCTGGTTGTCACTTATGATACCATTATCACAGACACATTTCTGTAGAGTCCCTTACCATTACCTCAAATACCTTACATACTATTTATGTCAGGCTGATTGGTCTGTAGTTTCCTGGTATACATCTCAATATCCCCCAGGGCAGTACCTAGTTTTCCATGATCTTAGACAATCTCTTGCCCATTAGCGTTAAAAATGGCCTGGATTGATTTAGAACAATTCTGCTCCAATTGTCTTCAGTGGGGTTCAAATTAACATGTGAGATTTCTCATGTAGAACAAGGCTTGATTTCCTTATAAAACATTTCCCACACTCAGGACAGGAATACGGCTTCTCGCCTGTGTGCAGTCTCTGATGTAGAATAAGGCCTGATTTCCGTGTAAAATGTTTTCCACACTCAGGGCAGGAATGCAGCTTCTCACCTGTGTGCAATCTCTGATGTATAACAAGGCCATGTTGCCATGAAAAACATTTCCCGCACTCAGGGCAGGAATATGGTTTCTCGTCTGCGTGAATCTTCTGATGTGCATACAGTGAGGACAACCGAGAAAAACATTTCCCGCACTTAGGACAAGAATACGGCTTTTCACCCGTGTGGGATCTCTGATGTTTAACAAGATCTGATTTTTTTAAAAACCATTTTCTGCATTCAGTGCAGGAATACAGTTTTTCCCCTGTGTGGGATCTCTGGTGTATAACTAACCTTGATTTCCATGAAAAACATTTCCCGCACTCAGGGCAGGAATATGGCTTCTCACCGGTGTGAGATTTCTGATGTTTAAAAAGGTCTGATTTCTGTGAAAAACATTTTGCACATTCGGGGCAGGAATATGGCTTTTCCCCTGTGTGAGATCTCTGATGTAAAACCAATTTTGACTTGTGTAAATAACATTTCTCGCACTCAGGGCAGGAATGTGGCTTCTCACCGGTGTGAGATTTCTGATGTATAACAAGATTTGATTTTTGTGAAAAACATTTTCCGCACTCAGGACAGGAATACGTTTTTTCCCCTGTGTGAGATCTCTGGTGTATAATAAGATCTGAATTGTATAAAAAACATTTCCCACATTCAGGGCAGGAATATGGCTTATCCCCAGTGTGAGATCTCTGATGTCTAACAAGATTTGATTTCTTTGTAAAATGTTTCCCACAGTCAGAACAGGAATGTTGCTTCTCACCCATGTGAAATCTCTGATGTACAGTAAGACTTAATTCAGAGCTAAAACTTTCCCCACATTCAGGATAGGAAAATTTCTCCTCCCCCTGAATTCTGGCACCATCCCCCACAGTACGACGTTGCCCAGAGTCAGAGGGATTTGATGGTCTATCCACACTGTGAAGTCCTCCATCCATAGGTGAGCTCATTGCCTTTTCTCCTGCACAATCTCTTGTGATGTCCTCATCTTCCATCTTACATCCTGGAGATAAAGTGAGATGATCGTTTGAGAGTTTCTTCATGGTGTGTCCTGGAAAAATATGAAAACACGATCAATAGATAGAAGATGGTTAGTTCACTTAAATCAAGATTCCATCTGGATCAGGTAGATTTTAGTAAGCAGATGTTCTCTGTGGATGTCCCAATCAGCTGTGACTTCCCCTCTCCAGGCCTTTTGCCCTCCTCCCAGATCAATTCTACATTTAAAGAGGAAGTAAACCCTCCTCTGACACTTTTACCTATAGGTAAGCCTATAATAAGGCTTACCTATAGGTACTGTAAATATCTCCTAAACATGCACCGTTTAGGAGATATTTACCTTATATGCAGCCAGTGACGTCACTGGCGCATGCGCTCAGAAGGAACGGCCGCTGGTGCTGTTTCTTCAGAGCCCCATGCCGTGACTGTTGGCTCCAATCAGATGGCCGGATGCCGCAATCCCGGAAGACGGGCGACTGGACATGTCGCCCGTCATACAGGTAAGCGGCGGCACGGCGGGGGCTTGCTCTAAGGTATTTCATAATGAGCTAGTATGCGATGCATACTAGCTCATTGTGTGTTTCTCTTACTTACATGCAGCCAGTGACGTCACTGGCGCATGCGCTCTGAAGGAACGTCCACTGGTGCCGTTTCTTCAGAGCCCCGTGCCGTGACTGTCGGCTCCCGCGCACGCCATCACCGCGGCTCCGGCCAATCAGATGGCCGGATGCCGCAATCCCGGAAGACGGGCGACTGGACATGTCGCCCGTCATACAGGTAAGCGGGCGGCACGGCGGGGGCTCGTTCTAAGGTATTTCATAATGAGCTAGTATGCGATGCATACTAGCTCATTATGCGTTTCTCTTACAGGTTGCAAAAAAAAAAAAGTTGTATGGGTTTACAACCTCTTTAAGCCTTGTCAGAAGAGCAGGAACCAATGGGGCCTGGGAGGTACATGCTCTTCACACAACCACAAGCCTAGTCAAGGGATTTTGGATAAACAACAGGTTTAATGTTCAGGCTTGTAGAACCTTTAACATAAAACAAGTGACCATAGGCCTAGGCTTCTGGTGATAAGAACTGCTCTGCCCAACTACATTGTAATTTTCTTGTTTATTAGATATGCCAGAACCAACATGCACTCTTTAAAATAACTTCAGACCAGGCTCATAATGGTCATGAAGAACGTGATAGAACAGTTCAATATGAGCAACATCTTTCCCCTAACTCTAATTTCAGTAGTGTGGCTGCCCAGGCATACCTCTGTGAGGTGAAAGTCCATTATGGCATTGTCCATAACTTGGATGTCTCCAAAAGTCCCACTGTCTTCAGCAGACTGCAAGGTACAGCAGTGCTGGTACCACAAGCAGAACCAACCAATTTGGAAAAGAAAGAGCCCACGGTCCTCAGCCTTCCCCCTTTTTATATCGCAGGTGGGCTGGCTACGACCAAAAAGCCCAGGAACTGAGTTTCACAATTTAACTCCTTTCTCAGTCCGGGGCAGCCGCTAACTCACAGCTCAACCTTCCTACAAGCTGTACCCCAGAATATATTGTATGTAAATCATACCTGCAGCATAGGGAAGGGGTTTTATCTAAGAGAAGAGAAGAAATAATGTGCAGAATTGGTATGAGTGACTACTAACAACCTATTGGCTTATCACTCATCTACCGTCCTACTCTGGACCAATCAGTGTGCAGTAACATAGCAGAGAGAACAGAAGAATATATTATGGCTCACCTGTGCTGATCTCTGTAGGAGTGTCCTCCTCTTTGATTGTCCTCGTCATTCCATCCTCCTCCGTATATTGCTGATCATCCCTCACATACGTCTCTTCTACTTCACCCTCAACTTTCATGTTCATCAGATCTTCACCCTAAACCAACAGAATGGCAGAAAATAACATCTGTGATATAGAAGTATTTATGATGTGAGGTCATATAGAAAATATCATCTTGTAGAGTCCACACATCGTCTCCACATGTCAGAGTGTTCAATCACTTTATGTTCCCAACCCTCAACTCCACCTACCTGATAATGGTGAGGGATGGTGTGACCTTCCTGTGTGGAATCCCGGGAATACAGAGGACGGGGACATCTCTCTGGTGGGTTCCCATTACTGGATCCATCTGTAGGAAACACACACACTGACTGAATACATTGTTTCTATGTGTTTATCAGATGATGGGGGATCTAGGTGGAGCCTCCGTACTGCTCTCTCCTTTACAATAAAGTCTCCTCTTACCCGGTGATGTGAGGGGCGGCTGATTCTCCATCATGACGTCCTTGTAGAGATCCTTGTGTCCTTCTAAATACTCCCACTCCTCCATGGAGAAATAGACAGTGACATCCTGACACCTTATAGGAACCTGACACACACAATGATACAGTCACCATCCAGACACATCCCTTGTCTGTTACTGGATAATGTCCCAGAATTCCCAGCACCGCTCACCTCTCCTGTCAGCAGCTCCATCATCTTCTTGGTGACTTCCAGAATCTTATTGCTGTTTATCTCAGGTGTCAAAGAGTGGGATGGAGGCACTGTGATGGTCATATCATCTCCAGACTTCACAGGAGGAAAACTCTGTATTAAAAAAAAAAACAAAAAAAAAACATCGATACGAATCCTGCTCGCCATTTCAGTGATGTTTGTATTCTCTTAATAGAGATACGTGTGAGGTCATATGACCTCCCAGAATTCTCCTCACCTCTCCGATTAGCAGGTAGATGATCTCCAGGGTGAGGTTTAGTATATTCTCAGACATTTTACTTGTGCCCTCGTCCATTCTTGTTAATGTGGTCATGTGATCCATGCAGGTTTTCCTGTAGACAGAGAATTGTCTGGACTGTATTAGTTGTACAATAGGAGGATGGGGATGTAAGGGGTTAATAGGCGAGCTGCGCTCAGTGGGAATTGACATATGTGCCAATTGCTTCCCTCTAGTGACGATTTGTAGATAGCTGTTGCTTGGTAAACATCACAGAGATAATTGTTTATAGACAGGTACTTCCTGTCCCTGATCGATGGATCAGAAGCTCTGATTGAAGCATTGGAATTTCTCATAAAGGGGACTTTGTAGGAAGATGAAACAGAACTAGACTACATGGCCTTCAATGCAGGGGCTGCTGCTGCTGTACTTCATCCAGACAAGAAGTAGAGAGTATTAGGCAAGAGTTCCTGTGTTCTAAAAATTTTACTGAAGTCTGGTAACACAAGTATCTCTGCCCTAATGTTATTATCTCACACGCACAGTGGCAGATAGCTAGGTCCGTACTACTGTTATGTATGCAGGGATCATCTTGAAGTATATTATTAGTTAAACCTTTTTATTAAAATAGTTTATATGAAGCTCCTGTTACTTTAGTTAACTGTTGTCCCCTCTGGTCTGGGATTATTTTGCTAGCTTTAGCTTAGGGCTCAATAAACAGCATAGGGTAGAGCCAGGTTAGGCATCTGATGGCTCAGGAAGTTAAAGGTCCAGTTGCATGGCAGATTAGAAGTTGGGGGTTGAGTAGAGTAGATAGGCTGACATTGAGGTTCGGTGTCACACCACAGACATTTTCGGTAAGAAGTTGCATCCCAGGCTGGTCAAGCACTATGCTGGGATCTCTGCATCACCACCAACCCAGTGTTCAGCTTTTCATATCCAGAAAGGGCATTGCACACGCAATCATCTACCAGGATTTTTTCACTACATATATATATTGTGACAGTGCGAGGCCGTGCCATGATGTGAGTTTAGAAAATGGTAGGGATGCACCGAAATGAAATGCTTGGCCGAAGGCTGAATACCGAACGCGGTGTTTCGCATTTTTTCCATTTATTTTGCCAATTTTTAGGGGGCACGCTGATGGGCACATTTTATGTTAGGGGGCACGCTGATGGGCACATTTTATGTTAGGGGGCACTCTGATGGGCAAAACAAAACATTTAAATCAGCGTTGCTCTTAACATAAAATATGCCCATTAGCGTGCCCCTTAACATAAAATATGCCCATCAGAGTGCCCCTTAACATAAAATATGCTCATCAGCATGTCCCTTAGCATAAAATAAGGGGCACGCTGATGGCCACATTTTATGTCAAGGGAGCACTCTGTTGGGCACATTTTTTTTCTTTTTTTTTTTTTAAGGGGCACTTTATAGGGCACTCTAATGAGCATGGCAAGTGGCAACAACATATGGCAGTCTGCACACTAATGCTTGTGCAGCTACCGTATTCTCCCCCAAATGTGCTCCACATACCTGAACTGCAGCCAGGTCGGAGCCAAAAGCCGTGAACAGGGGGGCGGGGCATGCACATAGTGTCACGCTCGCTGGACCTAGTGTGAAGGAGCCGCAGTCAGGAGCAGGGGGCGGGACGCGCGCGTGACGTCACACCCCCTACTCGCGGCCGGACAGGACACCGGCGGCGTGTGAGCAGGGAGCCGGGAGCCGCAATGAGGAAGGGGAGCGGTCCGGGCGGAAGCATCGCGCGGGCCGCCATTTAGTGACCGCCGCTGACATTGTTCGGCACAAAATTATTCGGCCTTTTGACTTATTCGGCCGAACACCGAAAGTGCTATTTTTTCTATTTTCGGCCGAATAATGTTCGGCCGCCGAACATTCGGTGCATCCCTAGAAAATGGATATAGAAATGACACAGGATTCATAAAGATATGGTTTGATAAGCTCTGGCATGTTTGAGACTTTTTCTTCAACTCTTCAACTTTTTTGTTTCAAACATCTATCTATCGCTCAAAAAAATTAAAGTAACACTTTGAAAACACATTAGAACTCAATGGGGAAAAATCTCATTCAAGATATCTATACTGGTATGGACTGGGTAATGTGTTAGGATCTATACTGGTATGGACTGGGTAATGTGTTAGGATCTATACTGGTATGGACTGGGTAATGTGTTAGGATCTATACTGGTATGGACTGGGTAATGTGTTAGGATCTATACTGGTATGGACTGGGTAATGTGTTAAGATCTATACTGGTATGGACTGGGTAATGTGATAGGATCTATACTGGTATGGACTGGGTAATGTGTTAGGAAGGAAAAGATGCCACATCGTTTGATGGAAATGAAAATTATCACCCTACAGAGGGCTGAATTCAAAGACACCCCGAAAATCAAAGTGAAAAAATGATGCAGCAGGCTAGTCCATTTTCCTGAAATTTCATTGCAGCAACGCAGAATGGTCCTTAGCAGTTTGCATGGCCCCCACATGCTTTTATGCATGCCTGACAACGTTGGGGCATGTTCCTAATGAGACGACGGATGGTGTTCTGGGGTATTGCCTCCCATATCTGAGGTGCAACCTGGCGGCGTCTCATGGACCGAAACATAATGTCCCAGAGGTGTTCTATTGGATTTAGGTCAGGCGAGTGTGGGGGCCATTCAATGGTATCAATTCCTTCATCCTCCAAGAACTGGCTGCATACTCTCACCACATGAGGCCGGGCATTGTCGTGCACCAGGCGGAACCCAGGACCCACTGCACCTACATAGGTTCTGACAATGGGTCCAAAGCTTTCATCCCGATTCCTAATGGCAGTCAGGGTTCATTGTCTAGCCTGTAGAGGTCTGTGGCGTCCCTCCATGGATATGCCTCCCCAGACCATCACTGACTTACCACGGTCATGCTGATCGATGTTACAGGCAGTATACCTTTCTCCATGGCTTCTCCAGACCCTTTCACGTCTGTCACATGTGCTCAAGGTGAACCTGCTCTCATCTGTGAAAAGCAAAGGGTGCCAGTGGCAGACCTGCCAATTCTGGTGTTCAATGGCAAATGCCAATCAAGCTCGGCGGGGCCAGGCAGCGAGCACAGGGCCCACTAGAGGACGTCGGGCCCTCAGGCCACCCTAATGTAGTCTGTTTCTAATTGCTTGGTCAGAGACATTTACACCAGTGGCCTGATGGAGGTCATTTTGTAGGGCTCTGGCAGTGCTCATCCTGTTCCTCCTTGCACAAAGGTGCAGATACCGATCCTGCTGATGGGTTAAGGGCCTTCTACAGCCCTGTCCAGCTCTCCTAGAGTAACTGTCTGTCTCCTGGAATCTCCTCCATGCTCTTGAGACTGTGCTGGAAGACACAGCAAACCCTCTGGCAATGACACGTATTGATGTGCCATCCTGGAGGAGTTGGACTGCCTGAGCCACCTCTATAGGTTCCAGGTATCGCTCCTAATGCTACCAGTAGTGACACTGACCCCAGCCAAATGCAAAACTAGTAAAAAACAGTCAGAAAAGATGAGTAGGGAAAAAATGTCAGTAGCCTCCAACTGTAAAACCATTCCTGTTTTGGAAGTTTTGTCTCATTTTTGCCCATCTAGTGCACCTGTTGTTAATTTCATTAACACCAAAGCAGCTGAAACTGATTACCAACCCCCTCTGCTACTTAACTGACCAGATCAGTAGCCCAGGAGTTTAATTGTCTTGATGCTATACTTGGATTAAAAAGTGTTCCTTTCATTTTTTGAGGTGTGTGTGTATTTATGTTCATATACAGTATTGGATGTATGTGCTATTACTGATATTTTATCGTATAAAGTTTGCATTATTTCTGTGTGCATCTATATTCTTGTGGTTGTTGTTATATACTTGGTGCAGTATTTCATCCCCTCACAAAAATTTTTCTTGGATTACTGGTTCATTTTTAATTGGTTAACTCCTTCACTTGGGGGGGAGGGGGGGCGGAAGGAGAGTGCTGTACAAGGGGTTGGAGGTCATTGATATATAAATTCTTCAACCCTGTGCATAACGCACTCCTGCACCCTGCACCCTGTGCGTAATGCACTCCTGAACCCTGCACCCTGTGCGTATCGCACTCCTGAAGCCTGCACCCTGTGCGTAATGCACTCCTGAAGCCTGCACCCTGTGCGTAATTCCTCCTGAACCCTGCACCCTGTGCGTAATGAACTCCTGAACCCTGCACCCTAAGCATAATGAACTCCTGAACCCTGCACCCTGAGCGTAATGCACTCCTGAACCCTGCACCCTGAGCGTAATGCACGTTCGGGGGGGGGCAATGTGTACAGGGAGGAGGCAATGTGTACAGAGAGAGGGGTGACATGTGCAGGGGGGGGCAATGTGTACAGGGGGGGACAATGTGTACAGGGAGAGGGGTGACATGTGCAGGGGGGGGGGGGCAATGTGTACAGTGAGGAGGCAATGTGTACAGGGAAGTGGGTAACATGTGCAGGGGGGGAAATGTGTACAGGGAGGGGGGCAATGTGTACAGGGAGGGGGGTGACATGTACAGGGGGGGGCAATGTGTACAGGGAGGGAGGTGACATGTGCAGCTGGGGGGGCAACGTGTACAGGGAGGTGGGTGACGTGCAGGTGGGGCAATGTGTACAGGGAGGGGGCAATGTGTACAAGGAAAGGCAATGCATACAGGGAGAGGGGTGACATGTGCAGAGGGGGCAATGTGTACAGGGAGGGGGGTGACATGTGCAGGGGGGGGCAATGTGTACAGGGACAGGCAATGCATACAGGGAGGGAGGTGACATGTGCAGAGGGGGCAATGTGTACAGGGAGGGGGGGGGATGACATGTGCAGGGGGGGGGCAATGTGTACAGGGAGAGGCAATGCATACAGGGAGAGGGGTGACATGTGCAGGGGGGGGCAATGCATACAGGGAGAGGCAATGCGTACAGGGAGAGGGGTGACATGAACAGAGGGGGCAATGTGTACAGGGGGGGGCAATGCGTACAGGGAGAGGCAATGCGTACAGGGAGAGGGGTGACACGTTCGGGGGGGGGGGGCAATGTGTACAGGGAAGGGGGTAAAAAGTGCAGGGGGGGCAATGTGTACAGGAAGGAGGCAATGTGTACAGGGAGAGGGGTGACACGTGCAGGGGGGGGGGGGGGCAATGTGTACAGGGAGGGGGGTGACACGTGCATGGGGGGGGCAATGTGTACAGGGAGAGGCAATGCATACAGGGAGAGGGGTGACATGTGCAGGGGGGGCAATTTGTATAGGGGGGGCAATGTGTACAGGGAGAGGCAATGCGTACAGGGAGAGGGGTGACATGTGCAGGGGGGGGGGCAATGTGTACAGGGAGGGGGCGACACGTGCGGGGGCAATGTGTACAGGGACTCAGGGAGGGGGGTGACATGTGCAGGGGGGGGCAATGTGTACAGGGAGGAGGCAATGTGTACAGGGAGAGGGGTGACATGTGCAAGGGGGGGCAATGTGTATTGGGGGGGGCAATTTGTACAGGGAGGGGGGTGACATGTGCAGGGGGGCAATGTGTACAGGGATGTGGGTGACATGTGCAGGGGTGGGGGCAATGTATACAGGGAGAGGCAATGCATACAGGGAGGGGGGTGACATGTGCAGGGGGGGTGACATGTGCAGGGAGGGCAATGCGTACAGGGAGGGGGTGACATTTGCAGGGGAGGCAATGTGTACAGGGAGGGGGCAATGCGTACAGGGAGAGGCAATACGTATAGGGAGAGGGGTGACATGTGCAGGGGGGGGAAATGTGTATGGGGGGGGGGGGGGGACAATGCGTACAGGGAGAGGGGTGACATGTGCAGGGGAGGAAATGTGTACGGGGGGGGGGGCAATGCGTACAGGGAGAGGCAATGCGTACAGGGAGAGGGTGACATGCAGGGGGGGGTAATGCATACAGGAAGAGGCAATGCGTACAGAGAGAGGGGTGACATGTGCAGGGGGGGCAATGTGTACAGGGAGAGGGGTGACATGTGTAGGGGGGGCAATGTGTACAGGGGGGGGGCAATGCGTACAGGGAGAGGGGTGACATGTGCAGGGGGGGGGGGGACAATGCGTACAGGGAGAGGCAATGCGTACAGGGAGAGGGGTGACATGTGCAGGGAGGGCAATGTGTACAGGTAGGGGGAAATGTGTACAGAGAGAGGGCCGTGTGTACAGGAGGAGTTTTCTTTCATCGATCGACTTCAGCCTGTCATAATTTTTCACATACAATCGCTGCCAGTGGCTGTAGCCACCGGCAGTGAGCATTGTGCTCTGCCAGCCAGGAAGGCTCCCCATCAGGCAGCAGAACACAATAGCCCTGCAGGACGGATTCCCACATCAACAGTGAGTGTCGGTTCACACTATGGCGACACGACTTCGGGCGACTTAATGAAGTCGCCGTGCACCGCAACTTCGGTGCGACTTGCACCGGCTTCACATAATGGAAGTCAATGCAGGTCGCTCCGACTTTGTCCAAAAGTAGTGCAAGAACCTTTTTCTAAGTCGGAGCAACTTGAGTCGCTCCTATTAGAATGGTTCCAATTGCACAGCATGGTCCGCGACTTGTCAGGCGACCAAGTCGCCTGACAAGTCAGAACAGTGTGAACCAGCACTGATTGTGTTGATGGGGTAATCAATTTTCTTTCCTTCTGTGGTGGAAGGAAAGAAAATGATATCATCTGTCTGCTGCTTAACTCTTTAGACACTTAAGAGTATCTGGCACATGGTGGGAGCATCTTGGCATGGGGTGGACGCGGCAGGTGGTAGTGGGGGGGGGGGGCCTAGGTCAACTTTTGCTTTGGGGCCGCAAGCTTCAAGTTACGTCTCTGTCAGTCGTGTTTGGGATCCAAACTTCCTTGAAGGTCACTGAACAACACTCTGACTGAACCCAGGTATCTTCATCACATCTCCATGAGAAGGAGAGACATCCCCAAAATGAAGAGAATGTCTGTAAGTGGGGAAATGTTCTACCCCTGAAGGGGTTAATCTAGGTTTCCACACTATATATGTGTGTATCATCATCTGCTGGAGATAAAAGACGTCACAGTGACTATGGAGGAAGAGGACGACCATGACGGGGGGGGGTTACTGGGTGTAAATAGAAAATAAGATCTTATTACCTCCTCTTCTACCACTTCCAGCGATGTCTTCCCTCTACTTCCTCCCGACTCACCTCTCACCCGGAACTTCCTATTTATACTTGACATCACTTCCTGTTTGTACCTGACACTACTTCCTGTTTGTATTCCATAGAGACTTTTTGTTTCGGTATTAGTGAGATCACCACCTTGTGGAGCAAAGAAATGTCTCATATTATGAACACAGCCTTGTCATAGTTTCCTAGTGTCCTAGATATTGTAAGACAGTCACAGTGTTAGTGAATTGGAAGCTGTTGTAGGAAAAGCTTAAGGCTGCATTCACATGTCAGCGTATGATCGCGGGCAGAACCGCCGCGGTTCCGCCCGCGATTCGGAGATTTATTGCAAATCGCGGGACGCCTAGCATTGCCCGTTGATTTGCAATAGCCCCCCAAACGCCGAGCGATGTTGCCGCGATTTACGCCCGCCGAATCGCGGAAACATCGCGCAAACAAAATCGCGGGACGCAATACGCTCCAAAGAAGCTCTTGTACTTTTTTGGAGCGTATTGCGTCCCGCGATTTTGTTTGCGCGATGTTGCCGCGATTCGGCGGGCGTAAATCGCGGCAACATCGCTCGGCGTTTGGGGGGCTATTGCAAATCAACGGGCAACGCTAGGCGTCCCGCGATTTGCAATAAACCTCCGAATCGCGGGCGGAACCGCGGCGGTTCTGCCCACGATCATACGCTGACATGTGAATGCAGCCTTAAAATACCAAGCAATGAGTCAGAAGTAACAAACAATTGTAAATGTTATTGTTGAAATTGTTAAATTAAAATTCCAAAAATTTTTTAAAGTAAACAAAAATAAATAAATAAGTGAATCTGCTTGGGTTCAACTCACAGCACCGTTCAGCGAATGCATCAAAAAATCAGTAAATTTGCGAATGTTACTGTGAACCCCATTAAAGTAAAAGAGATATCAATCCTGAAAATTAGTTGTCTCCATTTTGAGGGGTAATATTCAAGGGGTTGTAGAGCAAAGGCCATGGGTAGCTGGGCACTGTTTTAAGGAACATGTACCAATGTAAAAAAAAAAAAAAATAATAATAAGAATATATATATAGTATCTCACAAAAGTAAGTACACCCCTCACATTTTTGTAAATATTTTATTCTATCTTTTCATGTGACAACACTGAAGAAATGACGCTTTGCTACAATGTAAAGTAGTGAGTGTACAGCTTGTATAACAGTGTAAATTCGCTGTCCCTCAAAATAACTCAACACACAGCCATTAATGTCTAAACCGCTGGCAACAAAAGTGAGTACACCCCTAAGTGGAAATGTCCAAACTGGGCCCAAAGTGTCAATATTTTGTGTGGCCACCATTATTTCCCAGCACTGCCTTAACCCTCTTGGGCATGGAGTTCACCAGAGCTTCACAGGTTCCTCTTCCACTCCTCCATGATGACATCACAGAGCTGGTGGATGTTAAAGACCTTGCGCTTCTCCACCTTCTGTTTTAGGATGCCCCACAGATGCTCAATAGGGTTTAGGTCTGGAGACATGCTTGGCCAGTCCATCACCTTTACCCTCAGCTTCTTTAGCAAGGCAATGGTCATCTTGGAGGTGTGTTTGGGGTCGTTATCATGTTGGAATACTGCCCTGCGGCCCAGTCTCCGAAGGGAGGGGATCATGCTCTGCTTCAGTATGTCACAGTACATGTTGGCATTCATGGTTCCCTCAATGAACTGTAGCTCCCCAGTGCTGGCAGCACTCATGCAGCCCCAGACCATGACACTCCCACCACCATGCTTGACTGTAGGCAATACACACTTGTCTTTGTACTCCTCACCTGGTTGCAGCCACACACGCTTGACACCATCTGAACCAAATAAGTTTATCTTGGTCTCATCAGACCACAGGACATGGTTCCAGTAATCCATGTACTTAGTCTGCTTGTCTTCAGCAAACTGTTTGCTGGCTTTCTTGTGCATCATCTGTAGAAGAGGCTTCCTTCTGGGATGACAGCCATGCAGACCAATTTGATGCAGTGTGCAGCGTATGGTCTGAGCACTGACAGGCTGACCCCCCCCCCCCCCCCACCCCTTCAACCTCTGCAGCAATGATGGCAGCACTCATACGTCTATTTCCCAAAGACAACCTCTGGATATGACGCTGAGCACAAGCACTTAACATCTTTGGTCGACCTTGGCGAGGCCTGATCTGAGAAGAACCGGTCCTGTTAAGCCCCTGTATGGTTTTGACCACGAGCTGCAGCTCAGTTTCAGGGTCTAGAAAATATTCTTATAGCCTAGGCCATCTTTATGTAGATCACCAATATTTTTTTCAGATCCTCAGATAGTTCTTTACCATGAGGTGCCATGTTGAACTTCCAGTGACCAGTATGAGAGAGTGAAAGCGATAACACCAAATTTACCACACCTGCTCCCCATTCACACCTGAGACCTTGTAACACTAACGAGTCACATGACACCGGAGAGGGAAAATGGCTAATTGGGCCCAATTTGGACATTGTCACTTAGGGGTGTACTCACTTTTGTTGCCAGCGGTTTAGACATTAATGGCTGTGTGTTGAGTTATTTTGAGGGGACAGTAAATTTACACTGTTATACAAGCTGTACACTCACTACTTTACATTGTAGCAAAGTGTCATTTCTTCAGTGTTGTCACATAAAAAGATAGAATAAAATATTTATAAAAATGTGAGGGGTGTACTCACTTTTGTGAGATAGTGTATATATATACATATATATATATATATATATATATAAATATATATAAGTGGGAAACAGCTCTTCTAATATGGTTTAAAATTAACCACTTAAGCCCCGGAGGATTTTCCTGCTAAATGACCAGGGGGTATTTTGCGATTCGGCACTGCGTGACTTTAACGGACAATTGCGCGGTCGTGCGATGCTGTACCTAAACTAATTTGACGTCCTTTTTTTCCCACAAACAGAGCTTTCTTTTGGTGGTATTTGATCACCTGTGCGATTTTTTAATCACGCGCTATAAACAAAAAAAGAGCGTCAATTTTGCAAAAATAGCAATATTTTTCACAATTTTTTATATGAAATTCACAAAAAAAAATGTAAAAATCTAAATTTTTTAACATTTTCGGCCAATTTGTTTTATGCTACATATGTTTGGTAAAAAAAAAAAATCGCAAAAAGCGTATTTTGATTGGTTTGCGCAAAAGTTATCGCGTTTACTAACAAAGGGAAAGATTTTTGTCATTTTTGTTGTTTTTTTTTTAACGCGTAATGGCGGCGATCTGCGATTTTTCTTGCGGGACTGCGACATTGGGGCGGACAGATCGGACCCTTGACTGACATTTTTGACACTTTTGGGGTTACCAGTGACATTACTACAGTAATCAGTGCTATACATATGCACTGTTACTGTAAAATGACACTGGTAGTAAAGGGGTTAACTTTTTTTGAGAGGGAGGGGCTGTGTGTGTCCCTAGGGGCGTGATTCTAACTGTGATTGGCTGTGGCTTGAGGTGTAGGAACAATGATCAATGGTCCTACATAGTAGAACCGTATGATCACTGTTCCTACACAGGGGAGAATGACAGGCGGCTTGTTTACATCAGCCGCCTGCCTTTCTCCCGCTGTCACGGACGATCGTGAGTGAGCGGCGGACATCGGGTCTGCCGGTCACACGCGTGGGGGAGTCCATGACCGCGCGGGAGCGCGCCTCCGGTGGCGCGCACTCGCTCCCCAGAGCCTCACAGGCTAGCGACGTACCGGTACGTCACTTTGCCTGTGAGGGGCTGACCGCCGCAGTATATGTACTTGCGGCGGTCGGCAAGTGGTTAAGGTGCCCATGTAATAGTTTTTTGAAACTATCGATGCTCCCTGCTGATACGACTGCTATAGTTACATAGTTAGGCTATAGTTACTATTGAAGTGGTAGGAAATTCATGTTTTTTTTTTTTTCATTCATCTGCAAGTTTTTTTAAATGTTTTCCTCTTCCAAAAAAAAACCCCATAGGATTCCCCCTCAAATACCCCCTATATCAGACCTTTTACCTCAAACTCCCTCAGAACCAGAACAGTATCCTCAATGGCAGTCTGGTATAGATTTTGCAGAGGTATCCCACACAAAAAAAGCATTGAGGCCCCCAAAAAAGTTATGACAGAGTCTTCAGGCCAATTGGAGCTTTTGCCTAGAGAGTATTGGTCCTCCCCCAGGAGGTATAGGATCAAATTCCTTACTTCCCTAGTCCGGGGTGTCAGCTTTACCTATGAATATAAAAATGAAGTGCTAAACATTGAACTAATTTGCAAACCAATGCGTGTAGAGAACAAATATAAAAATTATACAATATGTAACATGTGAATCCAGTGTTCAAAAAGAGTTCAAAAGACCTTTGTGAACAGCCCGTGATTGACAATAATTGTCAGTAGATAAATAGTGCACCACAACAGAATGTGCAACACAGCTCCTTAACAGAACTAATGGACCACTAAAATTAGATGGTCTTAGAACACTGTGGGGATTAATATCTCCCTCCAAACCAAAAGCCTCCTCCGCTAGAGTCACGAAAAGTTTCACCACCAGGTCTCACTCAAAAGTAGAATATAAAAAACACTTCCATATTGTAAAACCGCATATCAAGCATTTATTAAAATAGATAGGTGTGCGCTCACATGGTAAAATGCAAAAACAGCTTTGCAAACAAGTAAAACCTCTATGGTGTACCTACGGGCCAGCTGCGACTGTGTCCTGAACATCCAATAGGGATCCATGTGCGTAGTAATGTCACCGTCGTAGGCCCAATGCTACGCCTTTCATCATAGATGACATTGCCTGGGGAACAGGCGAATACAAGTCAGCTTTACCCATTAATTTGAGGAATTCTGTACGATTGGATCAGATTCTTAAGTCTCTTGATCCAGTTGTTCAGTCCTGGCCCAGCACTGGAATATCTGCTGCCTTGAAGAACTGAAGGTTGTGAGTGTTACAGAAACTGATCTGTGGGGCAACCAGCCAGGTAGTTCATCCTGCAGGTTGACGGACTTTGGCTGAAAGTTATCTGACATGTCTTCAGACACTGATGATGGGAGATCTTCCTTTCAGACGTATCCAGTACAAGGATCTCTCATAAGAACGTTTATGATCAAGACTAACGGGAGGGTCTGGAAGCTGCTCCCTAAGAGAGGGGAAGTGTCAGAACCTGGAGCACCTGCTGCAGTTCTCAGTGCTCAAGGGTGTCGTTTTGGTGTCCACCCACGGGTGTCTCCCAGCAGATCCCAGTAATCAGTGTTCACCTAATGCTGGCTGCTGGGAAGGTATAGAACTCTTCCTCTAACTTCCCTCACCGCCTCAGTGTTTTGCCTGTGAGCAATATACCTGGTAATTGATGCTCTATAGGATCCTATTCCTGTAGATATAGAGTTGAAGGTTGTGTTCAGAAGAGGAGCCAGAGTCTCTTTGAAGTGTTAAAGGAAAAAGATGTTACAACACCATCATCCTACAGACCTAGGTCATTATGAAAGGTGGATGATAAAATCCTTCCAAAAAGTATAGCTGCATGCATGTCGGATCTACTCCCAACTCCTGTAGTCACCTCAGTCAGAGCTTGTTAAAGGAAGGCCTGCCGTATCTAACATCCGCAAAGTTTTATCTGCCTTGGAATATGCTAAAATTTGTCGTAGGGAGGACATAGCGGTAACATCCTTAGATACAGAGAAAGCTTTTGACAATATTGCCTTTAAAAGGCTGTTTCAAATTATGGCTGCTAAGGCCTTCTCTGGCAATGGTTTAGATTTTGTTCAAAAAAATGTATTACTCTCCTTCAGCTAGAATTTATATTATGACTTCTTTATCACAACCTATTCAATTGATGAAGGGCACCGGCATGGTCCTTGACTAGAGATAGGAGGAAATGAGGGGGAGATTATTTTGAGCAATAAAGACTGGCTGTAATACGCTTTTTACTGCTGCACTACCTCTGGGCACCACTAAAAGGAGACTCTACTCCAATCTAGCTGGCTGACCACATACAGGCAGATACGAATCTTACATACAATCTGGTACACTCTAAGGCACATATGTCAAACATAAGGCCCGTGGGCCGAATCTGGCCCTCCAATTCATTTCATATGGCCCTCACACCTCTCCTGGAGCTGCAGTAGAGCTCCAACCCTCCTTTGGGCCTCCTGCAGACCCTGCACTTTCTGCTTCCCAGCTCTGCCACCAGCTTCTTCCCAGCAGCAACACAAGGTAAGGGGGTGCGCTTTGATGTAAGGGAGGGTGGGGGTGAGCTCTTAACATCTGATGTAAGGGGTTTGGGATACTGTGGGCATCTAGTATTATAGGTGCAACTGGCCCTTTGAGGGCAATCATAATGCTGATGCGGGCCTCGATGAAGTTGAGTTTGACACTCCTGTTTTAAGGGTTGGGGAGTAGGTTAGCAATTAGCACACACTTCTAGGATTCCTCCAGCTATCCTATGAGCTAGAACCCCAGTGTTGATCACTCTTCCCACTGTCCACACACCAGACACACAACAAACGGTAGCTTGCAACCACCTAGCAGTTTGTCTGCTGACTGGTCTGCTACGCGGGGTCCAAGATGTCGTTCTGAACGGCTTCTTCTCCCGGAGCTCTGCAGGACCCACTCGCTAATTACCTGGTCCCTGCGCCTGTCATGATGTGGGAGGCTGTCTCCAAGAGCTCCATGTGCCACCAATCATCCAGCGCCAACAGCTGCAGGGGTAAACGGCTCTGGTTCCCACCGATCGATTAAGATTCCCCTCTGGCCTCTGCTGTCCACGTGCAACCCCGTGTCAGGCGAGTTGGCAGCATGGCCTCCCAGATAGACTCGGAAGAGGGGGTGAATGCTGCACAGCCTGGCATCGTGGATGTGATGGCTGCTATAGCCTCTTGTCAGGCAGCCCTAACCACTAAGATAGAGGTAGTCCAGCTGGAGATGGTTCTATTGCGGCAGGATATGGATAAGATCCAGACCTGGCTGTCTGGGGCTAAACAGAGGCTGGGGCAGGCTGAGGACTCTGTGGCAGAACACAGCACAGCTCTCTGCTCATTCCAAACAAAAGTTAGGGCATTGAAGTATAAAGCAAAGGACGCGGAGAACAGAAACCTCAGAATTGTGGGGATAGCGGAAGGAGCTGAGGGTGACAACCTGGCAGTTTGCTCCGAGACCTGCTGCCTGCGGCCTAGTTTTCACCATATTACACTGTGGAGAGAGCGCACCGCATACCACCTAAACCTGGACCATCCGGCGCTCTATCCTGTACCTTTATCCTGCAATTCCTCAACTTTTGAGATCGCGACTGGTCTGCTAGGCAACTACACACACACACACTTGTATCTCCATCTGGCAGACCTGCTAGTTTACAATCCGCATGCAATCTGCCAACACACAGTGCAATTGCATACTGATTGGCAACAAACTTAGACTGAGCACATAGACACTATAATCTAACAATCTCTCTAGAGATATGAGCCCTAGCTTATTACACAGAAGACACGTATTAATTTTATAATTTATCATCCCAAAAATGGGCAGTGCATAAAATATATACAAAGAAAAAGAATGAGTAAAAATACAAAAAAACATTCACAATTGGCTATTCACTATGAAAATTAAACAGAAATAAAGGTTACCGAGTTTATCCTGTGACAGAAGCATGTCAGAATGTCTGCAATCCACCAATTAGAAGGACTGGCTCTGTGTGAATCACCCTGACCATATCTCAAGGTTCTCAATTTATTGGAATATGGATGTGGGCTGGACTTTAGACCTTGGCCAATCAACCTTGGAGGATGTTCCCATCCCAGCCCAGAGGATGTTCTATGTTCTGAAAAGACCGGGATCAAATGGGCACTGGACGGTTCTGATGGCTGGGATGAGGATAGGATTTCTGACAGCAACGCATCCATCCAATCGCGACAGTACCAATCACTGCCCAGCTGTCATGTTCAGGCTCCATATAACCTTTTTGTGTGTTTCCCTGGGATTCTACAGGCACTACAAATATAGTTTTACATGTATATCTAGCCCAAAATGTGTACGATCAGAAGAAATAATTTTTATGTCGCTGCAACTAATATTTTAGCTTTTATAAAAGAGTTCCCCCGCTGGTTCTTGTAGACCAAATGACTAAGATTCTTCTTTGAGGTTCAGGAAGGTGACAACTCTATGTCTACAAGGATGAGATAATTTTATTGGTACCTCGGTGTCACTTCTGGTCTAGAAGCTTGTTCTGTCCTTCTTAAATGCTAATTGAAGAACGTACTGTATGACTATGACTGATTATCGATTAAGGGAATACTGTATCTTTAATACACACAAACTAAATCTACAATTACATTCTCCTATAGATCACATCACATCTCAGTTATAGGCAAAACTACCCTACTCATACAGTGTTCATGTCACACGGAGCTTCACTAATTTCTGCAAAAATTAAAAGTCAGCAGCTACAAAAACTGTAACTGCTGACTTTTAATAAACAGACACTCACCTGTCCCACCAGTCTTTGTGTCCCCGGCACTGACATGTTAACTGTAGGTAGCATGCTGTTACACCTTGCAGCTTTACTGGCGCTGCCCACAGGGCATGAACGAGCTACGCTGTACTTTGTGAATGGTCCAGCAGTCTTCTGGGTCCTGTGACGTGTGCCCAGAAGGCTACGTACAGGGGGAGGAAAACTGTCAGTGGATCTACCATGACAATAAGCCTGGGGAAAGTGGGCATGGGTCCCTGTCAAAACCAGTCTGTCAGGACCTGGACTTGAACCTGGGACCTCTTCTGTGTCAATGACTCTGCTTGCTGGGCCACCTGGAATGCTGGGCAGTTCCCTGGACAATTAGTTGAATGATGCTGCCTTGAATCTTGTCTGTCTTGAACCCATTGCTCCTCCCATGAACTTCCTGGTTCAAGCCATGTCTCTGCACTTTCTGTTTGCCAGATTATTGTGCTCTTCGGCCAATATCTTTCTTTTGTCTCTCCTGCTTCCATCCGTATCTTCGCTACCATTCTTAACCAACTTTTGCTTGTTCTACGACTACGTTTCTGCTTAATCTCAACCTGTAACTATCCATTACCAATCTTTGGATAGTTCCTCAACTACCCTTCTGCTTAAATCCTTACCTGCTATATCTGCTACTGGACCCCAGCTTGCTCACCTCCTGGCGGGGCGAGCCTTAGGACATGCAGCAAATCCCATCTCTACCAACAGGAGCTCTGGTAAATACCAGTTCTTACTTAGACCCCACACCTCAGGTGAACCTGTGTCATTAGCCAGGGTGACCTGCGTATATGTCTGTCTTGCTCGTCAATGGGTCTGCTCCACTACTGGCCTCTGAGCCTGACTCCAGCCAGTGACTTAGTCGCTAGTGACACTTATAAAGTGATAATACTGTACATTGTACTAAGGACACTGACTGAGTGATCAGGAGGGGGGGGGGGGGTTAACTGTGTGCCTAACAAAAGTGTATGCAACTGTATGTATGCTACTTTTACTTACAGATTTGGCTGGAGTCTCTCCTTGCTTTCAGTTCTGAAGGGCAACTGAAAGTAGGGGGAAATCCAGCCGGAATTTGTGTGTTGTGTTTATAAACACACAGATCTCTGTGCTTTGTTTGGCCACATCTGATCAGCAGGTATACAGTCAAAATAATTGGCTGTAACCTGCTGACAAAATTGTGCTGTGTACAATTACAGCACAGATCAGCAGGGGGCGCATGTATGGGTGCCTGTAATTCAGGTACGTGGCGGTGCCTGGGGTAGCAGCCCACCACCAGCATATGTACTGCTGGTAGTCGGCAATGTGATAATATTATGCATAGAGCATACATTCTGCTTATAACAAATGCCTCATGACTGTATGCAGGAATATATCCAAAATGTATTTTATGCATTTATATAATATGTTTCTTTCTATTTATGTAAAAAGGAATGGCTAGGTATCATAATGCAGTAGCAATTAAGATTTAAGTTGTAGATATTGCTTGATATTGGACCATTTAAAATTGAAATTTTAAAGATTCTATTCCCATTGACTTCAGCGGGTTTTGGATTAACACTCAGAACTTCGGAGCAGTTCAGCGAACCTACTGGGAACTGAACTCAGGAATGTCCCACTCATCCCTACACCCCACTGTGAGATCTCTGATGTAAAACAAGGTCTGCTTTCCATGCATAACATTTTCCGCAATCAGTGCAGGAAAATGGTTTCTCCCCTGTGTGAGATCTCTGATGTCTAACAAGGACTGATTTATCTGAAAAACATTTACCGCACTCAAGACAGGAATATGGCTTCTCCCCCGTGTGAGATCTCTGATGCCTAACAAGGTATGATTTCCATGTAAAACATTTCCCGCACTCAGAGCAGAAATATGGCTTCTCCCCCGTGTGCAATCTCTGATGTATAACAAAACTTGTTTTCTGTGAAAAACCTTTTCCGCATTCTGGGCAGGAATACAGCTTCTCCTCCGTGTGCAATCTCTGATGTATAAGAAGGTCTGATTTCTTTGTATAACCTTTCCCGCACTCAGGGCAGTAATACGGCTTCTCTCCTGTGTGAGATCTCTGGTGTCTGACCAGGATTGATTTCTGTGAAAAACATTTCCCGCACTCAGGGCAGGAATATGGCTTATTCCCAGTGTGAGATCGCTGATGTACAGTAAGACTTGATTTCTGTATAAAACATTTCCCACATTCTTGGCAGGAATGTGGCTTCTCACTCATGTGAGATCTCTGATGTACAGTAAGACTTAATTCAGAGCTAAAACTTTCCCCACATTCAGGCCAGGAAAATTTCTCTTTCCTCTGAATTCCGGCACCATCCCCCACAGTACGACGTTGCTCAGAGCCAGAGAGATTTGATGGTCTATCCACACTTTGAATTCCTCCATCCATAGCTGAGCTCATTTCCTTTTTTCCTGCACAATCTCTTGTGATGTTCTCATCTTCCATTTTACAGCTTAGAGATAAAGTGAGAGGATCCTTTGAGGGTTTCTTAATTGTGTGTCCTGGAAAAATATAAAAACATGGTCAATATATATCAGAGGGTTTGTTCACCTAAATCGAGATTCCACCTGGATCAGGTAGACTTGAGTGAGCAGATGTTCTCTGTGGTTGATTGGAAGCCAGCAGCTGCCAGTGTCCCAACAACTAGTGACGTATATCGACCCATTAAGTGGTCAACCAAGTATTGCCCATTGCCAAAAATAAAGTTGTGGGGTCCTCCCAAAACCCATACCAGACCCTTAAGGTTTGTTATGGATTTTAGGAGGGAATTCCATAAAAAAAAAAGAAAGAAAGAAAAGAAAAAAATAAATCTGCAACACCCCCCTAATCTTTAACAGACACTTATTTGTGCATGCAGCCTGGCAGGCCAGGAAAGGAGGGCCCCCTCCTGAAGCATACCAGACATCAAGCCCTTAACATAAGGGGTACACTGGAAAAGCACCTTTGAGGAGGACAAGAGCCTCTTCCCCACAAGCTTGACCTGACAGGTGTTGGGGTCTGTGGGTGAGGGGCTCATCAGAATCTGGAAGCCACCTTTAAGATAAGGAGACCCCAGATAACCATAACCATACATGAATGAGTAAAGGCTACATAGTACCCCTATTCATCCAAAAAAATAAACACAAACGCACACACACATATACTTTGATAATTCCTTTATTAAAATACGTACCACAATGAAAATCCATCATCAATCATGTCATCCAAGCAATGCGGATACAAGCCATTTACAGTGAACGCCAACATGATTCATTCCTGACGAATGTTCACCATGAATGACAGCTCCCTAGCTGAATATAACCAAATCAGTTGGGGCATCACGTTGATAACTGGCCAGATTTTGACATGATTTTGACATGATAATTTTAGGTCAATGATGTCATTCAGGATCTGCTGTAACATCACTGATCAATATGGTCATTGTGACAGTACCCACCATCACTGGTAGTGAAAGACAGATACTTAATAGTTTGAATTGCTTTAAGTGGGACAGTAATATTTGTCAGCTGTTTGATTCTGAACATGTTCATTGAAAGAGCTAATCACATTGGCTTCTGTTCCATGTCCTTCAATGTCAGACAGGCTTTCCCTATTGTTTGTGTATTGAGATAATGTGTATTCCATGTACTGCAATGTAGGGGACGTTCAGAATGTCCTTGGCAGTCTTGTCCTATTGTCTATCTATTGAGATGGGATGTAGGATTGTGTTAAGTCTGCCTGTTCCATTGTTAAATGTTAATGACCTCACATTGTTCTGTCCAGATGGTCAGATAATTAGTTCAGGTTAATTCTGTTTCTGTATACAATTTAATCTGCATAGTATAATGTAATCAGGCAACCCCTGACCTGTGTGTAGTAATTTGATCAGGAGGGGATGTCCATGCTGTATATAAACTGTGTATGTTGTTCAATAAAGGAGAAGGTTCCAAATCTTGTATGAGCTAAGTTGTTGGCTAGCTTTGTATGTAGGGCAGCTGGAATATCTATATAGGTTCATGATTGCAAGGAAGCCGTATACTGACGGAAGACCACAAGTACAGTGTGGGTCGGCGGTTCCGTTACAGTCATGTCCACATTTGGTCATTGACGTCATCTGAGAGGTACCTCCTTTTTGTTTTCATTCAGCTGTGGGGCCCAGGAGCTGTCATTTACAGAAAGTGAGTGACAGGATCAGATGTGTGGTTGTGTTTCTTCTTTCATTCATTTTGATTGACATGGACCTGTATCACTGGCTGACAAGATTGATTCATTTTTAAAGGGGTTTTCCATTTTCCAACAAGCCCCATACCTGCACCCCCGCACAGCCAATGGGCCAGGGTTGTGGGAAAGAGACCTATGTCCTTATCAACATGGGGACAAGTGCTTTGCCAGAGGACTCCCTCCCCCAGCAATGTACACCTTTCATGTTGAGGGCATGTAGCCTTGTATAGTACAGGAGGGTGGCGCATGCTCAAACCCAACCCCCCTCCCCCTTTTCCGGGCTATCCAGGCTGCATACTGAGATAAGGGTCTGCTATGGATGTTGGGAGGACCCCATGTTTTTTTCTTTTTTAACTGATTTTGCATAGGGTTCCCCCTTTAAATCCAAACCAGACTCAATGGTTTAGACATTGGAGGGACCCCACACTAGTTTAGTTTTGGGCTCCCGTTAAAGTCCATACCAGACTCTAAGGGCCAAGCAGTGATGACTCAATGGCCCAACTACTTTTTATCCAAGCAAACTGTTAAAGAAGAATTCAATGCATGGTATAAAATACATATCGCATTACTCCCGCTTGGTCCAATCTAACTATGTAAAATTATACCATATCTGGAATCCTTCTTTAATCGCTTCAATACTGGGCACTTTCACCCCCCTTCCTGCCCAGGCCAATTTTTTTTTAACAAATATTTTTTATTGAATTTTCAAAAAGTTACACGACAAATCGTACATATGACAAAATAGTCAAACATAGGAATAGTCATATAAAAGAACATGGGGTTAACATCGGGTAACATCAAAAGCATGAGATAAACAGTAGTGCTATCCATCTGTAGGGGGATAATAAAGCCAGTGTACTTCCCCCGTATGACTCACAAAAGTAAGTTACATATCAGAACAAGTTTACAGTAATGCAGATAAAGCAGTAATATAGACAAGGCAACAGTATAGACGAGGCAAGGCAACCGCGCACCCTTTTGTTCAATATTGGGAAGGCAGAAATTATGCAGCTTGTTGAAACTCCTGCCATGGTTTCCAATATTGGCCTATTTTATGGGAAGAACCTTCTTTTAAGGCCATCATTCGTTCATACATGTGAACTTCTTGAAGAAGTCTAGTGGCTTCACTTAATTCAGGAACCTCAGCAGACTTCCAGTGTCTCATCAACACTGCTCTGGCTGCAAACAAAATCTGCATGGTGATAGGTCTAATAGAGCTGTGTATCAATTCACTCCCTATACTTAGAAGCGCCAGGGCCGGGTTCTTTTTGATTAGGTTACCTGTAACTTTGGCAATTAAACGGAAAACAGCCACCCAGAAGCTTTTGACATGTAGACATGTCCATGCCATGTGTAGAAACGTACCCACTTGGGCCCCGCATCGCCAACATTGAGCTGAGGTATGTTTGGAAAATTTTGCAATTAGGTGTAGTGTAAGGTACCATCTCTGGTGGAATTTTTGAGCAGATTCCCAGTGATTTGCACACCTGGTATATTTAAGGTTGTTGCAGATGGCTTTACTCCATTGATCTGCAGTAAGTGATAAATTTAGGTCCCTTTCCCATTTAACCATTTGTGGGGCTTTTACAAAAATTTACTTCATTTGCAACAAATTGTATAGGACCAAGATACTTTTCACCTTAGGACAAGAGCTATTCCAAAATTTCCATGCCACCGTATGCACCTGAATATGAGTGCGCTGTACTGATTTTAGAATATGTCGGAGTCTCATGTATGTAAATAACTCTGACTGTGGTAGATGGAAGCGGGATACAAGAGAGGTAAAGGGAGCTATAGCGCCTTGAGTAGATATGTCTGATAATAGTAAAATACCCTTTTGGGACCACACAGTAAGGTTAACATCTTGTGTCAGGAATTGGATTGACTCCAAAGGGATCGGTATCTGTGTGGAGTCCTGAGGATTTATGGTTTGTGTAGTTAAAGTTTTCCATGCCTCCAGGGAGGGGGAAATAAGTGGATGTGGTGCAATGTGAGGGCCATCTGAGGCAGCGCTAATTAGGAGTAAGTTTCTCAGCGTATTTGGGGATACCTGAGCAGATTCTAGGTTGGTCCAGTGTTTAGTGTGTGGAGGTAAAAACCAATACCGTAATTGGTCCAGGAGGGACGCTGTATAGTAATCTTTAAAAATAGGTACACCCATGCCCCCTGCCTTTTTTAGACTTCATCAGGAGCTTACCATTGGCTCTAGGCCGTTTACCATCCCAAATGAATCCGTTAATGAGGGATTGTAATTTGTGAAAATAAGAGTTCGGGATGCGAATAGGTAGTGTCCTAAAATAATAAAGTATTTTTGGCAGAAGAAGCATTTTCACCGCCGCTAGTCGACCCGACCAGGACATGAAAAATTTCTTTACCCTGTTTATTTCCGAACGCATCTCGTTTAGCAGTGGCCAGAAGTTGACATTGAAAATATTGGATATTTCCGGGGTGAGACGGACACCTAAATACGTGATGTGTTCCTCAGCCCATGGGAACGGGAATCTATGTTGCAGTATACGCTTGGATTTGTCATCAATACCAAGGCCCAAAATCTGTGACTTCGTGGCATTTACCTTGTAGTAGGAAATAGCATGAAATTGCTGTAACACCTCATAAGCCGCCTGGAGGGAGTGGATAGGGTCAGTTAAAGTAAGAAACACATCATCAGCAAATAATGATATTTTATGATGAGTGTCCTTAGATTTGAGGCCTAGTATGTTGGGATCAGATCTGATTTTTTCTGCTAAGGGTTCCATTATGAGATCGAAGATCAGGGGGGACAATGGGCACCCCTGACGAGTCCCGTTTGTAATATTGAAAAGCGAAGAGTACATGCCGTCACATAGCACGTGCGCTGCGGGGGACGAGTAGAGGGCCAGAATGGCCGAACTAATAAAGCCATGGAATCCAAACTTATGCAGGACTTGGGTCATATAACCCCAGTGCACCCTGTCGAAAGGCCTTCTCCGCATCCAAAGTCAGGAGCAGAGAAGGCTGCCCAGGCCAATTTTCAGCGCTGTCATGCTTTGAATGACAATTGCGCTTATCATTATTTGAGGCAGATAGAGCTTTCTTTTGGTGGTATTTAATCACCGCTGGGTTTTTAAAACGAAAAAAAGACCAAACATTTTGAAAAAAAAAAAAAAAGTGTTTTTAAGTTTCTCAAAATAATATCATTAAAAAAGCACATCCAATAACACTTCAATACCAAAACTTAGCAGCGCTAGTGTGTTCTTGTTACACACTTGTCTTGATTTCCCTCAAATATGCAAATGAAAGTGACTATACATAAAGTTCTTAAGGGTCATCACATAAATACATATAGTCCATACAAGTCATCCAATTGGTGCTCCTCCGTGTGTTTAAGGTGCTATCAAGTTAGTGTCTTCCTTCACCACACCACGTGTGCTCCCCTTTAAGGTAATGGGCACTCACCAGATATTAATGCGAATGACACTTTGTATTGTATAAGAACTTTCTCCAAACTCACTCCACTAGACACTTCCTTATGGGGATATCCACTGGACAAATTTCCTTTCTTTTAATTGACTGACATATCTCAGTGTGCATTGATAATCACCACCATAGGTAAATATAGGTCAGAAGTGGTCAGGAGGAAAGAAAGAACAGGGGGGAACCAATAGTGTGATATTGTTTCAAACTTTTATTAAAATCACAACACAGCAAAATCCCTCCCCTTCAACCATTCCGCTTACATAGTATACATCTTTAAAATTCGCCAAAGAATAGGTAAGTAGAAAAGCTCCTATCCTCACCGATAAGGGTATAAGCTCCTCTCTTCCTAAATATTCCTACTGGACCCGGTGTGTGCCGTGTAGCTCTCCCCACAATATGCACTGTTGCTGGCTCGCGTCTTGTAGGGAGTTCTGGAGTAGCGTACCTGGCGTCACTGTGTCCAAGGAGACCCCATGCTCACGCCCTAACACGTTTTGTCATTAAGACTTCTACCTAGGTAGAAGTGTTTCTACGTTTCTATTATAAAATTTAGTAAATAAGTAATTGCTCTCCTTCACTGATGTGCGCTGATGAGGTTGCACTGACGGGCACTAATAGGCTGCACTGATGCGCACTGATGAGCCGGCAATGAAGGGCACTGATAAGGTGGCACTAATATGCAGCACTGATTGGCATCACTGATCGGCAATGATTGGCATCACTGATAGGCAGCACTGATTGGCGGCACAGCTGAGCACTGATTGGCATCACTGATGGGCACTGTTGGGGCTGCTCTGATAAGCAGTGCCCCGATTATCTGTGCAGGTCTCCCCTGTGAAGAAATTCCGCTGATCGGCTCTCCTCTCCTCACTGTCAATGTAAGAGGAAAGCCGATAACCGGCATTTCCTTGTTTACATGTGATCAGCTGTGATTGGACACAGCTGATCACATGGGTAAAGAGGGGTGTCCCAAGGACACAGCACACCGCTGATCGCCGCGCAGGATGACATCATATGATGTCGTCCCAGAATAAGAGAGCCACCTTGCGCCTGTCAATTGTCTATACGGCGGGCTGGAGGTGGTTATTAGCGTTTTATTTTAACATTTAGGTACAACTCTGCTAAAAAGAAGAGGGACCGAAAGGTATAATCTGTGTTTATCATATCTGAGATACTGTGCCTAATACCAGTATGTAGACCCCAGAATCTACATAAATCACGTCTGAGTTCATAAATTGTGTCTGCAGCACAGAGAGGGGGGTTTATCTAAGGCAAAAGAAGATCTAATGTGTAGGAGAAGTATCAGTGATTATAATCAACTCATCATTGGCTGATATCAATCATCTCTCACCCTACAAAGGCTGCGCAAAGACTTCACTTGTCCAGCAGGTGGTGCTGTTACTTGTAGAGGAAAGTGGAAGTGCTGTCACTGAGACAGCGTGTTGTGGAATGAGAGCTGCTGCTGACCATACCCCCCACTGAGGCCCCGCACCAAGACTGAGAGGCTGCAGCGGCATGTGACCAGGAAACCAGGAGTGGTAGCAGGTGACCCGGGATCAAGTGCGGCGGGATGACAGAGGGGCCGGGAGACCAAGAGGTGAAATGCTGACCGGGCGGCGAGTAAGTGAAATTGCTAAGCAGGGGAGTGTGGGATTGTGACAGGCAAAGGCGGGAGCAGAGAAGCAGGCTGACTGAGGGAGAAGGAAGTTGCTGACAAGCCCTGCAAGTGTCAGTCTCAGTTTACAGGGGTGGCTGAGCAGGAGCACAGAGACACAAACTAGTAAAAAAGACTGAGACTGTGAAGACTGACTGTGTGTAGTGGGGACGCTGGCTGAGGAGGGTGTAGTGTGAGTACCCAAGTAGTGTGAGTACCTGAGTAGTGTGAGTACCTGAGTATTGTAAGTACCTGAGTATTGTAAGTACCTGAGTAGTGTGAGTACCCGAGTAGTGTGAGTACCCGAGTAGTGTGAGTACCCAAGTAGTGTGAGTACCCAAGTAGTGTGAGTACCTGAGTAGTGTGAGTACCCGATATAAAATGGGACAAAATCCTAGGAACAAAGAACACAGAGGAAAAATGGGAGTGCTTTAATAACATACTAAATAAAGGTATTGGCCAGTGCATTCCAACAGGGAATACTTTTAAAAGAGCTAAAAGAGCTAAAATAAACCCTGGATGGCTAAACTCCAACGTAAAAATGCATATAAAAATGAAAGAAAAGGCCTTCAAAAAATACATGGCTGAGGGGTCAGTGGCAGCATTCCAACATTACAAAGAATGCAATAAGAAATGCAAGAGCGCAATCAATGCGGCTAAAATAGAACATGAAAGGCACATAGTGGAAGAGAGTAAAAAAAAACCCTAAGAAATTCTTTAAGTATATAAATAGTAAGAAAGTGAGACCAGAACACATCGGCCCCATAAGGGATGACGAAGGGAATCTGGCTACAAAGGACAGAGAAAAGGCTAAATAAATTCTTCTCAGTCTTCACAAAATAATTGGGGGGGGATACAGTAACCTAGACTGTACCCTCATGGTTAACAGAAGAGAGACCCAGAACTAGACTTGAAAAACTTAACATAAATAAGTCACTAGGACCAGATGGCTTACACCCGAGGGTCCTTAAAGAACTCAGCCAGGTGATGGGCAGACCATTGCTCTTAATTTTTATGCATAGTCTACTGATGGGAATGGTACCAGCTGATTGGAAAAAAGCCAACGTGGTACCAATATTTACAAAAGCGCTGAGATATATACCTGGGAACTACAGGCCGGTTAGCCTAACATCAATAGTCTATAAGAAATTGGAGGGGATGATAAGGGACTATATAAAAGACTTTACTAATGAAAACAGTATTATTAGTAGTAATCAGCATAGATTTATGAAAAATCGCTCCTGCCAGACCAATCTATTGACCTTCTATGAAGAAGTGAGCTGCCATCTGGATAAAGGAAGGCCTGTGGATGTGGTGTATTTGAATTTTGCAAAGGCATTTGATACAGTTCCCCACAAACGCTTACTGTACAAATTAAGGTACGTAGGTATGGACCATAGAGCAGATTAAAAGCTGGCTTCAGGGGCGAGTCCAAAGGGTGGTGATAAATAGGGAGTACTCTGAATGGTCTGGTGTGGAAAGTGGGGACCCCCAAGGATCTTTCCTGGCACAAATCCTATTTAATTTGTTCATAAACGACCTAGAGGATGGGATAAACAGCTCAATCTGTGTATTTGCGGACGATACTAAATTAAGCAGGCCAATAACTTCTACACAGGATGTGGAAACCTTACAAGAAGACCTGAACAAAATAATGGGGTGGGCGTCTACATGGCAAATGAGAATAAATGTTGAAAAATGTAAGGTAATGCATTTGGGTGCCAGAAATACGAACGCAAGTTACTCGCTAGGGGGGAGAACCTTTGGGGGAATCTAAGATGGAAAAAAAAGGACCCGGGGGTCCTAATAGACGACAAGCTCAGCAATGGCATGCAATGCCAAGCTGCTGAAAGCAAAGCCAACAGAATTCTGGCATGTATAAAAAAGGGGATTCACTCCAGAGATAAAACGATAATTCTCCCACTCTACAAGACTTCAGTCCGGCCACATCTGGAGTATGCGGTCCAGTTCTGGCGACCGATCCTTAGGAAGGATGTGCTGGAACTGGAGAGAGTCCAGAGAAGGGCAACAAAGAAAATAAAGGGACTGGAGGACTTCAGCTACAAGGAAAGACTACAAGCATTGAACTTATTCTCTCTGGAGAAGAGACGCTTGAGAGGGGATATGATATCAGTGTACAAATACCATACTGGAGACCCTAGCATAGGGAACAAACTATTCAGCGAAAGGAAATATAAAAAGGACTCGCGGCCATTCGCTAAAATTAGAAGAAAAGTGGTTTAACCTTAAATTGCGTAAAGGATTCTTTACCGTCAGAGTGGTAAGGAAGTGGAATTCTCTTCCACAAGCAGTGGTGTCAGCGGGGAGCATCGATAGCTTCAAAAAACTATTAGATGGGCACCTTAATGACCACAACATACAGGGGTATACAATGTACTACTGACATAAACAGTTATACTGTACATACTCATCATAGGTTGAACTGGATGGACTGGTGTCTTTTTTTCAACCTCACTAACTATGTACTTTGGACAATCAGTGTGCAGTAACAGAGCAGAGATAACAGAAGAATATATTATGGCTCACCTGTGCTGATCTCTGTAGGAGTGTCCTCCTCTTTGAATGTCCTCGTCATTTTAGCCTCCTCCATATATTGCTGATCATCCCTCACATACGTCTCTTCTACTTCACCCTCAACTTTAATGATCATCAGATCTTCACCCTAAACCAACAGAATGGCAGAAAATAACATCTGTAATATAGAAGTATTTATGATGTGAGATCACATAGAAAATATCATCTTGTAGAGTCCTCACATCGTCTCCACATGTCAGAGTGTTCAATAAATTTATGTTCCAGACCCTCAACTCCACCTACCTGATGATGGTGAGGGATGGTGTGACCTTCCTTTGTGGAATCCCAGGAATACAGAGGACGGGGACATCTCTCTGGTGGGTTCCTGATATATGGTGGCTCCATCATATCCTTGTGTCCTGAATACTCCTCATCGTCCTCTTTAAACTCTTCTTTAATAACAATATTATTATCCCCGAAGTTTCCACTCTGAAAGATATAATAAATGATTCATTGTAACAAACATGCTGTGTAAAAATCATAACTACCTATAATTGTGAATAATCTACCTGATGATAGTGAGGGATGGTGTAATCTTCCTGTGTGGAATCCCGGGAATACAGAGGACGGGGACATCTCTCTGGTGGGTTCCCATTACTGGATCCATCTGTAGGAAACACACACACTGACTGAATACATTGTTTCTATGTGTTTATCAGATGATGGGGGATCTAGGTGGATCCTCCGTACTGCTCTCTCCTTTACAATAAAGTCTCCTCTTACCCAGTGATGTGAGGGGCGGCTGATTCTCCATCATGACGTCCTTGTAGAGATCCTTGTGTCCTTCTAAATACTCCCACTCCTCCATGGAGAAATAGACAGTGACATCCTGACACCTTATAGGAACCTGACACACACAATGATACAGTCACCATCCAGACACATCCCTTGTCTGTTACTGGATAATGTCCCAGAATTCCCAGCACTGCTCACCTCTCCTGTCAGCAGCTTCATCATCTTCTTGGTGACTTCTAGAATCTTCTGCATGTTGTGTCTCTCAGGTTTTAGGGACTCACATGGAGGCACTGCGATGGTCATATGATCACCTGACTTCAGAAGAGGAAATCTCTGCATTGGAAAACCAATATGAATATCATGTTAGAATCCTCCTCACCTCTCCGGTCAGGTCTGTGTTTTATTAATAGAGATAAGGGTGATGTCATGTGACCTTCAAGAATCCTCCTCACCTCTCCGGTCAGCAGGTAGATGATCTCCAGGGTGAGGTTTAGTATCCTCTCAGTCATGTGACTCCAGTCCTCCTCCATCATCATCGATGTGGTCATGTGATCTTTATAGGTGTATCTGTAGATGAAGAATGATTTGCACTGTATTGGTTGTACAAAATTAGGATGGGGATGTAATGTGTTAATAGTCGGGCTGTCCTCAGTGGGAACTGGCCCACGCGTAGGAAGCTGCTTTCCTCTAGTGCCTGTAATTGTAAATAGCTGTTGCTTGGTAAATATCACACAGACAATTGGTTATAGACAGGTACTTTCTGTCCCTGCTAGGGGGATCAGAAACCCCACAGAACAGAACAGAACAGGATCACATGAACTACCATGCAAGAGCTGCTGCTGCTGTATTTCATGCAGACCAGGAGCAGAAACTATTGGGCAAGTGTTTCTGTCTTCTAATTATTTTACTATTGCAGCTCATGTATAAAACTGAAGTCTGGTGACCGAAGCGTGTCTTATTGTTATTATCGAACAGGCACAGTGCCATTTAGGCATGTGCTGTTGTATGTGTAGAGTGTTCACCTTGCAGTGTATTATTAGGTAAACCTTTATCAAAATAGGGTTTATATGAAGCATCTGTTAACTTAGTTTACTTCTGTGCCTTCTGGTCTGAGATTTTCTAGCTAGCTTTAGCTTGGGGCTCAGAAAACGGCATAAGATAGAAGTTAGGCATCTGATGGCCCATAGGCAGCTAGAGGTCAGGTTGCATGGCGGATTAGAAACGGTTAAGGATTGAGAAGCAGAGTAGATAGGCTGACAATGAGATCAAGTGTCACATCACCCACCACCCCTCCTGAACCCTGCACCCTACGCATAATGCACTCCTGAATCCTGCACCATGTGCACAATGCACACTATGTGCAATGCATTCCTGAACCCTGTGCGCAATATACTCCTGAACCCTGTGCGCAATGCACTCCTGAACCTTGCCACTTCTGGTTTTGTTTATATATTCCCTCATAGCCCCCCCCCTTCCAACAGTCCCCCAATCATTAGCCAGTGTTGTGGGGAAGAGGCCTTTGTCTTCATCAACATTGGGGCAAGATGCTTTGGCTTCCCCTATGTTGGGGGCATGTGGATTTTTATGGTTTCGTAGGAGAGGCCACGCACTTACCCCCCTTTAAGGGTATAATATATTTTTAGGGGGGGAAACATATCCTGGGAACAGTTACTGGTCTGGTCTTTTTCCTGGCTATATGGGGTTTGTCATCTAAGGTGGAGCCCTCGGTTTGGGCTTTTCTTATGTTAGGTGGTATTTACACCTCCCACTTGATCTTTGCAACCAAGCTATTGCATGATAGACTTTACATCTGTTATTGGGATTACTTTTTACCTCATACCTACCATACTGCCTAAAGTCGTACATTTACAAGCAATAGACCCAGACCCTATATATTCGCCCTTGGTTTAACAGCCTTCAATGGGATATATTTATCTCTTATCTACCCAAGTGCAAACTTCCTTCGGGGCCATCGGCCTTATTTACTCACTGTGTCCGCCCAAAGCCAATTCTTTGCCTTGCGCTGTTTCAAGAAGAATACTGTTGTCTGCATCTGGTCCTGACGAAGCTTACCGCGAAACTCGTTGATTTTCGAGCAGACGTATATTCTCATATTCACGCAATGTTTGATACGTAATTCAACGTTTACATATGACCAACCATTGGGTCAGGAACATGTACCTTTATGCGGGATGACTTAGAACCTTTTTGTTTGGTCAGGTTCATCCCTTTTAATGTATTGATTTGAATCCAGTAAATGCTTCTTTTATACAATTTTTGTGTCTAAGCCTATCCTATGATGTGCCTTTAAAGTCCACCATTGTGCTCAGTTGGATCCTACAACTGGGCTTTTTTCTCTTTTTTTTTTTTTAAATCCATACGAGATTTAAAGGGGTTGGTTTATTAAAACTGGAGAGTGCAATATTGGGTGCAGCTTCCAGGTTTTATTGTCAAAGTTTGATTGAACAAGCTGAAGTCAGAAGCTAACCGGCTACCATGCACAGCTGCACCAGATTTGTCTCTCTCTAATTTTGGTAAATCATCCCCAAAGGGTCTGGTGTGTATTACAGGAGGAAATTACACTGTTTTTTTATTCATTCCTACTATATGATGTGTTACAGCAACATTTACAAAGGAAAAAATGATACAGTAGAAATTGCCATAAAATTACATTTCATCGCTGGCTTCTTAAAAACAAAGAAACAGCACACAGACCTCCTATATAGATCCCCCATACTATAAAGCAAACCCTTGGAGGGGTCTGTGAGCTGTTTCTTTTTTCTTCAAAACAAAAAAGCCGGCAATGAGATCTCCTTTGCCGAAGGGTTTAAACACTTCTTTCTTAGTAAATATCAGCGCTGCTGCAGCACTTTCTGTACATCACAGAGATGCCCCTTCACAGACCTGTTATTTAAAGGATATTTTTAATGTTTCACTTCAAGAAATTAAAGTGGTTGTAAAGTCAGTTTTTTTTTTATCTTAATGCATTCTTTGCATTATTATAAAAAGCCTTGTGTGTGTAGCAGCCCCTCTCATACTTACCTGAGCCACCTCTCTATCCAGCGATATCCACGAGTGCCTCAGCAATCCGGGAATCGCCCTCCTGAGACACAGCCGTGGCGCCATTGGCTCCCGCTGCTGTCATTTAAACTCAGTTAGCCAATCAGGAAAGAGAAGCAGCGGGGGCAAACAGCAGCTCTGTGTCTAAATGGGCACACGGAGATGCAGCTCAGCTCGTTTGCCCCCATAGCAAGCTGCTTGCTGTGGGGGCGCTCAACAGGAGGAAGAGGCCAGGAACACTATGGTGTACTTTTATGAACGGGTGAATTTTCTTCTCTGTTGGCTTCTCTACAGTTCTCCGAGGAAAATGATCACATCTGGCACCCTTTTTATGAATCGGAGAACTTCAGTTCGCCCAGGGTGATCAGAGGAGAACGGTTTTCTCGGAGATCTGTGTAGAAGTCAATGGGGCGTCTGTAATCTCGTGAGACAAAGCGAGATTACAGTAGTATGAAAATCCCTGGCGCGCTTTAACAAGCAGTGATAAATTATCACTGCTGAGTACACGAGGTTAATAAATAATAGTCCCCTTACATAAATATATATATATATACACTGAATACACACACACATACATTGTATATATATATACACATTAAATATATATCTACATGTATGTGTGTATATATATACATGTATATATATACATAAATATGGCAGGGGGACATGATTACTGTGTTGGGGGGTCTGAACGAGGAAGAAGGAAGTCGATAATCTTCCTTTTTCCCCCTCAGTTCTCCCCCGATTCTGTCTTCACTCCCCGCTTCACAAGCTCCAGGCTGGTGAACCCGGGAGTGTGAATTCTGACCCAGATCGCCAGTGAAGTGCGGGGATCGCAGCTTCATAGCCTGGCTGTTTCTGTGTCTGTCAATGACAGATTCCTGTGTGAAGAGATGATCAGCGGAGAACATGTTCTCCCCGATCATTTCTGTTTCATAAACTGAGAATGATCGGAAATGAGCTGTGATCAGCAGGATCACTGGTCATCTCCGTTTCATAAAAGGACACCTATATATGTGTGTATCATCATCTGCTGGAGATAAAAGACGTCACAGTGACTATGGAGGAAGAGGACGGACATGACGGGGGGGGGGGGGGGGTGCGGTGGGGGGGGTTACTGGGTGTAAATAGAAAATACAATCTTATTACCTCCTCTGCTGCCACTTCCAACAAAGTTTCCTCTCTACTTCCTCCCAACTCACCTTTCACCCGGAACTTCCTATTTACACCTGAAATCACTTCCTGTCTGTACCTGACATCACTTCCTGTCTGTTTTCTATAAGGACGTCCTTTCTCAGTAGAGGAACTAACTTTTGGAGCTCAGAGGAAATGCAGTCCCGAGAAACGTCTCATACAATGAACATGGCCTTGTCATTGTTTCTTTTTTTTTTTTAGTATACAAACTTTTTTATTGAGGTAAGAAGTTGTGGTACAAAAACGATTTATAACATGGCAATCAACAAGTGGTAAATTACAGCTATTATTTCAAGAACAGAAAAAATAATTTTCTTTAAGTACATTTTATACAAAAGGAATAGAGAGAAACCCTAATTGGGTTGTAACAAATCATGTATATGTTATAATACTTGTAGCACCCTCCTAGGTAGGTAAAGCCTAGTGTCTCCATTTGCTTATCAGGGGAGCCTGAATAATAGTTAGGCCTGTTGCATGTGTCCAGAGTGTGATTCATCTGGTCTGAGGGAGTGACCCACTGTATCCAATAGAGGAACCTATTGGACAGTGGAGGAAACCCAGCCAGTGACACACAGGCTTTTGAAACTAACCCTGTGGGTTGGCACAAACAGTGGTGCATCCTGGGATATGTTATAAAAGCCAAGGGCTCATGTGACAGGGTGTCTTTGGGCGGGAATCCAGGTCCCAGAAGGAGGGTGACATTTGTCTCTCCTCCTGCTGCTGTTGATGGTGGTCACAGGCGGTCGGCCTTGTGAGCCAGGAGTGTGGAGCTGAGCCAGGAGGTCCAGGAGAGCTGACTGGTGGAGTTGGAGGGAAAAACAGTGTCCGTGAGCACAGGGAAGCTTGCCGGGGGTCTGCCCAGGAAGGGGACCACTCCAGTGGAGAATCAGTGGGCAGGTGACTCAGCACACACAGCAAGTGAGAAAGGGGGTGCCAAGTTAGAACCCTGAAGAGTAATTCAAGCAGGAGCACATTATCTATCTTTACTTCAGTGGCAAGGTGAAGCAGCGGCCGTGCCACACACTACAGTTAGTTGTCCTCAAGATTGTGCATAGGTTGTAGTTGGAGTATCCCACTCATCTCTTCCCCTATCCCAGTTCCAAATAAAAACACAAAAACCAACATCCCCTGGATTGATTATTGACTTGATTATTGACTGAGCCAAGGACTTTCAATGCTAATTTTCTGCTATCAGTTGCTAAGGGTAACCCAGGGGAATCCAGAAAGTGTAATTGTCAGCAGTCTCCTAGGGGGCAGGGCTACATTTGGGGGCTCGTCCGAGATATTGCCCTGGGTTACTGGAATGGTTGCTAATGGCAATGGCCCGAAGAAAATTTTCAAAAATGTCACTTTTCTCTCAAGAACTATGTTCTAACGCTCAATAGAAGTGTGAGGCCTGCTTCACAGGCGATAGGGAGAGTTTGATGAAGAATCAAATGCACAGTGATTGCTGCCCATGGCAACGGAAGAATTTTTGTCAGAATTGCAAATTGTCAGATCAAGTGAAGCGCTGGAGAACGGGAGAAATGCATCTTGCTGTGCTAATGGACTGTGTCTGCTTAAACCTATCGCAATCAGTCCAAGCTGGACTTGTGGACGATTTTTCTGTTGGTAAAGGCGCAGTGGAATCACGGGTGGCTATCCACATAGACCAGGTGGAGGTCTGCCACCCAGATGGATCTGGCCAGGCTTGGTCAATCAGAATTCAAGACAAGGAGGGGAAAGTTGTACGAATTCCCCATCCAGATTTCTACTGTTAGGAAGGAACTGCTGAACCCAATTGAGACTGGCTAGCCTATGTTAACTGAGAAACATACAGAGAGGAAACTACAAGACTCCACTTGCTAGTGGACTTGTTTCAGAGTAGTGATGGACGAACATCGGACGGGGCGGTTCGCGAACGCCATCCGCAAACTTTCTCAAATGTTAGCGAACCACAAGTTCGCGGCGGACCCCATTCACTTTAATGGCAGGGGAACATTAAAAACCTCCAGGTCATATTTGCAGCCACAAAATACTTACTAGCTGTGCACACTTAGTCCCACAACATGGACACTGACATACCAGAAGTATTGCTATTAAAAAAATTATTATTTATTTTTTTCCTAAATCAGCCAGAACTGACAGCAGCCAGTAAATACATGTCAAATACATATAGGGTCCATTCACATGTCTGTAAAATAGGTCCGCATCCGTTACACAATTTAGCGGAACGTTTACAGACCCATTGATTTTCAATGCCGGTCTGAAAAATTAGCCATTCACAGGATAAAGGAGTAAGTGTCAGCCAGTACAGGCCCCAAAAATTAGCCAACAGGCATTCACCTGACAGCAAAGAACTTTGTATTCTGTGGCTGGAGGTACAGTAGGCATTTACAGGATACAGAAGTAAGTGTCGGCCAGTACAGGCCCCAAAAATTAGCCCACAGGCATTCACCTGACAGCAAAGAACTTTTTGTTCTGTGCCTGGAGGTACATTAGGCATACACAGGATACAGAAGTAAGTGTCAGCCAGTACAGGCCCCAAAAATTATCCCACAGGCGTTCACCTGATAGCAAAGAACTTGGTTTTCTGTGGCTGGAGGTACATTAGGCATACACAGGATACAGAAATAAGTGTCGGCCAGTACAGGCCCCAAAGATTAGCCAACAGGCGTTCACCTGACAGCAAAACGTTGTATTCTGTGGCTGGAGGTACATTAGGCATACACAGGATACAGAAGTAAGTGTCGACCAGTACAGGGCCCAACAATTAGCCCACAGGCGTTCACCTGACAGCAAAGAACTTGGTTTTCTGTGGCTGGAGGTACATTAGGCATTCACAGGATACAGAAGTAAGTGTCGGCCAGTACAGGCCCCAAAGATTAGCCCACAGGCGTTCCCCTGACAGCAAAGAACTTAGTTTTCTGTGGCTGAAGGTTGCAATGTGGAGCAGGGACAGACTGAATAGTGACACAAGTCGCTATCTAATAGGTCCACAAAAGTCTTTTGTCAGTGTAGGGAGAGGTTGCTGTGTGGAGCTGGGATAGACTGTAGCAATTAGGCATTTAACGAACATAAAAGGCCTTTTATGCCGCTGTATTTACCTAAGACAGGGACCATGAATTGTTATGGGTGGTGGCGAATATTTGTGGACTGTTATGAGGAATTTGAATCAAACATGGTCTACTGGTCACATGTGTTGTATTCCCCTGAGATCCATGCCTCATTGATTTTTAGAAATGTGAGGTAGTCAACACTATCATGAGCTAGGCGAGTGAGCTTATCGGTCACGATCCCCCTGCTGCGCTGAACATCCTTTCGGACAGGACACTGGACGAGGGGCAAGCCAAGAGTTCCATTGCAAATTGTGCAAGCTCTGGCCAGAGGTCAAGCCTGCCCACCCTGTAGTCCAGGAGTTCATCACTTCTCAGAGCGTCCACATCGGCTGTTAACCCGATGTAGTCAGACACCTGTCGGTCTATGCGTTCCCTGATGTTGGAGCCTTTACAGTCATTGCATAAGACGCGGTAAGCCCAACACTCACCTAGGGACGATCCACTGGACAGAAGGAAAATAGGGTTTCCATCCGTCCAGTTTTGACGGATCGGATGTCAGCGGACATGTCTCCGCTGACATCTGATGCCCCATAGACATACCGTTCAGATCCACTAAAAAAAAAACGGACAGGCGGATCTGAACGGTCCTCCTGTGTGAAAGGGGCCTAAGAAGGCACCTGGACTTCCATCACCAAGCCCAGTGGGAGCAGAACGTCAGAACCCACAAAGCCACACTCCAGGCTCTCACCGTCCAGCCTCTTCTCCTTCTCCTCTCTCCTCACAATTGTCCTCCACTCCACTTTCCATCATGCAGTCCTCACGTTATTTTAGAAAAAGGCAGGCTTCTGTGGCCCAAATGTTCGAGCGTAAAAAAAATGATGATGCCAGATAACCCTCTTGCCCAACGGTTGACCGCTGGCTTGTCGGAACTGATAGCCTGCCAACTACTGCCATATAAACTGGTGGACTCAGAGGCCTTTTGAAAATTTGTGACCATTGGAACACCACTATGGAAGGTCCCAGGAAGGAAATATTTCTCGCAGAAGAGCATTCCAGAGCTATATGGCCATGTTCAGTGGCAAGTGAATGTACCTCTGGCACACAGTGTCGATGCCAAGATACATCTGACCACAGACGAGTGGACTAACAAACATGGGCAGGGAAGGTATATAACTTTTACTGCCCACTGGGTGAACCTTCTGACAGCCGTTAAGCATGTAACCCGTGGCACCCGTGTAGATTTGGTTTTACCATAACGGATTTCATGCAGGCCTGCCTCTTCTTCTCCTCCTCCTACTTGATCCTCCTCTGCCTACTCCTCCTTTTCCGCTGCTACCGTCTCTTCCACTACGCCCCCCAAGATCCCCAGAACCTATTCGAAATGCCAGGTGAGACGTTGCCATGCTGTGCTGCATAAGTTGTGCCTGGAAGCCAAGAGCCACACTCCTTTCAGCTTTGCGTTCACAGGCAGATCAGTGGCTAACACTGCTCAATTTGACAGTTGGTAAAGTGGTGTGCGACAACGGTGCCAATCTGCTGAGCGCGCTGAAACAGGGCAAAATTACACACGTGCCATGCATGGCACATGTCCTGAACTTGGTCATGCAGCGATTCGTTGTCAAATACCCTGGGGTCCAGGACATCTTACGGCAGGCCAGGAAAATCTCAGGCCATTTCAGAAGATGTTACACAGCCATGGCACGCCTTGCTGACATTCAGCGGCGACACAACCTGCCCATCAGACGTCTTATTTGTGACTGCCCAACGCGATGGAACTCAACCTTGTAAATGCTTGATAGGCTACTCCAGCAGAAATGTGCAGTTAACAACTACTACTTAAAAAAAGAAAACAAGAAAAAAAAGAAAAAGAGAGAGAGCGCTCTAAGTGCAGACAGTCTTTATTAATAACAAGGCATAGGTAATATAAACTCACTAGAAACCAAAGTCATCGAGCTGTGTCAAGTCATGGACATCAGGAATTCCTCTGGGAGGTGCCATCCACTCGTGTGCAGCAGTTCAGAAGCTTGATCGCTGATCAGAGGAGAAAAGGAAGCCGGCTACCTCCTCCAGCAGTCGGCGGTCAGCGTCTAAGGCAGCGGCTGCGATGTGCGGTGGAAGCTGGAACGCGGCCCCGTCACCAGGGAATGTATGGTTTGTGGAATATGCACGGTATTGCACGACGCGTTTCTGAGCATGCGCCGGGTCACGTACGGCCCTGCGCGCTCTTTCTTCAGGTGCTGTGGAGCCGTGTTTATTCCAGGGAATATATATGGTGCACAATAAAGGATAATTGGACACAGCCCAGGAGAAAGGGAACCTGCTAGTGATTTAAAACCACATATAGACAGGCAATACTATATAACTGCAATTAATCACTACATTAATATAAAACATTAGTGGCACATATGTGGAGTCTGTTCAATCGATGAAATACAAATCTATGTACGTGAAAAATCAATAAAAAGACAATTGATCATCAATCTCATGTTTAGTAAAAAAAAAAAAAATATATGATTGAATAATAAAAATGGGATAAGATAAAACTAGGAGAACCCAGGCTAACCTAGGCTCACTGAGGACCCCTAGGGTTATATGAAAACAACAATACGTGAAATAAGATTAAAAAAAAAAAAAAAAATGATATGAATGATCATGAAACCGCCATTAACAAAGATTTGATTGGGCATTAAAACCATTAAGTAGAATAAAAATCACATAATAAAAAGACAAAAATCTGTATATTGCAAGTATACTTGTGATCTGAATACGTGGTGTACTGTCTGATATGCCCATGCCAACTGCTCTATGTAGGTCGCACGATTAGACCAGTCAGACAACGCTTTGGTAAACATCGCCGACTCATTGAGGGGGGATGTGATCTCCATAGCGTCCCGCGACACTTTCTAGAAATCCACGGTAAATCTACTGAGGGTCTAAAAATCTGGGTCATTGAAGCTATCCCCAAAGAATTGCCAGAAGGAGAACGTTTTTCTAAATTGTGTATGCGAGAAACCTTTTGGATTTACACATTGGATGCTCTCGTGCCTCGAGGGTTAAATGAAGAGCTTGATGTACATACCATCTTATAATGTTGCGCCCTAAGCTTGAGTTTTTTATAATATTTTTCATAATATTTTATAATCTTTATATATTTATATATTTTTACATTCTGATGCTTTTATAGATACAATAAAATATCTTGTTTTTTTCTCTTAGGTCCATGTATAAGTAAATTATAGGGATCACAAGTATACTTGCGATATACAGATTTTCGTCTTTTTATTATGTGATTTTTATTCTATTTAATGGTTTTAATGCCCAATCAAATCTTTGTTAATGGCGGTTTCATGATCATTCATATCATTTTTTTTTTTTTTTTAATCTTATTTCACGTATTGTTGTTTTCATATAACCCTAGGGGTCCTCAGTGAGCCTAGGTTAGCCTGGGTTCTCCTAGTTTTATCTTATCCCATTTTTATTATTCAATTATATATATATATATATATATATATATATATATATATATATATATATTTTTTTTTTTTACTAAGCATGAGATTGATGATCAATTGTCTTTTTATTGATTTTTCACGTACATAGATTTGTATTTCATCGATTGAACAGACTCCACATATGTGCCGCTAATGTTTTATATTAATGTAGTGATTAATTGCAGTTATATAGTATTGCCTGTCTATATGTGGTTTTAAATCACTAGCAGGTTCCCTTTCTCCTGGGCTGTGTCCAATTATCCTTTATTGTGCACCATATATATTCCCTGGAATAAACACGGCTCCACAACACCTGAAGAAAGAGTGCACAGGGCCGTACGTGACCCGGCGCATGCTCAGAAACGCGTCGTGCATACCGTGCATATTCCACATACCATACATTCCCTGGTGACGGGGCCGCGTTCCAGCTTCCACCGCACATCGCAGCCGCTGCCTTAGACGCTGACCGCCGACTGCTGGAGGAGGTAGCCGGCTTCCTTTTCTCCTCTGATCAGCGATCAAGCTTCTGAACTGCTGCACACGAGTGGATGGCACCTCCCAGAGGAATTCCTGATGTCCATGACTTGACACAGCTCGATGACTTTGGTTTCTAGTGAGTTTATATTACCTATGCCTTGTTATTAATAAAGACTGTCTGCACTTAGAGCGCTCTCTCTCTTTTTCTTTTGTACAGTTCAGAATTCCTCTTGTCTGTGGAGAGCAGCTCGGTGCCTTGGACATTTTCCATCAGGACTCTGTCATTCATCAATTTATAGTATTTTTTTCATCTCCGTTTTTTCATCTGCGTTTTTTTTTTTTTTGCTTTTGCAGTTTCTATTCCCCATGTTCTCTTCCCTTCCCCTCCCCCACCCATTCTAACCCATTTACCCTTCATGTGCTGGAGGTTTTGTTAGCGCTCCTACATTGTTGTTTAACAACTACTACTTGGGTACTGCAGAAATTTTGCCTCTGCATCATCGACGCCACCTTCCCAACCACTAACGTTAGAGATCTCGGAGTAGGCAGAAACAGCGGGAACCAACCTCCTTGGGCTGATCTGGGTACTGTCGTCAGACTGCTGAGTGGCGGCTTTTGCTACCTCCTCTTCCTGATCCGATACCAAGGATGGCTGTGCATCATAAATGTCATGTGATGGATCGGAAAATAATTCCTGTGACTCAAGCAGGGGGTATATAGTGGTGGTGTCTTTGGGTGTGCACACAGCAGAGAGTGAAGAGGGTGCGGATAGAGGATGAGGAGGGTGCAGAAGAGGAAGGCTGAGTGAGCCATTCAACCAAGTCTGGTGCGTCCTTTGACATAATTGAATGCACCTTCTGCAACTTCCCACTTTGGCCCTGGCCTGGTGTTCCTGCCCTACCTCTACTACTCCTGCGGAAGGGCCTGCCTCTTCCTCTGCCTGTCATTTTTTAAATGACCCTGTGACAAAAGTCTCTAGAGAAGTGCAGTATATGTGGAAGAAGATATATAACACCCCGCTTCAATCTGTCATTTTGGGTGGCCACTGGTATATCACACCAATTATAATACTTTTTTTTCCCAGTAACTTTTGTCACTGTGTGTAGCAGAGTTAACGCAGCGAAAGAGGCAAATTTTCTGCAGTACCCAAATACACTATAATATGCTTTCTATATTAGAAAGTATATTATAAGTGTATTACACCCCTATATACTGCACACCAAACAATAGTACACCTATACCAGTCCTTTCAGTGCCGGTTCACACTGATGCGATGCGGGAACACTGCGAATATATCTGCGTGTTCCCGCATCGCATCCGTTATTTAGTCATGCCCCTTCTTTATATTCAGCTATGGGAGCTACCATTTATGGCAAGCAGTCATTAGGAGTGGATGTGGCAGCAATTTTTTAGCAAGAGTCATACATCGTGACTGACATGGCTCTACATTGCTGGATGATGTGAGTGACAATGGATTTACAGCATGAGACTTTTTTCAAGTGTAACTAAAAGCAAAATTTTTTTTTTTCATTTTGGGTAGAATAACCCTTGTCAGTTTTCTCTTTGGCATCTGTGTCCCATTGAGGAGATTTCCCTTCACTTCCTGTCCCATAGCCATAACAGGAAGTGAGAGGAAATCTCAGTGAGTCACCAGAACTAGTGTCCCCAGTGGAAGATTCCCCGTCTACTAGTGCTCTTTGGGATTTTCTTTTACTTTCACTATCGATGATAACTGTAAAAAGAACAAATGCTTATAATTACAAAAAAAAATAAAAAAATAAATAGCAGGGGTTCTAATCTATTTGCACACTATCCAAAACGAAAAAAAAGAAGAATTAAAAAATAAGGAATTTGTCACACTGTGTGTGTTTTCTTCCAGTATAAGAGCGCCTCACATTGACCTTCTATTTATTTATTTGTAAATAGGTAACCTGGGGTACTATGTATCCTTTACTTTTTTACATAGGAAGGGGTATGTATATAGGAGGCAAATTCATTTTTAAGTGGGTTTTCGGAGGGATGAAGGAAATCCCCGTTTATAAACAGGAAAAGCTGGCCAGGAAAACAGAAAATTTCCTATCAAATACTTACCGTAATTTTCCTTTCCTGATGAACTCCAAGGTAGCATACGTATGGGTTAACCCTGCCTGCAGTCCTCCCCTATGGGACCCCGATCTTTGCTCTGAGCCAGAGGCAGCGTTCCGTAACTAGCCTACACATGACTCTGGGAGGGAACTCCTGCTGCCATGGAGTCCACCAGGAAAGGAAAATTACGGTAAGTATTTAATAGGAAATTTTCAGTTTTCCTGACAGACACCATGGCAGCATATGTATGGGAAATAACACACCCAGGTGGGCAATTGCAGAACAAAAGAAATGGGTTTAATTGACACCATCCACTGACAGGATTTGTAAACCAAAATTAATAGAAGATAAAGAGGCCAGCTCTACACAATAATGAGCCATAAATGTATTGATCAGGGACCACAAGGCCGCCCTACCGATTACATTGGGAACCGCATGATGCAAAGCCACCCAGGATGCAGACACACTCCTGGTCAAGTGAGCGGTCACCATCCCCAAATGAGCCAAGCCCTCGGCTCTGCAAACCTGTCAGATGGCCTAGACAATAAATGCCACAATCGTCCTAGATGAGGCAAGTTTCCCAATGTCCTTTCCGGCAAAAAAGAATGAACAGGTGTTCTGAAGCCTGAAGGAAGCTGTAGCTTAGAGCAGGGGAGGGCTGGCAGCCTTAGGCCTGGGGGGCAAGTCCAGTCAAGTGGCCCATTGAACCACCGAATCAGCTCACCATCCATCTGCACCACGTTGCCCACAGATAGAGCGAGGGAGACTGCTCTACATTGCCCATACAGAGAGAGAGAGAGAGGGGGAGACTGCTCCACATTGCCGTACAGAGTGAGAGAGACCGCTCCACATTGCCTTAGAGAGAGAGACCGCTCCACATTGCTTGCACAGAGAGAGAGAGACCGGTTCACACTGTCTGCACTGAGAGAGAGGGAGACCGCACATTGCTTGCACAGAGAGAGAGGGAGACCGCTCCAGATTACTTGCACAGAGAGAGAGAGACTGCTCCACAGTGTGAACCGGTCTGTCTCTGCGCAGGCAATCTGGAGCTGTCTCTCTCTCTGTGCGGGCAATGTTGAGCGGTCTCTCTCTCTCTCTGTGCAGGCCGTGTGAAGCGGTCTCACTCTGTGCGGGCCGTGTGAAGCGGTCTCACTTTGTGCGGGCCATGTGAAGCGGACTCACTCTGTGCGGGCAGTGTGAAGCGGTCTCACTCTGTGCGGGCAGTGTGAAGCGGTCTCACTCTGTGCGGGCAGTGTGAAGCGGTCTTTTTCTGTGCGGGCAGTGTGAAGCGGTCTCTGTCTGTGCGGGCAGTGTGAAGCGGTCTCTGTCTGTGCGGGCAGTGTGAAGCGGTCTCTTTCTGTGCGGGCAGTGTGAAGTGGTCTCTTTCTGTGTGGGCAGTGTGAAGCGGTCTCTTTCTGTGCGGCCAGTGTGAAGCGGTCACTCTCTGTGGGGCAGCCTCTCTATGTTTGGGCAATTATGTGGAGCAGTCTCACAGACTGATTGCCCCCCGAGAGATTGAGACAGAGAGCCTGCCCCTTCCCCACACTCAGTACACAGATCAAAGAGACTGCAGGAAGATTAAGACTAAAGTCTTGGCTGTCACTGCTGCCACACTAAGCGCTATTTGTGGAGTCTGGACCTTCTCTGGTGAGTGAGCACCACACCACTGGGCAAGCCAAGCAAGCAGTGTAGCTGAGAGTCACAGTGAGCACAGCAGGCTAAACACGCAAAGCCCTGCTGTCTCCCTGGGCACAACCACCAGATTCCCCAGGCTGCAGGCTCCTCCTGTGCCAATTGCAGGTAGTGAGAAAAGCACATGCTAATGCACCGGCCCCTAGGGGCCAGATTAAGGGCATTGTGGGCCTGGTGCTGCAGTGGAGCAGGTTTAGGAGTGGCAGGGATATGACGTACAGTAAGTAACATCATATCCCAGCTCTCCTCTTACTGGCCACCTTCCTGTGTTTCCAGGAGCCTGTGCTGACTTGTGTCCAGACTTGGTGGCAGCCACACAGGTGTAATGCTAGGGAAGCCTGGCATTTGATTTACCAAACTTCCATAAGAGTCGTGTGTTGGTGTGTGAAAGTTTCCCAGCCATCAGAAAACAGTGAACACTGCCGGAAGCTATAACAGCCAGCATTGATCGACAAAAAAAAGACACGCTGGTTGTACTGAAGTCAGTTGATAAATTCTGTACAACCAGTCTGTACATAGATAGATCTAATCCTGCCGATTCAGCAGACATTTCAATCTGTCTATGGTTGCCAAATTGCATTAGTCTCTGGGTTTAATATCCTCAAATCTTCTAAAAGGGGGGCTCCACTTAGGTGAAGAAATTCACTTTGAACTCCACCTTATATCCATAACTCTCTATAGGTAATAGATGTGCAAACAATGAGGTGGATAGAATAGAAATAAGGTGGAGTACAAAGTGAATTTCTACACCTAAGTGGAGCCCCCCTTTTAGAATTGCAATTAACCTGGAGGGACTGGCATTTAGGAAGTTAATACAGGCAAGGAGGAAATGTGATATCACCTCCTCACTGCCTGACAAATGCCTTTTGAAAAGTGACCTGAGCATGGATCACTTTTCAGTGAAGTGGCAGTTGCTGCTGTAAGTGCATACAAGCCTTTGGGCTCACACGGTACACGGTGTGCTGCGGTTTGGCTGCAGTGCTGATGTACTCGCAGTTTTCCTTAGCCGCAGTCTCTTAGACTTCTTTTAGGTTGTGCGTTTTTGCTGCATTTTCAGGAAGTGCACCAAAGATGCAGCTTGCAGGATTTTTTGTGCACTTTCAGAACATGCAGTAAAAATGTGCACTCTAATAGGAGGTCTATGGGACTGGGGGTAACATGCAGGAAGGCTGCCAGTAAACCAGCATTGCAGCCAAACCACACCATACCAGTGTGAGCCCAGTGCATTGCACCTATGGCAAGTTACTACACAGGCTGCAGGAAATATAAATCTCTCTGCAGAGAGGGGGAGGGAGAGACAGCAGGGGGGTAGGGGGGGGGGGAGAGGTGAGGAGAAGTTCACTTACTTGCACGGGCACAGGACATTCACAGGATTCATTTCAGGCTCTGTCTGTCAAGCCGACTGCTCAGCTTGAACTTTCCCGCCCACACATTCTCTTCACAGACAGTCACAGCACACAGTGTGGGCGGGCAAAGAGAGGGCAGAGCAGCCTCTAGCAGCCAATCCATGTGGAGGAGGGAGGGGCTGGATAACTCGTTCCATAACACACTGTCAGCCCTGTCTGTGACAGAACACATCGCTTCACACACAGCCGCATTCGGCCAGCTCTGGAACTGCTCGTGTGCAGTTCTGAGCTGGCAACACAGCGGCCTTTTTACAGCAAAACAGAGTGGCCCAGTGGGAGATTGCCCTCCTTTCCCCCAGCCCAGTCCGCCCCTGGCTTAGAAATATAACTTCACAATATCTGAGCGATTCCTAGAACAAAAGGAAGGCACTCTTGAGGGTCAAACTAAGGATTCCCTGTTTATTAGATATGCGCTTTCAACAACGAATCCACAGTGCGACCTCTCCCATGTCTAATGGGCCATACACACTATACAACTTTCTGAAGACTTTTTCCTTTAGATTTACCAAAACCATATAATATGAGGTCAAACCTAAACACTTTCAATTTGTATGCAATCTGGCAGGCCCTTGCATTACATAGAAAAGGTAAATCTGAAGAAAATCTAACCACAAAAGTTGGATAGTGTGTATCCAGCTTAAAGGATACAAGTTAGTACTCCAAAGGTTGGCAGAACAATTTATTGGTTCCCATGAAAGACCGATGTACACCCTTGAAAAACTGAGTCAAGCATAGCTAACAGCACCGTTGGAACTGGGAGAATGTTAAGAAAAAATCTCCATGACTGGTAAATTAATCTCTGAGGCTTTTTAATAGCCTATGGGCTCTTTCACACGGGCGTTCCTTTTTTTTTTGCCCGATCAGGTCCTTTTTTTTTTTTTTGTAACGGACACGGATGACACTTGTGTCATCCGGTCCGTATGTCCGTTTTTCATCCCATCCGTTTGCGGATGAAAAACTGACATAATGTATCTCTATGTAAATACGGATGTCAGAGGATGACACCACTGACATCCGTTTTTACGTCCGTTCCGTTTTTTGAAAGGAAGAAAAAATAGGGTTCTCCTCCGTTCAAAAAAACTGAACTGAACTGAACTGACGAAAAACGGATGTCAGCTGATGATCATTCACTGACATCCGTATTTACATAGAGATACATTATGTCAGTTTTTCATCCGCAAACGGATGGGATGAAAAACGGACATACGGAACGCCCGTGTGAAAGAGCCCTAATAGCATAATAGCCAGGAGAAAAGCGAACATGACAGAGAGGCCTTTATAGGAGACAGCCCTAGAATGCCCCGCTCCATTTCCCGAGAGGGAGTTGAGAACAAGAGAGAGACTCAATTTGGAAAACCTCCACTTACTCTGAGGTCTGAGCTCCCTTGAAGAATTGTTGAACAGAAAAAGATGCCAAGACCTGGAAACACCTGTGAAGGCCAATAAAGCCGACACTTGTACTCCACTTCACTACATGATCCATAAGCAGCAGACATATATTGCACAAACTTTGACCAGATTTTGCTGTAAACTTTGTGTTCACTCTCCTAGCATTCAAGAGAGAGGTGATGACTCTGGAGGTACAGCCAAGGACCTCCAACCTCAAGAACCAGACCATTAGACATAGCCGTGCTTGACATGGATGTAGAATTGCATCCAGTGACAGAAGGTCTGGCCTGAGGAGAAGGGGTACTGGTTTCTGGTAGCTGAACAGTGCTAGCAAGGGGAACCATGGCCTAATTGGCCAATAAGGCATCACTGCCACCAACTCCACAACTTCTGTTTGGAGCCTTCGTAGACACCCGAGAATGACCAGGACTGGAAGAAACGCACAGGAGCTGCTGTATTTTCAATGACCTGTCAGAGCATCTGCGCCTAAAAAACCTTCACATGTAGAGACCATTCGTTGTTGTCCAATCAGAAGAAAGTCTGTTAGAATATTCTGGACTCCGGGGACATAAGCTTCTAAGATGTAGGCTCGAAGACATAATTGGCTCCACTTCCTGTAATAGTGAACAGGCTGTGAGTCCCCCTTGTCTTTTAACGTAGGAAACCGCTGTGTTTTGACTAGCCTAAGAGCACTTACGCTCCATTCCTTATATGGGGAAAGGCCTGTACGGTGCAGAAGGCTGCCCGTAGTTTCAGAATGTTCAACACAATCTTGTGAAATTGACAGATGCGATTGTGAACCAGGAAATGGGACAATGGAATGACAAATGAGACAGTTTCTCCATTGTAGCCACCAGGGGACTCACTCTCATGACTGAGGTAATGTAGATGACCTAAATTCTGCTTCCTGGCTCCCACTGCTGGAGAAACCCCTTCTGGAAGGGCCACCTTCTCCTGAGCGTCCACTTAACCATCGGATCTGTAGATAGCATAGTGTCAATCATTTTAGACACTAAAGCCTCGTACACACGCACAGATTGTTGGCCGACCGATCGGCCGTCTTTTGTCCAGTGTTGTTTGTTGGTTGAAATGTGCTCTAGACTTGCACTGGACTTTTGTTGGCCAACAAAAAACAACTTCAGAAGTGATGTCATGTGATGGTTTTTGATTTTATAGCATGCACACCAGATTTTATCGGCCGAAAATTCGCAGTTGGTTGTCGGAAGCATCATACTAACAAGCCTACAATCGGCCGATCGGACGTTGGCCGACAATTTACAGCCAACAATCTGTGCGTGTGTACGAGCTTTAAAGGCCCGCAGATGGGAAGATGTCAGGAGTATTCTGTTCCAGAACATCGGGATCCAGAGACAAAGCAATGGCTCTCCTGATTATTTCCAACTGAGCCCCGAGGCACACAAGAGACTGAGTGGGCTCCAGGTGTCTCTCTTCCAGAATCAGCCCCCAGCTGAATTTGAGGAGCATTGAAAAGACCAGAGCTCTGGGCTCCAGCAGCTGCCCTCAGTCTTTGGGACAGTAGGAGAAGGACATCCAAGTAACTATGCAGGCGTATGCTTGCTTTGATAAAGACTATAACAACCAACAAGATCCTGAAAACACACAGAGTGATGTTGAAAGCCCAAATGGTAGACAAGCGAGCTGGAGATGGTCTTGACTTACGGCAAATCGAAAAAGAACTTGCGGAAGTCTTCTACACTGGGCACACAAAAGTAAGCATCTTTAGATCTGTTGCTTAATTTTTCCTCAGAGTGAGGAAACGAATCCAAGATGAGGAGGACTTCTGATGGACCATGCCTGTCCTGAAAAGACCACTTTGCATGAAGGTAAAAAACCTTCTGTATACTGCTCCCCCTAATACTCACCTGAGCCCCATCTCTCTCCAGCGATGTGCATGAGAGCCTCGGGTGTACCGAGACTCCCGCTCCTCATTGGTTGAGACAGCAACCGGAGCCATTTGTCCTCAAAGCAAGCGGCATGCTATTGGGGGCTCTGGTCAAGGGGAAGTGGCCAAGAGTGCCGGTGGGGGACCCGAGAAGAAGGGATCTGCGCTGCTCTGTGCAAAACCATTACACAGAGCAGGTAAGTATGACATTTGTTTGTTTTTTTAAGGCGAACCTTTAATACCACTTTAACTACTTGCCTACTGGCCACTTTTACCCCCTTCCTGCCCAGGCCAATCTTCAGCTTTTAGCGCTGTCGCACTTTGAATGACAATTGCGTGGTCATGCAACACTGTACCCAAACCAAATTTTTATCATTTTGTTTCTAGACGGATAGAGCTTTCTTTTGGTGGTATTTAATCAGCACTTGATTTTTTTTATTTTTTGCTAAACAAATAGAAAAAGAAGAACTAAAATATTGAAAAAAAAACAAAAAAACGTTTTTTTTTTAGTTTCTGTTACAAAATTATGTAAATAAGTATTTTTTTCTTCTTCACTGATGTGCAGTGAATGTTTATTCATTTTGTTGATGAAACAGGTCTTTATTATCCCATGCTCCCTAACCTTGTGTCCCTCACTTCTAACTTGTGTCTGATGGCTGCAACCAAATAATTGTGTTCCCACAACTGCAAACAAAATAAAATCAAACATGTTGGCTGCCCAATCCAATTATTGTTCTTAAACCAAAACCTCTACTTTCAAACTACAAAACGGCTTTCATTATTGTTCAGTGACAAACTTTCTCATATACCATAAAAATAAAGAAACAAATGTTACAGTTCCAGCAGACTATAAATCAATTAGTAATGCTTTTCTATTTTCAAATATTTTTCCCTTTAACCACTTGCCGCCCACATATATACTGCGGCAGGTTGGTTTGGCTGCGCGAATCAACGTAGGGGTACATTGGTTCGCAGAAGTTGTGCTTGGGGGCGAGCGCGCGCCCCCCGGCAGCGCGCTTCCACTCCCACTAGCCAGCGGGGATGCCGATCCACTGGACCGGCGGCCGTGATTGCCGCCGGGCACCCGCAATCGCTCCCCGCTGAGAAAGGAGGACGGTCTACTGTTGTAAACACAGCTGACCGTTCTTCTCTCTGAAATGATCACAGAGCGCCTGTGATCCTTTTATATAGGATCACAGGTCTCTTTGATCATTTTGAAAGTCCCTCCCCCCACAGTTAGAAAACACTCCCCTAGGCTCACACTTAACCCTTTGATCGCCCCTAGGTTAAACCCCTTCCCTGCCAGTGTCATTATTACAGTGACAGTGCATATTTTTTAGCACTGATTACTGTAGTAATGCCACTGGTCCCCCCAAAATTGTCAAAAATGTCAATTAGGTGTCCTATCTGTCTGCCGAAATGTCGCAGTCCCGCTAAAAATCGCAGATCGCCGCCATTACTTGTAAAAAAAAATTAATAAAAATGACAAATCTTTCCCCTAGTTTGTAGACATTTTTTGCGCAAACCAATAAAAATACACTTATTGCGATTTTCTTTTACCAAATATATGTAGCCAAATACAAATTGGCCTAAGAGAATTAGAAATTTGGATTTTTAAATTTCTTTTTTTGGGAATGTTATATAGCAGAAAGTGAAACATGTTTTTTTTTTCAGAATTGTCACTCTTTCGCACGGGTGATCAAATACCACTAAAAGAAAGCTCTATTTGTCGGAAAAAAAGGACATCAATTTTATTTAGGTACAGCGTCGCACGTCCGTGCATTTGTCCATTGAAATAACGCAGTGCCGAATTGCAAAAAAAATGGCCTGGTCATTAAGGGGGCAAATCCTTCCGGTCCAGAAGTGGTTAAAATATGAGAAGCACATTTAAAAGGGAAAATATTTGAAAGAAGAAAAGCACTACTAATTGGACTATAGTCATCTGGGACTGTCACATTTGTTTATTTTATAGTACACGAGAAAGTTTGTCACTGAATAATGAAAGCAGTTTTGTGGTTTGAAAGTAAGGTTTTGCTTTAACAACATTAATTGGATTGCACACGGATAAACGTTTTTGATTTGATTAATTTTGTTGGCCTTCTCTGAACTCCCTATTCAACGTCTTTCCTGAGGAGAAAAAAAATAAACGGTATATTCAAGGTGAGGGTGAACCAGTGTTTCGTAAAGGGGTAGAATGATTGATTCATCTCTAGAATGTATGTCTTTTTTACTGCATGAGAGTAGAGTAGTCTGCTGGCTTGGTTGTTTGTCATTGGGCCTGTGATCTAGAAGCACCCCAAGATCACCAATTCTCACGGGGGATCCCCTCCTAATGTATATTTTGGCACCCAAGTGCATATCTTCACATTTCCCAATATCGAACTTCATCTGCCATGTGGCTGCCCAACCCCCTACTTTGTCAAGATCTTCCTGTAATGATACTACATGCTATGCTGAAGGTTTCTTCTGGCGTAGCTTGGTATAGTCAGCAAACACTGCAATTCAGCTCTTGATTCCAACCTGTATAATCATGAATAAACACATTGATCAGTATTGGCCTCAAGACAGAACCTGGGAGTCCACCATTCAGAGAATGAGTCATTTATAACTACTTTCTGGACCCATTCATGTAACCAGTTTCCTATTCACGTACATACAATTTCATCAACTGCAACAGACTTTATTAAGGGATTAAACAATTATAAAGGTATAAAATCTTGATAAACTATGTCCACTGGACTTTCACTATCAAATTCCTCACTTCTTGCCTCATACAACGATAAGTTTGGTCTGACAAGGACGGTCTTTCATAAATCCATGCTGGTTGTCACTTATGATAGCTTTATCACAGACATATTTTTATATACTGTAGAGTCCCTTACGATTCCCTCAAATACCTTACATACTAATGATGTTAAGCTGATCTGTAGTTTTCTAATATGCCTCTCGATATCCCCCAAGGCAGTGCCCAGCCCCCAATGCCCTTTGACAGTTTCTTGCCCATTTGCCTTCAAAATGGCCTGAATTAATGTGAAAGATTCTACTCCCGTTATCAGCAGGGGGGTTTGAATTACCATTCAGAACTTAGGAGCAGTTCAGTGAACCTTCCGAGAAATGAATCCAGGATTGTTTGACTTTTCCCTACACCCCACTGTGATATCTCTGATGTAGAACAAGGTCTGATTTCCGTGAATAACATTTCCCGCACTCAGGGCAAGAATGCGGCTTCTCCCCTGTGTGAGATCTCTGATGGCAAACAAGGTGTGATTTATCGGAAAAACGTTTTCCACACTCAGGGCAAGAATACGGCTTCTCTCCCGTGTGAAATCTCTGATGTTTAACAAGGTGTGATTTATCTATAAAACATTTTCCACATTCAGGGCAGGAATGTGGCTTCTCCCCTGTGTGTAATCTCTGATGTATACCAAGGATAGATTTCCGTGCAAAACATTTCCCGCACTCCGAACAGGAATACGGTTTCTCCCCCGTGTGAGATCTCTGATGTATGGCAAGGTATGATTTCTTCATATAACATTTCCCACAGTCAGGGCAGGAATATGGCTTCTCCCCTGTGTGAGATCTCTGATGAACAACAAGGCCTGATTTTTGTGAAAAACATTTCCCACACTCAGGACAAGAATATGGCTTCTCACCAGTGTGAACCTTCTGATGTGTGGATAGATAGAACAACCGTGTAAAACATTTCCCACAATCAGGGCAGGGATACGGCTTCTCCTCCATGTGATATCTCTGATGTATAACAAGGCCTGATTTTTGTGAAAAACATTTTTCACACTCAGGGCAGGAATATGGTTTCTCCCCTGTGTGGGTTCGTTGATGTTTAACAAGGACTGATTTGTGAATAAAACATTTCCCGCACTCAGGGCAGGAATACAGATTTCCCCCCGTGTGAGATCTCTGATGTATAACAAAATCTAATTTCTTTGTAAAACACATCCCACATTCAGGGCAGGAATTTTGCTTCTCCCACGTGTGCAATCTCTGATGTATAACAAGACCTGATTTCTGTGAAAAACACTTCCCACACTCGGGGCAGGAATACGGCTTCTCCCCCGTGTGACATCTCAGATGCCTAACAAGGTCTGATTTCCGTGTAAAACATTTCCCACATGCGAGACAGGAATTTGGCCTCTCGCCCATGTGAGATCTCTGATGTACATTAAGACTTATTTCAGAGCTAAAACCTTCCCCACATTCAGGACAGTAAAATTTCTCCTCCCCCTCCCTCACAGTATGAGGTTGCCCAGAATCAGAGGGATTTGATGGTCTATCCACACTATGAAGTCCTCCATCCATAGCGGAGTTTATTGTCTTTTCTCCTGCACAATCTCTTTTGATGTCCTCATCTTCTATTTTCCATCCTGGAGATAAAGTGAGATAAACATTTGAGGGGTTCTCAATGGCGTGCCCTGGAAAAAATATAAAAAAAATGTTTGTTATATATGAGAGGGTTCGTTCACATAAATCAAGATTCCCTCTAAATAAGGTAGACATGTGTGAGCAGGTGTGCTCTGTAGATGTCGCCCCAGCTGGAAAACGTTCCCTTTTCAGTCAAAGGGCCTTTGGTCCTCCTCCCAGATCACTTTCACATTTAAGCAGCGAAAAGAACCACAAGCCTAGACACTGGCTCCAGTAATCTCTGACAATCAAAAGGTTCCAAATTCAGACTTACAGACCCTTCAGCATAGAACAAGTGACCATAGGCCTCGGCTTCTGGTGATACGCAGCACTGAAGGGGGTTTGGAAAAGTATTTTCTACAGAAAAGGTCTGTTTCAGTTTTTATATTCCGGCTTAATTTTCATTCAAACAAAACTGTAAACAGATTTACGTTACCCTTCAGCTACAAGTCTGCTCGAAACAGAGGGACCAAGGCACAATCTGTGATATTATATCTGTGCTATTGTAACTAGGAGAAAAACACAACCTAATACTGCCAGATGAACCCCGAGGTCTGATATTGATTTTAATTGGAAACCCCATGCAAAAAAAAAACCAAGAAAAGTGTGAGCCCCCCCCCCCAAAAATCTATAACAGACCCCTATTTGAGCATGCAGCCTGGCAGACCAGGAAAGGAAGGCCCTGCTGATGAACCATACCAGACCACATGACCTCAACATAGGGGGTACCTTGGCAAAGCACCTTTTCCCCATGTTGAGGAGGACATGGGCCCTGTGACAGGAGTCACTTTGGCTGGGGGGCTCGTGGAACCCAGAATACTTTAGAGAGGTCAGGAAACTCCTTGTCCAGCTTCCCCAGCCCCTCTTATGTGTAAGTCACCCTGTGTCTATTAGGGGCACAGGGTGAACAAGAACCTCAGTTGGGTCTGCACTAATCAGACTCGCTGTACAATCACACTGGACTCAGCATTTAGTGTTATCCTGGGTTCTACAGTATACAGTGGGTACGGAAAGTATTCAGCCCCCCTTAAATGTTTAACTCTTTGTTATATTGCAGCCATTTGCTAAAATCATTTAAGTTCATTCTTCTTCCTCATGAATGTACACATAGCACCCCATACTGACAGAAAAACACAGAATTGTTGACATTGTTGCAGATTTATTAAAAAAGAAAAACTGAAATATCACATGGTCCTAAGTATTCAGACCCTTTGCTGTGACACTCATATATTTAACTCAGGTGCTTTCCATTTCTTCTGATCATCCTTGAGATGGTTCTACACCTTCATTTGAGTCCAGCTGTGTTTGATTATACTGATTGGACTTGATTAGGAAAGCCACACACCTGTCTATATAAGACCTTCCAGATCACAATGCATGTCAGAGCAAATGAGAATCATGAGGTCAAAGGAACTGCCTGAAGAGCTCAGAGACAGAATTGTGGCAAGGCACAGATCTGGCCAAGGTTACAAAAAGATTTCTGCTGCACTTAAGGTTCCTAAGAGCACAGTGGCCTCCATAATCCTCAAATGAAAGACGTTTGGGACGACCAGAACCCTTCCTAGAGCTGGCCGTCTGGCCAAACTGAGCTATCGGGGGAGAAGAGCCTTGGTGAGAGAGGTAAAGAAGAACCCAAAGATCACTGGGGCTGAGCTCCAGAGATGCAGTCAGGAGATGGGAGAAAGTTGTAGAAAGTCAACCATCACTGCAGCCCTCCACCAGTCGGGGCCTCTCCTTAGTGTAAGACACATGAAAGCCCGCATGGAGTTTGCTAAAAAACATCTGAAGGACTCCAAGATGGTGAGAAATAAGATTCTCTGGTCTGATGAGACCAAAATAGAACTTTTTGGCCTTAATTCTAAGCGGTATGTGTGGAGAAAACCAGGCACTGCTCATCACCTGTCCAATACAGTCCCAACAGTTAAGCATGGTGGTGGCAGCATCATGCTGTGGGGGTGTTTTTCAGCTGCAGGGACAGGACGACTGGTTGCAATCGAGGGAAAGATGAATGCGGCCAAGTACAGGGATATCCTGGACAAAAACCTTCTCCAGAGTGCTCTGGACCTCAGACTGGGCCGAAGGTTTACCTTCCAACAAGACAATGACCCTAAGCACACAGCTAAAATAACGAAGGAGTGGCTTCACAACAACTCTGTGACTGTTCTTGAATGGCCCAGCCAGAGCCCTGACTTAAACCCAATTGAGCATCTCTGGAGAGACCTAAAAATGGCTGTCCACCAACGTTTACCATCCAACCTGACAGAACTGGAGAGGATCTGCAAGGAGGAATGGCAGAGGATCCCCAAATCCAGGTGTGAAAGACTTGTTGCATCTTTCCCAAAAAGACTCCTGGCTGTATTAGATCAAAAGGGGGCTTCTACTAAATACTGAGCAAAGGGTCTGAATACTTAGGACCATGTGATATTTCAGTTTTTCTTTTTTAATAAATCTGCAACAATGTCAACAATTCTGTGTTTTTCTGTCAGTATGGGGTGCTATGTGTACATTCATGAGGAAGAAGAATGAACTTAAATGATTTTAGCAAATGGCTGCAATATAAAAAAAGAGTGAAAAATTTAAGGGGGTCTGAATACTTTCCGTACCCACTGTATGTGTGGTTTGTGTTGAAAGAGTGAGGGGCTTTTTCACTTGGGACAATAATATTTCTGAACAGTGTCTCTCAGGAAATATATAAAGATGAACAATTTGACTTTTCGGATTGCTAGAATATTGCAGCAGACCCTTGCTAGATAATGGGGTTTGTTATTAAGTACCTGTACCCCATTGTTCTATTGTTTCTGTCTGCCTTAAGATCAACCTATTATGGGATGTATATGTGTATGTGTATTAGCTGCTAAAGGGGGGGGGGGGTGTCCCAAAGTGTATATCTCTTTGTGCCTGTGTTTGAATAAACAGTTTTGATTCTGGTTCACTCCAAAACTTGTACTGTCGAGTTCTTGGGGTAACTATAGCCAGATTCACGGATCCCATGTTCCAGAGCTTAGGAAGCAGCTTCTTGGCGGAGATACTGAGTCGGGGTGTCTGGAGTCCGTCACAGGCCCCTTGCCCATAAACTTGGCCTGATAGTTGCCGGGGTCTGCTGGTGAGGGGCTGTTCAGAATCTGGAAGCCACCTTTAGTATAAGTGGTCCCCAGATATCCATCCCCATACATGAATGAGTAGGGCTACATAGTACCCCTGCTCATTCACAAAAAAAGGAACATAAAAACAAACGGGCTCCCTTGTGACATCGCTGACCAAATATGGTCATGTCCATATGTGGTCATGGGGGGTAACTCAAGAGATTCCACCTTACATAGTTACATATTTAGTCAGGATACTGAAGAAAGGAAAGACACTGCTCCAGGTGTATAGTGTGTGGTGATTGCCAGGAGATAGGATATCCAATAGAGTGCTGGCCCCGGCCTGCCTCCGTGGGAACACTTGTAGGAAAAGAAATAGCCGCACATCCAGGGATTCCAATAGGTTTCAAATACCTTTATTTCCAAAAAGTTGCAAGTGATGACACCAAAGACACCAGCATGAAGTCTCGTAGACGCGTTTCACACATACATCTTGTGCTTAATCATTACCATTGGGGTGTCTTTAACCTCTTCCCTTCTGCTCTGGGGGTTCAATGCCTCTGTATCTTTCACAGCCATTTCCATCACTGAAGCCATCTCAATTGCCTTTGTAAGGGTAAGGTCTTTCTCTGTTAACAGTCTCTTTTGGCTAGACTTACTATTTAGTCCCATGACAAACTTATCCCTCAGTACGGTCGGTAAGTACTCCCCAAAAGAACAGGTTGAGGCTAGTCTGCGAAGGGCGAGCACATAAGCCTTAATATCTTCACCCGGCTGCTGCTGCCGCTGATGGAACCGGAATCTTTCTGCAATCTCTAGTGGTTTAGGCTGGAAGTGATTCCCTAACAGTGTCAGGAGCTCTGCCAAAGTCTTAGTTGCTGGTTTTTCAGGGAAAAGGAGATCCCTAAGAGTGTCATATGTCCTAGCACCAACCACTGTCAGAAATACTGCTACTTGCCTGTCGCCTGAGATGGCATTTGCACAAAAATACTGTTCCAGGCTCTCAATCCAGGAACTCCAGCATGTCTGTTCTTCATCAAATTCACTTAATGTCCCGATCAATGACATTTTCCTGCTGAGCTCTGTGGGTGTTTGCATCCAGCTGACAATCCAGAGTTTTTTTTTTCCTCTTTCTTTTCTTAAACGGATAGTAACCTTGTAAATCCCATCCTCGTCGCCACTGTTATATTCTCCGTGTTGTGAGAGACAAGGACTCTGGTCTGGAACAACGGTTGTTTATTCAGGACGCTCTGTACACTCCAACAGGCATTACAGGACAGCTCTGTATATCAATGCATCTCTTACATGTCTTTAAGATGGCCACTGTGCCCCTTGTCATCACTCCTGGGTGGAGCCAGCCTTAAAGTGACAGCACATGTGAAACCCTTTAGGTATAACATTGGGAGACCCCACCCCTTTGTTTACTTTAGCAGCGGGGGAGAAGGGGAGTGTAATTCAGTGATAGGAGCAATAGGAGCAGTCGGTGGGTTGTTTTTTAGTTGGTGCCCATCGTTGATCATTACTGATGTGGACCTACATCGCTGGATGATGTGATTGACGATGGATGGACATTTTTTGAATAAAAAGGGCAAAAAATACTTTATGGTTTTATTTACTTTTTACATTCTTTTTGGTGAATGAATCCATACTCATTCATATGAGAAGCCAAGATCCCCTATTGCTAAAGGGGGCTTCTAGATTCCAATAAGCCCCCTGACCCCCACAACCACGGGTCCAAGGTTGTGGTAAAGAGGCCCTTGTCCTCATCAATATGTCAAAGTAGCCCTCCATGTTGAGGGCATGTGGCCTGGTATGGATCAGCAGGTTTCGCACACTGCAACCCCCTTCTTGGCCTGCTAGACTGCATGCTCAGATTAAGGCCCGGTAAGGATTTTGGGGGGACTCCATGCTACTTTTTTCTTTATGTCCTTTGTTTACATTCTGCTGTTGGCTGAGAATCCCCAGTTGACAGTAGGGATAAGTCAGTGCTTGCTAGTATGCTGGTGGGTGCTGGCTCCTTAACAACCAATGACGCTAGCAGGAGCGACTCCCTAACAACCTGCAAAACCACGTGCATGTATAAGCCTTTCAATTGAAGTCTGTGGGACCAAAATCACAGCTGCATAAAAGACCAAAGTAGCACAGGACCCTTTTCCAAAAATGCGCTATGCTGTGCTGCATTGATATGAATGGGCACAACCTATTATTGGCAGATATCATTCATCTCCCGTCCTACTCTGAACCAATCAGTGTGCAGTAGCAGAGCAGAGATAAGAGAAGAATATATTATGGCTCACCTGTGCTGATCTCTGTAGGAGTGTCCTCCTCTTTGAATATCCTCGTCATTCCAGCTTCCTCCGTATATTGCTGATCATCCCTCACATACGTCTCTTCTACTTCACCCTCAACTTTCATGTTCATCAGATCTTCACCCTAAACCAACAGAATGGCAGAAAATAACATCCGTAAAACAGAAGTATTTATGAAGTGAGATCACATAGAAAATATCATCTTGTAGAGTCCACACATCGTCTCCACATGTCAGAGTGTTCAAACACTTTATGTTCCAGACCTTGTCAGGACCTGGATCACCTGCTGATGGCACTGTGCTTCCCATAGCAGAAGGTTGTAGTTTTGATGTCCACCAGCGGGTGTCTCCCAGCAGGGAGGGTATTTAGGTCCCCCCCCCCCTCCTAGTGCCTCTCAACTCCAGCATTTGCTCAGTTGCCAGATTCTGTTTGCCATTGATCCTGATCTTGTTCCTGCCCTGTACTCTGTAACCTTATAACTGCTCCCCTTTGTTCCTGATCCCAATTTTGGGTTCCCCCTTCCCATCTGCTCCCTGCAGCCCAATTTGTATATAGTTAGTTTGGCCTTCTGTTTGATTAGGTTGATTCGTCCGGTCATAGTTACATAGTTAGTGAGGTTGAAAAAAGACATCAGTCCATCCAGTTCAACCTATGATGTGTGTGTGTGTTTGCTTTTAACCGTACATTGTATACCCCTGTATGTTGTGGTCTCTAAGGTGCCCATCTAATAGTTTTTGAAACTATCAATGCTCCCTGCTGATACGACTGCTTGTGGAAGAGAATGCCACATCCTTACCGCTCTTACAGTGAAGAACCCCTTACGCACTTTAAGGTTAAACCGCCTTTCCTCTAGTTTTAGTGAGTGGCCACGTGTCTTATTGTATCTCCTTTCTCTGAATAGTTTGTTCCTTATGCTAGGGTCGCCAGTACAGTATTTGTACATTGATATCATATCCCCCCTCAATCGTCTCTTCTCCAGAGAGAATCGGTTCAGTGCTTGTAGTCTTTACTCATAGCTGATGTCCTCCATTCCCCTAATTATTTTTGTTGCCCTTCTCTGGACTCTTTCCAGTTCCAGCACATCCTTCCTGAGGACCGGTGCCCAGAACTGGACAGCATACCCCAGATGTGGCCGGACCAGAGTCTTGTAGAGCGGGAGAATAATCTCTTTATTTCTGAAGTGAATCCCCTTTTTTATACATGCCAGTATTCTGTTGGCTTTGCTTGCAGCGGCTTGGCATTGCATGCCACTGCCAAGCCTGTTGTCTACCAGTACCCCCAAGTCTTTTTCCATCCTAGACTCACCCAGAGGTTCCCCCCCTAGTGAGAAGCTTGCTTTCTGGTTTCTGGCCCCCAAGTGCATTACTTTACATTTTTCAACATTAAACCTCATCTGCCATGTAGTTGCCCACTCCGTTATTTTGTTCAGGTTTCCACATCCTGCATAGAAGATATTGGCATGCTTAGTTTAGTATCATCCACAAATACTGAGATTGTACTCGATATCCCCTCCGCTAGATCATTTATGAATAAATTAAACAGGATTGGTCCCAGGACAGAACCCTGGGGGACCCCACTTTCCACACCCGCCCAATCCGAGTACTCCCCATTAATCATCACCCTCTGGACTCTCCCCTGGAGTCAGTTTTCTATCCAGGTACTCACCTTATGGTCCATACCTAGCTTCCTTAGTTTGTACAGTAAGCGTTTGTGGGGAACGGTGTCAAAGGCCTTTGCAAAGTCCAGATACACCACATCCACAGGCTTTCCTTTATTTAGGTGGCAGCTCACTTCATCGTAGAAGGTTAATAGATTGGTTTGGCAATAACGATTTTTCATGAATCCATGCTGATTACTACTAATAATACCGTTTTCATTACTAAAGTCGTGTATGTGGTCCCTTAACTTCCCCTCCAAAATCTTGCAGACTACTGATGTTAGGCTGACCGGCTTATAGTTACCCGGGATATATCTCGGCCCCTTTTTAAATATTGGTACCACGTTGGCTTTTTTCCAATCAGCTGGCACCATACCAGTCTGTAAACTATCCTTAAAGATCAAGAATAATGGTCTGGCAATCACCTGGCTGAGCTCTTTAAGAACCCTCTGGTGCAAGCCATCCGGTCCCGGTGATTTATGTATGTTAAGTTTCTCTAGTTTAGTTTTAAGTCTATCTTCAGTTAGCCATGGCGGCACTTCCTGAGGTGTGTTGTTTAGTTCGGCATTACAAGCTAGGTTCGTGTAGCCCCCCGATTCTTTTGTGAAGACTGAAGAGAAGAAATTATTTAACACTTCCGCCTTTTCTCTGTCCTCAGTGGCCATATTTCCTTTGTCGTCTTTTATGGGGCCAATGTGTTCTGGCCTCGCTTTCTTGCTGTTTATATACTTAAAGAATTTCTTGGGGTTCTTTTTACTCTCCTCCGCTATATGTCTCTCGTGTTCTATTTTACCCGCCCTGATTTTGTCTTTACATTTCTTATTACACTCTTTGTAATGCTTAAATGCTGCCAATGACCCCTCAGTCTTGTATTTTTGAAGGCCTTTTCTTTAGCACTAATATGCATTTTTATGTTGGAGTTTAGCCACCCAGGGTTTAGTTTTGCTCTTTTAAATTTATTTCCCTTTGGAATGCACTGGCCAATCCCCTTGTTAAGTATGCTCTTGAAGCACTCCCATTTTTCCTCCGTGTTCTTTGTTCCCAGGGTTCTATCCCATTTGATATTTTCTAGCAGCAAGCGCAGTTTTGGGAAATTGGCTCTTTTGAAATTCAGTGTCCTTATATTACCCCAGTGGTTCCTATTACTGTAATTAATACTGAAACTTATTGACCTATGGTCACTGTTTCCTAAGTTGTCCTGTATTTCTATATCCGTGAGCAGGTCTGTATTGTTGGTAATCAGTAGGTCAAGTACCGCATTGTTTCTTGTCGGTGCATTCACCATCTGACCCATGAAATTGTCCTGCAAAACATTTAGGAACTGCCTAGCCTTGGCTGAGAGTGCGGTTCCTTCTGCCCAGTCTATATCAGGATAATTAAAGTCCCCCATTATAATGACATTTCCCATCCTTGCTGCCAATCCTATCTGTAAAATGAGGTCCGCCTCCCCCTCCTCCCTCTGGTTGGGGGGCCTGTAGCATACACCCAATATTACCTTCCCCACCGTGCCTTCCCTTTGAAGCTCTACCCATAGGGATTCTGCCTCGTCCTTAGCTCCATTATTAAAATCATCCCTCATATTTTCTGTATACTGTTCTTAATATACAGACATACCCCTCCCCCTTTTTTACCTTCTCTATCTCTGCGATAAAAGGAATACCCCTGAATGGTCGCCATCCAGTCATGTGAGCTGTCAAACCAAGTCTCCACAAAATCTAAGTCCTCCTCAAACATCAGTAGCTCCAGCTCTCCCATCTTGTTGGCCAGGCTTCTGGCATTGGTATACAAACCTCTTAATTTTGACCGGTTGCATATATCCTCATTTGATGTTTTTAGGCTGCTCTCTTGATTTTTCCCCATACCCACCCTGGGTTTAGGAGCTCCGAACACCCTACCGCTAATGCCCCCATTTCTGCCCTCTGACTCTTGCTTTCCACTGGCTAATTCTACATCTGTACCCTCCTCCCCGTTACCTAGTTTAAAAGCCCCTCTAACTTATCGGCCATCCTCTCACCCAGTACGGCTGCACCCTCCCCATTTAGGTGCAATCCGTCCCTACCAAAGAGCCTGTGGCCGACTGAGAAGTCGGCCCAGTTCTCCAGGAACCCGAAACCCTCCTTACTACACCAGCTCCTCAGCCACTTGTTAACTTCCCTAGTCTCCCGCTGCCTCTCTGGTGTGGCTCGAGGTACAGGTAGTATTTCGGAAAATACTACCTTGGAGGTCCTACTCCTCAACTTAGCTCCTAAGTCCCTGAAATCATTTAGGACTCTCCATCTTCCTCTGCCTATGTCATTGGTACCCACTAGGTCTTCTGTCACTGGGTTTTTTGGTTCACTTATATTTTCATGTTTGCTGTGTGCTGGTGTTTGGATGTTTTTTTTTTTTTTAGGTAAATAAACCTCAACCTAAAGCATATATAGTCTGGTCCCAGTCTCCTGAGTGTAGCCACACAGATCTGGCTATCCCTGCAGCTGATTCCTGACATACCATGCTGCCTGCTGATGGGGTCCAGTCTGCCTCCATGCGGCCTGCCGATAGGGTCCAGTCCGCCTCCATGCGGCCTGCCGATAGGGTCCAGTCCGCCTCCATACGGCCTGCCCGCCTCCACCGTCTGCTGCCAAACCTGCCTCTGGTGATCTGCTGTCTGCTGCCAAGCCTGCCTCTGGTGATCTGCTGTCTGCTGCCAAGCCTTCTTCTGGTGATCCACTGTATGCTGCCATGCCTGCCTCCGGTGGTCCACTGCCAGCTGCTCAGCCAGAAATTGCTGATTCCTGGGCCGTGCCTAGCTGGACTTTGCTGATTCCTTTGCTGCTACCCAGTCAGACTTTTCTAATTCCTGGGCAACTGCCCAGCCAGACTTTACTGATTCTCTGGTCGCTGCTCAACCAGACTTTTCTGATTCCCTAGCCACTGCCCAGCCAGACTTTGCTGATTCCTGGGCCATGCCTAGCTGGACTTTACTGATTCCTGGGCTGCTGTCCAGCCAGACTTTACTGATTCCCTGGCCGCTGCTCAGCCAGACTTTGCTGACTCCCAGGCCACTGCCCAGCCGGACTTTACTGATTCCCTACCTGCTGCCTAGTCGGACTTTGCAGATTCCCTACCTGCTGCCCAGCTGATACCCAGTCAGCTGCCAGATCCCAGTGGGTGGGGTTATGTTTGCTGTGTGCTGGTGTTTGGGAGGATTTTGTTTGACTAAGTAAATCTCACTTAAAGCATACACAGTCTGGTCCCAGAGTAGCCGTACAGATCTGGCCATCCCTGCTGCGGATTCCTGACAGACCCTCAATAATTAGTGGCTCTGAGGAAGAGGCTTATGCCTCGAAACGTGTCAGCCGTCATCCTAATGAGACTATGGACACCTGTATGGACTACTTCTGATACTCAAGTGCATGAGTTTGATGTGATTGATTTTCACCTGCGTTTGTGAGTAGCCATTTTTATGTTTCAACTAATAAAGCCTGTATTGAGGATAATGCGCTAGGTCGGTGCACCCTTTTTTGTGTTTTTGTTTTGTGTTTTTGTTTGCAGTATTGTTGGACTGCCCCAGTCCTTTAGGGCAGCAAGACCTAAGCAATCCGAGATGCCATTTATAAAGTCCAGTCGAAAAAGCAGTTGGGGAAGCCTTGTTTTCTGAGCGCAAGGAGAAAGGTGGTTCATTCACCACATTTTGTTTGGAGCAGACCCTCAATAATACCTACCTTATCATGGTGAGGGATGGTGTGACCTTCCTGCATGAAATCCCGGGAATCCAGAGGACGGGGAAATCTCTCTGGTGGGTTTCTGTTATTGGGTGGCTCCATCAATATGTCATTGTGGAGATTCTTGTATCCTTCAGAAAGCTCCTTCATCACACCATACTCCTCATCCTCCTCTTTATACTCTCCTTTAACAACAATATTATCATCCCAGAGGATTCCACTCTGAAATATATAATGGACATTCATTGTAATAAGCATGTTGTGTATAAATCATAACTACCAATAATTGTTCCTCATCTACCTGATGATGGTGAGGGATGGTGTGATCTTCCTGTGTGGAATCCCGGGAATACAGAGGACGGGGACATCTCTCTGGTGGGTTTCTATTACTAGATGATTCCATCATAATGTCCTTATATAGATCCTTGTGTCCTTCAGAAAACTCCTCCATCACTCCATACTCCTCATCCTCCTCTTTATATTCTTCTTTAACAATAATATTATAACCCCCGAGATTTCCACTCTGAAAGATATAATAAAACAATAATTGTAACAAACATACTGTGTTTAAATCATAGCTGAGAATAATTGTCAAGCATCCTATACCTGATCATGGTGAGGCATCCCATCATGGTGAGGATCTTCCTGTGTGGAATCCCGGGAATACAGAGGATGGGGACATCTCTCTGGTGGATTTCTGTAGCTGGATGACTCCACCATGGTGTCCTGGTACAGATCTTTGTGTTCTTTTATAGACTCTGACTCCTCCATCACCCCATCCTCATCATCCTCCTCTTTTATCTCTTCTTTGATATCAACTTTAGAATCTCTCAGGTTTCCTCTCTAAATTTATAATAAAAATGACATAAATGGTAACAATGCAGATAATGTACAGATCCTAATGATACTATCAGTGATTGTTCCTCATCTACCTGATGATGGTGAGGGATGGTGTGACCTTCCTGTGTGGAATCCCGGGAATACAGAGGACGGGGACATCTCTCTGGTGGGTTCCCATTACTGGATCCATCTGTAGGAAACACACACACTGACTGAATACATTGTTTCTATGTGTTTATCAGATGATGGGGGATCTAGGTGGATCCTCCGTACTGCTCTCTCCTTTACAATAAAGTCTCCTCTTACCCGGTGATGCGAGGGGCGGCTGATTCTCCATCATGACGTCCTTGTAGAGATCCTTGTGTCCTTCTAAATACTCCCACTCCTCCATGGAGAAATAGACAGTGACATCCTGACACTTTATAGGAACCTGACACACACAATGATACAGTCACCACCCAGACACATCCCTTGTCTGTTACTTGCTGTCTGTTACTGGATAATTAACAAGAAAAAAAACCCACCATAAATGGGACTTTAAAGGTGTCAAGATATGTTTATATGTACATCGCTGTTACAATTCCATAAATGTATTGCAATTATAAAACATTAAAAAATACACCATGATCTAGCCAAGCATGGCTTCCTTTATGAGCTCACAATATATTCTACAATAAAAGAGAAATTTGCTTCAAAGAGTATCGTTGACATTCCCACCCTACCGTATACCGTTCCTATCCTTTGTGTATTCAAACAAAGTCATTTACAAGATTCTAGATGGAGATGGCAGGGAAGTCAATTCAGTCATTTTTATGCCGCTTTTTTGGGTCCCCAAATATCCCCCTCTCTCAAGTTGTGTGAAATACTTTTGAAAGACCGAAGAGGTATCCCCGTCATAAAAAAGTGAAGGGGGAATTGTCATATGCTTTGTTAGCCCTCATCTGTTAGCTCACCATAGGTTGTGCATATTCCTCATATTGGGTAAAACTCTGGCGTTGTATTGTATACAACCACATTTTGTTATGAAATAGTTTAAAGAGGAAGTAAACCCTCCTCTGACACTTGTACCTATAGGTAAGCCTATGATAAGGCTTACCTATAAGTACTGTAAATATCTCCTAAACATGTACCGTTCAGGAGATACAGTGGGTACGGAAAGTATTCAGACCCCTTTAAATTTTTCACTCTTTGTTATATTGCAGCCATTTGCTAAAATCATTTAGGTTCATTCTTCTTCCTCATGAATGTACACATAGCACCCCATACTGACAGAAAAACACAGAATTGTTGACATTGTTGCAGATTTATTAAAAAAGAAAAACTGAAATATCACATGGTCCTAAGTATTCAGACCCTTTGCTGCGACACTCATATATTTAACTCAGGTGCTTTCCATTTCTTCTGATCATCCTTGAGATGGTTCTACACCTTCATTTGAGTCTAGCTGTGTTTGATTATACTGATTGGACTTGATTAGGAAAGCCACACACCTGTCTATATAAGACCTTCCAGATCACAATGCATGTCAGAGCAAATGAGAATCCTGAGGTCAAAGGAACTGCCTGAAGAGCTCAGAGAGAGAATTGTGGCAAGGCACAGATCTGGCCAAGGTTACAAAAAGATTTCTGCTGCACTTAAGGTTCCTAAGAGCACAGTGGCCTCCATAATCCTCAACTGGAAGACGTTTTGGACGACCAGAACCCTTCCTAGAGCTGGCCGTCCAGCCAAACTGAGCTATCGGGGGAGAAGAGCCTTGGTGAGAGAGGTAAAGAAGAACCCAAAGATCACTGTGGCTGAGCTCCAGAGATGCAGTCAGGAGATGGGAGAAAGTTGTAGAAAGTCAACCATCACTGCAGCCCTCCACCAGTCGGGGCTTTATGGCAGAGTGGCCCGACGGAAGCCTCTCCTCAGTGTAAGACACATGAAAGCCCGCATGGAGTTTGCTAAAAAAACACCTGAAGGACTCCAAGATGGTGAGAAATAAGATTCTCTGGTCTGATGAGACCAAAATAGAACTTTTTGGCCTTAATTCTAAGCGGTATGTGTGGAGAAAACCAGGCACTGCTCATCACCTGTCCAATACAGTCCCAACAGTGAAGCATGGTGGTGGCAGCATCATGCTGTGGGGGTGTTTTTCAGCAGCAGGGACAGGACGACTGGTTGCAATCGAGGGAAAGATGAATGCGGCCAAGTACAGGGATATCCTGGACAAAAACCTTCTCCAGAGTGCTCTGGACCTCAGACTGGGCCGAAGGTTTACCTTCCAACAAGACAATGACCCTAAGCACACAGCTAAAATAACGAAGGAGTGGCTTCACAACAACTCCGTGACTGTTCTTGAATGGCCCAGCCAGAGCCCTGACTTAAACCCAATTGAGCATCTCTGGAGAGACCTAAAAATGGCTGTCCACCAACGTTTACCATCCAACCTGACAGAACTGGAGAGGATCTGCAAGGAGGAATGGCAGAGGATCCCCAAATCCAGGTGTGAAAGACTTGTTGCATCTTTCCCAAAAAGACTCCTGGCTGTATTAGATCAAAAGGGGGCTTCTACCAAATACTGAGCAAAGGGTCTGAATACTTAGGACCATGTGATATTTCAGTTTTTCTTTTTTAATAAATCTGCAACAATGTCAACAATTCTGTGTTTTTCTGTCAGTATGGGGTGCTATGTGTACATCAGTGTTAATTTTGGCAGCAAATTTCAATTTAGTTTTAGTCTTAGTCTTAGGACTAAAATGGCATTTTAGTTTTAGTCCTATTTTAGTCTTCTGCAAGTGTTTTAGTTTTAGTCGTATTTAGTCGACTAAAACTCCAGTATATTTTAGTCGACTAAAACGCCCTACATTTTAGTCGACTAAAACTCATTTTAGTCATCTATAATCAAATGGGTGTAGTTCAATTGTAATTTGTAATGCATTATTTAAGCATTTCTCTACAATTTCCAAACTCATTATATACTACTGCTGGTCCTGGAGTGAAAAATCTAATATGTTATTATTTATGCTTTGAGCATGCACCAGTGTTAATTTTTGGCAGCAAATTTCGATTTAGTTTAAGTTATAGTCTTTTGACTAAAATGCCATTTTAGTTTTAGTCGTATTTTAGTCTTAAGACTAAAATGCCATTTTAGTTTTAGTCGTATTTTAGTCATCTGAATTGTGTTAGTCAAAGAAAACGTTTTAGTCGGTTTTAGTCGACGAAATTAACACTGGTGTACATTCATGAGGAAGAAGAATGAACTTAAATGATTTTAGCAAATGGCTGCAATATAACAAAGAGTGAAAAATTTAAGGGGGTCTGAATACTTTCCGTACCCACTGTATTTACCTTACATGCAGCCAGTGACGTCACTGGCACATGCGCTCTGAAGGAACGGCCGCTCGTGCCGTTCCTTCAGAGCTTCATGCTGTGACCGTCGGCTCCAGTGTGCGTGCGCGGGAGTGACGTCACTGCGGCTCCGGCCAATCAGATGGCCAGATGCCGCGATCCCGGAAGACGGGCGACTGAACATGTCGCCCGTCATAGAGGTAAGCGGGCGGCACGGCGGGGGCTTGGTTGTAAGGTAAGTATTTCATAATGAGCTAGTATGCGATGCATACTAGCTCATTATGTGTTTCTCTTTCAGGGTGAATAAATAATAAAAATAAAAAAATAATTGGGTTTACAACCTCTTTAACATACCACATGAGTCCCTCTGGGTACCGCTCAGCGACTGCACTTCTGAACCCTGCACCCTGTGCGTAACATACTTTTAAACCTAGCACCCTGTGTGCAGCACAATCCTAAACACTGCATCTTGTGTGTAATGCACTCCTGAATCTGCACTCTGTACGTAATACACTCCTTAACATTGCACCCTGTGCATAATGCATTACCATCGGGCCACTGCTAAATTGGACAGGATGCTGTAGACTCCCAGGGTGGAGGCATGTGTTGTGTGTCTGCTCATTGCAAAGTGTGTGCGCTGGAAAGCAGAAGTCTGGAAAACTATTTGCGGGCAGCAGGGCTTTTTTCTCTCAGAATAGGTGCAGGTACTCAACCTCCCCCCCTTCGGGGGGAGGGGGTTGTGCGGGGATGGCCCTCTACATCAGATTGTGGGTGTGGCCAAACTGCACTAACAGTGAGGCATTGTTACATACCAGGAGTTCAGGAAAGCACTATATACAGAGTGTAGAGTTCAGGAGTGCGCTACATACAGAGCGTAGAGTTCAGGAGTGCACTACACACAGAGTGCAGGTTTGAGGAGTGTGAAACATAGTGTGTAGAAGCTCAGGAGTGCACTACATAGAGTGCAGTGTGGAAGAGTGCGCTATGTAAAGAGTGCAGCGTTGAGGGGTGAGCAGGGCCAGATTAACGTAGGGGCTATTGGAGCTGCAGCTCCAGGTCCCTACCTTTATATAGGCCCCAGTTGGCCATATTCACTGTTACCGCTCTTCTGTCACTTGTAAACACAGAAGTCTGGCTTCTATGCTCGCTTCCCCAGGCAGCTCCCTCAGAACCTCCCCACACAGCACGAAGGCCGGACAAGGAGGGACAGTTGCCGATGCATGGATGTGTTTATGGGCTTCAGAGACAGCATCCCATGTGGAATTAGGCATGCATGGCTGCACCCTTCCTCCTCTGGGTGCATGCCAAGGCATGGCCCTTAAGGCCCTTCAAAATCCTCAGCACCAAGCCCATGATGCTCTTAATCCGGCCCTGGGGGTGAGCCAGGTACAGATGCATGGCTGAGCTACTTACAGAGTGCAGGGTTGAGGGGTGAGCTACGTACAGAGTGTAGGATTGAGGGGTGAGCTACGTACAGAGTTCAGGATTGAGGGGTGAGATACGTACAGAGTGCAGGATTGCATTCTGAGTGCAGATTACAGTGCAACCTGCATAATGCACACCCTGCACTCTGTACCTTGCACACTCCTGAACCCTGCACCCTGACAGTAATGCCCTACTGGTTTTGTTTAACAATTCCTCTTAAAGACCCTCTCACATCTATTTGCCAAAACCTATCACTGCCTAGAGTTCCTGATAGGAGACAATTTAGTCCTAAATGCTCCAGTCAACCCGATGAGATGAGATGATGCACCTCACCCTTTAGGTCTATAAACAAAAACACAGCACTGCACCTGCCTACAGGGTTATCCACCTTCCCCTAATAATAATAATTGATCTCAAACCCCCTTCTTACTGTGAGGGGCGAGGTAATCCACCTCTTCCTATTATTGGTTGAATCCAGTCCTCTTCTTATAGTGGGGGGGGGGGGGGGCAGATTAATCCACCTCCCCCCATTATTGGCTGCTGTAAGTCTGCTGTCCCGGGTCAAACAAACAACGTGAAGGATGTTATGAACGATGACCAAAATAATCAACCACAAATTCAACAAAAACTGAAATCCTCAAAATTGGGGTAAAATTTCAGTACAACCAGAATCGAAATAACAATTGCACGGTTGAATAAAAACAAAGGAAGTACAGTATATCTGTTTGTGCTGCCTCATCATCCCTTTAACTACTTGCAGACCACACTGAAAGATGTCTACAGCGTGGTTGTCCAGTTCTGGGAGAACCCCGCCCCTGGGAGACGAAGGCCTCCCAGAACCCTGACCCCCCCCCTGCCCCCCATGCGCCCTTAGTGCACACTTTGTACGTGCTCCGTGAAAATGTTCAAATGGGAACAATGTTGCATGACCGCACAATTGTCATTGAATGTGTTACAGCACTGAAAGCTGAAAATTGGCCTTGGCAGGAAGGGGGGTGAAAGTACCAAACTTCGACCCGAGGCTGGATGGGGCACTTTTATCCAGCCCTTGGGGCACTATTCCTCCCACTGATATCAGACACTATCCTGCCATCCGAAACTAACGTTGGGGCACCATTTTTCCCACTGACACCAATAATGGGGCACTATTCCCCCCCTATGATACCAACAAAGCGGCACTATTCTTCAAATACCAAATGTGGTGATGTGATCACTACCACTGATGCCAAGAAAATTTCCACTACTGCTGGCCACAGTCCAGCCCTCCTAAAACCTACAGGACAATAAGCCAGAACAAATGAAAATGCAAAAATGTGAGGGACCTTCTAGGGCACATACATAGATAGGATAATATCCAAACAATAAAACTGTATGAAATCATTATTGTTTATCGAATAAAATTTCATAAAACATAATAAAAAGTTGTTAGGCTGACAGAAATTGCTAAATCCTCATCAGCTTAATATAGAAAAACGCTTCTATATTCCACATGACTTTAATAATGACAACAGATCTTGTATAATACATAACAGCCATGTGGATGACCCAACGCATTTCAATAAGCTCTTCTTCAGGGAATAGAGTGATAGATACAAAGTTTAGGCATGGTAAACATGTCTAATAAAAGCAGAATATATATTATGTCTCTCTGTGGGGTGCCACACCTGCCTAAAAGTAATGGGGATAACACGCAAGAAATGCCTAGAGCAGGGGTATTCAAACTATGGCCCTCCAGTTGTTCATGAACTACAATTCCCATCATGCCTAGTCATGTCTGTGCATGTCAGAGTTTTACAATGCCTCATGGGACATGTAGTTCTGAAACAGCTGGAGGGCCGTAGTTTGAGGATCCCTGGCCTAGAGGATACCCACTAAAGACTTTGTGGGGCTCACCTAATACAGGCTTAAATATTGGAATAGCCACCCAAAAGAAAAAGGACTACACAACAAAGTGGTATCTAGGTGGTCATCGTACTACTGTGTGGGGTCTGCCAATTATATGCTGGAGTGCTATGATGGGAATTCCCGGTGTTAGGAAAGCACAACCCCTCTAGGCATTCCTTGCATGTATCCCCATTCCTTGTGGGTGGTGGGACCTGGTAGAGAAACATAATATATGGACTGCTTTTATTGGACATGGCTGACCACCCTGGCTTACAATGTGCAACTTTTTGGGGATTTTTTTGTAATAAAGAACTTGTCAAATGTTTGGGTTTCTTTATTTCTAAGTTACAATTTTTTTCTTTTTGTAAATGAGTACTATGTGGGCAGAGCCTTATCTGGAGTCTCCCTTAATATTAAAGAGGGCTTCCAGACTCTGATAAGCCCCCTACCCACAGTCCCCCACAACCACTGGCCAGGGTTGTGGGGAAGAGGCCCTTTTCCTCATCAACATGATGACAAGGTGCTGTGCCAAGGGGCTCCCCCCTGGAAAGTCACTCCCCATGCTGAGAGCATGTGGCCTGTTATGGTTTAGGAGGAGAGGAGAGCACACACTCCTCCCCCGTTCCTGGCCAGCCAGGCTGCATTCTCAGATTAAGGCCTCATGTACATTGCTACTTGTAAACTGATGTTTAGGAGAAGTTGGGCGTTTTTTTCAGAAGCCCCTGAACCCACCTCCATGTTATCTTATCTGTCCATGTACACTGGGTCGTTTACAGTCATTTAGAGGCAGTTGAGTTCAGTGTCGTTTTTTGAAAACCAATTATTTGCGTTCAGGATGTTCAGAACGTGTTTACCGGCGTTTCAAACGCAAAACACGACCGAACGCGATCACCCGCGTTTAGCGCTTGCGTTTTTCCATTTTAAAGGGGAATGATTTTTTGACCTCTAAAAACGGATCTGAGCGCAAACGTCCGCTAAACGCGGCTGCAAACGCGACACAACGGACGTTTAAACGTCCTTTAAATTCCAGCGTTCAAAGGACTTTTTAAAACGTCCCGTGTACATGTCTAGTATGTATTTTGGGAGGACTCTATGCAAATTTTTTAGTCATTTTTATTATTTTATACAGGAATTATATAGCGCCAAGTTACTTACAATATAAAAGGAGACAATACAGCAACAATACAATTCAATACAAGAGGACCAGAGGGGCCCTGCTCCTGCGAGCTTACAATCTTATAGGGAGGAGCTGGTGGAACAAAAGGTAGTAACTGTGAGGCATGAACTGATGAGGGAAGTAAAAGATTTGGTTGTTAGCTGAAGGCAGGATAGGCCTCCCTGAAGAGATGAGTTTTCAGGAATGGCCTAAAAGTGGAAAGAGTAGGAGATAGTTAAATAGATTGGGGTAGTGAGTTCCATAGGGTGGGAGAGGCTCTGAAGAAGAGCATGGGAGGAAGAGACAAGGAAAAAATAGGGGATTAGTACAGGGATATGCCAAACCAACCTCACATCCCTTCCCCAAACTAATTCATCAAAGAAAGACAGAAGAGACAAGGGGCCTAGAGTGCTGGAGGTCTTGGGAGGAGCGAAGAGGACGGTTGGGGTGATATTTGGAAATAAGATTGGTCATGTAGCTCGGGGCAGAGTTGTAAATGGCTTTGTATGTTATTGTTAGTGTTTCAATTTTATTTGTTAGACAATGGAAAGCCAGGGGAAGGATTGACAGAGAGGGGTGGTGGGCACTAACTGGCAGCAGCTTTCATGATAGTCTGAAGAGAGGATAACTTGTGGGGGAGAGGTAGGCCAATAAGGAGGGAATTACAATAGTTAAGGTGAGAGATACAATAACAAGGGAGTTAATAAATTGCTTAGTGGTTTCAATGGTTAGAAAGGAGCATATTTTGGAGATGTTACGGAGGTGAAGTCTGCAAGATTAGACCAGCGATTGGATTTAGGGCTGAAAGGAGAGGTCAGAGTCCAGGATTACACCAGTACCTTGATATGAGGGGGAGGAACTGGTAGTTGTTCTATTGATCTTGATGGAGAATTCAGGGGAGGGGGCAAAGGCAGAGGGAATTTTATGAGCTCAGTTTTAGAAAGATAGAGTTAGAGGAAGTGGCGCGACATGGCGCGACATTCATGCTGATATGTCAGGTAGTATTGTGAGAGGAGACAAGAGGAGTGAGGTGAAGACTAGAGAGATAGGTTTGTGTGTTGTCAACATAGAGATGGTACTGGAAGCCATGGGAGTTTATCAAGCGACCAAGGGAGGAGGTTTAAATGGAGAAGAGGGGGGGCCCGAGGACAGAACCTTGGGGTACACCTACAGAAAGGGGAAGTGGAGGGGAGGAAACAGGTTAAGGTAACACTGAAGGAGCGCTGGGATAGGTAGGAGTAGAACTAGGAGAGAGTAGAGTCTTGAAGGCCAAGAGAGTAGAGTTGGAGGAGGAGAGGGTGGTCATTGATATCAAAGAAGGACAGAGGAAGACCCTAATGGGACTTTTAAGGACCTTAAAAGTCCCATTGGGGGTCCTCCTATGTCCTTTTTTGTTTTGCGATGCGGTCTTAACCACTAACTCCCTATTCCACCAACCAATCCCTTTCTATTGATATCAAAGACTCCAGAGAGGTCTAGTAGTACAAGTATGGAGTACTGGCCATTAGAGATGGGCTTGGGCGTGTTCGAGTTCCACGTGCCCCGATACCGCGAGGAAGCTGACACTGCACTCCACTAATCACAGGCAGAGACATTTCCCGATCTGTGCAGCTGCGGATCGGGAAATGTCTCTGATTAGCAGAGTGCAGTGTCAGCTTCCTGGTGGGATCAGGCACGTGGGAACTCAAACACGCCCGAGCCCATTCCTACAGGCCATACAATGTGCTTTAGCAACAGGAAAAAAAAAAAAATATATACAGCATAAATTGCCACCTTCTATTAAAAAAAAAAAAAAAAGACACACCCCATCTTATAAATGTCCCCCCAAATACATAGAAAACATTTGGAGGTGTATGTGTGGTATTTTTTTTTTTCTTCAAAACAAAGAAGCCGGCAATGAAATGTCATTTGTTGACAATTTTAAACAATTTTTTCCTTTGTAAATGTCAGCGGTGTTGCAGCGCTTTCTGTACATCACAGAGATCCCCAGGATTAGGACCCCCCCCCCCTTCACATGCAGGATTAGGACCCCCCCAGGCATGTTAGACATTTTTCATGTTTCGCTTTAAGCATTTAAACAATCACTGCTCCACGCTGAATGGAATTCTTTTCGAAAATGTCTTGCATTGGTCGATGTTCCCCAGGGCAGTAAACCCCCCACTCCATTCTAGTTCTTGACACCCCCTTGCCTATTAGCCTAGAAAAGTGGCATTTTAAAAATAACAGATGCGGCTCCCATTGATTTTAATAGAGTTTGGGTTCGGCATCTGAACTTCTTTGACGTTCATCAAAAAACACTCAAACTGAATCCAAGACAGTTCATTTCATCTCCAGAGAGAAGGTGACAACACCAAAATGAAGAGAATGTTTCGGCCCCGTAAGTGGGGAAATGTGCTGCCCCCGAAGAGGTTAATCTAGGTTTCCACACTATATATGTGTGTATCATCATCTGCTGGAGATAAAAGACGTCACAGTGACTATGGAAGAAAAGGACGGACATGACGGGGGGTTACTGGGTGTAAATAGAAAATAAGATCTTATTACCTCCTCTTCTGCCACTTCCAGCGACGTCTTCTCTCTACTTCCTCCCAAATCACCTCTCACCCGGATCTTCTTATTTATACCTGACATCACTTCCTGTCTGTCTTCCATAGAGACTTCTTGTCTCTGTATAAGAGAGATCACCACCTTGTGGAACTCAGAGGAACTGCAGACCTTAGAAACATCTCATTCTGTCCTTGTCATTGTTGACATTAGAAATGATCCCATTATGTGAATATATTATTGCTCACTATTTTATTATACGTAGCACAATTCCCAGCCGTTTTGCTGGATGTGGGACCCCCTGGGTTACCGCTAGCAACAACAGCACATTTAAGCATGTTCTCCAAGTGTGAGCACTGAGACAATGACCAGTTTAGTATCTTTGGGTTTTGTATTTATTTGGTAACTTGGATGGGAGAAGGGATGAGTGGGATACTCCTGGAACTAAACTAGACACATTTGGGGGAGACACTTGAATATCGCTGTTTGGTGCTGACTTGACGCTGGCTGAATGCTTATCAACGCTGACTTGACGCTGGTTAAGGCTGGACGGATGCCTGTTAACGCTGAATTGACTTGGGACTGCTTTCTGATTAAAGAAGTCCTCCTCAAGCTCCCCTAAGCACTCCTTGCTGAGGTAGCTACTTGAACACACTGCTGCACTGCTAAACACTTCAGGGCCCACACCGGCGCCCCCTTTCTCTATCTAATCTTCAGGGCTTAGACTCTGGCACCCCCTTTCTAAGCCACCACTATTGGCTAGCTGGCTCCCGGATCCCTTTGACCTTCTGGAGTGGTCCCCTCTCTCAGGCAGACCCCTGGGCAGTTTTGAGTACTCACAACACTGTTTTTCCAGGAAACTTCTGCCCAGCAGCTCCACTCAGTCCACAGCACTCTGGATCCTTCCTGTAGCCCAGCTCGACCTCCGGTCCTCTAGGCTAACCACCCAGTTTAATAATGGTTCCAGATCTTATACAAGCTAAGTTCTCGTCTAGTCTTGTATGTAGGGTGGCTAGAATATCTGATATCTATGTTCAAGACTGAAGTAAGCGGCATACTGACAGAAGCACACAAGCGAAGTCTGGGTCAGTTCTGTCACAGTACTCAACCAAAGCGACAATGCAGAAGGGGGAGGATGTTGGTTCCTCTGTGACTTTCTGCTATTACAGGGACAGCTGTCTGATTTGACGCTGGTTCGCCATGTGAGCTCGGCAGCCATCTTAGGTCAGACAGAGTCTATTTAAGACTCCAACCCCTGGGCTTAGTGCACTTTATGTGAGTGGTTAGTGCAGGGACAGGTTCCCTTTCTGGCAGGGACAGTGCATAGAGGCAGGAAAAGGTTTCTGAGGAGAAAGGAAAGTGGAGAAACTATGCCATCTCCTCCTAGGAAGCCTCCCTTTTGGGTGTGGATTGGTCAGGCTGCATTCCCGCTCTTTGCTGCAGGAGCTGTTGGCATCATTCCAAGATCTCGATCCTCTGCTACTGTGCCTTCAGACTGGACCTGTTTGTACATTGTTGGAACTCTTACAGTGTATGGTTTTCATCCTCCTCGGCTTCCTTCTCGGAGTCAAGAATTTGTCGTGGGCACATCACGCTGCCACCCAACCCACACTCTCATCAATTCGGCCAGTATTGACCAATACGTTTTTAAAAATGATGTCATCAATCATTGACAGTATGCCTGCCCAACCAGTCACGCTCACATCTATGGTAACTGTGATCCATTATGTGAGGTAACTAGAGTGGCAATTCATGAGGCACATGCTGGTCTTCATGGGGCAAGTAATGAAAATCTGGGGGTTCAAAAATCCGCTGGACCATTTTGTGAAAATCTCTGTTGGAAGGGTTGGATGTGCAACCGAGCCCATAGGAATTGCAGCGGCCAGTATTCTAATGATCTTGAGGTACTGTGTTGCAAAAAGAGTGTCAGCTTAAAGGGCTTCCTTCACTCGTTAATAGGCAACAAAAACAGAAAAGCACAAAGGGATCCACAATAGTGCAGTATTTAATAACATAGGTGGGCATTATAAAGAAAAGATAAAACATTGTGTAGCACTCAATAAACAGTACAGGAGTTTTGGTTTTTGGTATTTATTGTGGAACTTGGATGTGAGAAGGGAATAGTGGGATACTCTAACTTGAACTATTCACAGTAGATAAGGACAACTCTCACTTGGCTTCACCAGGTTATATGTAAAAGCAGACACACTGCTTTAACCACTTAAGCCCCGGAAGATTTTACCCCCATTCCGACCAGGGTTTTTTTGCGATTCGGCACTGCATGACTTTAACAGACAATTGCGCGGTCCTGCGACACTGTACCTAAACGAATTTGACGTTCTTTTTTTCCCACAAACAGAGCTTTCTTTTGGTGCTATTTGATCACCTGTGCGATTTTTTAATCATGCGCTATAAACAAAAAAAAGAGTGTAAATTTTGCAAAAATAACAATATTTTTCACATTTTTTATATGAAATTATCCACAAACATAATGTAAAAATCTAAATTTTTTTAACATTTTCGGCCAATTTGTTTTATGCTACATATGTTTGGTAAAAAAATCGCAAAAAGCGTATTTTGATTGGTTTGCGCAAAAGTTATCGCGTTTACTAACAAAGGGAAAGATTTTTGTCATTTTTGTTGTTTTTTTTTTTAACGCGTAATGGCGGCGATCTGCGATTTCTTTTGCGGGACTGCGACATTGCGGCGGACAGATCGGACCCTTGACTGACATTTTTGACACTTTTGGGGTTACCAGTGACATTTCTACAATAATCAGTGCTATACATATGCACTGTTACTGTAAAATTACACTGGCAGTGAAGGGGTTAACTTTTTTGAGAGGGAGGGGTTATGTGTGTCCCTAGGGGCGTGATTCTAACTGTGATTGGCTGTGGCTTGAGGTGTAGGAACAGTGATCAACGGTCCTACATAGTAGAACCGTATAATCACTATTCCTACACAGGGGAGAATGACAGGCGGCTTGTTTACATCAGCCGCCTGCCTTTCTCCCTCTGTAACTGACGATCGCGAGTGACCGGCGGACATCGGGTCCGCCAGTCACACGCGCGGGGGGGGGGGGGTCCGTGACCGCGCGGGAGCGCGCCTCAGGGGGCGCGCGCTCGCTCCCTAGACCCTCCTAGGCTAGCGACGTAGTACTACGTCGCTCTGCCTGTGAGGGGCTGACCGCAGTAAATAGTCGTGCGGCGGTCAGCAAGCGGTTAACCATACTACCACTTGTATGGAGGAATTAAGTTCTCTTGCTCTCTCCAGCAGCAGACTTGATGCAACTACATTAACTTCAGGACACTCTCTAGCATCCCCTTTACTGACACCCATCCACTGACTCTTCATTCAGAAGGGGTGGCACTCTCAGAACAGGCCCCACAACACAGATCTGTACCCCTTCCATTTAGCTCTGCAGGACATCTGGGTTCAACTCCTCTCAGATTATCAGGCCCTCAGGTCGACCACCTGAGGCCGCATGATAGCTTCTATAGAGGGGGCAGCCACTCCCTCCCTTCGGGACCCCGCTCTCCAGCTGAAAGACCCCGAGCATATGTGCCCTTGGCATTTATACAGTATCCCAGCATGCACCAATGCACTTTCCTCTGCCAATTACCAGGGCTGTACTAAATGCTTGTGCACTTATTTGTCAGGTTTCCTCCGACTGTCCAATAGGACTCCCTATTGGACCAGTGTGAAACACTTCAGACAAGCTGAGCTGCACCTGAGCCCCTTGAGCAGACCTCACCAGCAGATCCTGCTCTCTGGTAGACAGAGAGACAGAGGGATTCCATAAAACAGATAAAAATGTAATTGCGCAAATATATTTATTAAACGTTAATTCAAGTACAAATAAAATGCATCCACTCACATTCCACCCTGCCTGTTGAAATGCATTGAGGTTAACTCCAGCGGCATCACTTTCGATTTACGTCACTTCCGGGCGGGGTGAAACGCACGCTACGAGAGCGGCGCTTCCGAACTGCTTTACACAGGAGTTTCCTAGTTAGTGCTACTGGAAGCACTGAAGAATGTGAGTGGATGCATTTTATTTGTACTTGAATTAACGTTTAATAAATATATTTGCGCAATGAAATTCTTATCTATTTTATGAAATCCCTAAGCACCAAATCACATCTAGGCCAACCATATCTGAAGGGGTATAACACACCCACTCAACGAATCCAGGTTAAATCACCTTATAGCAAAGGAGGCATAATACAGCTGAGTAGGTCGCGGGGGCCTGAATTGTTCTGGCAAGTGGTCAATACTTACCAAGGTGGAGGAACACGGAACACCTATATATTAGCACCTTATTTATTTGGAGCACAGATCACTTTATGGGGACACGTGGGAAAAACAACACCTTTTCTTCAAAAGAATAACAAACTTTTATTTACAGTATATATTTTTTATGAAGTCACATTAATTACTTATTTTACCACACCAATAATTTATTTGAATGTATAGTTCTACATTATTTTCACTTTGATGTATCTGAATACTATTTTGAACGCACAGTTTTATACTATACGTACTCTGAAATACATTGCTTATTGCACATATTTTGTATTAATTGCACTTTGGAAGCACGTTTGCACTTCTATAGTACTTCAGTCACCTCATATATATATATATATATATATATATTTTTTTTTTTTTTTTATTTGGTTTATACATTTATTTATATTTGAATTGTGTATTAAGAGTAGTAGCGCCTCACTATACCCGGATGTGGCACATGGCGATGTCCTCTTATTTTCCTTTTTATGCTCAGTGTAAATTTGCTGTCCCCTCAAAATAACTCAACACACAGCCATTAATGTCTAAACCGCTGGTAACAAAAGTGAGTAAACCCCTAAGTGAAAATGTCCAAATAGGCCAAAAGTGTCAATATTTTGTGTGGCCACCATTATTTTCCAGCACTGCCTTAACCCTCTTGGACATGGAGTTCACCAGAGCTTCACAGGTTGCCACTGGAGTCCTCTTCCACTCCTCTATAACAACATCATGCTGGTGGATGTTAGAGACCTTGCGCTCCTCCACCTTCTGTTTGAGGATGCCCCACAGATGCTCAATAGGGTTTAGGTCTGGAGACATGCTTGGCCAGTCCATCACCTTTACACTCAGCTTTTTTAGCAAGGCAGTGGTTGTCTTGGAGTTGTGTTTGGGATCGTTATCATGTTGAAATACTGCCCTGTGGCCCAGTCTCCGAAGGGAAGGGATCATGCTCTGCTTCAGTATGTCACAGTACATGTTGGCATTCATGGTTCCCTCAATGAATTGTAGCTCCCCAGTGCCGGCAGCACTCATGCAGCCCCAGACCATGACACTCCCACCACCATGCTTGACTGTAGGCAAGACGCACTTGTCTTTGTACTCCTTACCTTGTTGCCGCCACACACACTTGACACCATCTGAACCAAATAAGTTTATCTTGGTCTCATCAGACCACAGGACATGGTTCCAGTAATCCATGTCCTTAGTCTGCTTGTCTTCAGCAAACTGTTTTCCGGCTTTCTTGTGCATCATCTTTAGAAGAGGCTTCCTTCTGGGACGACAACCATGCAGACCAATTTGATGCAGTGTGCGGCGTATGGTTTGAGCACTGACAGGCTGACCCCCCACCCCTTCAACCTCTGCAGCAATGCTGGCCGCACTCATACATCTATTTCCCAAAGACAACCTCTGGATATGACGCTGAGCACGTGCACTCAACTTCTTTGGTCGACCATGGAGAGGCCTGTTCTGAGTGGAACCTGTCCAGTTAAATCACTGAATGGTCTTGGCCACTGTGCTGCAGCTCAGTTTCAGGGTCTTGGCAATCTTCCTATAGCCTAGGCCATCTTTATGTAGAGCAACAATTCTTTTTATCAGATCCTTAGAGAGTTCTTTGCCATGAGGTGCCATGTTGAACTTCCAGTGACCAGTATGAGAGAGTGAGAGCGATTAAACACCAAATTTAACACACCTGCTCCCCATTCATACCTGAGACCTTTTAACACTAACGAGTCACATGACACCGGGGAGGGAAAATGGCTAATTGGGCCCAATTTGGACATATTTAACTTAGGAGTGTACTCACTTTTGTTGCCAGCGGTTTAGACATTAATGGCTGTGTGTTGAGTTATTTTGAGGGGACAGAAAATTTACACTGTTATACAAGCTGTACACTCACTACTTTACATTGTAGCAAAGTGTCATTTCTTCAGTGTTGTCACATGAAAAAATAGAATAAAATATTTACAAAAATGTGAGGGGTGTACTCATTTTGTGAGATACTGTGTGTATATATATATATATATATATATATGCTGTATATACCTGACCATCTAATTGTATGGGGTATGTTGATGATCAGGATGCTGAAATGGTTTATGGTTAAATGGTGATCAGGACACTGGTACAGTGTATGGAGGTGATCAGAAAGTTGGTATGGGGCATGGCGGTGATCAGGATGCTGGTATGGGGGATGGTGGTGATCAGGTTGCTGGCATGGGGTATGGTGGTGAACAGAACACTGTTATGGGGTATGGCGGTGATCAGGACATTGGTATAGGGTATGACAGTGATGAGGATGCTAGTAGTGATCAGGACACTACAATAGAGTATGAGAGTGATCAGGACACTAGTATGGGATATGGTGGTGATCAAGACGCTAATATGAGGTATGGCGGTGATAAGGACGCTAATATGAGGTATGGTGGTAATCAGGACTCTAGTAGGGGTTATGAAGGTGATCAGGACGCTTGTATGAGGTATGGCGGTGATCAGGACGCCAGTATGAGGTATGGTAGTGATCAGGAATCTGGTATGGGGTATGGTGGTGATTAGGACGCTAGTATGAGATATGGCAAAGATCAAATGCTGGTATGGTGTGTAGCGGTGATCAGGACACTGGTATGGTGGTGATCAGGACACTGGTATGGTGTTAGGCAGTGCTCGGAATGCTGGTATGAAGTATTGAGATGATCGGGGGGCGTGGCTAAGATGGCGCCGTGAGCGGACGTCTACTCCGGAGCTCTGTGTAGACACTGGCTTCTTTCTTCCGTACAGGGTGGCTGATCTCTCCCTGGGCTGCCTCTGGTGACTGCGGATGCTGTCCAGATCATCGGGCAGGACGAGGGGTGGTAGAAAAATCAGTTTCCCGCCGGACGTGCAGACTTTGTCTCCCGCTGCGGCCTGTGACAGGGTGCGGGCCTCGCCTCACACTACTATGGCGTCCCCCCAGGAGGGGGAGGCGCCCCAGCCCCCTGCGTCCCCGGGCATTCCGGAGGTCATGGCGGCGATAACGGCCTGCCAAACTGCTTTGACCAACAAGATTGAGGCCGTCCAGCTGGATGTGAGCCTCATTCGCCAGGACCTGGACCGGATCCGGACCCGCCTCACTACCGCGGAACAGCGCGTGGGACAGGTGGAAGACACTGTGGCGGATCACTCGGCGGCCATCCGCACTCTACAGACCAAGGTGAGGACCCTGGAGTATAGAGCCGAGGATGCCGAGAACCGGTGTAGGCGCAACAATATCAGGATCATTGGACTGGCTGAGGGAGCGGAGGGTAAGGACGCTGCTACATTTGTGGAGGAACTGTTTCGCGGGCTTCTCCCTGCTGCCCACCTGTCCCCTCATTTCACAGTGGAGCGGGCGCATAGAGTCCCCCCCCAGCCGGGCCCTCCTGGATCCCCCCCGTGCACTCTCATTCTCCGTTTGCTAAACTTTCGGGACAGAGATGAAATCCTTAGGGCTGCTAGGGCTGTGGGGGAGCTCCGCCATCAAAATAACCGTTTGATGTTGTTTCCGGACTACTCCATTGAAACACAGAAGCTGAGAAAATCCTACGACCAGGTTAAAGCCTCCCTACGCTCCCGAGGGATCAAATACAGCATCCTGTTCCCTGCTAAACTCAGGGTGGTGGACGGAGAATCCGTTCGTTTCTTCACTACGCCCAAGGATGCTGCGGCTTGGTTGGAGACTCTTCCCCCCCAGGACAGAGGATGACGCTGCACCTGCTGCCCGGGATGTTGTGTCCCCCCGTTATGCTACCAGGGCAGGGGAGCCTGCCCTTGATAATGTGTCCTCACTTTGGGTGTCTGTTTCATCCCTGCCGTTTTTAACTACTGCCTTTACCGCATCCGACCTTCTCACCTGTTGTGAACTGATGGATCTTTTGCTGACCTAACTGCTGATGAGGGTCTGCATCTATATCTGTAACAAACTTCCCCTTACTTTTATTTTTTGAAGGATTGTGCCCCTGGCCCTGCCGGGTGTTGTTTCGCAATTTTTTTTCCCCCCTGTTTTTATGGATTTGGTCATTTATTGCCGGATTCCGCATCTCCTTGGGAGTTAGACTGCCTTACGAACTCCGGACCGTCAGTTTCTCCTGGGTTCCCGGGGCTCCGGGGTCCCTTAGGGCGGTCCGGAAAGCCATGTGCCTCCTCACAGTTTTTTTCAGCCCTCGGGCTTTTGTTTTGGGATTGTGCGACCCCAGGTTCGGGGGGGCTCGCGCGGTGGGGGGAGGGGGTTGTTGGCCACTGTTGGCCGGACTGAATTTCATGTGGACTTCCCTCTGGTTTTATGGTTTTCCTTTTTTTTGTGCTTTATTTGTTTTCTTTACAGGTTCCTAAATGTACTGACTTTGACATATGTACGGTGGTTGCAGGTGCTGTGGGGTGTTGGGGGTTGGGGGGTGGGCGGGAGACATATCATCCTCTGTATTATGTTCACATGATCTGTGATTGCTCCCTGCCTGCCTCCTCTATATTTCCCACCTTCCTTTTCTTTTTATGCTATTCTGATGCCTGACATTGATATTCTTTCCTGGAATGTCAGGGGACTGGGTACTGCGGTCAAGCGCTCTTTGGTGCTGAATTACTTGCGTCAGCAGTCCCCTCACATTTGCATACTTCAGGAAACTCATCTACTGGGTTCTAGAGTCTTGGGTCTGAGACGTGCTTGGGTTGGCACTCACTATCACTCAGTATACTCTAGTTATGCACGTGGGGTCAGTGTCTTGATCCACCGCTCCTTATCCTTTACTCTTCTGGATCTTCACACTGACCCGGAGGGTCGTTATGTCATTATTCATGCTCTGGTGGGGGGTTCTCCTTTGGTTGTGGTGGGCTTGTATCTCCCGCCCCCTGCTGAGCTCCCCCTCCTGAGCAAAATTATGGAGGTGGTTCTCGGCTATGGGGTGGCTGATTTTCTATTACTGGGGGATTTCAATATGGTAATGTGCCCAGGGCGGGATAGACTTCATTCCTCTGCCGTGGGACCTTCCCGCCTTGCACAGTGGGCGGAGGCCTTTGCCCTCTCTGATGTGTGGCGAGAATTTCACCCTGCCACTCGTGCGTACACCTGTCATTCGGCATCTCAACGCTCCCTGTCCCGGATAGACTTGGCGTTTGCATCCCATTCTGCGTTGCGCAGGGTTTCGGGGGTGTCTATCCTGGCCAGGGGTATATCGGATCATGCGCCGTTGCTGGTGTCGTTGAGGGGGGGTCCCTCGAGCGGGGGTCTGTGGAGGCTCTCCAGATTCTGGGCCTTGCATCGGGAGATCCAGGAGCGGGTACAAGAGGGCATTGAACACTTTTGGCAAGTTAATGTTGGAACTGCGGAGCCACCTGTCCTCTGGGATTCTTTTAAGGCTTGGCTCCGGGGTGAATACGGACAGCGTATTTCGGAGGTGCGCAGGGCTTCTGAGAGATCTCTGGGGGAACGTGAGGAGGAGGCTCGGCTACGGGAGGCTGCTTATGTCGCTGACCCGTCCTCGTCCTCCTATGGGTTGTGGCAATGTGCACTGCGGGAGGTCCAACTGTTGCGCACCGAGATGACCAGGAAATCTATGTTATCTTCGGCTCAAAGGGTTTATGAATATGGTGACAAGAATGGCAAACTCCTGGCCTGGTTGGCGAGGGGTATTGCCCCCCCCCCCCGGTTCATATTAGTGGTATTAGGGCTGTGGATGGGGGGATCCTCCGTGACCCGGTGGATATCACTGATAGATTCCGATCCTTTTATGAGGAATTATACTCCTCCCGGGCAGTTTACTCTGATAGGGATTTGGGTTCATATTTGGATAGGGTGGACTTCCCTGTGTTGGAGATGGGGGAGAGGCAACTACTAGAAGCTGACATCACCTTGGAAGAGGTGCAGGAGGCCCTTGGCCTCTTGCAGTCTGGCAAAACCCCTGGAGTAGATGGTCTCCCCACGGAGGTGTACACGGTCTATCTGGATCTTTTGCCCCCCCCGTTTGGTCACCCTGTTTGAGCACAGTTTCTCCAATGGCTCTCTTCCGCCCTCTATGATGGAGGCGGTCATTGTACTGGTTCCCAAACCTGGGAAGGATCCGGAGGACTGTGTGTCTTATCGGCCAATTTCTTTGATCAACGTTGATGCCAAGATCTTGGCAAAGGTGTTGGCACGCAGGCTTGCTGGGGTTCTTGATGTGCTGGTGCAGGCGGACCAAACGGGTTTTATGCCAGGGAAGGGGACTGATATTAATCTGCGCAGGCTCTTTCTCAACCTAGTGGCTACTCATGCAAATAGTGGTCAACGTGTCATAGCCTCTCTCGATGCCGAGAAGGCTTTTGATTCTGTGGAGTGGAGGTTTCTGTGGGCGGCGCTGCAGCGCTTTGGCTTTGGTCCTAAATTTCTGACCTGGCTGCAGATGCTGTATCGCTCGCCGGTGGCAAGGGTCCGTATTTTGGGGGGGCTCTCTGAATCCTTCCCACTGCAGCGGGGTACGCGGCAGGGCTGCCCACTCTCGCCCTCCTTATTTGCATTAGCGTTGGAACCCCTAGCCATTTTGATCCGGAGCTCGCCTTCCGTTGTGGGTTTGCGGGTGGGCCCCCTGGAGGAGAAGATATCCTTATATGCAGATGATGCTCTTCTTTATCTGCAGGATGCTGACTCCTCCTTGAGGGCCGCCCTGGAGATCTTCTACGAGTTTGGTCGCTTTTCTGGTATTAGGATCAACTGGTCCAAGTCAGTCCTGTTTCCCCTGGATGAGGGGACCAGGGCGAATGCCGCTGTGACCCCTCTGCGGTGGGTGGATCAATTCCGCTATCTGGGTGTGGAGGTACGTAGGGATCCGGCCACCTATAGAACGCTGAACCTTGACCCCCTTGTCACCCATCTTCGTGAGCGCTGTGCGCTGTGGGCCTCTCTTCCGCTTAACCTCATGGGGAGAATTAACCTGCTCAAAATGATATTCCTGCCCAAATTTTTGTATTTTTTCAGGAATTGTCCGAGCTGGCTGCCCCTTTCCTTTTTTAAACTCATTGATGGGCTGGTGAGCTCCTTTATTTGGGCTGGGAGGTCCCCCCGCTTGGCAAGGGCTACCCTGTGCCTTCCCACTAGCTGTGGTGGTTTGGCCCTACCTGATTACCGGACTTATTACTGGGCGGCGGTACTAGTTACTGTAGGCTGGTGGTATGCGCAATCGAGAGGGAATGCGGCGGTCTGCTTGGAGGTGGCTCTGATCGGCTCCCTGCAGGGACTTAGCAACCTGGTGTACAGAGGGCTGCGGGCTTGCCCGCCGACTCTCCTGCCCACTAGGGTTACCCTGCGGGTGTGGGTGGCAGCGCGTCAGCGTTTTCTGAGTCCTACCACGCGGTTCCCTGTGTGCCCCTTATGGGGGAACCCCAACCTACAACATTTGTGGTCCTTGCAGGACCCCCAGTTATGGGCTAGACATGAGGTGCGGACTCTCCGGGATGTGTGCCCGGCGGGTTCCGTCCTTTCTTTTGCTGATCTCCGTCGGACGTGGGGTCTGCCGAGATGGATGTATTTTCGGTACCTCCAGCTGCGGCATGCTCTCCGGGCTCAGTTTCCGGAGGGTTTAACTTTGGAGATGGACCCGGTTGAGGAATTATTGGCTCATGAGGTGGTAACCAAGCCGCTCTCATCTCTTTACCTTACGCTGCAGTGCACCCACTCTCCCCGTATGGACAAGCTCTGGGACCTTGAGGGATATCCCTGACTTGGATAGAGAGGAATGGGAGGATTGCTTTGAGGCTGGTACTAAATTAATGATATCTGCCAGGGACAGACTGATTCAGACCAAATTCCTGCACAGAGTCTATTATACCCCCCAGAGATTACATAGGATCTTCCCCCAGAGATCTCCGAATTGCCCGCGCTGTCTGACCTTGGAAGGGACTTTTTTACAAATGTTCTGGGAATAGCCTGTGATAGCGCAATACTGGGTGCAGGTTTTTGACGTTATTAATCATAGATTGGGTCTGACTCTTCAGGTCTCACCGGCGCTGGCCCTACTGGGTATTATGGATGATGATCTGAGGCCTAGGCCCACGAAACTGCTCATCGGGTACCTGTTGTACTATGCTAAGAGGGAAATAATTTTGAAATGGATTGCCCCTTCCCCCCCCTCGGTAGTCTCCTGGGAACGCTCCATTGATACTGTTCTACCGCTGTATAAATTAACCTATATGTTGCGAAATTGTCCTAAGAAGTTTGACAGGGTCTGGCAGCCTTGGACGGCACCTGTGAGTTAGGTGTGGTGACCGTCCCTGGTTTTGCATGGAGGGTTCCCGGGTGGAGGTGTGGAGGGAGGGCTGAATGTTTATCTCTCCTACACGAATGTCTTGTATTGTTGTGGATTATTTGCTCAATACTGTATTTCCTGTTGACCTGTTCTGTATTTGTTATCTTTGTACATGTGTCTTTCCACTTTGTTCAATAAAGGAACCGTTTGAATCGTAAAAAAAAAAAAGTATTGAGATGATCAGGACACTGGTATGGTGTTAGGCAGTGATTAGAATGCTGGTGTGAGGCCTTGAGGTGATCAGGACACTGATATGGGGTATGACAGTAATCAGAACACTGGTATGGGTTGTAGCAATGTTCAGGAATATAGTATAAGGTATGCTGATGATCAGGATATTGGTATGGAGTATGGCGGTGATCAGGACTCTGGTATAAGGTATGGTGGTGACCAGAACGCTGATATGGGGTATGGTGGCGATCAGGATGCTGGTGTGGTGTATGGCAGTGATCAAGATGCTGGTATGGGATATGGAAGTGTTTGGGATGCTGGCATGGGGTATGGTGATGATCAGGACGCTAGTATGAGATATGGCAGTGATCAGGACACTGGTAAGGGGTATGGCAGTGATCAGGACTCTGGTATAAGGTATGGTGGTGACCAGAATGCTGATATGGGGTATGGTGGTGATCAGGACACCAGAATGGGGTATGATAGTGACCAGGATGGTGGTGTGGTGTATGGCAGTGATCAGAATGCTGGTATGGGGTATTTCAGTGCTTGGGATACTAACATGGGGTATGGCAGTGATAAGGACGCTAGTTTGAGGTGTGACAGTGATCAGGACGCTGGTCTGGTGTGTGGCGGTGATCAGCACACTGGTATGGGGTCTGGTAGTCATCAGGACACTGGTAAGGGGTATGTCAGTGATCAGGACACAGGTAAAGGGTATGGCGGTTATCAGGACACTGGTATGGGGTATGGCAGTGATCAGGAAGATAGTATAAGGTATGGTGGTGATCAGGATGCTTGTATGGAGTATGACAGTGATCTGGACTCTGTTATAAGTTATGGTGGTGATCAGGACGCTGGTGTGGTGTGTGGCAGTGATCAGGATGCTGGTATGGGGTATGGCAGTGATCAAGATGCTACAATAGGGTATGAGAGTGATCAGGACAATAGTATGGTATATGGCAGTGATCAGGATGCTGGTATGGGATATGGCGGAGATCGAATACTGGTATGGTGTGTGGCGGTGATCAGGACACTGGTAGGGGATATGGCAGTGATCAGGACACTGGTATGAGGGTATGGCGGAGATCGAATGCTGGTATGGTGTGTGGCGGTGATAAGGACACTGGTGGGGGATATGGCGGTGATCGGGACGCTAGTATGAGGTATGGTATTGATCAGGATGCTATGGTGGTGATCAAGATGCAGATATGAGGTAAGGTGGTGATCAGGACAGTGGTATGGGGTATGACGGTGATCAGAACGCCAGCACGAGGTATGGTGTTGACCAGGACGCTAGGATGAGGTATTTTGGTGATCAGGACACTAGTAAAAGGTATGGCGGGGATCGAACGCTGGTATGGTGGTGATCAGGACACTGGTATGGGGTATGGTGGTAAACAGGATGCTGGTATGGGGTATGGCAATGATCAGAATGCTGGTATGGGGCATAATAGTGATCAGGACACTGGTATGGAGTATGGCGGTGATCAGGACACTGGTATGGGGTATGACGGTGATAAGGATGCTAGTATGAGGTATGGTGGTGATAAGGACGCTAGTAAGAGGTATGGCGGTGATAAGGATGCTAGTAAGAGGTATGGCGGTGATAAGGACGCTAGTATGAGGTATAGTGGTGATCAGGAAGCTGGTATGGGATACGGTGATTATCAGGATGCTAGTATGAGATATGGCGTAATTGAACACTGGTATGGTGTGTGGCGGTGATCAGGACACTGGTATTGGGCATGGCAGTGATCAGGACACTGGTATGGTGTATGGCGGTGATCAGGACACTGGTATTGGGCATGGCAGTGATCAGGACACTGGTATGGTGTATGGCGGTGATCAGGATGCTGGGATGGGGTATGATATGACAGTGCTTAGGATGCTGACATGGAGCATGGCGATGGTCAGGACACCATTCCTGAGGGTGGGAGCTGTAAGAGCGGGGAACCGAACCGGCACCGACACCGGAATGGAAGTTGTTTCCTGCTCGCATAAAAAGGCGGACGTGACGGCGCATGATTATCTCCTATCTCTGTCGAAGTCCTATTGGAGGAAACGCGTCAGAAAGGAGGCGTGCCGTCACTACGTCACTCGCAGTCAGCGCTGCAGCCGGGCGCGAGTACCTTAAGAATATCTCCTCAGCTCTAAGATTGATTACAAGTCTGCCTATTGTCCTATTCATGTAAGTGCAATTCTTTTACTAATCAATTTGATTAAGGGTAATGCACTATCAGCCTCCATTCATTTACATGTTCATGCTGTGGATCGAATCATCCTTGTTGGACTAATTGGGAAAGCCGCCTACCCTATCTAGAGGAGAAGGGATCAGCGCCATTCCTACACCAGTGTTTTTTCAAGCGTATATGGTTCTTTATTTTGGTAAGAGGCCATTACCTTTATATGCACCTGTGTTTTAGCACAAGGTTGGAGATGAAAAATAACATATTGGAATACATTGGATTCAATTATTGCACTTTTTTCCGCCAGGTAAGGAGGAAATTCACCAGGTGGAGGGATATCACAGTTATTTATTGATTTGGTTAGATTCCGTTCACATCTGTATTTTGTATCACGGTAATCACCAATTGAAGAAAGACTTTTTATTTTGGACCTTTGGATCACCTATTATTTGTGTTTTGTCACAATACATCTGTATTTAAATTTTATGTAATATTGTTGAATATTTCATACACCACAGGTTGTACATATATTTTTATATTTACAATTTTTTTGAATTAGCGCACTCTTATATTATCCTATGATATGACAGTGCTTAGGATGCTGACATGGAGCATGGCGATGGTCAGGACGCTGGTATTAGGTATGGTGGTGATCAGGAAGTTAGTATGGGGTATGGTGGTGATCAGGACGCTGTTATGGGGTATGGGGGTGGTCAGGACACTGGTATAGTGGTGGCCAGGATGCTGGAATGAGGTATAGTGGTGACCAGGATGCTGGTATGAGGTATGGTGATGATCAGGACACTGGTGTGATTTATGGCGGTGTTCAGGACACTGGTATGGGGTATGATGGTGAACAGGACACTGGTATGAGGCATGGTGGTGATCAGGATGCTGGTATGATGTGTGGCAGTGATCAGAGCGCTGGTATGAGGTATGGCAGTGCTCGGGAAGGTGGCATGTGGTAGGGCAGTGATCAGGACACTGGTATGGGGTATGGTGTTGATTAAAACATTGGAATAAGGTATGGTGGTGATCAGGACGCTAGTATGAGGTATGGTGGTGATCAGGATGCTGGCATGGGGTATGGTGGTGATCAGGACACTAGTATGAGGTATGCAGTGATCAGGATGCTGGTATGGTGTATGGCAGTGCTTGGGATGCTGGCATGGGGTATGGCGGTGTTCAGGGCGCTGGTATGAGGTATGGTGGTGATCAAGATGCTAGTGTGAGGCATGTTGGTGATCAGGAAGCTTGCATGTGGTATGGTGGTGATCAGGACGCTAGTATGAGGTGTGGCGGTGATCCAGACGCTGGTATGGTGTGTGGCGGTGATCAGGACACTGCTATGAAGTATGGTGGTGATCATGACACTGGTATGGGGTATGATGGTGATCAGGACACTGATATGAGGTATGGCGATGATCAGGACGCTAGTATGAGGTATGGCAGTGATCAGGATACTAATTTGAAGTGTGGTGGTGATCAGGACACCGGTATAAGGTATGGTAGTGATCAGGACACTAGTATGGGGTATGATGGTGATCAGGACACTGGTATGAGGTATGGTGGTGATCAGGATACTAGTATGGGGTATGATGGTGATCAGGACACTGGTATGAGGTATGGCGGGGATCGAACACTGGTATGGTGTTTTGCGGTGATCAGGACACTGGTATGGGCTATGATGTTGATCAGGACACTGATATGAGGTATGGCGATGATCAGGACGCTAGTATGAGGTGTGACGGTGATTAGGAGGCTGGCATGGGGTATGGTGGTAATCAGAACGCGTGTAGGAGGTATGGCTGTGATCAGTCAGGACGCTGGTATGGTGTGTGGCGATGATCAGGACACTTTTAAAGGGTAAGGTGGTGATCAGGATGCTGTTATGGGGTATGGCAGTGCTCGGGATAGTGGCATGGGGTATAGGGGTGATCAGGATGCTGGTATAGAGTATAGTGGTAATCAGGACACTAATATGAGATATTGCGGTTATCGAACGCTTGTATATTGTATGGTGGTGATCAAGATGCAGGTATGAGGTATGGTGGTGATCAGGACACTGGTATGGGGTATGACGGTAATCAGGATGCTAGTATGAGGTATGGCGGTGATAAGGACGCTAGTATGAGGTATAATGGTGATCAGGAAGCTGGTATGGGGTATGGTGGTGATGGAACACTGGTATGGTGTGTGGTGGTGATCAGGATACTGGTATGGGGTATGGTGGTGATTAGGACACGGTATAAGATATGGTCTTGATCAGGATGCTAGTATGAGGTATGGCCGTGATAAGGAGGCTATTGTGAGGTATGGTGGTGTTCACGATGCTAGTATGAGATTTGGCAGTGATTGAACACTGGTATGGTGTGTGGCGGTGATCAGGACAGTGGTATGGGGTATGGCGGTGATCAGGACGCTGGTATGGTGCGTGATCAGAATGCTGGTATGGGGTATGGTGGTTATCGCGATGAGTGTATGAGGTAAGGCGGTACTCAGGACACTGGTATCGTTGATGGAGGTGATCAGCATGCTGGGATGGGGTATGACAGTGCTTGGGATGCTGGTATGAGGTATGGTGGTGATTAGGACACTAGTGTGGGGTATGGCAGTGATCAGTACACTGCAGTGGTATATGGCAGTGATCAGGATGCTGGTATGGGGTATGGCAGTGCTTGGGACGCTGGCATGGGGTATGGCAGTGACCAGGATGCTGGTATGGGGTATGGTGGTGATCAGGAAGTTTGTATGGGGTATAGTGGTGGCAGAGGATGCCCATGCGTACACATACACAATCTAAGGTCCCTCTATGTCTCACTACACACGGAGACATTAACTGTGCTGGCCTTACGCTTTTGTTGCCCTAGTTACTCCACACTGCAGGACCCCCTCTTTTTGGGCCTGTTTTGGGATCCCTGAGGGACCTGCCCGTTTGCGGCTGTGCAGCAAATTTCCTTTCTTCATCTGTGTTTCTGTCCATAGCTCTTAACACCCTAGCTTACACATCCTCTAACAATTTGCCTCGCTGGTATTTCTATCCGGCTTTTAATGTTTACGACTCTTTGGTCAATCTGGTATATGATTTAAGCGTCTGACCCCCAAAGAAGGGTTATCACCCGAAACACTTAGAAATCCTCAGACCATTTACATACCCTCAGTTTCTACCTTCTCATACCTCCTGGACCACATCTTATGAGCCGTGACTCATGTGTAATTTTATGCAATGTCCTTTGTCAATCACCTGTTAATATTTTATGTGAATTGCCATTTATGGATATACAATAAAAGTTATATATTATATTTTGGAAACTCTGTAGTTTCGTTTTTGGGTGCACGATTGCCTTTACAGTCCCATTCCCATTGGAGGATTTCTTCTTTCTATAGTGGTGACCAGGACACTGGTATGAGGTATAGTGGTGGCCAGGATGCTGGTATGAGGTATGGTGATGATCAGGTAGCTGATATGGTGTGTGGCAGTGATCTGGTATGGGGTATAGCAGTGCTTAGGATGGTAGCATGGGGTATGGTAGTGATCAGGACGCTGGTATGGGGTAAGGTGGTGATTAGGACAGTGGTGTAAGGTATGGTGGTGATCAGGACACTAGTATGAGGTATTGTGGTGATCAGGATGCTGGTATTGGGTATAGTGGTGATTAGGACACTGTAAGAGATATGGTGGTGATCAGGACACTGGTATGGGGTATGACAGTGAACAGGACGCTAGTGTGAGGTTGGGGGTGATCAGGAAGCTGGTATGACGTATGTCAGTGATCAGGACGCGAGTATGGTTTGTGTCGATAATCAGGACAGTGGTGGTGAAAAGGATGCTGGAATAAGGTATGACAGTGCTCGGTATGGTGGCATGGGGTATGGTGGTGATCAGGATGCTGGTATGGTGTATGGCTGTCATCAGAATGCTGGTATGGTGTGTGGTGGCAATCAGGATGCTAGTATGGGGTATGATGGTGATCAGGACACTGGTATGGGGTATGGTGGTGATCAGGAAGCTGGTATGGTGTATGGCGGTGACCGGGACATTGGTATGAGACATGGTGTTGATCAGGATGCTGGTGTGGTGTATGGCGGTGACCAGGACATTGGTATGAGACATGGTGTTGATCAGGATGCTGGTGTGGTGTATGGCGGTTAACAGAATGCTGGAATGGGGTTGGGAAGTTCTGGAGATGCTGAATTGGGTATGGCTGTAATCAGGATGCTAGTATGACGTATGGTGTTGATCCGAGTGTTGGTATGGTGTATGGCAGTGGTCAGCACACTGGTGTGGTGTATTGTGGTGATCAGGATACTGGCGTGGGGTATGGTGAATGAGAAATGTACGGAAGATGTTTCACTCTGTGTTCTGGATGGGGAGATCATTGCCGGGAAGGAAGCTCCTGTGTATTATTTGGGGCATAGAAGCATGTGTTTCCTTGTCCTAAAGGATACCAAGGTAAAGTTAGTCATGGACCTAGGTTGTTCCTTGAACCTAACAATAGCTAGAGGTGCATGGTGTACGCTGGCAATGTCTTTAAAATCCAGGCACAGGGATGGAGGTATGTGGTTTTGTCATTGGTTCAGGTTGGTATGTGTTGTTGGACCCGACGTTTATATAGGAAGGTCTCGCATTTATCTATGCAAGTTGAGGGATGAAATTGATGGTAAGGTCTCTTCATGCAAGTTAGATGCTTTGCTGTCAATTAGGAGTCCTCAAGTACCTTTGACGTGCCAACAACAGGTTCTGTTTCTGAAAGCTGGTTGATATGTGGTTCTGAGTGTGTTGGTGAATCGTGAGTAAATGGACACCCCTTGCCTGTAATGCACCCAATTGCGAGGATACCAACAGGGAGAAGACATGGAATAGTGCCATTAAAGCTATCCCGGAAGAATGGTGGTGATGTGTCACTCAGGGGCAAAGCGGCACATGTTGGGAAGCCCAACATATATTAAGATCAGAAATGTATGGACTGTTTCATAGAAGTTATTGCTGAAGAGGGCTGATATGTGCCCTTCAGGCACAGAGCAGCACATGTTGGAAGGCAATATGTTTTTTTTGTTTTAATATCAGATGTTTCTGGATGGTTGAAACCTGACTACGCCCAGCCTGGAATGCCAGCAAAGCAAGTTTAACCAGCGGGGTGTTGGTAACAAAGAGTTACATAAATGGGAAAATAAAGGAATGTTCTTGCATAGGCCTCCTGAAGTGAGGTATGGTGGGAGGCTAAGACCTCCGGGGAAGGCGCAATTTAAAATGACTAAGTTCCTGAGTTAAAGCAACATCAAAGGCCAGCTGTTATTGAAATATAACCGGGGAGTGATTCATGAACTAATGCTAACCCTAAAGCATGCTTCCTAGAAGATGGCCAGGAGAAGAATATACTTCCTGATGATTTGGAAGGACGGCCTCTTATGGATTTTCATTGGACAGAGGACTAGACAGGCGGGCAGAAGGTGTTTGTGTGGGTGGTGTCTGAGTGCAATTTAAAAGGTAATGGCCAGCTAGAGTTCTTCCTCTTTTCTCCTGGAGCCCAGCTAACCTACAGAACACTAAGGACGACCATATAGAACGTATCATCTATTTTTGTATTTTATATACTCTGTAGTGTTTTATGTTCGCTTTTCTACCTTCTTTATAATAAATGAGATCCTTGCTTATTTGAGCAGTGAGTTTATTTTTTATAGCTCACATTGTTATTATATCCTCACCATTAACCTTATCAGAGCTTTGATAAGACTAGCTAATGACGGAATATACAAGCTATTACATATTCATAATAAATAGGGGAGATCTAGAACCACCCCAGATTTATTTCAGGAGCCAGCTAAATTTACCTAACAAACTAGGAGGGTGCAGGGCCGGCCTTAGGTGTTCAGGCGCCCTGTGCGAGCTAATCCTGTGGCGCCCCCCCCCCGCCCATCTTCACCCCTCGCCCCCCTGGTCACCTAAACATACACAAAGAGGAAAAAAATATTTGTAACAAATAATTACATACATACATTACATACATTAAATAACAATAACATAAAAATAAAAAATTACATTACATGCATACATTACATGCATACATTACATTACATGCATTACATACATACATTACATGCCCATCTTCACCCCTCACCCCCCTGGTCACCTAAACATACACAAAGAGGAAAAAAAATATTTGTAACAAATAATTACATACATACATACATACATTCCATTCCATGCATACATTACATACATACATTACATGCATACATTACATAACATGCATCCATTACATACATTACATTACATGAAATGCATACATTACATACATATACATTACATACATGCATTACATACATGTATGTAACTGAACCATTACCGATGCAATTATGTAGTAAAAATATTTTTAAGTATTGTATTATTTTCTTGTATTTTAATTCTTTTTTTTTTTCCTTTTGTTAAGACAAGTGACAGTCCCTTATACCCCCCCCTTCAATAAAATAGAAGGTATTTAGCCTAATTTGTCTGAAAAAATAGATATAACACGACACAGGCAGGCAGCAGCAGTGACACTGTGACTTACCCGTTCTGTGGACGGTGGCTACTGGCTTTGCATTTAAAAATGGCGCCTCCCGAGTCCCGGCGCTTAGATGCCACTGCGCACGCGCCTGCGCCGTCTGCCCGAGAATACCCGAGCGTGTTCGGGGACCCGAGCAGCGGCGCCTGCGCAGTGTGCCTTTCGGGAGCTGGCAGCAGCCATTTTTTTTTTCAGGTGCTGATCCCGATCCGATGCTCTTAGCTCTTCACCCAGTCCCAGGGCAGGGGGACCTGGCAGCGCCTGCTGCTACTACTAGTTCGGACTCCACTCCACTGATCATGTGAGTAAGCTGTCTGCAACTCACAGTCTGCGAGCTGTGATGGCCGCACGGCGCCCCTGTTGCCCATGGCGCCCCGTGCGGCCGCACAGCTCGCACACCCCAAAGGCCGGCCCTGGGAGGGTGCTACTCTCTTATTGTTATTCTTGTTCTTACCCTACACAATCTACTTCTACTAATTTTGTGAGTGCACTGCTTATACTAGCTGCTTGGTGAATGAATACTCTGACATTTTTGTCTTTGCTAATATAGTACCTTCTAATATGATGTCACACTGTCCACATCGATGAACAGTACGTGTGGATTCCTTATGTATGCAGGAAATATGTTTAATACTGTTTTGAAAACCTATCTTTATTCCCAACTACTTTACACAATATGGATTGTACTTTTTTTTCACTTTTTTTTCCTATGAAAATGAAACAAAATGAGATTAAACATAATTTGGCATCATCAGCAAACACTGAAATCGAGCTCTTGATTCCAACCTTTATACCATTAAAAACAAATTGAACATGTTGGCTCCAAGAGAGAAGCCTGGGACCCACCATTCAGGGAAAGGGGCATTTACTACTACTCTCTGGACCCACTTATGTAACCAGTTCCCTATCAATGTACATATAATTTCATCAACTCCGACAGAACCCATTTTATAGTTTAAACATTTCTGAGTACAAATTTAAATACACTATGTCCACTGGACTTCCACCATCTAACTTCTCTCTTCCTTTCTCATAGAATACCAGCCTGATCAGACAAGAACAGTCTTACATAAACCCATGCTGATTGTCACTTACAGTATGATATCTTTATCACAGAAATATGTCTGCCTTATTCCCTCAAATACCTTACATCCTATTGATGTTAGGCTGACTGGTCTGCAGTTTCCCTGCATACATCACAATATCCCCCATGGCAGTGCTCAGCACTCCATGCCCTTTGACAATCTCTTGCCAATTAACCTTAAAACTGTATTAAATTGATTTTAAAGATTCTGTTCCCATTGACTTCAGTGGGGTTCAGATCATCATCCAGAACTTAGTAGCAGTCCAGCAAACCTCCCATGAACTAAACCAATAAATGTTTGATCCATCCCTACACCACTCTGTGAGATCTCTGATGTATAACAAGGCCTGATTTCCGTGTAAAACATTTTCCGCACTCAGGGCAGGAATATGGCTTCTCACCTGTGTGAGAACTCTGATGTTTAACAAGGTCTGATTTTTGTAAAAAACATTTTCCGCATTCAGGGCAGGAATACGGCTTTTCCCCTGTGTGAGACTTCTGATGTAAAACAAGGCCTGATCTCCATGAAAAACATTTCCCACATTCAGAGCAAGAATACGGTTTCTTGCCGGTGTGAAACTTCTGATGTAAAATAAGGGAGAACAACTGTGAAAAACATTTCCCGCACTCAGGGCAAGAATATGGATTCTCCAGGTGCAATCTCTGATGTACAACAAGTTGTGATTTCTGTGAAAAACATTTTATGCATTTTGGGCAGGAATATGGCTTCTCCCCCGTATGAGATCTCTGATGTAAAACAAGGGCTGATTTTTGTATAAAACATTTTCCGCATTCGCAGCAGGAATACGGCTTTTCCCCTGTGTGAGATCTCTGATGTAAAACAAAGCATGATCTCCATGAAAAACATTTTCCACACTCAGAGCACGAATACGGCTTCTCGCCTGTGTGAGATCTCTGATGTAACTTAAGTGAGGACAAACGTGAAAAACATTTCCCGCACTCAGGGCAAGAATACGGATTCTCCCCTATGTGCACTCTCTGATGTAAAACAAGGCGTGACTTCTTTGGAAAACATTTTCCGCATTCGGGGCAGGAATACGGCTTCTCCCCTGTGTGAGATCTCTGATGTATAACAAAGTCTGATCTGTGTAAAAAACATTTCCCGCACTCGGGGCAGGAATACGGCTTCTCCCCCGTGTGCAATCTCTGATGTACAACAAGGAGTGAATTATTTGAAAAACATTTCCCACACTCAGGGCAAGAATACGGCTTCTCCCCTGTGTGCAATCTCTGATGTTTAACAAGATCTGATTTCTGTGAAAAACTTTTCACGCACTCAGGACAGGAATATGGCTTCTCTCCTGTGTGATGTCTCTGATGTATAACAAAATGGACTTTCTGTGTAAAGCATTTCCCACAGTCAGTGCAAGAATATGGCTTCTCCCCAGTGTGAAATCTTTGATGTCTAACAAGATTTGATTTCCTTGTAAAACATTTCCCGCACTCAGAACAAGAATGAAGCTTCCCACCAATGTGAGATCTCTGATGTACAGTAAGACTTAATTCAGAACTAAAACTTTCCCCACATTCAGGACAAGAAAATTTCTGCTCCCCCTCAATTCCAGCACCATCCCTCACAGCACAAGGTTGCTCAGAATCAGAGGGATTTGATGTACTATCCACATTGTGAAGTTCACCATCCATAGCTGAGCTCATTGTCTTTTCCTCTGCACAATCTCTTGTAATGTCCTCCTCTTCCATTTTACAACCTGGAGATAAAGTGAGTCGATCCTTTGAGGGTTTCCCGATGGTGTGCTCTGGAAAAATATAAAAACGTGATCAATAGATAAAAAATGGTTTGATTACTTAAAACAGAAGTGTGGCCAAAGCTTTTTTGGTCCTACATCTGCTCTGGGTCATGCTCACTTTTGAACTGCTGTGACCTAGGAACAGCTGACAGGTAGCAAAAGCTTGCTGTCATCTGATGTCACTGAGCCATTGCAGGCGCTGGAAGGATCCCACCCATATTTTCGTGATCCACCCAGCTGCCTAACTCGCAGCTGGTTTCAGATCTCAGCGTGTGGCTGAGGGCCGAAGTCATCTGCACCCGCCCCCTCCCTAGCTCAGAACTCTAGTGAGCGCTGTAAGGAGCAGAATGGAGAGTGGTGACTGAGAGTCACCGCTCTGAGCTGACTGAGAGCTAAGTAATTAGTAGTCATGTTATTTCTCAGTTCTCAGTCTTAGAACCAATATGGGACAGCTGCAGCATCAGATGTATGCTTCAGCATTTAGGTATGTACATTTGTTTACTTATCTATCCCACCCTTTTCCTTTAAATAAAGATTTCATCTGGATCAAGTAGATTTGAGTGAGCAGATGTTCTCTGTGGATGACCTAACCAGCTGTATTTTTCGTTCTTCAGTAAAAAGGCCTTTGTACCTCCTATCACCACGATCACGTCTACATTTACACAACTTTGTAAGAAGAGCAGGAACCAACGAGCAAGTGAGCGACAGGATCAGATGTGTGTTCATGTTTTTCTATCATTCATTGTGACTGATGTGGATCTGCATCACTAGAGGACGCAACTGATGATAGTTCTACATGATGGGACTTTTTTTTTAAATAAAGGATTTGCTAAAAAGTTGGTCTTCATGTTTATTTACTTAACAGTAGGGTTACTCATTAGATGATCCGTTATCTGGGGCTTTGCTTAGTTTTTTCAAGGGGGCTTCCATATTCCGAAAAGCCCCCCCCACAACCAATGGCCAGGGTTGTAGGGACGAGGCCTATACCCTTATAAAACAAGGTAACACCCTTAATGTTAAAAGAATGTGGCCTTGTATGGTACAAGAGAGGGGGGGGGGGCATGCTCACCCTCTTCCTTTTCAGGTTAGTCAGGCTACATACTAGGACAAAGGTCTGGTATGGATTTTGAGAGGGATCCCATGTTTTTTTTTTGCATATTTTGAAATACAGACCAAAAATGTGATTTTTGTACTTACCGTAAAACCTATTTCTCTGAGTTCATCGACGGACACAGCGATCCATAAATCCTATCTACTGGGTTATATTGGCTCCTCCACGAGTAGGACTAGGCAGAACAAAACACACCTGGGTACGCCTATGGGCTGTCCTCAGTTGGTATATAACCCCCCTCTCTGCTCTAGGTAATCAGTTTAGTAGCAAGCAGTATTAGAAGTATCAGAACGCCATAGAGGGGTGGGTGCTGTGACCGTCAATGAACTCAGAGAAATGGATTTTATGATAAGTACAAAAATCACATTTTCTCTTTTGTTCATCGACAGCGCTCCATAAATCATAACTACTGGGACGTCTAAAGCAGTGGCAAAAGGAAAATGAGGGGGTGGGGAAAATAACCCAAGGCTAAAACATAAGTGCCCTTAACCAGGACACAGGAGCCTTAACCGGGTCACAGGAGCCCCGTCTGACAAAATATAAGTTTAAAGAAAAACACCCCTTAAGAGGAAACAGCCCCTCTTAAACAGCAGCCTGCAAACCTTTGCGGCCAAAGGAAGCATCCGCAGATGCCAAAGTATCTACCTTATAAAATTTTGTGATGGCGACCAAGTGGCCGCCTTGCAAACTTGCAATATTGATGCCTGATGACAGAAAGCCCAAGAAGCACTCAGCGCCCGAAAAGAATGCGCCAGGGAAAGATGGAACCTGACCTTTAATGAAATAGGCCTGAATCACCGTCTGTCTGATCCATCTGGAGATGGTAACCCAAGAAGCGGACAGTGCTTTTCTTGGTCCGTCCATAACCACAAAAAGCAAGTCTGACTCAGTAGCTGCCAGATACTCCCGAATCGCATGAACCACATCCAAGGTATGCAAAGCAAATTCCTTAGGATGAGCCAGCTTGGGACACAAGGAAGGCAGCACAATGCCCTCATTCAAATGGAAGTCAGAGACAACTTTGGGCAGGAATGAAGGCCAGGGACGAAGAACCACTTTATCCCTATAGACCAACAAATAGGGACTGTGACAGGATAATACCACCAATTCTGATACACTGCAGGCCGAGGTAATAGCCACCAAGAATGTCACCTTCTGGGATAACATTAAGACAAGGGAATCTCCCGAATATTCTCAAATGGAGGTTTCGGGAGAACCGAAAACACTAAATTTAAAGTGGAGTTCCACCCTAATTTAATACTTACCTCCATCTTCTCGCTCCGGGTCACCTGAAAAAGAAATGGATAATCGCATTTTTTTTTTTTTTTTACTTACCTCGTAGCGAAGAAAAAATACTTACCTTACTTCCTTCTTCCTCCTTCCTCGGCCGCGGCCCGTCATCACTTCCTGGCTCTGCAATGATTCCTGGGAGCTGAACGTCATAGCTCCCAGGAATCATTGCGCCTGCACCGGCCCCGAAGTCAGTTCCGGGTCGCGCGCGTCATCCCCTTCTAAACAGATTCTGGGCATGCCCAGAAGCTGTAGAGGGATGACGCGTGCGACCCGGAAGTGACGTCGGGCCGGCGCAGAGCATCGTGGGACCGAAGAAGGCGGAAGAAGACGCCGAAGGGGATCTCGCTGGCTTCAAGCTGCCCACATCTGAGATGGCAGCGCTGGACAAGACGTTTTCAAGGTAAGTATTTGTCCTAACAGGTAAGTGCAACCCGGGACAGATCAGAGGCTAGCCATTGTGGAATGTACTAGCCCTGACTGTCCCGGGGGTATTTAAAAAAAAAAAAAAAATCCAGGGTGGAACTCCGCTTTAAATCCCATGGCAGCAAAAGAGACCATACAGGTGGAGCTACATGTCGAACCTCTGAATGAAGGTACGAAATAAAGAGTGCGTGACTAGGGGTCGCTGAAAGAAGATTGTCAAGGCAGACACCTGGCCCTTGATGGTACTCAAAACCAACTTCTGAACAATGACTTGATGAAGAATGGTTAAGATCCGAGCCACAGAAAAGGATCGAGGATGAGCTCCAATCGACTCACACCAAGAAATGTACGCTTTCCATGTACAATGGTATATCTTGCTGGAAGACGACTTCCTCACCCTTAACATAGTAGGGATCAATGATTCAGACAAATCTCTATACCTCAGTACCTGGCTTTCAATAACTAAGGCATTAAAACCAGTGACTGTAAAGCAGGATGGTAGATTAGCCCTTGGGACAACTGGTCTTTTCCGAGAGGAAGCTCCCAAGGGACATTTATAGTCACCAGGATGGCAGATCCTCAATCTTGATTCCTCACAAGAACTGTGGAAGAAGCCTGAGCCGAGGATGATAATGGCCTTACCGTGGCCTTTGGACGCCTGCGGCGTCTGCCAGAGGAACCTGTGATCTCGCCACGAACTTCAGTATCCTCCTGTGGAGCCGAACCTGTTAAAAGGAGCTGGATGTAGGACTGTGCAAACAAACTGTCTTAAAGGTTGGATACCACCAGACTCAGAACCTACATGCAAATCGGGAGAGAGAACTATCTGTGTGACAGCAGCCGGTGAATGACGGCCTATGGTTCGTGAAATTTGTCCAGAGGAAGGACCACCCTGGTCAGATTTAAAATCAGACCTAGGTAATTCAATTCCCTGGACAGGGATAGGGGGGACCTTAGGTAGTTCAGACATTACCTGAACCTTTGTAGGAATTTAATCTGCACAAGGAGACTGAGGACCTAAAAAACCTGAAAAGAACAAAACTTTACCCCCCTTTCTGAGTACCCCCAAAAGAAACATTTTGCGGAACTCCTTGACTCACAAAAGAAGTCCATAGGGCCGGAAACCAGCGAAGATGTCCCCCCACCCTAATACTGGGTGGAGGCAGACCTTCATGCTGAAGGGGTCTAGTCTGCGGGTCCGGAGAAGCTAGCTCTAGGCTTACCAGACCAAAGTTGCTTGGAACTTCCCGGGGAAGATTTGAAAGATATATTTCCCTTATTCTCAGTCCCAGAAGCACAAAATAATTTTCTATGGGCTGAGAAGGAGGGATCCAGCCTAGACTGTGCCAGGAAGGTACTCTCCCCTCCCCCCCCCCCCCGATACCCTTAATGATGTCATCCAGGTGATTGTCTTGAAAGGGCAGATAAATGAGCGCTTTCTATGAGGCTTGGTCAGCGGACTAAGGGAAAATGGCCCCCGTGACATCATCGGGCTACACAAATATGGCTGCCTACCGGAGACCAGCCAGACTAAGGGAAAATTGCCACCATCAGCTACAAACGCTGAAGCATGCAGCCAGGATCTTCCATGCGCCCTCTGTAATGCTGCACTCTCTGCAAGGGGACCACCCCCCCCCCTCCCGAAGGTAGGACACACATTAGGGGAGACTCTGCTGCGCACTGGTCTCTGCACTAGGACACCCCTGCACTATATCCATACTGCAAACAGTAGGACATGCACCTAGGGGTCTCCTACACTGGGACCCTTCCAGACTACCAGGGCAGGACACACACTATCCCTGGACCCTTACAGACTGGGGATAGCGAGGGAGACCCCAGGGCTCTACGCTGCATTCTCTGCCCTGGGACCCCCACCAGACTCCAGGTACAGACAGGGGGGAAAGGGAGTGGGGGAAGCCCAGCTCACTAAGGGATTTAAGGATGAGAGGAGGGAACCTGCAGGCAGGTTCGACCGTCCCTGGAGGTTACACGCAGCCACCCCAAATAAACGCCAAAAAGGGGGAGAGGGGGGACTGTACTCACCCTTCCATGGTGCATCTAACGCTCCAGACAGAATCCTTGCCGCTGAAGTAGGGGAGCTGTTGGCCAAAGGACCGCTGCAACTCAGACCCAAGCCCAGTCGTATGCGACCCTGCGAGGTGTTTAACTCGCGGGATAGCCTCTGTCTGTGAGGCTATGTCGCGGCCGATCTAGCGCGTAGCTGTGGTCTGCACGTGCTCGCTGGCTGGGCTGGGGGGAACCACTGGATCTAGCTTATCCAGCCCATTGCCCAGCCCAGCAGTTAATTGTAGATCTCCCAAGAGAAAAAAAAAAAAAAGATGTAAGGAAGGAGAAAGGAATCAGAACCAGAGATCCCAGCCGGGAGCCTAGATCCTTACTCCTGACTAGACAGAATAAAATGGATTACATATCGCAGAGAGGGGGATTATATACCAAGCTGGGGACGACCCATGGGCGTAGCCAGGTGTTTGTTGTTCTGTGTAGTCCTACTCCTGGAGGAGGCAATATAACACAGTAGTTATGATTTATGGAGAGCTGTGTCTGTCGATGAACGAAAGAGAAATGGGGGAACCCCACACTTTATTTTGGGGGGGGGGGGGCTTAAGATCCTTGTGAGACCCAAGGGCCAAGGAATAATGACTCACTGGTTGTACTGGTTGTTAGAACACCAGCAAACATGCCAAATTCAGGCAAAAACCTAAATCCCATCCCTACGTCACTAGCCTGTGAGGCTCCGGGGAGCTCCCACGCGGTCACACACCCCCCCCCCCCCCCCCCCCGCGCGTGTGACCGGCGGACCCGATGTCCGCCGCTCACTCTGCGATCGTCGGGGGAGAGGGAGAAAGGCAGGCAGCTTGTGTAAACAAGCCACCTGTCATTCTCCCCTGTGTAGAAACACTGATCATACGGTTCTACTATGTAGGACCGTTGATCAGTGTTCCTACAGCTCAAGCCACAGCCAATCACAGTTAGAATCACGCCCCTAGGGACACACACAGCCCCTCCCTCTAAAATAAAGTTAACCCCTTCACTGCCAGTGTAATTTTACAGTAACAGTGCATATGTATAGCACTGATTACTGTAGAAATGTCACTGGTAACCCCAAAAGTGTCAAAAATGTCAGTCAAGGGTCCGATCTGTCCGCCCCAATGTCGCAGTACCGCTTAAAAAAAAAAAAAAAAAAAGAAAAAAAAAAAAATCGCAGATCACCGCCATTACGCGTTAAAAAAAAAACATCAAAAATGACAAAAATCTTTCACTTTGTTAGTAAACGCAATAATTTTTGCGCAAACCAATCAAAATACACAATGTTAAAAAATTTAGATTTTTACTTTTTTTTTGGGGGGAATTTCATATAAAAAAATGTGAAAAATATTGTTATTTTTGCAAAATTGACGCTCTTTTTTTGTTTATAGCGCGTGATCAAAAAATCGCACAGGTGATCAAATACCACCAAAAGAAAGCTCTGTTTGTGGGAAAAAAAGGACGTCAAATTCGTTTAGGTACAGCGTCGCACGACCGCGCAATTGTCCGTTAAATTCACGCAGTGCCGAATCGCAAAATACCCCCTGGTCTTTTAGCAGCCAAATCCTCCGGGGCTTAAGTGGTTAAATCCCAACAAGACTGAATAAAGTTTTATGTTCATATTTAGCTATAAGTCTGCTATTAGAAGAGATAATAAACCGTTTATCACCCAGAAAATTATATATAAATCAAAAACAGAGCTGCTGTGTAAAACACCTATAGCGCCCAATAATATTTATGCTCTCATCCCACAGCACTTAACTATGCAATTTCTTATAATAAAGTGCAATACTTAGAAATATGTAAACTCCTATTTCTCCGGTTGTTCCCAGGTGTACCTTGTCACTTTCGGGGGTAGCGTAAGGAATGACGTCATTTCCTGTAGCTCCGCCCTGCCGTACGTTTCAGCATTATGACTTCCTCAGGAGGCGTTTATTTACAGTGATATTTGTGTAGCGCTTCCCCCACAGGAGCCACTTGAATTTTTGGTTGCCTTGGCCTCCCTCTGTATAACCCGCATCCAGGCACAGGGTTTTTCTCACACAGCCAGGTGCACACGCTCCTCTGCTCGTTGTCTTTTGTTTTTGTTTTGTTTTATTTGGAGAACTTGGATAGGAGAAGGGATTTAGTAGGATACTCCAAATTAACGATTCACATACGAGGACAGCTTTCTCAGTAGAACTGTGTAGCAGACTGTTCAGTAGAACTATGCAGCAGGCTGTACAGAATAGAGAAAAGTCCCTTTATAGTAGGAAGAATTTAGTGAACCTGGTTTCTTCAAGCGCTGTCCCCTTTTAGCCTACACCAGCTACTGACTTCTAGCACCCATACGGGGGATTTAGCAGCACCAGCCTCAAGGGTCCCTTTTGGGGGTCTGTATTTACAAGGCTCTGGCCACAGGTCACCTTCCTTTGTGATACCAGATAGGATCCGTGGACATTCTCTCTTAGTCAGCATTCAGGAAAACCATGGGTTTCAGCTTCAATGTTTCAGGCCCTCAGGTCACCCACCTGAGGTCGCATGGCAGCCTGTGCTGAGGAGGGGCAGCAGGCCCCCTCCCAAACTGGAACTCTCTCTGTAGAGGAAGACCCAGAGCCCATGTGCTCATCAAATATAAATACAGGCACCCAAGCATGCTTAGGGGCACATCCCCTTCTATTAGGCTAGGGCTTTAAAGATTCTCATGCATTCAGCTGCAAGGTTTCCACCCACTATGCAGCACCTCTCATAGCTAACTAGACCAGTGTGAAATTTAAAGACAGCATGAGCAGCACCAGAACACACTGAGCAGACTCTGCTAAACAATCACAGTCTCTGTTAGGCAGACAGCAAATAAAATGTACCTACTGTCTCTCTGTTAGACAGAGAAGCCAACACTATAGTACAATCACTCTAGTACCTACCTAGAAAGACACTACATTTGGTATGCACTTTATTTTCACAGTGTATCATACAACATACTTGACATATTTCTAAGTATTGCACCTAATTATAAGAAATTGTGTAGTTAAGCGCTGTGGTTTGAGAGCAAAATGAAAAGAAGAGATACCAACATATGAAAGGCAAAATCTGTGTTATCATATCTGTAGTACTGTGCCAATCATGTCTAAGTACACAGACTGTGTCTTCAACGCAAAGAGGCGGCTTTATGTGAGAGAAAAGAAGAAAAAATGTGCATGACAGGTATCAGTGACTCTCGGCAACCTATTATTGGCTGATATCACTTATCTCCCATCCTACTCAGTGTGCAGTAACAAAGCAGAGATAACAGAAGAATACATTATGGCTCACCTGTGCTGATCTCTGTAGGAGTGTCCTCCTCTTTGAATGTCCTCGTCATTCTATCCTCCTCCGTATATTGCTGATCATCCCTCATATACGTCTCTTCTACTTCACCCTCAACTTTCATGTTCATCAGATCTTCACCCTAAACCAACAGAATGGCAGAAAATAACATCTGTAATATAGAAGTATTTATGATGTGAGATCACATAGAAAATATCATCTTGTAGGGTTCACACATCGTCTCCACATGTCAGAGTGTTCAATCACTTTATGTTCCCGACCCTCAACTTCACCGACCTGATAATGGTGAGGAAAGGCGTAACCTTCCTGTGTGGAATCCCGGGAATACAGAGGACGGGGACATCTCTCTGGTGGGTTTCTGTAGCTGGATGACTCCACCATGGTGTCCTGGTACAGATCTTTGTGTTCTTTTAGAAACTCTGACTTCTCCATCACCCCATCCTCCTCATCATCCTCTTTTATCTCTTCACAATGCAGATAATGTACAGATCCTAATGATACTATCAGTGATTGTTCCTCATCTACCTGATGATGGTGAGGGATGGTGTGACCTTCCTGTGTGGAATCCCGGGAATACAGAGGACGGGGACATCTCTCTGGTGGGTTCCCATTACTGGATCCATCTGTAGGAACACACACACTGATTGAATACATAGTTTCTATGTGTTTATCAGATGATGGGGGATCTAGGTGGATCCTCCGTACTGCTCTCTCCTTTACAATAAAGTCTCCTCTTACCCGGTGATGTGAGGGGCGGCTGATTCTCCATCATGACGTCCTTGTAGAGATCCTTGTGTCCTTCTAAATACTCCCACTCCTCCATGGAGAAATAGACAGTGACATCCTGACACCTTATAGGAACCTGACACACACAATGATACAGTCACCATCCAGACACATCCCTTGTCTGTTACTGGATAATGTCCCAGAATTCCCAGCACCGCTCACCTCTCCTGTCAGCAGCTCCATCATCTTCTTGGTGACTTCTAGAATCTTCTGCATGTTGTGTCTGTCAGGTTTTAGGGAGTCACATGGAGGCAATTTGATGGTCATATGATCTCCTGACTTTAGAAGAGGAAATCTCTGTATGCAAGAAAAACAGTAATATTATGTCCCAGAATCCTCCTCACCTCTCCGGTCAGGTCTGTGTTTTACCATTAGAGATAAGAGTGATGTCATGTGACCTCCCAGAAGCCTCCTCACCTCTCCGGTCTGGTCTATTAATAGAGATAAGAGTGATGTCATGTGACCTCCCAGAATCCTCCTCACCTCTCCGGTCTGGTCTATTAATAGAGATAAGAGTGATGTCATGTGACCTCCCAGAATCCTCCTCACCTCTCTGGTCAAGTCTGTGTTTTATTAATAGAGATAAGAGTGATGTCATGTGACCTCCCAGAATCCTCCTCACCTCTCTGGTCAAGTCTGTGTTTTATTAATAGAGATAAGAGTGATGTCATGTGACCTCCCAGAATCCTCCTCACCTCTCCGGTCAGCAGGTAGATGATCTCCAGGGTGAGGTTTAGTATCTTCTCAGTCATGTGACTCCGGTCCCCCTCCATTCCTATTGATCTGATCTTTGTAGGTTTATCTGTAGATGAAGAAATATTTGGACTGTATTGGTTGTACAATATTAGGATGGGGGAGGAAGGGGTTAATAGTCGGGCTGCCCCCAGTAGGAATTGGCACATTAGTAGGGAGTTGCTTCTCTCTAGTGTCTGCAATTGTAAATAGCTGTTGCTTGGTAAATATCTCAGAGATAATTGGTTATAGACTGGTACTTTCTGTAATTGCTACAGGGATAAGAAACCACAGATTGGAAGACCATGAAATCCTATAAAAGGCAATTTCCAGAAGGAAGAAACAGAATTGGACCAGATGACCTTCCATGCAAGAGCTACTGCTGCTGTGTTTTATGAAGATCAGAAATAATGCACTCCTAAACCTAGCGCCCCGTGCTTAACGCACTCCTGAACCTTGCTTCTCCTGATTTCCACAGCAATGTGACCACACCCACCATTTGATACGTCTCACACAATGCATCACATCATAGTTACATAGTTGGTAAGGTTAAATAAAGACACCAGTGCCCCCAGTTCACCCTGAGAGGAATGTGGGTGTGTGTTAATGTCAAAACCATTTCCCATATTCTTGTATATTTTGCATTCGTAAGATCCCCATCTAAGGGTTTTTGTAAATTATCGACAATGCCCGCAGACACCACCAACTGTGGAAGGGACTTCTATAGCCTTACAACTCTAACAGTAAAGAGCACCTTATGTAGTTTAAGGTTAAACCACTTTACGTCTAACTTCATGGAGTGGCCACATGTCCTCTTAAGTGACCTCAGACTGAATACTCTCCTCCCTATGCTAGATTCACCTCTAAAATTTGTGTATATCGCCATCATATCCCCTTGTAACGGTCTCTTCTCCAGGGTGAATAAGTTTAATGTTTGGTCCTCCTGCTTTCTTGTTAGCTTTGTTGCCCTACTCTGGACTCCCTCCAGTTCCAGCACATCTATTCTGAGGATTGGTGACCAGAACTGGACGGATTACTCCAGATGTGGCTGGATCAGAGTTTTGTAATGTGGTAGAATTATAGTTTATATCCCTTTTTGGAGCATGCTAATATTCTGTTTGCAATGCTTACGTCAGCTTGACATTGCATGCTATTGATGAGCCTGTCATCTACTAGGACCCCTAGATCTTAAATGACCTTTGTAAATGTCAGCGCTGTTGCAGCACTTTTTGACCATGTAGCACTGCCCCCTAGAGGACTGCTGGTGATTGACACTTTTGGATTCCCCTGGGTTACCTGTAGCAACTGCATGCAGAATTATTAGCACTTTACGTTCTTGGCTAAGTCAATGATCAGTCTACAGGTAGATGTTTTTGTTGTTTTTATTTTACAGTATATTGGGATGGGAGAAGGGATGAGTGGGATACTCCAACTTTGAACTATTCACAAATGCTGAAAACTTCTAACTTGAGGATGCGGCAAGGCCACTACTTCATCCTGCCACTTGAAGCTAGGGTAAATGTTCCTGTTTGTATTTCTCTTCAGGGTACTCGCCCAGTACCCCCTTTCTCACCCGTCCACTGACTGCACTACTCGGAGTGGTCCCCTTTCTGGGCAAACCCCTGGGCAAGATCCTCTGTACTCACGATACTGATTTCCAGATTCTCGCAGTGCCTCAACTCCTCAGTCAGCTCTCCTGGACCTCTGGGTTCAGCTCCACACAGTGGGTTCACCAGGCCGACTGCCTGTGACCATCACCAACTGCTGCAGAAGAGGAGGCAGCCGCCACCCTCCTTCTGGGACTTTGCTTCCCACCAAAGACCTCTAGCTCATGTGCCCCTGGCTTTTTATACCCTGTCCCATAATGCACAGAGACAAACACTCTGTGCCAATCCAGTGGGCTGTATCAAAAGCCTGCGTGTTATTGGCCAGGTTTCCTCCACTATCCAATGTGCCTCCCATTTGGACCAGTGGGGATACTCCCATAGACCAGATGAATCACACACTGGATACACTGAGTAGACCTAACTACAGATCCTGCTCTCTGTTAAGAGTGCAATATAGAGTTTACCTGCTGCTCCTCTGATAGGCAGACAGAGCCAAAACTATACTCACTCTCCAGCACCTGTCTAGGAGGGTGCTACATATATCACAGATATTTCCCTTAATGGGCAAGATTTAGCCCCCCCCCCCCCCCCCCCCGGAATGTTACTTAAAGGAATTGGACATATTTAACGTTCCACTTTAAGCATTTAAAAAAAAAAAAAAAATCACTGCTTCTGGCCAAATTGAATTTAAAACAATGTTTTGTTTTTTTAGCATTGGTACATGTTTCTCGGGGCAATACCCGCCCCCATGCTATTTTTTGACACCCCCTTTGTCTATTAGCCCAGAAAATGGGCATTTTTAATTTGATTTGGCTCCAATTGATTTCAATAGGGTTTGGAAGCAGAACTTCTTTGAAGGTCTCCTTGAACACGCCAACCAAACCCAGGACAGTTCATCTCATCTCCAGTGAGAAGGTGACACATCTCTAATATGAAGAGAATGTTCCGGCTCCGTAAGTGGGGAAATGTTCTGCCCCTGAAGGGGTTAATCTAGGTTTCCACACTATATATGTGTGTATCATCATCTGCTGGAGATAAAAGACGTCACAGTGACTATGGAGGAAGAGGACGGACATGACGGGGGTTATTACTGGGTGTAAATAGAAAATAAGATCTTATTACCTCCTCTACTGCCACTTCCATTAATGTCTTCGCTCTACTTCCTCCTAACTCACCTTTCACTTGGAACTTCATATTTATACCTGACATCACTTCCTGTCTGTACCTGACATCACTTCCCAACAGTTTTCCATAGAGACTTCCTGTTTTGGTATTAGTGAGATCACCACCTTGTGGAGCTCAGAGGAACTGCAGTCCTGAGAAATGTCTCATACTGTGGATATGGACTGTCATTGTCTCCAAGGGGTTTATTTACTAAAGCTAGAGAGGAGAGAAACCAATTAGCTTCTAACTTCTAATTAGGCTTTAGCAATAAAACCTGGAAGCTGGTTGGTTTCTCTGCGACATTGTGACTAACTTTGCCCTCTCTAGCCTTAGTAAATAAACCCCCAAGTGTCTAAAGCCCCGTACACACGATCAGATTATCGAACGAACCGTCGTCCGTTTTTTGTGGCATGCTAGTCTGATGTGGAAAGTGAAGAGGTTATTTTCATACGAATTGTCCTGTACGACAGAATTCTACTTCAGAAGTGATGTCATGTGTTGGATTGTTTTGTATGTGTTCTTTCGTCTCTGAGCATGCCTAGTCTTGACGTTGTATTACGGACGACAAAAATTATATAGCCTGCACATCAGGATTTTAACAGCCGAAAAGTCGGAGTTGGCTGTCGAAAGCACCATACTAACAATCCGAAAATCGGCAGATCGGTCGTTGGACGAATTTTCCCTACAGATTTTCTTATCGTGTGTAAGGGCCTTTAGATTTTACAGGACAGCCCCGAGTGTCCTCATCCCTCAGGTTCCAGGACTCTACAGAGTAGCAGTGAGATGATAACTGCTGGAACACTCTCGAGGTTCCATCACCAGGCACTGCAATTATAGCAGACTGTTGGGAGCAGTGATCTCCTTTCTGACAGTGAAAGTATAACTCCGACATCAGCAGAGAGGCAGCGGGAGTGTGTGATCAGGTATCACCACTAACCACCAATGCTGGGTTTCTGTTAGACTTTGTTCTCATTGACACCGATGACGGTGTTTTTTTTTTTATCTCACTGACATCAACAATGGGATTTTTATTATTCCACTGGCACCAACAATGTGATTTTTATTATTCCACTGGCACCAACAATGTGATTTTTTTTATTTTTTTTTATCCCACTCATACCAACGATGGGGCTTATTTTATGTCACTGACACCAACAATGGGTATTATATAGTGCTTTTATTCAGCAGGAACATGGGGGGGGAACAAAGTTCAGGCACCTCGAGCTCTGAATGTATGTAATGGCAAGGGGCGCTAGAGAGTCTATTGATGCTAGGGGGCTATTGTTGCTGGCTGCAGGAGATCTATTTTACTACTCTTTTTGGTATCATTGACAAATTCCATACAAATGACTTTGCACCACAAACTGATGCTTGGTTTTGTTTTTTCTAAAAGAAGCGGTACTGGGAGATGGAGATGGGGTGGAACTAAAGCCCCGTACACACGCATCAATAGTTGGCCATGAATTTTCGTCCAAAGTCCGATCGGCCGATTTTCGGCTTGTTAGTATGATGCTTCCGACAACCGACTCCGACTTTTCGGCCGAAAAAAATCTGGTGTGCAGGCTATAAAATTTTTGTTGGCCGTCACCACAACGGCCGATTTTCCGTCAGTCAGTACAGATTTCGGCAGACAAAAAACTGATGAGCAAGACTGGGCATGCTCAGAGAAGAAAAAACACACGGAAAGTAAACCAGCACATGACATCACTTCTGAAGTAGATTTTTGTTGGCCGAGAAAATTCGTGTGCAGTCTAGGCACATTCCAACCAACAAAACACCACTCTGGACAAAAGTGGGACGATTGGTCGGCCGATAATCATTACGTGTATACGAGGCATTAGGGATAGTGCTTGGAGGTGGGTAGAGGGTAAATACAAAGAGGGAGTTAGAATGGGGGAGTCCCTGCACCTATTCTCTGAGGGGAAAAAAGCCCTGATCTTATATTACCTCACTGACACCAACAATGGGCCTTATTTTATCCCATTGACACCAACGCTGGGATTTGTTGTATTCCACTGACTCCAACAATGGGAGTTATTTTATCCCACTGATGCCAAAGATGGGGCTTATTTTATGTCACTGACACCAACAATGAGTAATACATTACCTCAGTGACACCCGTTTTGGGCCTTATTGTATCTCATTGACACCAATGGTGGGATTATTTGTATCCCACTGACTCCAACAATGAGATTTATTTTATCCCACTGACTTCAACAATGGAGCTTATTTTGTCACTGACACCAAAGATGGGTCTGATATTATCTCAGTCATACCAATGATGGGTCCTATATTATCTCAATGACACCAATGATGGGACTTTTTTTGATCTTATTGAAACCAGCAATTGGATTTACTGTACCTTAAATATTGTTGTGATCACTGGAAGCTGAAAACTTCCATGAGGATGTGTGTATGGAGTCTGTAATGCTCTATCCTGTCACATGGATGCAAGCTACAATGAAGAGAACACCTGGGGTCACATAAAGAAGTGGCTCACAGGGGCCGCGCAATTACCAAATCAAGACGCAAAAGATAAAATGGTGCCATTATTTCACTTAACAGTCACTGACACCAAAACTGCAAATGCTGCTGACCAAAAGCCTGAAGAGGAAACACAAAGCTGCAGACAAGCACTGTTGAGGCAAATACCCTCCACTCCTCATACTAGACATTCTTCCTCCTTTAGGGTGCGTTCTTCTTCCCCCCTTTCAGATACCATCACCAGCTCTTCTTTTTATTAGAACAATTCTACTCCTTCTTCAAGTGAAAGTACAATGCTTTTTTACAGCTTATCAGGGGAGTAGACAGTTAAGGGGACCTAAGGCAAGAAAATTGGCTGGCCCTGAAGGTGTTAGCCCCAGGGTGTTTAGGGCATGTGCAGACAAGCTGGGGGAGGGTGTATTTTAATGGATCTTTAACTTGAGCTTGAGTCTACAAAAGGTGTTATGGAAGACTTGTTGCCTTATTGATCTTTTAGCTCCGAAGATTACAGGCTGGTGGCATGAACCTCCTACGTCTTGAAGACCTTGGAGAAACAAATTTTACATCAGTTATGGCCCATGGTTAATAAATATTTAGACCCATTGCAGTTTGCCTACCGCTTAGACTGGGAGTTAAGGATGCCATAATATTCATGCTAAATCGTATGCATGCACACCTGAATAAGCCAGCGAGCACTGTGAGGGTCATGTTTTTTTTACTTTTGATATCATCACACCATCCTGGGCAAGAAGCTAACACCAATGAAGGTTGATGTCTTCCTTGTGTCTGGATTATTGACTACCTGACTGAAAGACCACAGTACTGTATATACATTTGCAAGACTCTGTCGGATGGGGTGGTCAGCAATATTAGGGTTCCACAGAGGACAATTCTCTCTCCCTTTCTCTTCACTGTCTACACAACTGTTTTTAGCTACCAGATGGAGTCTTGCCATATTTACAAGTTTTCTGATGGCTCTGCGGTAGTGGGATGTATCTGGGATGAGGAAGAGACTGAGTATAGAACTATGGTGGAGAACTTTGTCACATTATGTGAGGCAGGGCTTGACAAACCCTAGGCACCAGGTCGCATTGGCGACTATAATTAGCGGCCTGGCGCCAGGGTTACCCTGCAGCAGTTGTCTTGTCGCCAGACATCCCAAGTCTCCTGCGAGGTGCAATAGTCTCCCGCATGCGGGCTGTGGCTCCGTAAAACCCGCAACTGTCGTGCCCGCATGCCGGAGACTCCCACACCTCGCAGGAGACTTGGGATGTCTGGAGACAGAACAGTGTCTGTCAGCTGTGACAGAATGGAGCTGATGCTTCCTTTATAGTTCCAGCTCCATCCTGTCACAGGCGGAGTGATATCAACTGCACTCCACCTGTGACAGGAGAGATACAGGAAGCATCGGCTCAGCATGCTTCCTACTGCGCCTCTCCTCAAACTCTCTGTTGTCTGTCATGTGTCTCAGGAGCCAGAAGTACCCACAGCAGTACCAGCCAGCAGTACCAGCCAGCAGCAGTACCACCCAGCAGTACCCACAGCAGTACCCACCAGCACTACCAGACAGCAGCACCCACAGCAGTACCAGTCAGCAGTACCCACCAGCAGTAAGTCACATGTGCTATGGATGCAACTAGCCCCTAGCACATAATTGCAAATATCCCAGCATGTGCAGTGTTTCTGACTCCTACCACCATGACCACTTCAAATCACTGAAGTCGTCATGGTGGTTGGCGTGTTCCTTTAATATCTCTCAGAAAAAGTAAACAAAGTACACACAGGTTCAAATGCTGGGCAATATCAGCTGGTTCATTAACAACTGGCCACCATTGGGCCCATGTGTATGGCAGCCAATCTGACAGAAGCCAGCCATTCGGCATGTGCGAAATAAACTAGCTTCTTAATGTTTTAGCTGGCTCCTAGATTTCAAGCAAATATGTCAAGCATGAGGATAATAATCTGTATCTAAATATGTAGAAGATAATTGAGCTGAGTGTGGATTTGAGAAGGGGGAAGGCACTGGTGACCCCCGTCTCCATCAGAGGAGTGGATGTGGATGTAGTAGAGAGTAACAAGTATCCGGGGCTGCATATAGATAATAAACTAGACTACAGTAGGAACACTGAGGTGCTCTATAGGAAGGGCCAGAGCCGTCTATTTTTTGAGTAAAGTGAAGTCTTTTAACATCTGCCGGACGATGCTGATCACTCTTGAGGAAACAGTCTCTATAGTTAGCTCAGCAAAGGCTTATTACAGGCAGGGGCTCAGTCCCTTGACAGGGTAAAGCAGTGGGCAAACAGGATCACATTCCTCCTTCTGCTTCCCTGTGGCCACTGATCCCAGCTCCACTTGCTTGCAGAAAAATGCTAGCCCACCTGGCTGACACCAGCCACACCTGGCTGATCTTCCTCCCAGTCTTCCCGACTGACTTTCTGCTATACCTGAAGGGTTTCACATGTACTGTTACTTTAAGGCTGGCTCCACCCAGGAGTGATGACAAGGGTCAAGGGGCAGAGTGGCCATCTTAGACACATGTAAGAGATGCATAGATACCGAGCTGTCCTGTAATGCATGCTGGAGTGTACAGTGAGTACTGAATAAACATCCGTTGTTCCAGATCAGAGTCCTGTGTCTCTCACAACACGGAGAATACAACAGTGGCGACGAGGATGGGATTTACAAGGTTACTATCCGTGTGAGAAAAGAAAAGAAAAAAAACTCTGGATTGTCACCTGGATACAAACACCCACAGAGCCCAGCAGTAAAATGTCGTTGATCGGGACATTAAGTGAATTTGATGGAGAACAGACATCCTGGAGTTCCTGGGTTGAGAGACTGGAACAGTATTTTGGTGCAAATGCCATCCCAGGCGACAGCCAAGTAGCAGTATTTCTGACAGTGGTTGGTACTAGGACATATGACACTCTAAGGGATCTCCTTTTCCCTGAAAAACCAGCAACTAAGACTTTGGCAGAGCTCCTGACACTGGTAGGGAATCACTTCCAGCCTAAACCACAAGAGATTGCAGAAAGATTCCGGTTCTATCAGCGGCAGCAACAGCCGGGTGAAGATATTAAGGCTTATGTGCTCGCCCTTCGCAGACTAGCCTCAACCTGTTCTTTTGGGGAGTACTTACCGACTGCACTGAGGGATAAGTTTGTCATGGAACTAAATAGTGAGTCTAGCCAAAAGAGACTGTTAACAACGAATGGCCTTACCCTTACAAAGGCAACTGAGATAGCTTCAGTGATGGAAATGGCTGTGAAAGATACAGAGGCTTTGAACCCCAGAGCAGAAGGGAAGAGGTTAAAGAGGAAGTTTTCAGAACAGCAGTCAAGCCAACAGCAGCAAACTGGAAATATAGACCCTCACCAAGCCGGGAGTCAGCTTGCTACTGTTGTGGCAATACAGACCATGATCACAAAGTTTGCCGGTTTAAGGATCAGCTCTGTCATAATTGTGGTAAGGCAGGCCATCTGAAACGAGTCTGCCATAGTAAGAAGGTGCGAAATAAACAACCTCTGAACACCAGGACAAAGGCATATATGGTGGGAAGATATACATCGTCATCGGAATCAGAGGATGAGGAAGTGCTCCACAGATTGGACATACATCATATGCATTCAGCACCCTCAGCAATGACTGTAGAGGTAACCGTGGAAGGAAAAAAACTCAAGATGGATGTAGACAAAGGAGCAGCAGTTTCAGTTACCACCCAGAAACAATGGAGAAAACTTCTGATCCGAACAACTGTCTGTCCAACACCAATCAAACTGCAGACATACTCAAAGCAGATACTCCACCCACTGGGGTACGTGAAAGTCCAGGTATCCTACAAGGGTCAGACGAAGAGAATGCCATTATATATCCTAGAACATGGGGGACCCCCTCTCTTTGGGAGAGACTGGATTGCTCACTTTGGCATGCCAGACATCGTCATAAACCCCTGCAACACCGTGACCATCCCCTCAGGAGATAAAGAGGGATGGGTGGAATCCCTGAAACAGCGATTCCCACAAGTCTTTGATAACCATTTGGGGAAAATAAAGCATGACTGTGTGAGACTCAGGCTGAAACCCAACGCCCAGCCTAGGTTCTTCAAAGCTCAGATGGTACCTTTTGCACTCCGAGCAGGTGTGCAAGCTGAACTAAGCCGGCTGGAGGAACAAGGTGTCATCTCAAAGGTAGAGCACAGCAAGTGGGCATCACCAGTTGTACCAGTAAAGAAAGCGAATGGGGACTTACGCATTTGTGCTGATTTCCGCATGGCACTAAATTCTCAACTGGAGATAGACCAGTATTCCCTACCCAGTGTAGATGACATTTTTGCCTCTCTTGCAGGAGGTCAAAAGTTCACCAAGCTTGATCTCAGGCAAGCTTATTTACAGTTTGAAGTCCACCCTTCGTCCCGCAAGTTTCTAACCATCAAAACTCACAAGGGACTGTATAAATGCAATTGGATGGTGTTTGGTGTAGCCTCCGCCCCAGCCATTTGGCAACGCAAAATGGATGAGATTTTGGTGGACATTCCTTTCACACAGTGCCTGTTAGATGACATGCTCATCACGGGCCTGACGGACCAGGAACACAAGCGTAACGTGGAGCTTGTGTTGGCGAGACTCCAAGAGCAGGGTCTAAAAGTGTACTTAGCGAAATGCCAATTCATGGTACCTAAATTGGAGTTTTGTGGCCACCTTGTGGATGCAGAGGGTATACACACCACGGAAGCCAAGGTTGATGCTTTAGTAAAAGCTCCAGCCCCAACCAACGTCCAACAGCTGCGTTAATACCTGGGCTTCCTAAACTATTACCACAAATTTCTGCCAGATCTAGCACACACTTTGTTTCCGTTGAGCAAGCTTTTGGAGAAACACTCCAGATGGAACTGGTCAGCTGCATGCCAACGTGCTTTTGAAGTTTCTAAGCGAAAGCTGTTGGCGTCACGCATGCTCGTGCACTATGACCTCCAAAGGCCTCTCACCTTGGCTTGTGATGCCTCACCCTATGGTCTAGGGGCTGTACTATCTCACGTTTTACCGGATGGGTCAGAGAAACCTGTAGCATTCGCCTCCAGGTCCTTGACAAAAGCAGAAAGCAATTACTCTCACATTGACAAAGAGGCTCTAGCGCTCATATGGGCAATTAAGAAGTTTCATCTTTACCTGTATGGTAGGGAATTCACCATACTGACTGATCATAAACCACTCCTTCAGATCTTTAGCCCTGACAAAGGCATCTCCCTGACGACTGCGGCCAGTCTTCAATGCTATGCACTATTCTTGGGAGCATATAGCTACAAAATCCAGTATCGCAGCCATTATGCCAATGCTAATGCGGACGCCATGTCCCGTCTGACAAGGACATTAACAGACTCTTCTCCACCTGTCAAGAGTTGTCGTTACACCAGCCTGTCCTTTCTGTCTTCTGGGGAAGTAGCAGCCCATGCAGCCAAGGATACCTTCCTTAAGACAATACTCTCCTGCGTACGGTAAGGTTGGCCTGCAACTGTCACACAGGATTATGAACCTTACTTCCGTAGGCGTCTGGAATTAACTGTGGCTGGCAACTGTGTTTTATGGGGAGACCAAATGATCGTTCCACAGACCCTCCGGAGACACATTCTGGACTTGCTACATACTGGTCATCCCGGGTGCACACGGATGAAACAAAAGGCCAGAGGCTATGTGTGGTGGCCGAACCTAGACTCAGATATCACGACATATGTGAATGCATGTGCTGGATGTGCACAAACTGCGAGAGACCCTCCTCGAGGGTACGTCCAGCCCTGGACTTGGCCCACGTTTCCCTGGTTTCGCCTACACTTGGACTTTGCAGGCCTGATCAGAGGACACACCTTTTTGATCATAATTGATGCCCATTCAAAGTGGCCTGAGGTCATTCCTGTTACCCAGCCGACGACTAAGGCGACGATTTCCATACCGTTACATCTCGCTGCTACGTTTGGATACCCCAGAAAAATTGTCACAGATAACGGTGCACAATTCACAAGCCAGGAGTTTCAGAGTTTCCTGACTGCCCACAATATCAAACACAAGTTGACCGCATCTTACCACCCGGCAACAAATGGTCAAGCAGAAAGGTTTGTACAGACCTTCAAACGCTATTTCAAAGCTACTGTGGCTACAAGTAAACAACGGTCCCTGTAACCCCAGCAGCTGGACTCCTTTCTTTCCGCTTACAGAAACACACCACATGCAACCACTGGGAAAACTCCAGCTCCAGCTTCTTTTGGGTCGGCAGCCATGGACTGTTTTGGACATGCTCCGCACTCAAACGGTCCGAGAACATGTACGGCGGTCCCAAGACAAGAGGGTCGAACACGACGAGATTCCCCGGTTTACAGCCCAGCAAAAGGTATGGGCCCGATCTTATGGCGCTTCCAACACTCGTTGGCTTCCTGCTATCGTCACAGAGACTTTGGGACCCAAAATGTATAGGGTCTGCCTGGAAGATGGTTCCATTTGCAGACGGCATGCCGACCAATTGCGTCCTCGTTCTCAGCTGCCCGAATTCCTGATATTGGCTGCACCTCCAGTATCTCAAGGATCTGCTCCTACCGGATCAGGAGGCATTGAGACTGATGCTTGGGGGGATTCTGAACTTTTGAACTCAGCACCAACAGAGCCCTCCAGCCCTGGGTCGGAGGTCTGTTCACCCTCTGAGCTAGGGGATCCCCTCTTGGCCCCGCCGGTGTCCATTCCAGCCAGCCCCGAGTCGCTGGGTGCCCGTCCTCAACGACGCTGTCGTCCTCCTGACCGGTTTCAGCTGCAAGACCGGTTACAAGACTTTCGACGGGCCCAACGAAAGTGATCCGCTGCCATTTTCTCCCCATAGCGTCCCTGGAAGTTGTTCTCACATCCAGATGTGGAAGACGCCATGTAAATCTCCTGAGTTGGAGGACTGTATTGGACAATTATTAGTTACTGTTTTATACCTGTTCTCGTTTTGTTGTGTTTTTTTTTTTTTTTAGGGATGGATGGAAGGTGTTATACCTGAAGGGTTTCACATGTACTGTTACTTTAAGGCTGGCTCCACCCAGGAGTGATGACAAGACAAGGGTCAAGGGGCAGAGTGGCCATCTTAGACACATGTAAGAGATGCATTGATACCGAGCTGTCCTGTGATGCATGCTGGAGTGTACAGTGAGTACTGAATAAACATCCGTTGTTCCAGATCAGAGTCCTGTGTCTCTCACAACATGGAGAATACAACACTTTCTGCCCCCAGTCTTGCCCGACTGGCACGCACACACACACGGAGACCCCCCCAGGGCATGTCTTCAAGAAAGGCATTCTGCATATAGCAGCCTCTCCCCTTGTCTGTCCCTGCTCTGTGCTGAGCTTACTAACTGTCTCTTCTTGCCCCTTCCCGCTGCCTCTCCGGCATGGATCCTTCCAGGCCAGCTTTCCTGAGCACCTGACCCAAGGTACTACCCCTCCCTGGCAGGGGTCTCCTCAAGGGCCACGAAAGCCTCTTCTCAGAACTCCATCTTGAATGTATGTCCTTTTTACTGCATGAGAGTACTCTGCAGGCTTTGTTAGCTGCAGCTTGACATGCACGTCTACAGGCACCCCCAGATCTCTTTCCATCTCCGATTCCCCCAGGGAAGCCCCTCCAAATGTGTATTTTTGGCACCCAAGTGCATAACTTTACATTTCTCATTTTTAAAACTCATCTACCATGTAGCTGCCTGTGAGGGACAACTTGGCACCACCGCTTGGGTGCCTCCATCAAAATACTCCACTCTGGAAACAAGAACCAGGTATTACAGAAGACTATTGCACCCAAGAACTAAATGACACTAGCTTAGGTGCAAACTGGAACTAACTTTATTGTAAATTCACACAGAATATATACCACACAAAATCAGGTAAGAGCTTGATCACATTACCCTAAACAATGCAAACTGTAAATAGTAATCTCATCGGCACACCTAAGGAACAGCCAACAGCTAACAGTGATCTAATTAACGGTAAGCTAGTCAACAGCGAGCCACCTAGAAAGTCCAACGCCTACAGCCCTGAACACAGAAATGACATTACACATGCTGTCTTTAGGTGTTTGGCTTTCACTTGTGTAATCTGTCCACTAGAAAAGGCAACACTCATACAATGTTCCAGCGGCCTGAAAAGGTGGAATTAATTTATCTTCATAGCTTTCTTGAGGGAGATTGTTGACAAATATTCCTGTCCCAAGTGAAGGAGCCTCTCCAACCCATTCTGAAGGGGGCCACCATATTTCCTCTGACCATTAACCTGTACAAGATTAACATTACAGCTTTCCATCCACCCAGAAGGGAAGCTTTAGAATCCAAGCCTCTCTTTCAACATTCATCGCATTATTGTCCATCATTAGAGAATGAGCTCTTCACCATGATCTCATGATCTGACCAGGAGAAGCAAACAAAATCCCTGGTCTCCTCCATGGGCCATAATTAGTGGGTAGAAGGCTAGACCCTCGTCCCCCCAAAAGCCCCTGTCCTGGTTAGGTCTGTCACACTGCCCAATCCCCTACTTTGTCAAGGTCTTCCTGTAATGATGCTACATCCTGTGCCGAACTTATTTCCCGGCATTATTTGGTATCATCAGCAAACACTACAGTTGAGCTCTTGATTCCAACCTCTATATCTTTAACCACTTACCACTCAGGCCAATTCTGACATTTCTCTCATACATATAAAAATCTGTATTTTTTTTTTTTGCTAGAAAATTACTTAGAACCTCCAAACATTTTCTTTTTAAGCAGAGGCCCTAGAGAATAAAATAGCGAGTGTTGCAATTTTTTATGTCACACAGTATTTTCAAAGCGGTTTTTCAAATGCAATTTTTTTTTAAAAAAAATAAACTTTAATAAGTTTCAATGCATACAAACACAATATATAACCCAAATATAAAAGTTAATGTTACGCCGAGTAACTAGATACAAAACATGTCACACTTTGCATACGTCTGTGGAACAACACCAAACAACGCTTTAAAAGCCTTTACAGGATAGCATTTTAGAATGAGACAGGAGGTCCTAGAACTATTGCTCTCACTGATGTTTGTGGCAATACTGCATGTGTGGTGCAATCACCATTTACATATGCATGCAGGATTTACCTTTGCATTTGTGCCCGAGCATGGGGGGATGGGGACGCTTTAAAAAAAATAAAAATGTGTTATTCATTTTATGAAAAAATATCCCTTATGATACCAATAAGCATGACAGGTCCTCATTATGGAGAGATCTTGGGTCCTCTGGCTTCCAAAGCATCTGATCAAACCAAAGTTGGCTTGATCAAATGCTTGTACAAGCGGGTAATAGCTTATAAACATCAAACCAAAACCGGAAGTGAAAAAATTCTTGTCGCTTACAGTTTCTAATTCACAGACAGGGAGGAACAACGTCACTTCCTCTCTCACTGTGCAGTGTACCAGCTGCTGGTGGAGGCAGATGGGGGGACCCCCTTCCTCTGCCTGTAGAAGTGATCCAGTGGCTCTATAGCTACTCAAATCACTTCTACATCAAAGGGAATCAGTGGCTGAAAATTTTGATACCAGGATGATGCCTGGTACTGCGAGCATCATCCTGGTATAACCACTGAAACCCAGGGACGTCATAAGACGTCCTACGGGCAGCAAATTAAACAACATTGGCCCCAAGACAGAACTTCGGGGCCCACCATTCAGAGAATTCGTTATTTATCACTACTCCCTGGACCCGTTCATGTAACCACATTCTTATCCATGTACATAGATGTTCATCAACTTGATTTTATAGACAACCTTATTTTCTAGATTAAACATTCATGAGGTACAAAATTTAGATAAACTTTGTCCACTAGACCTCTCACTTCCTTCCTCGTAGAATAATTACAGGTTGGTCTGACAAGAACGGTCTTTCATAAATCCATGCTGGTTGTCACTTAAAATACCTTTATGACAGACAAATGTCTGTATATAGACCCTTACCATTTCCTCATATACCTTACATACTATTGATGTTAGGCTGACTGGTTTATAGTTGGTATACATCTCAGTATCTCCCAGGGCAGTGCCCAGATCCCCATGCCCTTTCACAATCTCTTGCCTATTAGCCTTAAAAATGGACTGAATTGATTTTATAGATTCTATTCCCATTGACTTCAGTGGGGTTCGGAATAACATTCAGAACTTAGGAGCATTTCAGCATACCTCCCAGCAACTGAACCGAGGAATGTTCGACTCATCCCTACACTCCTCTGTGAGATCTTTGGTGTCTAACTAGGTGAGATTTCCGTGAATAATTATTCCCGCACTCAGGGCAAAAATACGGCCTCTCCCCTGTGTGAGATCTTTGATGTCGAACAAGGTGAGATTTCCGTGAATAACTATTCCAACACTCAGGGCAAGAATACGGCTTCTCCCCGGTGTGAGATCTCAGATGTATAACAAGGTTTGATTTCCATGTAAAGCATTTCCCACACTCAGGGCAGGAATGTGGCTTCTCCTCCATATGATTTTCCTGGCATTTAACAAGGCTTGCTTTCTGTAAAAAACATTTTGTGTGCTCAGGGCAGGAATACAAAAGATTTGAATTCTGTTTAAAACATTTTCCACATTCAGGGCAAAAATACGGCTTCTCCCCCGTGTGTACTCTCTGATGTTTAACAAGGTGCGATTTTTGCAAAAAACATTTCCCGCACTCAGGACAGGAAAACGGCTTTTCTCCCGTGTGAGATCTCAGATGTCTAACAACGTCTGATTTCTGTAAAAAACATTTCCCACACTCTGGGCAAGAATTTGGCTTTTTGCCCTTGTGAGATCTGCAATGTATGATGAATTCAGATTTATGAAGGAAACATTTCCCGCACTCAGAACAGGAATGAAGCTTCTCACTAGTGTGAGATCCCTGATGTACAGTAAGACTTAATTCAGAGCTAAAACATTCCCCAAAATTAGGAAAGGAAAATTTCTCCTCCCCTTGAATTCCGGCATCATCCTTCACAGTAAAAGGTTGCTCATAGTCAGAGGGATTCCATGGTCTATCCATACTGTGAAGTCCTCCATCCATAGCTGAGCTCATTGTCTTTTCTCCTGCACAATCTCTTGTGATGTCCTCATCTTCCATTTTACAACCTGGAAATAAAGTGAGACGATCCTTTGATGGTTCTTTGATGGCGTGTCCTGTAAAATATAAAAACATGATTGTTATAGATAATTTTCAACCCAACAAAAATATAAATAAAGTTTTATGTTACTCTTCAGCTACAAATCTGCTTGAAGAAGAGGGACCAGGGCACAATCTGTGTTATGATATCTATGTTACTGTAACTAGAAGAAAAACACAACCTAATACTGCCAGATGAACCCCAGAATCTATATAAACAGGTATGAGCTCCCAGAGGTTGCTTGTTCAGACATTGGGCAATGTATGGTAAACCAGATTCCCAGGATCAGAAAACCAGTGCAGAATTAGGCTTGTGCTCACGTGCATGCGCATTACACACTCACTCGTACTTCTAAGTATAAAGGGCAATATAAGAACTTTACATGCACATGCGTGTAGCAATTAGCGTGCATACTTGGCCCAGGGCAGCCTATTTAATTTGATTTGTCACTGTGAGAAGTTGCTGAATGGTCTTCAGCTTGTTCCTGAGACCTGATCTCTTGTATTTGCCCACCCTTGTATGACCCAGCTTATATCTGGACTTTGCCTGCTGTTTTTTTTTGGCAGTTACTGGTCCTGGCTTTGCTTCCTGGACTTGCTCTTCCTGCTAATTCTGTACTGCTTTGCCTGGCTGTTACTGATCTTGGCTTTGCTTCCTGGACTTGCTTTTCCTGCTGATACTGTACTGCTTTACTCAGCTTATACTGGCCTTGACTTGCTTCCTGGACTTGCTCTTCCTGCTGATTCTGTACTGCTTTGCCCGGCTGTTACTGATCTTGGCTTGCTTCCTGGACTTGCTCTGCCAGCTGATTCTGTACTGCTTTGCTGGCTGTTACTGACCTTGGGTTTGCTTCCTGGATTTGCTCAGCCAGCTGTTTCTGTACTGCTTTACCCAGCTGTTACTGATCTTGGCTTACTTTCTGGACTCTCCTTTGCCTGCCAATTCTGTATTGTTTTGCCTGGCTATTAGTGACCTTGGCTTTGCTTCCTGGACTTGCTCTTCCTGCTGATTTTGTACTGCTTTGCCTGGCTGTTACTGACCTTGGCTTTGCTTGCCGGACTTGCTCTGCCAGCTGATTCTGTACTGCTTAGCTGGCTGTTACTGACCTTGGGTTTGCTTCCCGGACTTGCTCAGCCAGCTGTTTCTGTACTGCTTTACCCGGCTGTTACTGATCTTGGCTTACTTTCTGGACTCTCCTTTGCCTGCTGATTCTGTATTGTTTTGCCTGGCTGTTAGGGACCTTGGCTTTGCTTCCTGGACTTGCTCTTCCTGCTGATTCTGTACTGCTTTGCTTTGCTGTTACTGATCTTGGCTTTGCTTCCTGGACTTGCTCTTCCTGCTGATTCTGTACTGCATTGCCTGGCTGTTACAGACCTTGGCTTTGCTTCCTGGACTTGCTCTTCCTTCTGTTTCTGTACTGCTTTGTTTGGCTGTTACTGGTCCTGGCTTTCCTTCCTGGACTTGCTCTTCCTGCTAATTCTGTACTGCTTTGCCTGGCTGTTACTGATCTTGGCTTTGCTTTCTGGACTTGCTTTTCCTGCTGATACTGTACTGCTTTACTCAGCTTATACTGGCCTTGACTTGCTTCCTGGACTTGCTCTTCCTGCTGATTCTGTACTGCTTTGCCTGGCTGTTACTGACCTTGGCTTTGCTTCCTGGACTTGCTGGGCCAGCTGATTCTGTACTGCTTTGCCCGGCTGTTACTGATCTTGGCTTGCTTCCTGGACTTGCTCTGCCAGCTGATTCTGTACTGCTTTGCCGGGCTGTTATTGACCTTGGCTTTGCTTCCTGGACTTTCTGGGCCAGCTGATTCTGTACTGCTTTGCCCGGCTGTTACTGATCTTGGCTTGCTTCCTGGACTTGCTCTTCCTTCTGATTCTGTATGCATATAGTTTTGGTTTTGCTGCATCATGTAGGAACTCTGAGAACTAGACAGTTAACTGTTTACCGGCAATGACATATTAAATTGTGTTTATTGTTTCTAACATGCTATTAAGTTAAAGAGAATTGAAGGTGTTTTGCTCCTGATTTTTGTTTGTATTCAATGTCCAGTGCATCGTGTTGCAGTATCCAACAGTAGTCTGCAAGCATTGACGGATTCCTGTTGCCCTGATATCTTTTTTCCATTCTAGCAATGTCCTGGTGAAACCTTTCACTGTGTTTGTCACTAACAGCACCGAGATTTGCAGGGAAGAAGTCCAAGTCTGAGTGGAGGAAATGAATCTTGAGTGACATGTTGCACTTCATTGCTTTGTATGTTTTAAAAAGTTTGTCTAATAGCTGAATGCAACGTGGGGCTCTGTAATTGCCAATAAATTGTCAACAACGTCTTTGAAGGCTTTCCAGGCAATCTTTTCTGGCCCAGCTAACAGATCTTCGAACCGCTTCTTACTCATAACATGTTTGATCTGAGGGCCAACAAAAATGTTCTCTTTGATCTTGCCCTCAGTTATTCTTGAGAAAATGTGTCTTAAATAATGAAAACCTTCCCCTTCTGTTCATTGCTTTCACAAAATTATTCATAAGTCCTAATTTTATGTGAAGACGAGGCAAAAAAATCTTTGCCGGGTTGACAAGCGGTTCATGTGCCACATTTTTTTGTCCTGGATATAACTTTTCACGGAGTGGCCAGCTGTGTCTACAATAATGTGACTCTTTGACAAGACTGGAGTGACCAGCTGTGTCTACAATAATATGACTCTTTGACAAGACTGGAGTGGCCAGCTGTGTCTACAATAATGTGACCCTTTGACAAGACTGTCCCATTCACAGATGAAACAACAGTACTTTCTATAGCCGAGCTGCAGTCCCAGTAACAGGGCTACGACTTTCAGATCTTCACAGATATTCCAGTTGTTCTTGCTGTACTGGATATGCTGCAGCAACGTTTCCATGTTCTCATAGGTTTCTTTCATGTGTGCTGCATAGCCAACAGGTATTGAAGGGTGAACATTGCCATTGTGTAACAGAACAGCTTTGAGGCTTAACATTGATGAATCAATAAAGAGACGCCACTCTTGCGGGTCATGGTCATGACCCCAAGCAGAGAACAATCCTTCTATGTCAACACAGAAACAGAGACTGTCAACTTGTGCAAAGAATTTGGTTATATCACCTTGGCGGCTTCGAAAAACAGAAATTTTCATACCTGGTGACAACAAAACCCAGAAATTTCACTTTTGCTTTTGAAAGACCCAAATCTCTAACCAGATTGTTTAATTCTGACTGTGTTTTGAGACATGGATTGCCTGAGGAGCACGGTTCAAAATCCAGATCAAGGTCACTGCCAGCTCATTGCATTGCAGTTTCTTCAACTGGTTCGTCTAAGGTCAGTTCCTCTGGTGGTTTTGGAATTGGAAAACTGTCGTCATGTGGCATGGGTCTCACTGCTGAAGGCAGATTAGGGTATTCAATTGACTTCTTGTTTATGGCAGAGAAACCAGACACATTAGTAAAACAGAATAACTGTCCGTCACATGGTCTTACTGTTCTTGCCATATCATTGGGATAGCAAACACCATTGTCTTTCGAGTGCCTCTGAGCCAAGCTCTCTAACAGACAGCAACAAATGTGAGACGCCCATTCCTTTTCTTGATCGTTAATTTTACAGCCGAAGTACAGATGATACGCTTTCTTCACAAGAGCAGTCATTGAGCGTCTTTGATGAACAAACGTATACTCGCCACAAATATAGCAGAATGTATCGCGGATGTTACAACATTGACAAGACTTATCGACCGACACCAATTGTCCTGTAAAATGTCTATAACATCTAGCTTACTTGTTACAGTGCTACTGAGGCAGTGCTATAATCTGAAACAATACGTACACACTATAAAGGACTATAATATTAGAATGAGCAGCATCTGTGTATGCAAGCCACTTTTATATAAAATAAAATAGTGCAGCACTAGAATAATGCTCTAAATCCTGAACATAAAAAACTAATAAATATAAGAGTCCATGCAAACAGCCCACAAGTGAGGGATATAGTGGTATAAACTCCTGATGGATAACACAGGTGATCTTCAGTGTGCAATAGCTCACCACCATGAGAATTGGCCTCTCACCTTAACCACATGCAAAACAGGCAAAGATCTCCACTCCTCACAGGGAACACAGGGCACCGCTAATCCTGGGATAACCAAATAAATCCAAGGCTTCCTCCAGCAAACATGTTATAGAAGAAACAGAAACGGGCAACCCATAGTGTAAACCTGATAAACACTTTTATTCAAATGCAGAAATGAAATTGGCCTCTTACTCTTAAAGAGGTTGTAAACCCCAAAAAATTTAATTTTTTCTTTTTGCAACCTGCAAGAGAAACACATAATGAGCTAGGAGCTCTGAAGGAACGGCACGAGCGGCCGTTCCTTCAGAGCGCATGCGCCAGTGACGTCACTGGCTGCATTTAAGGTAAATATCGCCTAAACGGTACATGTTTATGAGATATTTACAGTACCTATAGGTAAGCCTTATTATAGGCTTACTGTACCTATAGGTACAAGTTACAGAGGAGGGTTTACTTCCTCTTTAAGATAAAAGCTTGCAGATCAAATACAGAGCGGCGGTGAGTCCTGCTCGGTCCTCACCGGCTTCCGCCGGGTGACGTCAGACGCTCCTCCTACCCCCCCGCACGCGTTTTGTCTCCCATGGGCGGAGACTTCCTCACCGGTCTTCAAGAGCCAAAAAGATTAGAATTGTGTCGATGTCCCAATATTTATGGATTTGACTGTGTGTGTGTGTGTATATATATATATATATTTTTTTTTTTTATATACATTTATATAATGTTTGGGGGTTCTGAGTAATTTTCTAGTAAAAAAAATGGTGATTTTACATGTAGGAGAGTGACAAGTGTCAGAACTGGCCTGGGTGGCAAGTGGTTATTTAACATAAGTAAGTCATATACAAATAATTATTATATATTGTTTTTAAGGTAATTAACTAGGTTTTAAAAAACTATTTTAAAAAAATGTACTATATTGTACTATAATTTACTATATTTTGAAAAATTTGGCTTAACGGACAAATTACTGAAGTTTGAAGTTCAAACCAGTAATTTCACAGTAAATAGATAAATAATAAATGATTATGTTATAACATATAGCATAATTAATATATCTTTTTGCTTGATTAGAAAAGTACCTTTTCAGCAGCAGCAGCTTCTCCTTCTTAACTGTTTGAGAAAAACATGGGATTATGGGTAAACCTCCTACCCATAAACCAATGCTTCTTCCTTATATTTAGGAGGGCTGGGCTGGAAGGGGGCATTTATCTTTTAGACACACGCCCCCTTCTATGACACTGCAGTGAGAGGAGAGCCTCCACTGCAGAATTTTTATTGGATAGCAGCTTGGACCAATGGTGCTTTACCATTGGTCCAAGGCTCCAAGCTGTCCATTGAGCTCAGTGCCTCTGACAAGAAATCAGAGGCAATGTGAGCTCATCCTCTCAGTCTGCTGCAAACAGAATCTGGCAGGCTGCTCAAGGAGCCCCGCATCTCCGGAATCATAGGTACTCGGAGCCCCAAATTTTGTTCAGTGGTGGGGTAGGACTTCCGGTACCTACCCCCCTCTCTGCGACCCCTGGTCGCCGAGCTATGAACCTCCAAGCTCGATATTTCTTTTTTATGTTCATGGCAGGTAAACCCTCCCCTGCCTCACCTGACTGCACGTCCCTGCTGCTGAGACAGTATCAAGCTGGCTCCAGGCCTGTCCAGGCTGTACACATCCACAGACAGCTTCCAATCTGGCTTGATTTCATGCCTGGACATGCCCAGACTGCACAAAACATTGCTTATAAGTCTCTTACAGAAACTAAAAAGTACTGCTTTGCCCGGCTGTTACTGACCTTGGCTTTTGCTTCCTGGACTTACTCTGCCTGCTGATTCTGTACTGCTTTGCCCAGCTGTTACTGACCTTGGCTTACTTCCTGAACTCTCCTTTTCCTGCTAATTCTGTACTGCTTTGCCCAGCTGTTACTGACCTTGGCTTACTTCCTGAACTCTCCTTTGCCTGCTGATTCTGTACTGCTTTGCCCAGCTGTTACTGACCTTGGCTTACTTCCTGAACTCTCCTTTGCCTGCTGATTCTGTACTGCTTTGCCCAGCTGTTACTGACCTTGGCTTACTTCCTGAACTCTCCTTTGCCTGCTGATTCTGTACTGCTTTGCTCAGCTGTTACTGACCTTGGCTTACTTCCTGAACTCTCCTTTGCCTGCTGATTCTGTACTGCTTTGCCCAGCTGTTACTGACCTTGGCTTACATCCTGGACTCTCCTTTGCCTGCTGATTCTGTACTGTTTTGCCCAGCTGGTACTGATCTTGGCTTAGCTTCCTGGACTCTGAACTTCCTGGCTCTTTCTGCTGATTCTGTACTGCTCTTGTGAGGCCCCCCCCCTAAAATTTATAACAGATCCTTATATAAGCATACGGGAAAGTTAGACCCCCCCCCCCCTTTTGAGCCATTACAGACCACATGTTCTCAACACTGGGGGTACACCTTGTCTTCATGTGGATGAGGACAAAGGGTTCTTCCCTACAACCTTGGCCTAGTAGTGGTTGGGGTCTGTGGGTGAGGAGCTTATCAGAATCTGAAAGCCACTTTTAAAGTAAGGAGACCCCAGATATCCATCTTTCATTCATTGTAATTGAGATGGATATGTATCGCTGGACAACATGACTGACGACAGTTCTACATCATGGGGTGTGGGTCTGCATATTTATGTACTTAACGTTAGGGGTACTCATTGGGGGGGGGGGGGGGGGGTGGTTTCTAGGAATTATCCTAATTTTTAAAGAGGTTTCCAGATTCCAACAAGCTCCCCACCTACAGGCCAGGGTTGTGGGGGAAGAGGTCCATGTCCTTATCTACTTAAGAAAAAGGTGCTACGCAAGAGGGCTTCCCCCGGGAAGGTATACCCTTCATGTTAAGAGAATGTAGCCTTCTATGGTACAGGAAGAGATGCATGCTCACTTCCCCCTCCCCCTTTCCAGGCTAGCTGGGCTGCATATTCAGTTGAGGGACCTATATAGATTTTTTTGAGACCCCATGTTTTTTTGTTTCCTGTATTTTGCCTAGGGTTCCCCCTGTGAATCCAAACCAGACCCTTACAGTTTAGTAGAAATTGGGGGGGGGGGACCCACACCAGTTTTTTTTGGGTCCCCCTTATAATTCATCTGAGACCCTTAGGGCCAAGCAGTAATGACTCAATGACATTTTATTTTTCACCCCAGCAAGACTGTTAAATGAAGAATTCTAGGCATGGTATATTATACAGTTACATTACTCCAGCTAGGTCCAATCTAACAATATAAAAATATATCATACTTGGAAACCTTTAATAGAGTTTTATTTAGTTTAACATTTAGGTATAATTCTGCTAAAAAGAAGATGGACCAACTGCCAAAAGGCACAATCTGTGTAATCATATCTGTGCTACTGAGTCGATAAATTGTGTCTGCAGCACAGAGAATGGGGTTTATCTAAGAGGAAAAAAAAAAGAGAAATCTGTAGGACGGATATCACTATTATCAATCTATTATTGGCTGATATCATTCATCTCCCTCCCTATTCTTGACCAATCAGTGTGCAGTAACAGAGCAGCGATAACAGGAGAATATATTATGGCTCACCTGTGCTGATCTCTGTAGGAGTGTCCTCCTCTTCTTTGAATGTCCTCGTCATTCCATCCTCCTCCGTATATTGCTGATCATCCCTCACATACGTCTCTTCTTCTTCACCCTCAACTTTAATGATCATCAGATCTTCACCCTAAACCAACAGAATGGCAGAAAATAACATCTGTAATATAGAAGTATTTATGATGTGAGATCACATAGAAAATATCATCTTGTAGAGTCCTCACATCGTCTTCACATGTCAGAGTGTTCAATCACTTTATGTTCCAGACCCTCAACTCCACCCACCTGATGATGGTGAGGGATGGTGTGATCTTCCTGTGTGGAATCCCGGGAATACAGAGGACGGGGACATCTCTCTGGTGGGTTCCCATTACTGGATCCATCTGTAGGAAACACACACACTGACTGATTTCTGTAGCTAGATGACTCCCCCATGGTGTCCTGGTACAGATCTTTGTGTCCTTTTAGAGACTCTGACTCCTCCGTCACCCCACCCTCATCCTTCTCCTCTTTCTTTATATCTTCTTTAATATCAATTTTAGAATCTCTCAGGTTTCCACTCTGAATATATAATAAAAATTATATCAATTGTAACAATGCAGATAATGTACAGATCCTAATGATACTATCAGTGATTGTTCCTCATCTACCTGATGATGGTGAGGGATGGTGTGACCTTCCTGTGTGGAATCCCGGGAATACAGAGGACGGGGACATCTCTCTGGTGGGTTCCCATTACTGGATCCATCTGTAGGAAACACACACACTGACTGAATACATTGTTTCTATGTGTTTATCAGATGATGGGGGATCTAGGTGGACCCTCCGTACTGCTCTCTCCTTTACAATAAAGTCTCCTCTTACCCGGTGATGTGAGGGGCGGCTGATTCTCCATCATGACGTCCTTGTAGAGATCCTTGTGTCCTTCTAAATACTCCCACTCCTCCATGGAGAAATAGACAGTGACATCTTGACACCTTATAGGAACCTGACACACACAATGATACAGTCACCATCAAGACACATCCCTTGTCTGTTACTGGATAATGTCCCAGAATTCCCAGCACCGCTCACCTCTCCTGTCAGCAGCTCCATCATCTTCTTGGTGACTTCGAGAATCTTCTGCATGTTGTGTCTCTCAGGTGTCAGGGAGTGAGGTGCAGGCAATATGATGGTCATATGATCTCCTGACTTCACTGCAGGAAAACTCTGTATTCAGCAAAAACAATAATATCATGTCCCAGAATCCTCCTCACCTCTCCGGTCAGGTCTGTGTTTTATTAATAGAGATAAGAGTGATATCATGTGACCTCCCAGAATCCTCCTCACCTCTCCGGCCAGGTCTGTGTTTTATTAATAGAGATAAAAGTGATGTCATGTGACCTCCCAGAATCCTCCTCACCTCTCCGGCCAGGTCTGTGTTTTATTAATAGAGATAAAAGTGATGTCATGTGACCTCCCAGAATCCTCCTCACCTCTCCAATCAGCAGGTAGATGATCTCCAGGGTGAGGTTTAGTACCCTCTCAGTCATGTGACTCTGGTCCTTTTCCATCCCCATTGATGTGGTCATGTGATCTATGCAGGTTTCCCTGTAGACAGAATTACTTGACAAATGAAGCAACACCAATAATGGGAGCAGACTACACCATGTTGGTGGTTGTACGTAGTATTTATGGTATTTATATTAAGTTCAAACAAGAAGATGACTGATCAGTGGAAGGCACTGTCTGAGATAAATCATGTACAGGCAGAGAGGCACAGGCTGAAAACAATGGACTTCTGAGAAAAATAAAATGATGGAAGGCTTAAAAGGTTACATAATTGGTAAGGTTGAATAAAAGACACTAGTCCATCCAGTTCAGTCTGTGTACTTAGTGTGTTCATGTCAATAATCATTTCCCATATCCCTGTATATTATGTTCACTAAAATGCATATCCAGTCTTTCCAAATATCAATACTTCCTGCTAACACCACCGATCATGGTAGAGAGTTCCACATCCTTAACGCCCAAACAGTGAAAAAACCCCTAAGCAGCTTAAGGTTAAACTGCTTCTCCTCCAGTCCCATTGTGTGGCCCTGTGTCCTCTTACACTCCCTGAGACTGAATAGTTCCCTACCTAGTCTGGAACCACCATTGAGGTATTTCTATATCGCTATCATATCTCCTCTCAAGCATCTCTTCTCCAGGGAGAATACGTTTTATGCTTGTAGTTGTTCCTCGTAATGGTGGTCCTCCAGTCCCCTTATTCATTTTGTTGCCCTTCTCTGGGCTCACTCCACCTCCAGCACATCCCTTCTGAGGATTGGCAACCAGGACTGGATGGAATATTACAGATGTGGCCACACCAGAGTTTTATAAAGTGGCAGGATTATAGTTTTATCTCTGGAGTAAATTCCCTTTTTAATGCATGCTCATAGTCTGCTGGCTTTGCTTGCTGCGGCTTGACATTGCATGTTATTGCTCAGTCTGTCTTCTACCAAGATCCCAAGATATTTCTCCATCCTTGATTCCCCCAGAGGTTCTCCCCCTAGTGAGTAACTTGTGTTTATGTTCTTAGCCCCGAGGTGCATTATTTTACATTTTTTAACATTAAACCTCATTTGTCATGTAGCCGCCCACCCCTTTATTTTAATCAGGTCATCTTGTAAAGTTTCTATAGCCTGTTGTGAAGTTATTACCCTACTAATTTTTGTGTCTTCAGCAAAAACTGAGATTGAACTATCTATACCAACCTCATTTATGAATACGTTTAAACAGAATTGGTCCCAGGACAGAGTCTTGGGATACCCCACTTACCACTCCAGACCATTCTGAGTATATGCTATTTATCACCACCCTTTGGACACACCCCTGTAACCAGTTTTCTATCCAAGAACAAACCCTATGGTCCATGACTAAAGACCTCTATTTTTAAATTAAGCATTTGTGGGGAACTGTATTAAATGCCTTTGTAAAATCCAGATACAACACATCCACAGGCCTTCCCTTTATCTATATGGCCACTCACTTCCTCATAGACTGTTTCAGATCAGCTTGGCAAAAACAACCTTTCGTAAACCCATACTGACACTGCTCGGTTTACTAGGGCTCTGGAAGCAAGGGCTGAAGACATAGAGAATCGCCTTCGGCGAAATAATGTCAGGATTGTGGGTCTCCCAGAAAAGGTGGAGGGTAGGGACCCCACGGTGTTCATTTGGTTGACTGATATCTTTGGTAAAAATGTTTTTTCCTCCTCTATATGCAGTTGAGAGGGCTCACAGGGTCCCCTCTCACCCCCTGCAACCGGGCCGCCCCCGTGTACTATGCTTGCACGTCTCCTTAACAACAATGATAAAGAGACTGTATTGCGTCTCGCAAGAGAACGCCGTGATGTGCAATATAATGGAGTAAGATTTTCATTTTATCCAGACTTCTCGGCGGAGGTCCAAAGGAGTAGAGCGAAGTTCTCTGCAGTTACATAACGCTTGAGGCAAATGCAGGTGATATATGAAGGGTTCATACACATTTTCACCAATAAAATTCCATGACTTTTCCATGACTTCACGTAAATATTCATGACCTAATGTTTCATGAAATGTCTATGTATACATGTTAAATAGGAAGAAAATCCATGTCACACCCAGCATATTTTTACTAAAATAAATGACAATCTTTGTAGTGTACAGTACCTCTGCAGTTAGGGTTTCGTTTCTGGATACAGCGTGACTCAAAATGGTCCCTTGTTTTACAGTGGATGAGATGGAAGCACCGCTGCCGCAGCTGGGAGCCGGTGTCACTTCAGGCGCACGGGTGAAAAAGCCAGCGATCGGATTGGAAGCTGTCAAGCACGCAGCTGCAGACTGGTGCTTTGCACCTTTAGCGTGGCTAGACAGCGCTGCCTCTCCCATGTTCTAAATGTCAAACGTTTTATGACACACACTGAACATTTAGCGGACATGATACAGGACAAGGTCAGAGGCTGCAGACATGATACAGGAGGTGGTCAGAGGCTGCGGACATGATACAGGAGTTGGTCAGAGGCTTCGGACATGATAAAGGAGTTGGTCAGAGGCTGCGGACATGATACAGGAGTTGGTCAAAGGCTGCGGACATGATACAGGAGGTGGTCAGAGGCTGCGGACATGATACAGGAGGTGGTCAGAGGCTTCGGACATGATACAGGAGGTGGTCAGAGGCTGCGGACATGATACAGGAGTTGGTCAGAGGCTGCGGACATGATACAGGAGGTGGTCAGAGACTGCGGACATGATACAGGAGGTGGTCAGAGGCTGCGGACATGATACAGGAGGTGGTCAGAGGCTGCGGACATGATACAGGAGGTGGTCAGAGGCTGTGGACATGATACAGGAGGAGGTCAGAGGCTGCGGACATGATACAGGAGGAGGTCAGAGGCTGCGGACATGATAGAGGAGGTGGTCAGAGGCTGCGGACATGATACAGGAGGTGGTCAGAGGCTGCGGACATGATACAGGAGGTAGTCAGAGGCTGCGGACATGATACAGGAGGTAGTCAGAGGCTGCAGACATGATACAAGAGAAGGTCAGAGACTGCAGACATGATAGAAGATCACCGGGGAAGCAGAGAGCACTGGAGGAGCTGAAGGGCACGGGGGGGGGGGAACTGGAGAGAATTAAGGGGGGGTTTGGAAAGCATTTAAAGGGGGGTTGGAAGGCGCAGGGGGGGAGCATGGAAAACCAGGGGGATGGAGAGCACAGGGGGAGAGGGGGGGACTGGAAAGCACTGTCTGGGGGGAACTGGAAATCACTGAGGGGGGAGCCAGGGAGATGGAGAGCACTGGGGGAGCCAGAAAGCATGGGAGGGGGAAGAGATGAAAAGCACTGTGGTGAGCTGAAGAGCACCGAGGGGGCTAAGAGCACGGGGGGGGAGCTTAAGGACACTGGGGGGACTAAGAGCACTGGGGGTGCTAAAGAACACTGTGGGAGGGGCTAAAGAACACTGGGGGGGCTAAAGAGCACTGGGGGGGGGGGCTAAAGAACACTGGGGGGGCTAAAGAGCACTGAGGGGGGGGCATTTTTACATTCAGCGTATAGCACTGGTAAAGGTAGGTGTCCTTCCGGTTCTGCAGTTTGCCCTTACTGTCAGTCACTGGCCAGCAGCAGCAGCCGAGGAGATGACCCAATCAGGCAGTGGGGAGGGCCAGCCGCGGTTTGCCTGGAGACACTGTGACTGGCTAGCAGCAGCAGTAACAGCCGGGAGATTATCAACCAATGAGGCAGCGGAAGCGTCACTGGAGGGCGGGCCGGCCGCATGAACGTGATGACGCGGGGGTGCAGTAACCGAAGCGGTTACCGTCCCCTTCCGCGTCATCATCACGTGTTGGACGATCGCTGTTTGCGTGTGTGCGGGACCAAAATGCGCGTTTGCCTTTGCACGCAAGCACGGGAGGACGAGGACACTTTACCTATTTTTTTATTATTCTTTTTAACACTGTTGCTTTCATTTTTTTTTTGTATCATTTTTATTGCTGTCACAAGGAATGTAAACATCCTTGTGACAGCAATAGACAGTAGAGATGGGCTCAGCGTATTTGAGTCCCCACGTGCCCAATCCCGCCAGGAAGCTGACACTGCACACCGCTTATTACAGGCACTGAGACATTTCCAATCTGTGCAGCTGCGGATCAGAAAATGTCTCAGTGCCTCTGATTAGCGAAGTGCAGTGTCGGCTTCCTGGTGGGATCGGGGCATGTGGGGACTTGAACACGCCCGGACCCATCTCTAATAGGCAGTGAAAGGTATTCTTTATGGAAAGATCTGGGGTCTATAGGACCCTAAATCCCTCCTCTGCATGTAAAAGCATTCAAAAACGTCAAGATCAGTGCTTCTAGATGCTTTGTTTTTTTAAATGGCGTCAATGGTTTCCCAGTAAACCAGAAGTGATGTCATGTCATCGCTTCTGGGGTACAATTACGAACAGCCAATCAAAGCTGATCCCAATTGTGTTTGGCTGTCCGTCCAGCCAAGCAATGCGCCGGCTGGTCGCTGGGTCTCCTGGTGGGACAGGAGAGCCCAACAGAGCCACGGAAGGCTCTTGCTGCTTGTAATAGTAATAGAGTGGCTGGTGTGCCGCTCCAATTGCTAATACAAGCAAGCCAACCGTTGCCTCTAAATAAATGATACAGGGGAAATGCCTGCAGCTGTAGGCATCAGCTGGGTAAAACCACCGAAAGTCCAGGGATGTACGGGTACATAATGGACGGGAAGTGGTTCATTTGACAAATTTGGCTCCCTTTGATGTCAATACGGTTTGGCATTTGAACTTCTTCCGAACAACACTCCAACTGAACCGAGGACAGTTCATTTCATCTCCAGTGAGGTGACACATCTCCAAAATAAGGAGAATGTTCTGCCCCCTAAGTGGGGAAATGTTCTGCCCCTGAGGGGGATAATCTAGGTTTCCACACTATATATGTGTGTATCATCATCTGCGGGAGATAAAAGACGTCACAGTGACTATGGAGGAAGAGGACGGACATGACGGGGGGAGGGGTTACTGGGTGTAAATAGAAAATAAGATCTTATTACCTCCTCTGCTGCCACTTCCAGCAATGTCTTCTTTCTACTTCCTCCCAACTCACCTCTCACCCGGAACTTCCTGTCTGTACCTGACATCACTTCCTGTCTGCTTTCCATAGAGACTTTCTGCCTCAATATAAGGGAGATTACCACCTTGTGGAGCTCAGAGCAACTACAGCCCTAAGAAACATCGCATAGCGTGAACACAGCCTTGTCATTGCTTCCAAATACTTTTTATTTATTTACTACAGGTATTTATATAGTGCCGCTACTTTACACAGTACTTTACATATATATTGTACATTTACAGGAGTCCCTGCCCTCAAGGAGCTTACAAGCTAGGGTCCTTAACCATGGGCGTCCGCAAGGGAGGGCGAGTGCCCCCCCCTGGAATCCTGGAATATCACACAATTCTTTTTGCCTTATTTCAGCAGTGCACGAGCGCCTGCCCGCCGTCTCTAGCTCCCTCCTCTCTCCGTCCTTTGTCCTCTGCTGCCCTTCCGACAGCTGCAGGGGGCGGGCCGGGGATTCCCTGCTGGCTGCTGCCAGTCAGCTCAGCAAGGGGCGGAGCTGCGGCGCGCAGAGAAGAGAGGAGCCTCAGCGTCAGCGACAGCGTGCGTGCCCTGGAGAGGAGGCGGGAGAGGCAGCGCTGTGGCCGGGAATCGGAGTGAGAGAGCGGCATATGGGTTATGTCATTGCTCAGGTATTACAGCCATTGTCGGAGTGCTATCTGCTCTCCCTTGTAGCCAGTACTGCCTGACACAAAGAGGACCAGACCAGAGTGGCTTGAGAATAGGCAAGTACAGTATATGCATCTTTCTTCTACATGGTTTTAAGATAGTTTTATCCCAGATTTCTTCTTTAAGAAAACAGTTGACTTTCCAAAAATACTTGCTAATGGAAGCATCGGTGTAAGTGTAATCTTGCTTCATATGTGACAGATTAACTTTAAAGATAATTGCAAGAGAGAAAATATGCTAATTAGAACAATAAGACTCAATCAAATTTACAGTATCTATAAAAAGTATTTACCCACTTGGAAGTTTTCATGTTTGCACAGTGGATTTTTTTAAACTGTTCAACAGAAATAGGCTCTTTAATGCCAAAGTGATTTCAAATAATTACAATGAGTATACACCTCTTTAATATGACACACCTTAAAGTGGAGTTCCACCCTAAATTGATACTTACCTACCTACTGGTGTTAGCTTGCTGGGTACATTGGCCAGTTTAGGCATGGCGTCTCTCCTCTTTATATTGATACTTACCTCCATCTTCTCGCTCCGGGTCACCTGAAAAACAAATGGATAATCGCAATTTTTTTTTATTTTTTACTTACATTGTAGAGAACATATACCTACCTTACTTCCTTCTTCCTCCCCCTCAGCGGCCACGGCAATTCGTCACTTCCTGGCTTTTGCAATGATTCCTGAACGTCATCGCTCTCATGAATCATTGCGCCTGCACCGGCCCCGACGTAAGTTCCGGGGCGCGCGCGTCATTCCCTTCTAAACAGCTTCTGGGCACGGAGGGATGACGCGCGCGACCCAGAAGTGACGGCGGGGCCGGTGCAGTGCATCGTGGGACCGAAGAAGAAGGAAGAGGAGGCCGAAGAGGATCGCGCTGGCTTCAAGCTGCCCACACCTGAGATGGCAGCGCTGGAGAATACTTTTTCAAGGTAAGTATTTCTCCTAAAAGGTAAATGCAACCCGGGACAGATCAGAGGCTAGCCATTGTGGAATGTACTAGCCCTGACTGTCCCGGGGGTATTTTTATTAAAAAAAATGTCCCAGGGTGGAACTCCGCTTTAATAATCAGTGGCACAGCTAATTTTTTTGTAAAGTCACATCTTTAGGTAAATTGGGACCACTAGTTTGTGTGGTTAAGGAGTTTTAGTTTATAGTATAAATATACATGTAAGTGGAAGGTTCTGGCAAGTTGGCATAACCTATACCATGAAGACAAAAGAACAGTCAAAGCAATGCCTTAAAAGATAATTGAAAAGCAAAGTTAGGAGATGGATGGCTATAAGAACATGTCCAAGTCACTTAATATTTACTATAGTTACAGTTGCATAAGCCATTAAGTAGAGTACAGTCATATAAATCATTAAATAGACGCCAATGCAAAAATAAAAATGTGTTATGTTATAGGTTTTTTTTTTTTTTTTTTTATAGGGTATTAACTTTGCCAAAGAAATACCCTCAAAATATTACCTTTTGTCTTGAAAAATAGCAGTGCACTTTCTGGTTTGTGATATTACCTAGAAACTCCTGTGCATACAACTTCATAGTTGTATATCTGCATCATGAAATTTAAAGCATTTCTACCTCTGCGATTTGAAGTGACATTTAGTGATGTCACTAATGTTCTGCTCACTGTTCTCCTTGCTGACATGAGGAAGCAAGGCAATGCCTCTACCCAGTGCTGTATCTTGGCCTAGGCCAACAAGGCCCAGGCCTAGGGCAGCTCTTTGCAGGGGGGCAGCAAAAAAGCTGCACCCCACATGGAAAAAAAACAGCCTCCTCCTGGCTCCCGCACGAAAAGGGTCCCCACCGGCTTGCACTACACTTTTAGTATAGTGCCAGTCCTATGGGGCAAATCAGTCTGGCACCCCCATAAAGCAGTCACACTGCTACCTGCTGGTACTTATGGGCACTAGTAGGCTTCACTGATGGCCACTGATGAGGTGGGACTGATAAGCTGCACTGATGGGCACTAATGAGGCTGGACTGAAGGGCACTGATAGACTGGTTGTGGTCTGTGGTTTACAGATGACAGGGCATGTCATAAACAGGAAGGGGTGTGGCCTTTACAGGAAGAGGTGGGTCATATTTAAATTAGGGGCTGCACAAGTTTAGTCTGGCCTAGGGCAGCACAAAACCTAAATACACCACTGCCTCTACCAAGATAGTTGCCTCTACCCAGTGATACAATGCAGAATAAGACATGGTAGGTCAGTAAGTTCAGTATAGGGGTAAGGTCAGCTACAGGAAGACCAGACGAAGTATTGGTTTCTGGTCCTTTGCCCTCTGCCTGCCTTTTTTGGGCAAGGCTTCCATAGTTAACTTAAGAAAATGTAAAAAAGTATGGCTCAGCTGTAAAAAATTTTAACAACCTTTTAACAACAGGCCATGAACCAAAAATGAGTGACCATGCTATATGGAGACTAGTGAGGCAGACATCAAGAGACTTATGACAACTCTAAAGGTGTTACAAGCCTCAGTGGGTGAGATTGGAGAAACTTAGATTTTGAAGTTACAGTATCTAAAGGAGATCCTATCATCTGGGAAGACCAACATTTACCTTTTTGTCCATCAGACTAAACTCTAATGTTTGGCACATGCCATATACTTTACATCATCAGTAACACACCATCCTCACTATGAAACATGGTGGTGGCAGCAGCATTATGCTATGTGGATGTTTGCAGAAGGCACCAGAAGGCTTGTGAGAGCAGATGGTAGAATGAATACAGTATAACACTGGGAAATCCTTTTAGAATTTCTGATGCAGTCTGCAAGAAACATAAGCCTTTGGAGTGAGATTTATCTTCTTGACCCGCTCTAAAGGGGGGTCATATTTGCTATATATATATATATATATATATATATATATATAATATATTCTTTGCAGGGAGTGCCTGGAGTACCTAGTGGTGCAGGAAAACCTGGTAGCACAGGGAAAATAGGTAAACAGGTAAGACTAAAGAGGGATCTATGGGGACCCTGGCCTGCTCTAAAGAGGATCTATGGGGACGCTGCTCTAAAGAGGATCTATGGGGGACCCTGGTCTGGCCTGCTCTAAAGGGGGATCTATAGGGATGAAAAGGGGCGGAGCATGGGTGATCTTAAAATGATGCCCCCCCCCTGAAAAAGTTCTGTGGACGCCCATGTCCTTAACTCATGTTCATGCATACACATACTAGGGCCAAATTAGACAGGAGCCTATTAACCTACCAGCATGTCTTTGGAGTGTGGGAGGAAATAAGTGAAGCTCTGAAATTCTTCCAGAAGAAAAAATGAAAAAATCCATGCTGATGGAAAATAGTGAACAAATGAAATGGCTGCAGCCTACCTTCAAAAGAGGTATATGTCTCTGGGAGGAGCAATATACCATTTGAGAAATAGAAAAGAGAAGGAAGGTACTGGCGCTGCCAGAATGATCAAGTGTAAATAAATATATAAAAAGTGTAAATGTCTCTCAGGGGAGCGATGTGTATAATAATGTAAAAACATGTACTATAATCAATATGCAATAAATATATAAATAAACAATAACTCACAAATTCAATTAATAGAGTGTAAAGGTGAAAGAGTGCAATAAAAATAATATAAAGTGACTGGGTGCCGAAGTACCTTAAATAAGGTAAAAAACGGTAAAAACCAGTGATTAGATGCTAAAAACCATAATAAATGGGAAAGGGAATAAAGTGACAGTGCTCTTAAATGGGAAAGCTCCCAAAAATGCCAAACAAGAAAGGTGAAATAGTGGATTTAGAGGGAATGATATTAGTGAAATAAGCCAAAAGTAAAAGTGAATCCACATATAATAGTGACCACAATTCCAAATGAAAAAACCAAAACTAATAGTAATAAATATAGCAGCAAATTCAGACGCGGGTGACACTGGTGTCGATTAATAAGTGTCACATGGCAAAACAAGTGACTGAGTAGGTAAGTCCATCTAATATTAAAAGTTCTTAATAGATGCAATAGGTGACTCCCTTCCGGTCCTAGGTAATTGTGAGGTGACACGCTTCTAAAGATAACACGTGCAGGTGAATCCTGTGTACCCCCAATGGATTGCACACTCACCAGAAACTGGTACCCCTACAGGGGTAACAAGCGTAGTAGAGGTTGGAGATGACTTGCCTCTGGTAACTTCAATATGGAATGTATATCATATCCATTGACCCTCATGGAATAGGCGATCGTGTATAAAATGAAGATCCCGATCTTGTCTCTCGGTCTCCGACGATCAGTTAAAACCACAGCCCTGGGTGCATATCAAACTATCCTGTTCAAGTAATATATGGAACTAGAAAACGTACAATTTCCAGGGAAATTGTGGGAAGTGTGTTTTCCGCCACCACACTAGTTTAGAACATTCCGCCATTCATTCCTGAACATTTACATGAAAATAAGGGAGTGGCAGCAGTTTAGAAATTGGCCCCATAGGAATGAATGGCGGAATGTTCCGGAAACTACCGGTGGCGGGAAGAACACTTCACACAGTTTCCCCACTGTAGTTTTGAACATTCCGCCATTCATTCCTATGGGGCCAATTTCACGGCCTGAGTTGGAAACAAACGGTCATAGTGTAAAAACTATAAAGCCCACAGCTTAGAGACATATACTGTAGGAATCACAAGACCCAGGCCGACATTTTATTGTATAGTATGTCTATGAAGGCACAGTCACAGGTTAGAAAACGGCTTTGAAATTTGAGACAGTTTCAGTGGAGTTTCAATGAATGTCAATGGACGGCGTGAGTTGGAAACAAACGGTCATAGTGTAAAAACTATTTGGGCTATGGCTTAGATGTGGACATGTTAAGTGGCAGCAGGGATGGCTGAACATGTTGATGCAACATTTGTGTATGTGGCCTTAAAAATGAGGGAGTGGCAGCAGTTTAGACACCCTCACGGAATCTTCATCTCCACTGTTTTTGAACATTCCGCCATTCATTCCTATGGGGCCAATTTTGCAATTTCGCAAACCCTTCAGCGAAACCTTCCAAAAAATAATAGCAACGCGATCAGGAGCGATCTGCTCGTTTCGGTATATTTCTTGTCTATGTAGTGTAAAAACTGTGGGAGGAGTTAGGGTGCCAAATTTTCCCATAGGCTTTTACTATAATAAGAATAATATATATATATCTGAAAGAATATTAAGGGTACTTGCCATAGGCAAGAACACTTAATAACCAAAGAAGTATGAAAGGAAAAGGAAAAAAGAGAAAAAGGAATAGAAAGAGAGAAAAGATTAAAACCGATTCTGTCCCCCTAGACCTGAAGGAGCCTGAAGATATGCCACCCACGGGTTCCATACTTTCTTAAACCTGGTTTGACTATCTTTACGGATACTGGTCAGTTTTTCGATAATTATGACATTTTATGTTTGACCATCACAATATTTAGCACCAATAATTTCCATAAACGCGCTATGGTTATTTTAGCTGCTAGAAGAATAAACAAGATGAGGGTACGTAAATGTCTAGGGATCTCCCCCGACAGGTCAGCAAACAGCGCCGTCTTGGCAGGCCTGGGAATATTCTGCCCCGTCACCGAATGGATCATGTTGATCATCCTGATCCAGAAGCGCCGGACCTTCGGACAGGACCACCAGACATGGTACATATCACCCTCCTGTCCACATCCCCTAAAGCACAGGGACGAGGTACCAGGATACAGCTTTGCCAATCTTGATGGAGCCAGATAAAGTATCTGTGTTTTTAAAACTGATAAAGTGCAAACACATATGCAAAATAATAAAGTGCAAATACAGTCTCTGTGCAATATTTCGATTTAAAATGCCGTAAGGTGCTTCCATAAAGTGCTGGAACATTGACTGCAGACAAAAATCCTACATTGCATTTCTCCAAGAAAACCCATTTCCAGGCAGGGAAGATTCCAACCATGCAGGATAGATACTTCTCTACTGTCCACCACAATGGCTTTCGTGACCAAAAAGCTTGTGGGGCAAGTATTTTGTTATAGCTAAATCAGTTCCAACAGATTTAGGACCTGGAGTGCAGGTATATATTTCTTATGGGTACTATCGGATCTCAATTGATTACTTTAGCTACTATAGCACCCTCTAGTTTGTGCTAGTTGTTAATGTAGCTTTGTTACTGTAAGTAAATTTAGTTAGCTCAGGGCTAAGCCTGAGCTGTGAATTTGGGTCAGAGTTCAGTGAGTCAGGGCTGGATGACTCATCCTGACAGCTCCTCTGGTGCCCCCCCCTCGTCTAGAAGGTTGTAGAAACTTCTAGAGCTAGTGGGTGGAGGTTAGGAGGAGCTGCTTTGAATATTTATGAGGGCCTCAGCCAAACCTCAATAAAGGGCTGGCAGGGGACAAAGCTTACCTCATAAATAGACATGAGCCATGCCAGCACGGGCAGTACGGTGGAAAATGGAGATATAGTGCTGCTGTGGAGGCTGTCAGTGGCCCTCTAGAGTGCCTCCTAGTCTGGGTGGGGGTGACCTGGGGCCAGGGCTCGGGTGCTGGAAGGATCCTGCCACAACACACAGAGAAACTCTAAATTCCTGTTTGGCTATGGCACAGGAAGTGAAATCTCCACAATGGGACAGAGATGGTAAAAATTTGACAGGGGTTATAACCCTCCCTTACTCTATCCAAAAAATAAAAGTGCCAATAGTTTTTCTTTAAGGCTCGATAGCGCACCAGGAGCCATTCTGTTGCTGTCAGAGGAGATGATGGTAACCTTAAATCCTCAACACTACCTGTGAAGGGACTGATGTGAATTGTTCAGCTCACAGGTAACAGAAATGGACAGCAAGGAGAGGATTGCTGCCTCTGTTGTTCTTTCTACACGGACTAGGCCGCCCCAACACTCTTACCTGTTTCCAGATGCAATGTCCTGTTCCTACAGAAGAACTTTGGGTGAGGCCTAGTATTTTGATACTACTGCTAAACATGGAGGGGCTCCCGCTACCCAAGACTCTCTAAAAAAAAAAACAAAAAAAAAAAACTGTTGTTTGTTTTCTGCCAACAGACCTATAACCCCCTGCTGACAGAATGTACAGATACAGTAAGTTAGTAACAGGATTGCATTTCTTGTTTCTGTTCTGCAGGTATCGTTATGGATGGCTGTCCCGCTGCTAAGTGATGGACTTTGAGTTTTCTCCTACAGATTGCTGGGGAGGCTTCCCTCTAGGGGGAGGTGCTCCAGCTAAAGCCTTATACTATGCCTATTATGTTAGCTACAGGGACCTGTAGGGAGGATGTGTATATATGTGATGTATATATGGTTCTTTGACAAAGTGTGCATATTTGATACCACTAACTTATTTGTACAAAGCCCCTTCCAAGTTGTTTCCCTCCCCCCCCCCCCCTTTTAGGATGGGATGATATTTTATCCTTCTGGGATGAGGAGTGTTTTTTTCCAGCCGATGGGGACACGGATGCTTTTTAGGTGAGTGTTGCACCCTCTAGTGCTAGGTTATTAGTGTAGGCAAATTTAGTTTGCTCAGGGCTAAGCCTGAGCTGTGAATCTGGGTCAGGGTTCAGTGAATCAGGGCTGGATAACTCATCCTGACAGCTCCTCTGGTGCCTCCCCCGGTCTAGAAGGTTGTAGAAACTTCTAGAGCTAGTGGGTGGAGGTTAGGGGGGAGCTGCTTGGAATATTTATGAGGGCCTCAGCTAATCCCCAGTAAAGGGCTGGCAAGTGGCAAGGCTTACCTCATAAATAGGCATGAAGATATAGTGCTGCTGTGGAGGCTGTCGTGGCCCTGCCACAACACATGGATGAAGCCCTTCCTGGAGGCACTGGAGCAAGTGAGAAGACAGTGTGTGGAGCAGTACCACTGGGGACTTACAAGGGGGGAGACTGCCACATTCAGGGCTGGCGCTACCTATAGGCAAGGTAGGCGCCGGCCAAGAGCGCATATCAGTCGGGGTGGCAGGCAGGGGCATAGCTAAGGAGGTCCAAACTCCCCTCCCAGAGTGTCCATACACAATGCCGCAGCTAGGCAAGTGTAGCCGATCAGCTGCAGCCGGGAGTCGCACAGCAGCCTGTCTCCTCCACGCACTGACAAGATATTTGCCAGCTGTCCCACAGCAGCTGAATCCAGACCTGTGTCCTGGACCTGTGCTACGTGGACAACAGTACTCGCAGAGCATGCAGCAAAATGCCAGGCATGGGACGCTCTCTGCATTCCAGCACCCGGCAATAAAGGAAAACTGTACTGTGGGTGAAGGTATCTCCGTCCACTGTACAAGCAAGGTCCCAGCCTGGAGGGAGAGAGAGCAGCACGGGAACCTCTGATCAGGTAAATGAAATGAACAACAATTGGGCAGTGGAACACGCTGGGATTGTGTGGAACTGAAATTTAACAGATGGGGGGAGAGTGGGGGCTGCCACCCATTACCACTGCCACTCATCCAGACCCATCCCACTGCCATTCATCCCAACTTTTGTTTTGAAGTTTTTGCCCTGTTTATTTTGTGGGACAGGGTACAGCATCTGTAATTGGACTTGTAAATAGCACCAATAAACACAGCACTGTTTGATTCTACTCCATTGAACTGGTATCTGTGCCTGAAAGCGTGCTGACACTAGGGAGCTTTAGTACCTGCTACCTATCCCCAGCTAACACTTGCATTAATATTTTTAGCTCCCAAGTGAATTACTTATCCTTTATTAAACATCACCTGCCATACAGTATAGTTGCCCACCCCTTTATTTTAAGTAAATCATCTTGTAAAGTTTCTGTATACTGTTGTGAAGTTATTGCCCTGCTTAGCTTTGTATCATCAGCTAACACTGGGACTGAACGGTTTATTCCAAACTCTATATAATTTATGAACACGTTAAAGAGAATTGGTCCCAGGACACAGCCCTGGGGTACTCAGCTCACAACTCCAGATCATTCAGAAAATATGGGAATAATCACCACCCTCTGAATGTGCTGCTGTGTTTCCTATCCAGCTACATACCATGTCATGAAATTCCAAACCTTAAATTCCACCTTAATTTGTAAATTAGGCATTTTTGGGGTACCGTATCAAATGTCTCTGTGAAATCCAGATAAACTACAACCACAGGCCTTCCTCAATCCAAATTACAACTTACCTCCACATAGAAAGTTCAAATATTGTTCTGGCAAGAACAGTTCCTCACCAAGCCATGTTGGTCACTACTAATTATACTATTTTCCTCAGCACATTCTTGAATAGAGTTCCTTATCATTCCTTCCAATAGTTTACACACTATTGATGTTAGGCTAATTGAGCTGTAGTTGCCAGGTATATATATATATATATATATATATATCTTTGCCCTTTTTTGGAATATTGGCGCCACATTTACTTTCACCAGTCTGCTGGTACCATTCAAGTCAGTAGGCTAACCCTAAAAATTAGAAACAATGGTCTTGCTGTAACATGGCTAAGTTCTTTGAGTGTAAGCCATCAGGTTCTGGTGATTTATTCACATTATGTTTTTCTAATTTTATTTGAACACTCTGATCTGTCAGCCACAAGGGCTATATTCAATATAATGTTATTAATATTACTGTCTTGCTTATTATACTCCTCCTTTTCCTTCTAATAAACTGAGAAGTAGAATGTATTTAATACAGATGCATTCTCCTTCTCACCTGTGTCTAACTTCCCTAGATCATCTTTTATGGGGTCAATTTGTTCTGAACTCACTTTTTTTTACTACTTTGTATATATTTGAAAAAATATGGGGGATTTTTTTTCTTTTTTACGCTTTCCAGTGATGTGTAATCTAATTTATCTGTCCTAATTTCACTCTTAAATTTATGCTTACACTCTGTTGTTTTGGAATGCCGCTATTGACCCTTCAGTCTTTTCGTTATTAAAGGAATGTTTTTCTTGTTAATAATCCTTTTTATCCTATTATTTAGACACCTAGGATTGAAATGTTGTTCTTTTATACAGTGCCTTGCGAAAGTATTCGGCCCCCTTGAACTTTTCAACCTTTTGCCACATTTCAGGCTTCAAACATAAAGATATAAAACTGTAATTTTTTTTGTGAAGAATCAACAACAAGTGGGACACAATCATGAAGTTGGATATTTCAAACTTTGTTAACAAATAGAAAACTGAAAAATTGGGCGTGCAAAATTATTCAGCCCCATTTACTTTCAGTGCAGTAAACTCTCTCCAGAAGTTAAGTGAGGATCTCTGAATGATCCAATGTTAACCTAAATGACTAATGATGATAAATAGAATCCACCTGTGTGTAATCAAGTCTCCGTATAAATGCACCTGCACTGTGATAGTCTCAGAGGTCCGTTTAAAGCGCAGAGAGCATCATGAAGAACAAGGACCACACCAGGCAGGTCCAAGATACTGTTATGGAGAAGTTTAAAGCCGGATTTGGATACAAAAAGATTTCCCAAGCTTTAAACATCCCAAGGAGCACTGTGCAAGCGATAATATTGAAATGGAAGGAGTATCAGACCACTGCAAATCTACGAAGACCTGGCTGTCCCTCTAAACTTTCAGCTCATACAAGGAGAAGACTGATCAGTGATGCAGCAAAGAGGCCCATGATCACTCTGGATGAACTGCAGAGATCTAAAGCTGAGGTGGGAGACTCTGTCCATAGGACAACAATCAGTCGTATACTGCACAAATCTGGCCTTTATGGAAGAGTGGCAAGAAGAAAGCCATTTCTTAAAGATATCCATAAAAAGTGTAGTTTAAAGTTTGCCACAAGCCACCTGGGAGACACACCAAACATGTGGAAGAAGGTGCTCTGGTCAGATGAAAGCAAAATCTAACTTTTTGGCAACAATGCAAAACGTTATGTTTGGCGTAAAAGCAACACATCTCATCACCCTGAACACACCATCCGCCCTGTCAAAACATGGTGGTGGCAGCATCATGGTTTGGGCCTGCTTTTCTTCAGCAGGGACAGGGAAGATGGTTAAAATTGATGGGAAGATGGATGGAGCCAAATAAAGGTGTAATGTTCCGGTACCTTTGGTACCCTAAATTACACTTTCCACAAGTGTATGCGCCCTACCATTTACTTTTGGAAAGGTGCGCATACACCTTTAAGACTGGAGCTGTCATCACTTAGCGCCGGACTAGATGGCTATTTAAGGCGTCGGTTCTCACTCACATGTGTTCGTTCAAACACCCTTATCTGGATGCTAACCTTGCTTGAAGCTTCCATGCTTGCAAGCTTACTTCGCTGACGGAACCTCGCTGCGCTGATCCCTGTATCCCGCTACTGGATCATCCGCCTCTCCTGAACCACCCTTCGGCTGTATCGCTAATAGTGCTAAGTACCCCGCAGGGGAATTCTCTATAAACTTATACTAAGCTTACACTATCTAGCTCTGCATAGTAGAGACTGTTTATCACATCTGCATAAACTAGATTGCTAGCTCTTGAGACTACTGCTACTTTTCTGCACTGGGTTGATCTCTTTTGTATGTCCACCTGCTATTCTATCATCTGCTATCATACAACATTGCTAAACCTTCCTGCATCCATCTGCTACTGTCTCACCTTCAAGTGTCTATCACCTACCACCTCCACTCAACCTATCCCTCAACCTTCATCATTGTGTTACCACATGCATAAAGTCACTCTAAGAACCAGCTTGCTAATTGTGTGTATTTACTGGCTGAAATAAGACCTTCCACACATGATGAGTCATTGAGGTTGGGAATGGTATCTCAGCATATCTCTTACATGGCTACTGACGTGGAACTATTTCTGCAGCTGAAAATCCACACCATATAAAAACGCAGGAGCGTTACAGATTGAACGAACCTAAAAATGGATTCAGCAGAAATAGTTCCAGAAATAACCACTCAGGTGACACAATTAAAACAGCAAGTATCTGCGTTAATACACGCACTTGCTGAATTAAAAGAAGACAATCAGGCTCTGTCGCAGCAGGTAATTAGACTGACACAACTTACCTCTGCTCAGTCCCCTGAACCCAAGATAAATCCCCCTTTGGTATTTACAGGCGATCGCAAAAAATTTCGCGAATTTAAAAACGCATGTGAGTTACTTTTTTTGCTAAAACCTCGTACCTACCTTACTGATCACATTAAGGTTTGTACTATTATTTCTTACCTATCAAGCGATCCTCGAGCCTGGGCAGATTCTCTTTTTGAGAAAAACGACCAGCTTCTCAACTCCTATGCCTTGTTCCTGGCAGAGCTCACTAGCCTATATGATGACCCCAATAGGCAGAGTACTGCTGATCTTCAGTTAAGATCCTTGAAACAAGGAAGGAGGCCTGTGGAAGACTTTGTCGCAGAGTTCAAGAGATGGACCCTTGATTCAGAATGGAATGATGCATCTCTGAAAACCCAATTTAGGCTTGGCCTATCAGAAGCCGTTAAGGACGAGCTCGCCCGAGCGGATCTGCCAAAAACCCTGGATGCATTAATACAACTCAGTATTACCATAGATAGAAGACTACGAGAAAGAAAGGCTGAAAAGATGGGAATGCCATTATCCGTTTCCTCTTGGAGTCTGGCCGTTCCTATAGAGGTAAGAACCATACGCCCACCGCTATCAACTATGGAAAAAGCCAAAAGACGAAATGAAAATCTCTGCTTGTACTGTGCATCCCCGGATCACAAGATAAACGTCTGTCCCCTAGTCAACAAAAAGAAGGGTGAGTGTTCACATGTCTCTCTAGGAGGATTGACAACTTCATTCACTAACCCCTACATTTCTGTTTTTTTGACATTACAGTGGGACCAGAACAGGATTACTACTAAGGCCATGATTGACACAGGATCTTGTGGAAATTATATGGATATATGTTTTGCTGCTTTAAATAAAATTCCTATTATTTCTAAACTCAAACCTGTCTCAGTAAGTCTTATTACCGGTGTTCCGTTATCCTCTGGTCCGATCACCGATCAGACACAAGCACTTCTAGTCACTATTAACGAGTCTCATAGGGAGACTTCTACCTTCGATTTAATACCATCACCCCACTTTCCCATTGTGTTGGGACTTCCCTGGTTGCACACACACCAACCAACCATAGATTGGAAGAAACGGTCCTTGACCTTCCTTTCTTGTTATTGCGAGGAAACGTGTAACCTCCCGTTTTCCGGGAAGATTCTGTCTGTGGTGACAGATGAGATTGCACCACTATGTTATCAGGATCTTTCTGAGGTTTTTCTTGAGAAAAATGCTCAAGCATTACCTCCTCATCGAGACTATGATTGTAGCATTGATCTACTCCCAAATAGCAAATTGCCGTTCGGTCATGTTTATCCTCTTTCACAGGATGAACTTGCCCATCTCAAAACCTATTTGGATGAGAACTTGGAAAAAGGTTTTATTAGACCTTCCACTTCTTCCACAGCAGCAGGACTCTTTTTTGTTCGCAATAAAGATTCAAGTCTCAGACCTATCATCGACTACAGGAAATTGAATGCTATCACAATAAAAGATCGCTATCCTCTACCGCTTATCCCTGAGCTCATTGAGCAGGTGCGTGGAGCTACCTATTTTTCAAAATTAGACCTGAAAGGAGCATACAATCTCATTCGAATCCGTGATGGACACGAGTTGAAGACTGCGTTCAGAACTAGATACGGATTGTTCGAATATCTTGTGATGCCATTCGGCCTATGCAATGCCCCTGCAGTTTTCCAACGATTTATAAACGATATTTTTAAAGACTTACTAGATGTCTGTGTTGTGGTATATCTGGACGATATACTTATATATTCACGGACCCTGTCTGAACACATAAGACATGTAAGACTTGTATTATCGAGATGGCTTGCACATAATCTTTATGTGAAGCTGAAGAAATGCTTGTTCCATAAAGATGAGGTACTCTTTCTAGGCTACATCATATCCAAAACAGGAATCGAGATGGACATGAGTAAAATATCCTGCATTCAGGATTGGCCTACACCAACTACACGCAAGGCGCTACAGCGATTCCTGGGATTTTCAAATTTCTACAGGAAGTTCATAAAAAACTTTTCTGCTATTGTGAGACCCCTCACACAGCTCACTAGCATAAAAATACCATTTAAATGGTCAGAAGAAGCAAATAAGGCTTTCCACTTGTTAAAGACAAGGTTTACTTCCGCTTCCATATTACGCCATCCAGACCCATCCCTCCAATACATTCTGGAGGTAGATGCGTCAAACCTGGCAGTAAGAGCAATACTCTCCCAACGACCTACCCCCACTTCACCCAGTCGCCTTTTTTTCTAAATCCCTGAGCAGTCCCGAGATAAATTACCCCGTGGGTGAGAAGGAACTGCTTGCTATAAAATTGGCTCTGGAAAATTGGCGACATTTACTCGAAGGCACCCAATTACCAATAATTATATACACCGACCATAAAAACCTCCAATATCTTCAGACTAGCAAAACTCTCTCGCATCGACAGGTACGATGGTCACTATTCTTTCTAAGGTTTAACTTCCTAGTGACCTACACACCTGCAGATAAGAACAAAAAGGCGGATGCACTATCACGACTAACTGAAGAAAACTACTTTGAAATTCCTTCCGTTCCTATAATACATCACAAACGCATTATTGGAGTTGTCCGTTCCTTGAAGGAAGAGGTTCTGCATGGTATAAGGTTGGATTCACCCCCACCACAACTAACTACAGATGCAGAAGGCTTCCTCTACTACAACGACAAACTTTACATACCACCTACCCTACGCACCAAGATCTTGGAATTATCGCATGATGTGCCTATGGCAGGACATCTGGGTATGACAAAGACTTTCAATTTGATTTCTCGGCAATTCTGGTGGCCTGACATGAAAACATCTATACAAAAATTCGTCTCTTCATGCAATGTCTGTGCCAGGTCCAAAATTGACACTACGAGACCATCCGGTCTACTATGCAGTCTACCAATACCCCAAACTCCATGGGAGGTTCTGTCATTGGACTTCATCGTAGAATTGCCTCCTTCCAAAGGATTTAATACCATCTTGGGGTCAGTGGACCATCTGACAAAGATGGCACATTTCATTGCTATTCGCAGACTACCTTCGTCCAAACAAACGGCAGAACTCCTGATGAAACATGTCTTCAGATTACATGGTATCCCAAAAACTCTTTTGTCTGACCGTGGATCCCAATTTATTTCTAAATTCTGGCAAGAACTATGTCACATACTACGGATTGAGCGGAAGCTCACTTCTCCTTACCATCCGCAGACCAACGGACAGACTGAAAGAGTCAACCAATGCATCGAGCAGTATTTACGTTGTTACACTTCTTACCAACAGGATGATTGGTTGGATCTTCTCCCCCTGGCAGAATTTGCCTACAACAACGCAACTCACAGTACAACCAAGCAGAGTCCGTTCTACTTGAACTATGGGTTCCATCCCTCTATTCTCCCTCCACGCATCCTTCCTTCAAATAACCCAGTAGCCTCAGACTATCTTTCCCAAATAAAGGATTCTCTGGGTTTACTAAATACTACCATTGCACACGCTCACAGTCAACAAAAGAAGTACTATGATCTTCGTAGAAGACCTTCTCCACAGTATACTATCGGGGACCTCGTTTGGCTCTCAACAAAAAACTTGAGACTGAAGATCCCTAGCAAAAAGCTTGGACCTCTGTTCTTGGGACCTTTCCCAATCAAGAAACTTATTGAAAAAGCTGCACTGCAGCTTACATTGCCAATGGACCTAAAAATCCATCCCATTTTCCATGTGTCGCTACTAAAACCCCATGTTCCGGACCAAGGAATAAGGCCTAATATTCCACCTCCCCCTCCTGTACAAGTTGAAGGTGGAGAAGAATACGAGATAAAAGAGATTCTGGATTCTCGTATCTACAGAAGAAGACTTCAGTACTTGGTTAGATGGAAGAACTATGGGCCCCAAGACGACACCTGGCTAAACACCTCTGACATACATGCCTCTAGATTAATCCGCAATTTTCATGCGAGATACCCAGACAAACCAGCTCCAGAGGCCTTCAGGAGCAGGCCTTAAGGGGGGGGGGGGGGTATTGTAATGTTCCGGTACCTTTGGTACCCTAAATTACACTTTCCACAAGTGTATGCGCCCTACCATTTACTTTTGGAAAGGTGCGCATACACCTTTAAGACTGGAGCTGTCATCACTTAGCGCCGGACTAGATGGCTATTTAAGGCGTCGGTTCTCACTCACATGTGTTCGTTCAAACACCCTTATCTGGATGCTAACCTTGCTTGAAGCTTCCATGCTTGCAAGCTTACCTCGCTGACGGAACCTCGCTGCGCTGATCCCTGTATCCCGCTACTGGATCATCCGCCTCTCCTGAACCACCCTTCGGCTGTATCGCTAATAGTGCTAAGTACCCCGCAGGGGAATTCTCTATAAACTTATACTAAGCTTACACTATCTAGCTCTGCATAGTAGAGACTGTTTATCACATCTGCATAAACTAGATTGCTAGCTCTTGAGACTACTGCTACTTTTCTGCACTGGGTTGATCTCTTTTGTATGTCCACCTGCTATTCTATCATCTGCTATCATACAACATTGCTAAACCTTCCTGCATCCATCTGCTACTGTCTCACCTTCAAGTGTCTATCACCTATCACCTCCACTCAACCTATCCCTCAACCTTCATCATTGTGTTACCACATGCATAAAGTCACTCTAAGAACCAGCTTGCTAATTGTGTGTATTTACTGGCTGAAATAAGACCTTCCACACATGATGAGTCATTGAGGTTGGGAATGGTATCTCAGCATATCTCTTACATGGCTACTGACGTGGAACTATTTCTGCAGCTGAAAATCCACACCATATAAAAACGCAGGAGCGTTACAAAAGGACCATTCTGGAAGAAAACCTGATGGAGTCTGCAAAAGCCCTTAGACTGGGACATAGATTTGTCTTCCAACACGACAATGATCCAAACAATAAAGCAAAATCTACAATGGAATGGTTCACAAATAAAAGTATCCAGGTGTTTGAATGGCCAAATCAAAGTCCAGACCTGAATCCAATCGAGAATATGTGGAAAGAACTGAAAACTGCTGTTCACAAAAGCTCTCCATCCAACCTCACTGAGCTTGAGCTGTTTTGCAAGAAGGAATGGGCAAAAATTTCAGTCTCTCGATGTGCAAAACTGATAGAGACATACCCCAAGCAACTTACAGCTGTAATCGCAGCAAAAGGTGGCGCTACAACGTGTTAACTTAAGGGGGCTGAATAATTTTGCACGCCCAATTTTTCAGTTTTTTATTTGTTAAAAAAGTTTGAAATATCCAATAAATTTCGTTCCACTTCATGGTTGTGTCCCACTTGTTGATTCTTCACAAAAAATTACAGTTTTATATCTTTATGTTTGAAGCCTGAAATGTGGCAAAAGGTCAAAAAGTTCAAGGGGGCCGAATACTTTCGCAAGGCACTGTATTTATTGCCCATTGGAATTGACTGACAAATGCCATTGTTTAATATGTACTCCAACTTCTTTTTAATGCAAAAATTGTATCCCATTTAGTGGCATGTAGTAGGGTGCATAGCTTAGTAAAGTTGGCTCTTTTGAAATGTATTGCTCTTGCATTACCCTCATGACTTCTTTTCCAATAATTGATGGCAAACGTAATTACTCTGTGATCACTATTTCCCAAGTTATCCGCTACTTCCACATCTGCAATCAGCTCTGTGTTCTTTGAAATTAGTAGGTCCACAGGTGCCTTATCTTTAGTTGGGCCTTTCACCATTTGACTCGTGAAATTGTTCTGCATTACATTTTAAGAAATGACGAGTCTTCGTTCTGTCTGCCCAATCAATATCCGGATAGTTGAACTTTTGCTTGTTTCCATCATACACGTGCCACTTCACAGGCAGATTTAAGGCATCCCCCAAGCAGGCTATTTAAATAATTTGAGCATGTTTAATAATTCACTTTAGGCATCATTAAAACAGCTGCTCCCCATTCAATTTAATTTTTGCATTGATAAATATACACTAGTTACATCATTTATAGGGTTAAAAACAGGAAACAAGGAAAAATAGACAGATACACATCCACTTGAACCTGTGTGTATGTATATGGGTGTATGGCATGTTTATAGCTCTAACAGTAAAGAACCCTTTCCACAATCTAAGGTTAAAACGTCTTTCTTGTAACCTTACATAATGGCTACATGTCCTGTACCTTAGAGTAAACAGTTTATTACAGTTACTGCAGTCGCCTTTGATATATTTGTACATTGTAATCATATCCCCTCTTAAGCGCCTCTTCTCCAGAGTGAATAACTGTAACCCATGCAATTGATTCTAATAGCTGAGCTCCTCCAGGTATCATCAGAAAACTCCTAAACTGATCCTTTTATACGAACCTCTATACCATTAAAAAATAAACTGAACAACATTGGCCCCAAGACAGAACCCAGGGTCCCACTATTCAGTGAATGAGTCATTTATCACTACTTTCTGGACATGTTTATGTAACCAGTTTCCTGTCCATGTACATACAATTTAATCAACTCTAACAGACCTTTTGTTATAGCTTAAACATTGATGAGGTACAAAATTTAGATAAACTCCATGCACTGGACTTCCACCTGTCGATTTCTTACTTACATCCTCATCGAATAACAAGTTGGTCTGACAAGAAGCCCATGCTGGTTGTCACTTATGATACCTTTATCACAGACACATTTCTGTAAGGAGTCCCTTACTATTCCCTAAAATGCCTTACTTACTATTGATGTTAGGCTGGCTGGTCTGTAGCTTCCTGGCATACATCTTGGTATCACCCAGGGCAATGCCCAGCTCTCTATTCCCCCTTGTTTGGCAATGCCTTGTCCATTTGCCTTACAAATTGCCTGAACAGATTTTAAAGATTCTGTTCCCATTGACTTCACTGTGATTTGGATTAAAATTCAGAAAATACGAGAAATTCAGGAAACCTCCTGTGAACTGAAACCAGGAATGTTTCGCTCATTCCTACATCTGTGAGATCTCTGATGTATAACAAGATTAGATTTCTGTGTAAAACATTTCCCGCACTCGAGGCAGGAATATGGCTTCTCACCCGTGTGCAATCTCTGATGTCTAACAAGGTCTGATTTAACTGAAAAACATTTTGCGCATGTGGGGCAGGAATACGGCTTCTCCCCTGTGTGAGATCTCTGATGTTTAACAAGGTCTGATTTTTGTAAAAAACATTTCTCACACTCGAGGCAGGAATACGGCTTCTCCCCGGTGTGAGATTTCTGATGCATAGCAAGATTTGATTTCCATGAAAAACATTTCCCGCACTCAGAGCAAGAATATGGCATCTCCCCCGTGTGCAATCTCTGATGTCGAACAAGGCCTGATTTCAATGAAAAGCATTTACCACATATGGAGCAGGAAAATGGCTTCTCACCCGTGTGAGATCGCTGATGTTTAACCAGGTCTGATTTTTGTAAAAAACATTTTCTACATTTGGGACAGGAATACGGCTTCTCTCCTGTGTGAGATCTCTGATGCTTAATAAGGTCCGATCTGTGTAGAAAACTTTTCCCGCACTCAGGGCAAGAATATGGCTTCTCCCCTGTGTGCAATCTCTGATGTAGAACAAGGCCTGATTTCATTGAGAAACATTTTCCACATGTGGGGCAAGAATATGGCTTCTCTCCCGTGTGGGATCTCTGATGTACAACAAGAGTAGATTTTTGTGAAAAAACATTTCCACATTCAGGGCAGGAATACGGCTTCTCCCCTGTATGAGATCGCTGATGTCTAACAAGGTCTGAACTGTGTAAAAAACATTTACCGCACTCAGGACAGGAACACTGCTTCTCCCCCGTGTGGGATCTCTGATGTCTAACAAGATTTGATTTCTTTGTAAAACATTTCCCACATTCGGGACAGGAATTTGGCTTCTCCCCCGTGTGACACCTGTAATGTCTGACAAGTTCTGATTTATAGAGGAAACATTTTTCGCACTCAGAACAGGAATGAAGCTTCTCCCCCGTGTGAGATCTCTGATGTACAGTAAGACTTGATTTAGAACTAAAACTCTCCTGACAATCAGGACAAGAAAATTCCTCATCTCCCTGAATTCCGGCACCATCCCTCACAGTACGAGGTTGCTCAGAGTCAGAGGGATTTGATGGTCTATCCACACTGTGAAGTCCTCCATCCATAGCTGAGCTCATTGTCTTTTCTCCTGCAAAATCTCTTGTGATGTCCTTATCTTCAATTTTACAACCTGAAGATAAACTAAGACGATCCTTTGAGGGCTCCTCGATGGCCTGTCCTGGAAAAAAATTTAAAACATAAATTGTTATATGAGAGGGTTATTTCACCTAAATCAAGATTCCAACTGGATCAGGTAGATTTTGGTAAACAGATGTTCTCTCTGGATGTTCCAACCAGTTGTGACTTCCACTCTTCAGACCAAGGGCCTTTGTTCCTCCTTCCAGATCACTTCTACATTTACACACAAACTAATGGGGACTGGGAGGTGCATGCTCTTCATACAACCGCAAGCCTAGGCACTGGGTCAAGGGATCTCTGATAAACAACAGGATCAAATTTCAGACTAGAATGTTTATCATAGAACACGTGTTCACAGGACTAGGCTTCTTGTGATTAGAGCTGTTTACACGGGCGATCCGATCAGGTCCACCTGTTAGTATTTCAGGCGGACCTGATCAGACCCCCCCAGTCTGCTCTATAGAGTTGGAGATGTCAGTGGACACATTTCCACTGACACCCATAGCCATCTGATTTGACACTGTCTGCGAGAAACAGACAGCTATTCCCCCATCTGTCTGGCGAAATTGAATGGCAGGCAGTCCGTTTCCATCCAAGTGACTCCCAAAGGAGAGCGGATCTGTGTCCCTGTCTGCTCTGCATAACAAAGTGAACACAAACCTGTCACCTGCCTGCCCAGCGTGGATCAGTGGAGAGATCCCCCGCTGAGCAAGCGGATTCCGCTTCACTGAGGTGCCCATGTGAAAGGGGCCAAAGTTACATAGTAGTTGAGGTTGAACAACAGTCCATCCAGTTCAACCTGTGTAGGTGTGTGTGTGGACGTAATTATTTCACATACCCCTGAATGTTTTGATACTTGAGATGTACGCCCAAGAGTCTTTTAAAAGTAGCCATACTTCCTGCAGTTACCACCACTTGTGGTAGAGAATTCCACAATCTTGTAGCCCTTACTATAGAAAAAAACCTTGCGTAGCCTGAGGATAAGTCTCTTCTCCTCCAATCGCATTGTATGGCCTCGTGTCCTCATGCATTCATTGCGACTGAACAGATTTTTTTCTATGCCGAGATCACCGTTGAGGTATTTGTAAATCGCTATCATGTCCCCTCTCAGGTGTCTCCTTTCCAGGGAGAATAAATCAAGCGCTTGTAAGCGCTCTTCATAATTAAGGTCCTCCAATCCCCTAATTAGTTTTGTTGCTCTCCTCTGGACTCTCTCCAGCTCCTTCACATCCCTTCTGAGGACTGGCGACCAGAACTGGACAGAATACTCCAGATGAGGTCAGACCAGTGTTTTATAAATTGGTAGGAATATAGTTTTATCTCTGGAATATATCTCCTTCCTTATGCATGCTAATATTCTTCCGGCTTTGGCAGCCGCAGCTTCACATTGCATGCTATTACTAAATCTATCTACCACTAAGACTCCCAGATCTTTCTCCTCCACGAAGACTCAATTTTTGATTCCCCCTGGGGTCCCCCCCCCCCAAAGCATATTGTCCGTTTATGTTGTTAGTCCCCAAGTGCAATACCTTACATTTCTCCACATTAAACCTCATTTGCCATGTAGTTGCCCACTCTGTTATTTTGTTCAGGTCATTCTGTAAGATTTCTGCCTCAGGATGAGAAGTTATTGCCCTGCTTAGTTTGTGTCATCTGCAAAAACTGAGATCGAGCTAATGACCCCGTCCTCAATGCTATTTATGAATAAATTGAACAAAATTGGTCCCAGGACTGAGCCTTGGAGGACCCCGCTTACCACCTCAGACCAGTCTGCGTACAGGTTATTACCACCCTTTGGACACACCCCTTTAACCAGTTTTCTATCCAAGAGCAAACCTTGTGGTCGATGCCTGCAGACCTTATTTTATAAATTAAGCGCTTGTGGGGAACTGTATCAAACGCCTTAGCAAAACCCAGACACACCCCATCCACAGGTCTCCCCCTGTCTAGCTCACAGCTCACCTCCTCATAGAATGTTAACAGATTGGTTTGACAAGAACGCCCTTTAGTAAACCCGTGCTGATTACTGCTGATGATGTTCTCTTTAGCAAACTATTGGATATTTACATAGTTACATAGTAGGTGAGGTTGAATAAAGACAATAGTCCATCCAGTTCAACCTGTGTAGGTGTGTGTGGCTGTAATCATCTCTCATACCCCTGAATGTTCTGATCCTTGAGATGCACGTCCAATAGTCTTTTGAAAGCCACCATACTACCCGCAGAAACCACCTCTTGTGGTAGAGAATTCCACAATCTTGTAGCCCTAACAGTAAAGAACCCCCCACGTTGCCTGAGGTTAAAACGCTTCTCCTCTAATCGCATTGTATGCCCCCGAGTCCTCGTGCAATCCCTTCGACTAAACAGCTTTTTTTCTAAGCTGAGATCCCCATTGAGATACTTAAAAATTGCTATCATGTCCCCCCTCAGGCGTCTCTTCTCCAGGGAGAATAAATCAAGCGATTGCAGACGCTCTTCATAATCAAGGTCCTCCAATCCCCTAATTAGTTTAGTTGCCCTTCTCTGGACTCTCTCCAGCTCCAACACATCCCTCCTGAGGACTGGTGACCAGAACTGGACAGAATACTCCAGATGCGGTCGGACCAGAGTTTTATAAAGTGGAAGGATTATAGTCTTATTTCTGGAATATATCCCTTTCTTTATGCATGCTAATATTGTGCTAGCTTTGGCAGCTGCCGCCTGACATTGCATGCTGTTGCCTAGTCTATCATCAACCAAGACTCCCAGATCTTTCTCCATTTTTGATTCCCCCAAGGGTTCCCCTCCTAACGTGTATTGTGCTTTTATGCTTCTAGTCTCCAAGTGCAAAACCTTACACTTCTCTACGTTAAACCTCATTTGCCAAGTCGTTGCCCACTCCATTATTTTGTCCAGGTCATTCTGTAGGATATCTGCTTCATGCTGTGTGGTTATTGCCCTGCCCAAATTTGGGTCATCTGCAAAAACTGCTATTGTACTACTGACCCCGACCTCAATGCTGTTTATGAATAAATTGAACAAGGTTGGTCCCAGGACTGAGCCCTGGGGCACCCCGCTTACTACCTCAGACCAGTCTGAGTATGCGCTGTTTATTACCACCCTTTGGACACGCCCTTTTAGCCAGTTCCGTATACAAAAGCACACCCTGCTGTCGATACCTGCAGACCTTATTTTATAAATTAAGCGCTTGTGGGGAACTGTATCAAACGCCTTAGTGAAATCTAGGTACACCACATCCACTGGTCTGCCCCTATCTAGCTTACAGCTCACCTCCTCGTAGAATGCTAATAGATTGGTTTGACAAGAACGCCCATTTGTAAACCCGTGCTGGTTACTGCTGATGATGTTGTTGTCTTTAGCAAACTCTACGATATAGTCCCTTATCATCCCCTCCAAAGGTTTACATACTATCGATGTCAAACTGACAGGCCTACAATTTCCCGGGACATGCCTCTGACCCTTTTTGAATATCGGAATCACGTTAGCTTTCCTCCAATCTCCTGGTACTTCTCCTGACCTAATACTGTCCGCAAAGATCAGGAACAGTGGTCTGGATATAACCTTACTGAGTTCCTTGAGTACTCTCGGATGCACGCCATCCGGGCCTGGTGATTTGTTTGTGTTAAGTTTATCCAGCCTTTCCCTGATTTCACCCTCTGTTAGCCATAGTGGCAAGTCCTGTGTATTACTACTAACCAAACAGTCGTGGTCAGTGTACCCCTCCGTTTCCTGTGTAAATACTGACGAGAAAAAAGCATTCAGCACGGTTGCTTTTTCAGTGTCCTCTGTAACCATCCTCCCATCATTGTTAATTATGTGCGCAATATGCTCTGCCCTAGTTTTTTTGCTATTGATATACTTAAAGAATTTCTTTGGGTTTTTTTTACTATCCTCCGCTATTTGTCTCTCAAAGTCTATTTTAGCCATCTTGATTTCGTGTTTTACACTTCTTATTTGCCTCCTTGTATTGGTCGAAAGCCAATACTGTGCCTTCTGATTTATATTTCCTGAAGGCCAATTTTTTTCCCCTAATAAGGTTTTTTACGCTACGGTTTAGCCAGCCAGGTTTGGCTTTGTCTCTTCTAAATTTATTTCCCATAGGAATGCACTGCAAGATGCCTTTGCTTAATATGTTCCTAAAGCATTCCCATTTTTCCTCTGTGGTCAGGGATCCTAGGGTTCGGTCCCAGTTTACCCTTTCCATCAATGAGAACAATTTTGGAAGGTTTGCCCTTCTGAAGTTAAGGGTTCTTATGTTCCCCACTTGCCTTGTTCTATTGTTATTTACACTAAATGTGATCATCCTGTGATCGCTAGAGCCCAGGTTGTCCTGGACTCCTACCTCCGAGATTATGTCTGGGTCATTAGTGATCAATAGATCCAGGACTGCATTTTCTCTAGTCGGAGAGTCCACCAACTGTGACATGTAGTTGTCCTGTAAGGTTTCCGTGAATAGACGGGCCTTCTGTGAGTGTGTAGTCCCCTCTCCCCAGTCATTGTCGGGATAATTGAAGTCCCCCAATATGATGACAGATCCTAGCTTTGCCACTTTACCCAACAGTGCTAAAAATTCCAGCTCTACCTCCTCCCCTTGTTTAGGTGGCCTATAGTCCCTTATCATCCCCTCCAGAAGTTTACATACGATTGACGTCAGGCTGACCAGCCTATAATTTCCCGGGACATGCCTCTGCCCTTTCTTGAATATTGGCGTCACGTTAGCTTTCCTCCAGTCACCTGGTACAGTTCCTGTCAAAATACTATCTGCAAAGATCAGGAACAGTGGTCTAGATATAACCTTACTGAGTTCTTTGATTACTTTTGGATGTACGCCATCCGGGCCTGGTGATTTATTTGTGTTAATTTTGTCCAGCCTTTCCCTGATTTCACCCTCTGTTAGCCATAGTAGCATATCCTGTGATGTTCTGCTAACCATACAGTCATGGTCAGTGTACCCCTCTTTTCTTGTGCAAAGACTGAAGAGAAGAAAGCATTAAGCACGGTTGCCTTCTCTGTGTCCTCTGTAACCATCCTCCCATCATCGTTAATTATGTGTGCAACATGCTCTGACCTTGTTTTCTTGCTGTTGATATATTTAAAGAATTTCTTTTTACTATCCTCCGCTATTTGTCTCTCAAAGTTGAATTTAGCCATTTTGATTTTCGTATTTAAATTTCTTATTTGCCTCCTTGTATTGCTCGAAAGCCTATACTGTGCCCTCTGATTTATATTTCTTGAAGGCCATTTTTTTTCCCTACATGCGTTAATTTACATTACGGTTTACCCACCCTGGTTTAGCCTTGGCTCTTCTAAATTTGTTTCCCATAGGAATGCACTGCGAGATGCTTTTGTTTAATATGTTCCTAAAGCATTCCCATTTTTCCTCTGTGGTCAGCGTTACTAGGGTTTGGTCCCAGTTTATTTTCTCTATCATAGAGCACAGTTTGGGGAATTGCTATATTGTTATTTACGCCAAATGTGATCATCCTGTGATCGCTAAAACCCAAGTTGTCCCGGACTCCTACATCTGAGATTAGGTCTGGGTCATTAGTAATTAATAGATCCAGCACTGCATTCTTTCTAGTAGGAGAATCCACCAACTGAGACATGTAGTTGTCCTGTAAGGATTTCCTGATGAGACGGGCCTTTAGTGAGTGTGCAGTCCCCTCCTCCCAGTCAATGTCAGGATATGATGACTGATCCCAGCTTTGCCACGTTACCCAACAGTGAAAAAATTCCAGCTCTACCTCCTCCCTTTGGTTGGGTGGCCTATAACAAACCCCCACAATTACTTTCCCCTTTACTTCTTCTCTATGCAGTTCTACCCACACTGATTCTAATTCCGTACTCATCCCTTCCATAATAACACTCCTCTCTACCGGCTTTACATCATTCTTGACAGAGCCATACCCCTCCCCCTCTTTTTCCTTCCCTGTCCTTCCGATACACAGAATACCCTTCGATAGTGGTCAGCCAGTCGTGTGAGGGGTCAAACCAAGTTTCTGTTATTCCAGCAAGGTCTCTATGTCCTCCTCATGTACTAACAGTTCCAGCTCAGCCATTTTATTAGCTAGGCTCCTGGCATTTGCGTTTAAAGTCTTTTAACACTTGAAAAGACTGGAAAAACATCCTCTGTAGTGCAATTTGCTGAAGTAATATTAGATTCAATTTCTGTGTCTTATTAAAGAGTTAAGCAGCCTGTGGATGGTGCCAAGTCAGCAGGTGACCGTACTGTGCAGACAGACTGAGCCTAAAGAGGTACTTCAATGCATTTGTAGCACCTTCCTAGGTAGGTGCTAGGTAAACGCATATGTGGCCCTGTCTGCTTATCAGGAGGGCCTGAATTGTCACGTTTCCAGGTGTGTCTGTTGAGTCTGGGGAGTCTCCCAACTGTATCCAATGAGGGACCTTGTTGTGGAGGAAACCTAGTCACAGATCAGCAGAAAGGGAAAAAGAACCGCTCCAGTGATAAGGCAATCCCAACCATCAAAATAAGGTGCAGCAAGGATCCGCAGTCCAGGCAACTGTAATGTATAGAGAGAAATAGCCGCACTCCAATTTGAAGGTGAAAAATATAAAATCTGTTTTATTCGTATCCAAAAGATAAAATCAATTCAAAGTGTATCCATAATACAGTCAGAGACAAGAGATGAACGCATAGTAGTTGACGCGTTTCACCATGGTTACGCCTAAGCGGCCGTTTATCCGTGAAACGCGTCAACTACTGTGCGTTCATCTCTTGTCTCTGACTGTATTATGGATACACTTTGAATTGATTTTATCTTTTGGATACGAATAAAACAGATTTTATATTTTTCACCTTCAAGTTGGAGTGCGGCTATTTCTCTCTATACATTACAGTGGAGGAAACCTAGCCAATAGCACATCAGGGTTTATGACTGTCCCAGTGGGCGGGGTTTGCCGCAATGCACCCTGGGATTGGAAAACAATCCTGAGGGAGCAACGTGACAGAGTGTCTTTTGGCTGGAGCATCAGTCCCAGGAGGAGGTGACGGCTGTTCCTCTCCTGAAAAGTGTGAAGGTGGTCCAGGCAGTTGGCCTAGGGACCGGAGGTTGAGCTGAGCTGCAGAAAGGATCCAGAGTGTGCTGACCGAGTGGAGCTGTTGGGCAGAGATCTTCAGGAAAAACAGTATCATAAGTACTCAAGATCTGCCAAGGAGTCTGCCTAAGAGGAGACCACTCCAGATGGTCAAGGGGATCCAGGAGCCAGCTAACCAGTAGTTGTGGCAGTGAAAGGGGGTGCCAAGTATTAAAGCCCTGAAGATAGGGGAATAAAGGGGGCTCCAATGTGGGCCCTGAAGTGTTCAGCAGTGCAGTTAAAGTTTACAGTCAGCTACCTCAGGAAGGAGTACCTCAGGGAGCTTAAAAGGCAAAGTCACAGTATCAAGTAAGCGTTAACAGGCATCCAGCCAGCATCAAGCAGCCTTTTCTAGAGTCCATGTCTAATTGTGCACAGTTCAGTTGACGGAGTATCCCACTCATCCCTTCTCCCATCCCAGTTCCTAAATAAACCCTAAAAACCAAAGGAACTGGACTGGTTCTTGTCTCATTGCTCACACTTGGAGAAACATGTCTAAAAGGTACTTTTGTTGCTAGCGGTAACCCAGGGGGACCCACATCCAGCACCTTTGCCAGGAATTGTGCTACACATAAATGCCATTGGAAAGAACACAATCACCGGAGGAAGCTGGCAGCAATATTTCTACCCTAAATAAGCATTTCAGTTTTTAGGTTTCTATCTACTTTTCATCCCTGAAAGACTGTAAATAGGATTTTATGGTAAAATTTAGCTATAAGTCAGCTCGAAGAAGAGGGAATCAACAGAAGAAAGAAAAAAAAATGAGTGTTATTGTGGTAGCCCCCCAGCTCAGCAAAAGCTGGAACCTCGGTGAACACAGGCAGAATTTCACTGTTACCCAAGGTATTTCCATGTGCCGCTCAGGCTCAGTAGATGTGGGGTGTGTGTGCAAGTTCCTCCCCATCTGCTACTAAGAGTGCTGGTAAAGGAATGGAGCCCATCCTGGCTCCTACAATGGCTCATGGGAGGGAAAGAAGTTGATTCCTGATACCACACATCCATAGGAGCACACGGATGTGCAGCATCAGAGATCACTTCCTTTCCCGCAGACAGAATTTCAGCTGGGCTGCTTGGAAGGGCAGCGTCCCTGCAGGCTTGAAAGTTATGCCTCGTACACACGCATCGATAGTTGGCCGTGAATTTTCGGCCAAACGTCCAATCGGCCGATTTGCGGCTTGTAATGCCTCGTACACACACAACGATTATCGGCTGACCGATCAGCCGTCTTTTGTCCAGTGTTGTTGTGTTGGTTGGAATGTGCTCTAGACTGCACACAAATTTTCTCGGCCAACAAAAAACAACTTCAGAAGTGATGTCATGTGCTGGTTTACTTTCCGTGTGTTTTTTCTTCTCTGAGCATGCCCAGTCTTGCTCATCAGATTTTTGTCTGCCGAAATCTGTACTGACTGACGGAAAATCGGCCGACGGCCAACAAAAATTTTATAGCCTGCACACCAGATTTTGTTTGGCCGAAAAGTCGGAGTCGGTTGTCGAAAGCATCATACTAACAAGCCGAAAATCGGCCGATCGGACGTTGGCCGAAAATTCACGGCCAACTATCGATGCGTGTGTACGAGGCTTTAGTATGATGCTTTCGACAACCGACTCTGACTTTTCGGCCGAACAAAATCTGGTGTGCAGGCTATAAAAATTTTGTTGGCCGTCGGCCGATTTTCCGTCAGTCAGTACAGATTTCGGCAGACAAAAATCGGATGAGCAAGACTGGGCATGCTGAGAGAAGAAAAAACACACGGAAAGTAAACCAGCACATGACATCACTTCTGAAGTTGGTTTTTGTTGGCCGAGAAAATTTGTGTGCAGTCTAGGCACATTCCAACCAACACAACAACACTGGACAAAAGATGGCCGATCGGTCGGCCGATAATCGTTGCGTGTGTACGAGGCATTACACTTGACCAATCACTGTGCAGTGACAGAGCACAGATAACAGAAGAATATATTATGGGTCACCTGTGCTGATCTCTGTAGAAGTGTCCTCCTCTTTCAATGTCCTCATCATTCCAGCCTCCTCCGTATATTGCTGATCATCCCTCACATACGTCTCTTCTACTTCACCCTCCACTTTCATGTTCATCAGATCTTCAACCTAAACCAACAAAATGGCAGAAAATAACATCAATAATATAGAAGTATTTATGATGTGAGATCACATAGAAAATATCATCTGTAGAGTCCACACATCGTCTCCACATGTCAGAGTGTTCAATCACTTTATGTTCCCAACCCTCAACTCCACCCACCTGATGATGGTGAGGGATGGTGTGACCTTCCTGTGTGGAATCCCGGGAATACAGAGGACGGGGACATCTCTCTGCTGGGTTCCCATTACTGGATCCATCTGTAGGAAACACACACACTGACTGAATACATTGTTTCTATGTGTTTATCAGATGATGGGGGATCTAGGTGGATCCTCCGTACTGCTCTCTCCTTTACAATAAAGTCTCCTCTTACCCGGTGATGTGAGGGACGGCTGATTCTCCATCATGACGTCCTTGTAGAGATCCTTGTGTCCTTCTGAAAACTCCTCCATCACTCCATACTCCTCATCCTCCTTTTTATACTCTTCTTTAACAACAATATTACAATCCCTGAGGTTTCCACTCTGAATATATATGAATCATTAATTTTAACAAACATTCTGTAAACTTCTACATAGTATAAATCAGAACTACCAATAATTATTAATATTCTACCTGATGATGGTGAGGGATGGTGTGACCTTCCTGTGTGGAATCCTGGGAATACAGAGGACGGGGACATCTCTCTGGTGGGTTTCTGCAGCTGGATGACTCCACCATGGTGTCCTGGTACAGATCTTTGTATTCCTTTAGAAACTCTGATTTCTCTGTCACCCCATCCCCATCATCCTCCTCTTTTATCTCTTCTTTAAAATCAACTTTAGAATCTCTCAGGTTTCCACTCTAAAAATAAAATAAAAATGAAATGAATTGTAACAATGCAGATAATGTACAGATCCTAATGATACTATCAGTGATTGTTCCTCATCTACCTGACGATAGTGAGGGATGGTGTGACCTTCCTGTGTGGAATCCCCGGAATACAGAGGACGGGGACATCTCTCAGGTGGGTTCCCATTACTGGATCCATCTGTAAGAAACACACACACTGACTGAATACATTGTTTCTATGTGTTTATCAGATGATGGGGGATCTAGGTGGACCCTCCGTACTGCTCTCTCCTTTACAATAAAGTCTCCTCTTACCCGGTGATGTGAGGAGCGGCTGATTCTCCATCATGACGTCCTTGTAGAGATCCTTGTGTCCTTCTAAATACTCCCACTCCTCCATGGAGAAATAGACAGTGACATCCTGACACCTTATAGGAACCTGACACACACAATGATACAGTCACCATCCAGACACATCCCTTGTCTGTTACTGGATAATGTCCCAGAATTCCCAGCACCGCTCACCTCTTCAGTCAGCAGCTCCATCATCTTCTTGGTGACTTCTACAATCTTCTGCATGTTGTGTCTCTTAGGTTTTAGGGAGTCACATGGAGGCACTGTGATGGTCATATGATTACCTGACCTCAGAAGAGGAAATCTCTGTATTGAAGAACCAATATGAATATCATGTTAGAATCCCAGAATCCTCCTCACCTCTCTGGTCAGGTCTGTGTTTTATTAATAGAGATAAGAGTGATGTCATGTGACCTCCCAGAATCCTCCTCACCTCTCCGGTCAGCAGGTAGATGATCTCCAGGGTGAGGTTTAGTATCCATTCAGTCATGTGACTCCGGTCCTCCTCCATCCTCAATGTAATCATGCAGGTTTCTCTGTAGACAAAGAATTATATGGACTGTATTGGTTGTACAATATTAGGATGGGGATGTAAGGGGTTAATAGGTAGGCTGCACCCAACGGGAACTGGCACATGTGTAGGGAGCTGCTTCCCTCTATTGTCTGTATTTGTAAATTGCTGTCGATTGGCAGACAGATATTTCCTGTCCTCGCTAGCTGGATGAGCACCAAAATTAATCATCTACAAATTCAACCAAGGTTCAAATCCTGGAAATCAAGTCCAAATTCAGTACAACCCGAATCTGAATCTCATCCCTCGTTACAAAAGACTGCTAAGGTGAGAAGGTGACACATCTCCGAAATGAAGAGAATGTTCCGGCTCCGTAAGTGGGGAAATGTTCTGCCCCTGAAGGGGTTAATCTAGGTTTCCACACTATATATGTGTGTATCATCATCTGCTGGAGATAAAAGACATCACAGTGACTATGGAGGAAGAGGACGGACATGACGGAGGGAGTTACTGGGTTTAAATAGAAAATAAGATCTTATTACCTCATCTGCTGCCACTTCCAGCAATGTCTCCTCTCTACTTCCTCCTCACTCACCTCTCACCTGGAACTTCCTATTTATGCCTGACATCACTTCCTTTCTGCATTCCATAGAGACTTCAGGTCTCAGAATATGTGACATCACCATCTTGTGGAGCTCAGAGGAACTACAGCCTGAGAAAGATTTGCAGGACAGTCCTGAGATTTTGGCTCCCCTACAACCCAATTGTGTCTTCATCCCTCAGGTTCCAGGACTCTGTACAGAGTGGCAGTGAGGTGATGACTGCTGGAACACTCTCGGGGTTCCATCACCAGACACTGCAATTATAGCAGACTGTTGGGAGCAGTCATCTCCTTTCTGACAGTGAAAGAATAACTCCGACATCAACAGAGATGCAGCAGTAGTGTGTGATCAGGTAAGTATCACCACTGACCACCAATGCTGGGCTCCGATTTTTTCTGATACCAAAAACGGGGGTTATTTTATCCCACTGACACCAATAATGGGACTTATTTTATCCCACTGACACCAACAATGGGACTTATTTTGTCTCACTGGCAGCAACTATCGGACCTATTATATCCCACTGACACTAATGATGCATCTTTTTTCATCCCACTGACACCAATAATGGGGCTTATTTTATCCCACTGACACCAACAATGATGTCATGGATTAGGAAACCCACTCAAACTAGAAGAAGAGTGGCTGCCCAGGACTTCATGTAGCTGGACAGGGTGTACTCAGTGGGTTTCTTGCTTGGCAAAGTGAAAGCCCTGAAAAGGACTTAGAATCTAAGATACCGTCTGGTCTGCACCAGAACTCCTAGAGGTGATGTTGCGCTGCAGGCGGTGTCCAGGTTGTGGTCCTCTGACTCACCTTGATAGGCTGCAACCAAGAACAGGTGAGATCTTATTGCAGCGCTGGGGTAGTGGGTACAAAGAAAAAACAAACTGAAGCACACATGGATGAACTAAGCAGAGGAGAAGAGAGACAAGATGGTGGTAGGAATGCAGAGAAAATATACTAGTCTGGTATATACAGTAATCATCACCACTCATATCATCCCACCACCACCACTCATCCCATCCCACTGCCACTCATCCCATCCCATCGCCACTCATCTCATCCCCCTGCCATTCATCCCAACCTACCACCACTGCCACCCATCCCGTCCCATCCCACCACCGCTGCCACTCATCCTGTCCCATCCTACCACTGCTGCCACTCATCCCGTCCCACCACCACTGCTGCCACTCATCCCGTCCCACCACCACGACTGCCACTCATCCCATCCCACTGCCACTCATCCCAACCTACCACCACTGCCACCCATGCCGTCCCATCCCACCACCGCTGCCACTCATCCTGTCCTATCCTACCACCACTGCCACTCATCCTGTCCCACCACCACAACTGCCACTCATACCATCCCCTCACCACCGATGCCACTATTCCCATCCCACCACGGCTGCCACTCATCCCCTTCCATCCCACCACCACCACTGCCACTCATCCCATCCCACCACCCCCACTGCCACTCTTCCCATCCCACCACCTCTGCCACTCATCCCATCCCATCACCACTGCCACTCACCCCATCCCCCACCGCCACTGCCCCATCCCCCCACCACTGCTGTCACTGATCCCATCCCTCCACCACCACAGCTGCCACTCATCCTATCTCATCCCATCACCACCAGTGCTGCCACTGATCCCATGCCCCCCCACCACAGCTGCCACCCATACCATCCCGCTGCCACTCAGCCAAGGGGGGGGGGGGCATCAAAATGAGGTTTCGCCTAGGGTGTCAAAAATCTTTGCAACAGCACTGGCCACATGTAGCCAGTTCTCCCTGAAGACAGAGTCAGCTGGGGGGGCTGGTGAGAGTCTGTCTGGAAGACTGTAAAGAAAGGTTAGCCCAGGCTAATTTTCATCTCTCAGCAGTCACACTTTGAATGATAAATACTCATGCAACACTGTACACGAATTCATTTTTATGCATTTTTTATGGTACAGATAGAGCTTAATTTTGATGGTACGTAATCACGATGGGGGTTTTTTTTTATTTTTTTTTTAAAAACAAAAAAATTACAATAAATTTTGAAAAAAAAATCTTTTTTTTACTTACTTGCAAATAAGTAATTTTTCCTGACAGACTCCATAACAGCATACGTATGGGTAGCTTCGCCTCCTCTCCTACCCCATAGGACCCCACTCCCATAAATCTTTGCTCCAAGACAGGAGCCGTGTTCCTGTTTTGTCCTCCTCCTACAGTTTTCAATGCTTTTCCCCGTGGGACAAGTTCCTGTCGGCCTGATGGCGTGTTAGTGTGAGGATGTGATGGTTCTTCATGTTTGTGGTAGTCCAGCAATCCCAGCTATTGAGCAGGTGGACATGGGCAATACAGTGAGGAGAGGGGGGGAGCTGTATGTTACTGGACTCACTCTCTCCCCATTGCAGGCTATTCACTGAAGCCGCAATTCATTCTTCACCGCCCCCTGGTGGCCAGTGGCTAGTTCCTTTAACCCTTACCTGTCTGCTGAATGGTCTACCTTAGCCCTGACTGTTTTTTCTTGTATTGTGTTCTTTTCTTTTCTCTGTCTTTTTTCTCCCAAAAAGACCCTCTAGGTCTGGTTATTGTTCCTCTGCACATGGACCCAGGAATCAGTCACCACCTAAGCATTGTCACTCCTCTTCCAGATCCTGATGCCATAGGTCCAGATCCAGGTCCAGGCGTCATGAGGATAACTCCGGTCTGTCCAGTCCTAAGCCAGCCCGCCATTACGGCCATTCCAGGGAGAATTCCTGCTGGGGCCGTGGGTCCCGTGATACAGAGGGCAGGTCTCTACGCGACATCTTCTATTCCCGGGCCGTCAGAGAGGTAAGGTAGAGATCAAGTTGAGTCTTTGGTCGGACGGATAGTCCAGGAGTCCCTCAGGGACTGGGACCCGAGTCGTGCTTCCGGCCAGTTGCCCGAGGCTCCAGGTGTCCTTCCAAGGGAAGAATCAGAGCCAGGCCCTTCCCCTCTGAGCCGCTACTCACAGGATTCCTCAGACAGCTAGGATGACCTGAAAGATCAGGGCACGGGTTTTGACTTCGCTATGGTGCCTCCACTGGTCAAAGCGGTCAAGGAGACATTGAAATGGGAAGACCCAGTAGAAACAGCAGCGAAGCAAAGAAAATACTTCAAACATCTTAAGAAGGAGCATCTATATTTCCCGTTCTTGGGGGAACTGGGAGAAATAATTATAGACGAATGGGGTGGAGTAGAAAGGAAGAACTCCCTTTCATCCAAGATTTCAAGGATGTATCCCTTCAAAAGCAAGAAGGTAAAACATCTTGAGTCGGCTCCTTTGGTTCATGCGGCCTTGATGAGACTGGTCAAGCATGTCACCTTGCCGCTGGAAGACTCCGTGTCATTTAAAGACGGTCTGGATAGGCAATTTGACACGAACCTCAGGAAGATATACACTTGGCTGGTATGGTCTGTAAACGTGCCTTGGTCCTAGCGACGATGTCCAAGGCCATGGAGGCATGGACAGACAATGTGGACGCCACATTGAGAAGCGTTTCCGAAGAGCTAGCCAGAGGTTCCGCTATTCAGGAGCTCAGATTGGCATCTGCGTTTCTGGGGGAGGCCTCTATTGATATTATTCACCTAGCGGCTCGGGTCATGCTGTCGTCTGTAAAGGCCAAACGTGCTCTATGGCTGCGCCCCTGGTTGGCCGACCCTGCTTCTTAACGGGCATGGTGCAGAATTCCTTTCGAGGGTTCTTCACTATTTGGCAACAAGCAGGACAATGCCATCACCCGTGCCACAGGCGGCAAGTCAGGTTTCCTCCCCCAGGATTGCCGGTTGCTGGACCGGAGAAGAACTCAACACCAGCAAGGGTCAGACCGAGCCAGGGAAGTGCTTCTCTACAGGCCTGGGCGTGAATTTAGGAAAAACTGGAAACTGAATCAATCAGTGGGCCAGAAGTTCTCAAAAGGGGCCTCCTCAGGTGGCCGGAAGGCCACAAAATCGGACGCAGGTAGGCGCCCGCTTACTCCTGTTCTCGCACGTCTGTGCAGCCTCGATCAAAGATCGCTGGACTCTCAGAACCATCTCTCAAGGCCATGTCTGGACTTTCGACAGCCTTCCTATTCTACGGTTTGTTCCAACAACCCTCCCTCGATCAGAGGAAAAAAGGTTAACTCTTCTTTCGTATGTAGACTCACTGGTCGCCCACGGCGCAGTTTTTCCGGTTCCAGCCGAAGAGAAATTTCAGGGTCTTTATTCCCCTCTATTTATGGTCCTAAAGAAGAAGGGCTCCTGGGAACCAGTTATAGACCTAACACACTTAAACTCCTTTATCAAAAAGGAAAAGTTCAGGATGGAAACGCTTTTCACGATCCGCCTGGTCGTGCAGTCAGGAGATTGGATGGTGTCAATTGAAGGACACCTATTTCCACGTGCCAGTGGCAAGGGAGTTGCAGAAGTTTCTCCGCTTTGCTGTGGACCAGCTCCATCTTCAATTTACATGTCTCCCGTTCGGGCTTACAACATCGCCTCCAGTCCTTTCAAAACGCGTACTGGCCGTGGTAGCCCTGAAAAGATCAAGGAGGATTCGGCTTTACCACTGCTTAGACGACCTGCTTCTGCTATCACAAGATCTGGATCAGATCAGAGAACATAGGTCTCAAGTTATTGCCACTCTTCAAGAGTTCGGATGGCTCCTGAATATGGTGAAAAGGCATTTGGAGCCAACAAAATCCTTAGTCTTTCTGGTGGCCCTTTTCAACACGTCCAGAAGTACAATTTCCTTACCCCCGGAGACAATTCCGGTAATCCGGGACAGGATACGTCCGACGCCGCATTCCCTTATCTACGAGCCTCTCAGTGCCTGAGGATCATTGGAACCATGGTGGCCACAGTGGAGAATGTGCCCCTTTCAGATGGGTTTTCTCCAACAGTGGAGTCCAGGGAGTCAAGATCTTCTGATCCGGATAACCTCCTCCATGAGGGAGAGTCTACATTGGTGGCTGCAGCGGAAAAAAACCTCCTGAATTGCCATTCCATTGTCCCGGGCCATTGGACAGTCATTACATCAGATGCCAGTAGTTCAGGATGGGGTGCGCACTGTCTGTCGGAGGTGGCCCAGGGCAGTTGGGACTTCCCTGCTCGCGGGGTAGTTTCGAATGTCCTGGAGCTTCGGGCAGCCTTCTGCGCTCTTCAGGCCTTTCATCACGTAGTAGTCTGAGCTTCAGTCCTCCTAAGACTGGACAACACTACGGCAGTCACATGTATAAAAAGACAAGGGGGGACGCGCAGTCCCTTCCCTATTGGCAGAAGTCAAACCCTTGATGTCTTGGGCTCAACGGAATCTATCCGACCTCACAGCTGTCTACCTTCCTGGAGACCAAAACGTCCAGGCAGATTTCCTCTCGAGGGTTCACCTGGACAACAACGAATGGTCCCTCTATCCTGAAGTCTTCAATGGGGTCATCTATCTGGGGATCCGTCCAGAAGTGGACCTGTTCGCTTCCCCACGCAATGTCAAACTGAAGAGGTTCTATTTGAGATGGCGTTGTTCCCAGGCTTGCGGAATAGATGCCCTGACGGACCGGTGGGAATTCCCCATGGCTTACGCCTTTGCCCCAGTTTCGGTCATCTTCAACTTCCTGCAGAGACTCAGGACAGAGAAAGTAGGGATTGTGGCAGTCATTCCATTCTGGCCGAAGAGGCCGTGGTTTCCCCTACTGCTGCAGTTGAGCCTTCAAGACCCAGTACCTCTGCCCGACAGGCCGGATCTTCTGTCTCAGGGCCCCGTGTTACATCCCTGTCCAGTGCAGCTGCACCTGATGTCTTCGTCCTTGAGAGGGAAAGATTGGAGGAGCTAGGTTGCCCAGCTGGAGCTGTTTCTACACTATTAAATGCCAGACGGCCCAGTACTAACAAGATCCATGTCCAGGTCCAGTTTCACGGATTATGTGGCCAATATGGCCAGCTCCTTCACGAACCCGAAAATCCAAGATGTCCTCGACTTCCTCCAGACAGGTCTAGATTTACCTCTGATGGTTAGCTCCCTCCGAGTCCAGGTCTCGGCTATCTCCGCCTTTACAGGTACTTCCTTGGCCAAGCATCCCCTTGTTCGCCAGTTTTTCAGAGGGGCTACTAGACTTAGACCTCCTAGGAAACCCAGGTTCCCCAAGTGGGACCTCCCGTTGGTCCTGGATTTTCTTTCGCTGACCAATCTGGAGCAAAGAGATCCGCTATTTGTCAAAAATCTCTTCCTGAAGACGGCCTTTCTGGTGGCTATCACATCAGCCAAACGGGTGTCAGAGATCAGTGCTCTGGGATGCAAGGAACCATTCCTAACGTTCTTTCCTGATTCAGTAGTATTTGTCCCAATGTTGAATTCAAAACCCAAAGGTGTCGTCAGTTTTCCTTGTCAACTAGGAATTCATCCTGCCAACCTGCAGATCTCCAGACGATCTCAGTGCTCATCCACTGGATGTGGGCGAAGTCCTGCTCCTTTCTGTCAGTCCGATCATCTATTTGTACTCTTCTATGAAAAGAACAAGAGCAAGCGTGCCTCTTCAAGGTCAATTGCATCTTGGATAGTCCAGACCATCCAGTGGGCTTATAGAGCCAGGGGCTTGACACCTCCAGGGGCGGTGACTGCTCATTCCACCAGAGGGATTTTTACATCTTGGGCGGCCTCCCAGCATGTGGCGCCTGAAGTTATCTGCAAGGCGGCCTCGATCAATACTTTTATGACACATTATTGTGTCGAACCAGCTTCCTTGTCCTCTATTAACTTTGGTTTAAAAATGTTGTCAGTTGATGGTGCAAATTAAACCTTTCTCTGTTTGACCAGCGGGTGTGTAAAGCTAGTTATTTCCCATACATTTGCTGCCATGGAGTCTGTCAGGAAAACGGAAAATTTCCTATCAAATACTTACCGTAATTTTCCTTTCCTGATGGACTAAATGGCAGCAGGAGTTCTGTCCCATCTGTTGTCTAGTCATGGAACATGGCTCCTGTCTTGAAGCAAAGATTTATGGCATTGGGATCCTATGGGGTAGGAGAGGAGGCGGAGCTACCCATACATATGCTGCCATGGAGTCCATCAGGAAAGGAAAATTATGGTAAGTATTTGTTAGGAAATTTTCCACTTTCTTCACTGATGTACGCCAATGAGGCACTGATGAGCATGGATAAAGCTGCACTGATTGGCAGTAAAGAGTCGGCACTGATGAGGCTGCACTGCTCGGCACTTCATCCTCAATCATGAATGGATCTCTTTGGACACACTTGTCACAATCTCAAACCTAGCCTCCTCGGGACATTGGAGTCATAGACAGCTCCTACGCTTTCTGTCCTCTCTTCCCCCAGCCACCTAATTTGAACAGACCCTAACTCCCTTTGAAAGGGAATGCTTGCTATCAGGTCAGTTAGACATATTCTATCTTCCTCCTATAGAAAGCAAATTTTATTTTGTATCTATGAAATCCTCTATCAGTAATAAATACAATGAATACGGGTGCAAGATTCTAACAAAGTGGTACTGGATGCTCCAGACACTCAATTGATTCTTCCCAAACACCCAGCTTCCTGCTGGAGAAGTTGACATATTACCCAAAGGTATCGTCCACATGTTCTTAGCATGCCCAAAGCTTGACAAATTCTGGTCCCAAGTTCATAATACCTTTTAAAAATGTACCGATTACTAATTTTTTTCTCCTCCACTACAATACCTTACCAATTAACAGATACAAAAATTGTGTTTTGATTAACCTTGTTAATGCAGCCAGAGCATGCATACCTGCACTCAGGAGACAGTCTAACCCATCTACTGTGAAACAATGCTTGACAGAATAAATGACATTATGTTCATGGGAGACAACAAATTTCTTCAGAAAAACCAACACAAAGTTTTGCAATACCTGGCTTTATTGGCTCGAGTACCAACTTACTGACAAATATTAAATCCCTTAGGACCTAGACGAATTGAATCCTTTGGACCAACCATCCTCTCCTCATATTTTCTCCCCCCCCCCCCCTTCTTTTTTTTCATTTCTTAACCTTACTCTTTCCTCTTCTCCTTCCCCTCTCTCACTTTTTCCCAACATCGGACAGACCCTCTGGGAGGAATCCTATTTCCTCTTTTCCCCTGCACCCTTTTACAATATACAGTTTCCTCACAATTATAGAGTAGCCGTTAAAGGATTTTTATATCTATCATATCTCCTCCTAAATGTCTCCTCTCCAGGGAGAATAAGTTTAATATTTGTAATCGTTCCCCATAACTGAGGTCCTCCAGCACCCATATTAGCTTTGTTGCCCTTCTCTGGACTCTCTCTAGTTCAAGGATATTCTTCATAAGGACTGGAAATCAGAAAAGGAAAAAATACTCAAGATGTTGGCAAACCAGTTTTGTAAAGTGGTAGAATTAAAGTTTTATCTCTTGAGTAGATACCCTTTTTAAATGCATGCTAAAAGTCTGCTGGCTTTGCTTGCTGCAGCTTGGCATGGTAAGCTATTGCTGAGTCTGTGATCTACTAGGACACCCAGTGTCACAAGTTAGGCTGTAGTTTGTTTGTATCTCTTACCTCCTTGCTGCTATCTTTACATGTGGTGTTTGGCTTCTCTGTTCTCCTATGGGCGTTGCCTGCTCCACTGTGGGTTATATCCTTTTCCTGTCTATTACTTCCTGGGTCACCTCCCTGTGTGCTTCCCTATATATACACATGCTCAGTGCACTGCTCCTTGCTTGAGCAACATCGCTGTTCTCTGAGCTCCCATCCGTGTATCCCTTGGCTATTGTATCCGATTTCCTGTATACCGATCCGGCTTCGTTTCTCTGTCTATGTTCGTCTGCTGCCTGTCCTGACCTTGGCTTGTCTCTTGGATATCCTTATAGTCTCCTGTTTACTCTGCACACGCCAGCGGTCTCCACATCCTCAGCTGGGCCTACCTGGGGGCCGCGACCTGGTTCCAGTCTGCTGCAAGTCCATCCCCAACATCAGGGGCCCTGGTGAAGAAGCAGGCTGGGGCTTAGACTCCGCGCCCTGGGGAATCCTGAGCTGGGGATCTATAAGGGCTCACTACCACAGACTCACTGACAGTTTGCTCAAGCCATGAGCTCCTCGGAGACACGGCAGCCACTACTGGATCAACTTCAGAGTTTGGCGCAGAGAGTTGACGTTCAGCAGGCTTATCAAGAACAGATTATGCAGTGTCTGCAAGCACTTTACTCCCGTCTGGATCAGCTGCAGATTGTGACTACTCCCTCTCCCTCCGTTCCAGCTCCTGTGTCCGCCCCTGTACTTTCTGCTTCCGCAGTCCCCATAACGGAGGTCCTCCAGCACCCATATTAGTTTTGTTGCCCTTCTCTGGACTCTCTCTAGTTCAAGGATATTCTTCATGAGGACTGGTAATCAGAAAAGGACAAAATACTCAAGATGTGGGCAAACCAGTTTTGTAAAGTGGTAGAATTAACCACTTAATCCCCGGAGGATTTGGCCGCTCAAAGATCACTGTACCCAAATCAAATTGATGTCCTCTTTTCCCACAAACAGAGCTTTCTTTTAGTGGTATTTGATCACCTCTGCGATTTTTACTTTTTGCGCTATAAATAAAAAAAAGAGCAACAATTTTGAAAAAATAACAATATTTTTCACATTTTTATGACATTCTCAAAAAAAAAAAAAAAAAGTAAAAATCAAAATTTTTTAATGTTTTAGGCCAATTCGTTTTTTGCTACATATGTTTGGTAAAAAAAAAATCACTATAAGCATATTTTGATTGGTTTGCGCAAACGTTATTGCGTTTACTAACTACGGGAAAGATTTATGTCATTTTTATTGTTTTTTTTAAACTAGTAATGGAGGCAATCTGCGATTTTATTTGCAGGACTGCGACATTGCGGTGGACAGATCGGACCCTTGACTGACATTTTTGACACTTTTGGGGGTACCTGTGACATTACTACAGTAATCAGTGCTATAAATATGCACTGTTACTGTAAAAATGACAATGGCAGGGAAGGGGTTAACTTTATTGGTGATTAAGGGGTTAAGTGTGTTCCTAGGGGTGTGATTCTAACTGTCAGGGGGCGTGGCTTGTTAGATCATCACAGAGACATACGATCCTACATAGCAGGATCGTATAGCCTCAGTGATGATCTAAGGGAGAATGACAGACGGCTGTGTTTACATCAGCCATCTGTCTTTCTCCCTCTCCTGAGCGAGATCGGACATCGGAGCCGCCGGTCACACGCACTGGGAGGGCAGGGAACGAGCGGGGGTGGAGTACCATCTAGTTTGTAAAACGAAGCGGTGGCACAACCGAATAAATGACACCTCTTCTCCAGAGTGAATAACTATAACCCATGCAATTGATTCTCATAGCTGAGCTCCTCCAGGTATCATCAGAAAACCCCTAAACTGATCCTGTTATGCTAACCTCTATACCATTAAAAAATAAACTGAATAACATTGGCCCCAAGACAGAACCCAGGGTCCCACCATTCAGTGAAGACTATCACACAGGGTCCCACCATTCAGTGAAGACTTTATCACTATTCTCTGGACATGTTCATGTAACCAGTTTCCTGTCCATGTACATACAATTTAATCAACTCTAACAGACCTTTTGTTATAGCTTAAACATTGATGAGGTACAAAATTTAGATAAACTCCATGCACTGGACTTCCACCTGTCAATTTCTTACTTACTTACTCATAGAAGAACAAGTCGGTCTGACAAGAAGCCCATGCTGGTTGTCACTTATGCTACCTTTATCACAGACACATTTCTGTATAGAGTCCCTTACTATTCCCTAAAATGCCTTACTTACTTACTATTGATGTTAGGCTGATTGGTCTGTAGCTTCCTGGCATACATCTTGGTATCCCCCAGGGCAATGCCCAGCTCTCTATTCCCCCTTTGTTTGACAATGCCTTGCCCATTCGCCTTTAAAATTTGCCTGAACAGATTTTAAAGATTCTGTTCCCTTTGACTTCACTGGGATTTGCATTAACATTCAGAAAATACGAGAAATTCAGGAAATCTCCTGTGAACTGAAACCAGCAATATGTCGCTCATTTTTACACCTGTGAGATCTCCTATGTATAACAAGTTTAGATTTCTCTGTAAAACATTTTCCGCACGTGGGGCAGGAATACGGCTTCTCCCCTGTGTGAGATCTCTGATGTTTAACAAGGTCTGATTTTTGTAAAAAACTTTTCTCGCACTCGAGGCAGGAATACGGCTTCTCCCCAGTGTGAGATTTCTGATGCCTAGCAAGACTTGATTTCAATGAAAAACAATTCCCGCACTGAGAGCAAGAATATGGCATCTCCCCCGTGTGCAATCTCTGATGTCGTACAAGGCCTGATTTCAATGAAAAGCATTTACCACATATGGGGCAGGAAAATGGCTTCTCACCCGTGTGAGATCTCTGATGTATAATAAGGTCCGATCTGTATAGAAAACATTTCCCGCACTCAGAGCAAGAATATGGCATCTCCCCTGTGTGCAATCTCTGATGTGGAACAAGGCCTGATTTCATTGAAAAACATTTTCCGCATGTGGGGCAAGAATATGGCTTCTCTCCAGTGTAAGATCTCTGATGTTTAACAATAGCAGATTTTTGTGAAAAAAACTTTCCGCATTCAGGGCAGGAATACGGCTTCTCCCCTGTATGAGATCTCTGATGTCTAACAAGGCTCGAACTGTATAAAAAACATTTCCCGCACTCAGGACAGGAACACTGCTTCTCCCCCGTGTGCGATCTCTGATGTACAGTAAGACTTGATTTAGAACTAAAACTCTTCCGACAATCAGGACAAGAAAATTCCTCATTTCCCTGAATTCCGGCACCATCCCTCACAGTATGAGGTTGCTCAGAGTCAGTGGAATTTGATGGTCTATCCACACAGTGAAGTCCTCCAGCAATAGCTGAGCTCATTGTCTTTTCTCCCGCACAATCTCTTGTGATGTCCTTATCTTCAATTTTACAACCTGGAGATAAACTGAGACGATCCTTTGAGGGCTCCTCGATGGCCTGTCCTGGAAAAAATTAAAAACATAAATTGTTATATGAGAGGGTTAGTTCACCTAAATCAAGATTCCATCTGGCTTAGGTCGTTTTTGGTAAACAAATATTCTCTCTGGATGTTCCAACCAGCTGTGACTTCCACTCTTCAGACCAAGGGCCTTTGTTCCTCCTTCCAGATCACTTCTACATTTACACAGCCTTGTCAGAAGAGCGCAAACTAATGGGGACTGGGAGGTGCATGCTGTTCATACAACCACAAGCCTAGGCGATGGGTCAAGGGATCTCTGATAAACAAGAGGATCAAAGTTCAGACTTGTAGAATGTTTAGCATAGAAAAAGTGTCCACAGGACTAGGCTTCTTGTGATTAGAGCTGTTCTTTTATGTAGTTTTCTGAGTTTTATTGAACTTCATAAGATTTGGCCTACTACAAATTGTTTACTATATGATTTTGGTTTCTCCCTCTGGCTTTATCTCCTGTTTAGTGCTAGTTAGTTCTGTCATAGCTAAACAGATCCCATTTCTTCCATGTTTCCTCATGTCGCAGAGACAAGTTTTAGAAAAGTCAAAGGCCCCATTTACACGGGCGATCCGATCAGGTCCACCTGTCAGTATTTCAGGTGGACCTGATCAGACCCCCCCAGTCTTCTCTATAGAGCGGGAGATGTCAGTGGACACATTTCCGCTGACACCCGTAGCCATCTGATCCAATCCTGTCAGCCAAAAACTGGCGGATTGGATGGCAGGCGGTCCGTTTCCAACCCGAGTGACTCACAGAGGAAAGCGGGACTGTGTCCCTGTCTGCTCTGCATAGAGAAGCGGACACAAACCTGTCACCTGCCTGCTCAGCGGGAGATCAGCGGAGAGATCCATTCGCTGAGCAAGCGGATTCCCCTTCACTGAGGTGCCCGTGTAAAAGGGGCCACAGTCTTTTAACAATTCAAAAGACAGGAAAAACATCCGTTTTCCCCCTTAATGACCAGGCCATATTTTGCCATTCGGCACTGCGTTATTTTAACGGACAATTGCGTGGTCGTGCGATGCTGTACCCAAATAAAATTGATGTCCTTTTTTTCCCACAAATATAGCTTTCTTTTGGTGGTATTTGATCACCTGTGCGATTTTTATTTTTTGCGCTATAAACAAAAAAAGAGCAGCAATTCTGATAAAAAAAAAAAACAATATTTTTCACATTCTACTATATAACATTCCCAAAAAAATATTTAAAAATCAATTTTTTTTTAACATTTTAGGCCAATTTGTTTTCTGCTACATATTTTTGTTAAAAAAAAAAGAAAAAGAAAAATTGCAATAAGCGTATTTTGATTGGTTTGCGCAGAAGATATTGCGTTTACTAACTACGAGAAAGATTGTCATTTTTTATTGTTTTTTTTGTTTTTTACTAGTAATGGCAGCGATCCACGATCTTTTGCGGGACTGCGACATTGCGCCAGACAGATTGGACCCTTAACTGACATTTTTGACACTTTTGGGGGTACCAGTGACATTACTACAGTAATCAGTGCTAAAAATATGCACGGTTACTGTAATAATGCCATTGGCAGGGAAGGGGTTAATACTATTGGTGATCAAGGGGTTAAATGTAAGCCTAGGGGAGTGATTCTAACTGTGGGGGGTTGGGCTTGTGAGATGATCATAAACATGCGATCCTATATAGTAGGATCGCATGGTCTCTGTGATCATCTCAGGGAGAAGAACGGACGGCTGTGTTTACATCAGCAGGGGGGGGAAATTGCAGGTGTCAGGCGGCAATCGGAGCCGCCTGACACACGCACTGGCTCCCTGGCTGACGAGTCAGTAGACCGGAGCTACGTCAATTTGCCCCAGGAGCGGCTGCCTGCCGCAGTAAATCTGCGGCGGGCGGTCGTCTAGTGGTTAAAGAGTTAAGCAACCTGTGGATGGTGCCAAGTCATCAGGTGACCATACTGTGCAGACAGACTGGGCCTAAAGGGGTATGTCAATGCATAAATGCCATTGGAAAGAACACATGAACACTGGAGGAAGCTGGCAGCAATATTTCTACCCAAAATACGTGTTTCAGTTTTTAGGTTTCTATCTACTTTTCATCCCTGCAAGACTGTAAATGGGATTTTATGGTGAAATTTAGCTATGAGTCAGCAAAAACTGGAACCTCGGTGAACACAGGCAGAATTTCACTGTTACCCAAGGTATCTCCGTGTGCCGCTCAGGCTCAGTAGATGTAGGGGGGTGTGTGGGAGTTCATACAAATCTGCTTCTAAGAGTGCTGGTAAAGGAATGGAGCCCATCCTGGCTCAAGGGAGGGAAAGGAGTTGATCCCTGATGCCGCACATCCGTAGGACCACATGGATGTGCGGCATCAGGAATGACCTCCTATCCCACAGACAGAATTTCAGCTGGGCTGCTTGGAAGGGCAGAATTTCAGCTGGGCTTCTTGGAAGGGCAGAATTTCAGCTGGACTGCTTGGAAGGGCAGAGTCCCTACAGGCTTGAAACTTCTCCTCCTGGACAAGAACAGGGCTGTCTTAGTTTCCCAGCTATTTATGCACTCCTCAGTCACCTACTGGGCACCCTCCCCTTGGAATTGGCTGAGACAATATAAATATTCAGATTGCTGATTTGCCATTCCAGCCCAGTACATTCTGGAACCCTCCAGAAGTCAGGGAGAAACATTCAAACCTTAAAACTAGTGAAACCCAGAACAGCCCAAAGCAATCGCAAACTGCTCCAACGATCACAGTGGAGCCAAACAGAACTGAATTTACCTTATTTGCAGACGTATAAGACAACTTTTAACCTTAAAAACATCCCCCAAAAATAGGGGGGGTCGTCTTACACGCAGAGTATAAAATGTGAGGACTACTTTACATGGCCCAAAATAAACGTTCCTATTAATCTCCAAGGTAAGTACACAAACGTCCCTATTAATCTCCAAGGTAAGTAAACAGGGTGTAATCTCTCAAAGCGCTGGCTGGATGTGCGGGAATACTGTACCGGTATGTACAGTAGCTTCGGCTACATACAGTATACCGCGCTGAGCCAATCACTGCGAGCAATGTATTAATTAGGGATGCACCGAAATTTTCGGCCGAAAATGGGCCTATCCCATTTCGGCCGAAAATGGGTTAAAAATGCCGAAATTAATGGCCGCCGTGAGGAAGGAGGAGGGCACAGCGCAGGTTTGAAAAGACGCGCCTCTGGCCGGCCGCCCGCCTCTCAATGATGTCCCTACTACTACGATCTGTGCATGAATGAAGTGACATATAGGGTGGGAGGGCGGGCGAGCGGCCGCTAATAATTGTAACTATGTGAGCGCTTCACTTCCCTTCCCTGTCAGTGGGACGATGTGTATGAATGAACTGACACACCGGGCGGGAGGGCGGGGGGGAGCGGCCGCTAAATACTGTAACTATGTGAGCGCTTCACTTCCCTTTTCTCCTCTGACAGGGAAGTGAAGCGCTCACATAGTTCTAGTTAGTAGCGGCCGCTCGCCCGCCCTCCCGCCCGGTGTGTCAGTTCATTCATGCACAATTGCACAGAATGTGTAGTAGTAGTAGTGACATCACCAGGAGGCGGGCCGCCGGCCAGAGGCGCGTCTTTTGAATGAAGGACACCGGAGGAGCTGAGTGAGTATGAGAGGGACGCTGAGGCAGGGGGGGGGAGGGTGTACTGACGAGAGGGACGCTGAAGCGGGGGGGGGGGGGGGAGCTGAGGCGAGCTTACCAATGGTATTAGTATTAATTATGCAGCATGAGGGGTTTAATGTATTGTCACTGCTGGTCACTGATGCATTAGTGACCAAACAGTGGCAGTTAATTAATCCCTTTGTGCTGTATCAGTGCAACCAGTATGAGTGCAACCAGTGTTAATTAACACTGATACTGGTTGCACTAATGCAGCACAAAGGGGTTAATTAACTGCCACTGGTTGGTCACTAATGCATCGGTGACCAGCAGTGACAATACATTAACCCCCTCATGCTGCATAGTTGGCAAGTAGTTAATTAAATTAACTACTTGCCAACCCGTCACAGTACATATACGGTTACAGGGTGGCAGCGGCAGGTGTACGTCGCTGCCTGTTTTTGGTGTATGCCTCTTTCTATTTTAAAATTATTTGGGGGAAAAAGTCATTTTCGGTTTCGGTTTTCGGCCCAAAATTTTCATTTCGGTGCATCCCTAGTATTAATTATTAAATACAAAGCCAGCTCGGATTGGCTGAGTCAGAGAGAGTAACATCAGCCCGCCTCTCTGACTCATACTTCGTTAAGCAAACGAAGTACATGAAGTTGGCTATTTTCAACCTATTATTTGCTGATATCACTCATCTCCCACCCTACTCTTGACCAATCAGTGTGCAGGAACAGAGCAGAGATAACAGAAGAATATATTATGGCTCACCTGTGCTGATCTCTGTAGGAGTGTCCTCCTCTTTCAATGTCCTCATCATTCCAGCCTCCTCCGTATATTGCTGATCATCCCTCACATACGTCTCTTCTTCTTCACCCTCAACTTTCATGTTCATCAGATCTTCACCCTAAACCAACAGAATGGCAGAAAATAACATCTGTAATATAGAAGTATTTATGATGTGAGATCACATAGAAAATATCATCTTGTAGAGTCCACACATCGTCTCCACATGTCAGAGTGTTCAATCACTTTATGTTCCAGACCCTCAACTCCACCTACCTGATGATGGGGAGGGATGGTGTGACCTTCCTGTGTGGAATCCCGGGAATACAGAGGACGGGGACATCTCTCTGGTGGGTTCCCATTACTGGATCCATCTGTAGGAAACACACACACTGACTGAATACATTGTTTCTATGCGTTTATCAGATGATGGGGGATCTAGGTGGACCCTCCGTACTGCTCTCTCCTTTACAATAAAGTCTCCTCTTACCCGGTGATGTGAGGGGCGGCTGATTCTCCATCATGACGTCCTTGTAGAGATCCTTGTGTCCTTCTAAATACTCCCACTCCTCCATGGAGAAATAGACAGTGACATCCTGACACCTTATAGGAACCTGACACACACAATGATACAGTCACCATCCAGACACATCCCTTGTCTGTTACTGGATAATGTCCCAGAATTCCCAGCACCGCTCACCTCTCCTGTCAGCAGCTCCATCATCTTCTTGGTGACTTCTAGAATCTTCTGCATGTTGTGTCTCTCAGGTTTTAGGGAGTCACATTGAGGCACTGTGATGGTCATATGATCACCTGACTTCACAAGAGGAAATCTCTGTATTGAGGAACCAATATGAATATCATGTTAGAATCCCAGAATCCTCCTCACCTCTCCGGTCAGGTCTGGGTTTTATTAATAGAGAGAAGAGTGATGTCATGTGACCTCCCAGAGTCCTCCTCACCTCTCTGGTCAGCAGGTAGATGATCTCCAGGGTGAGGTTTAGTATCCATTCAGTCATATGACTCCGGTCCCCCTCCATCCTCAATGTAATCATGCAGGTTTCTCTGTAGAAAAAGAATTATATGGACTGTATTGGTTGTACAATATTAGGTGAGAAGGCGACACATCTCCAACATGAAGAGAATGTCCCGGCCCGGAGAAATGTTCTGCCCCTGAAGGGGTCAATCTAGGTTTCCACACTATATATGTGTGTATCATCATCTGCTGGAGATAAAAGAGGTCACAGTTACTATGGAGGAAGAGGACGGACATGACGGGACGGGGGGGGGGGTTACTGGGTGTAAATAGAAAATAAGATCTCATTACCTCCTCTGCTGCCACTTCCAGCGATGTCTCCTCTCTACTTCCTCCCGACTCACCTCTCACCTGGAACTTCTTATTTATACCCACAATCACTTCCCATCTCTACCTGACATAACTTCCTGTCTGTGTTCCATAGAGACTTCAGGTCTCAGAATATGTGACGTCACCATCTTGTGGAGCTCAGAGGAACTGCAGCCTGAGAAAGATTTGCAGGACAGTCCTTCAATTGGGTCATCTCTCTGGGGATCCATCCAGAAGTGGACCTGTTCGCTTCCCCATGCAACGCCAAACTGAAGAGGTTCTATTTGAGATGGCATTGTCCCCAGGCTTGCAGAATAGATGCCCTGACGGACTGGTGGGAATTCCACACGGCTTACGCCTTTCCCCCAGTTCCGGTCATCTTCAAGTTCCTGCAGAGACTCAGGACGGAGAAAGTAGGGATTGTGGTGGTCATCCCATTCTGGCCGAAGAGGGCGTGGTTTCCCCTACTGCTGCAGTTGAGCCTTCGAGACCCGGTACCTCTGCCCGACAGGCCGGATCTTCTGTCTCAGGGCCCGTGTTACATTCCTGTCCAGCGCAGCTGCACCTGATGGCTTGGTCCTTGAGAGGGAAAGATTGGAGGCCCTAGGTTGGCCAGCTGGAGCTGTTTCTACACTAATAAATGCCAGACGGCCAGTACTAACAAGATCCAGGTCCAGGTTCACGGATTATGTGGCCAATATGGCCGGCTCTTTCACTGACCCGAAAATCCAAGATGTCCTCAACTTCCTCCAGACAGGTCTAGATTTACCTCTGACGGTTAGCTCCCTCCGAGTCCAGGTCTCGGCTATCACCGCCTTTACAGGTTCTTCCTGGGCCAAGCATCCCATTGTTCGCTAGTTTTTCAGAGGGGCTACTAGACTTAGACCTCCTAGAAAACCCAGGTTCCCCAAGTAGGACCTCCCGTTGGTCCTGGATTTTTATTCGCTGACCAATATGGAGCAAAGAGATCCGCTCTTTGTCAAAAATCTATCCCTGAAGACGACCTTTCTGGTGGCTATCATATCAGTGAAATTGGTGTCAGAGATCAGTGCTCTGGGATGCAAGGAACCATTCCTAACATTCTTTCCTGATCGAGTAGTATTGGTCCCAATGTTGGGTTCAAACCGTAGGTGTCGTCAGTTTTCCATGTCAACCAGGAAATCGTCCTGCCAACCTTCAGATCTCCAGACGATCTCAGTGCTCATCCACTAGATGTGGGCAAAGTCCTGCAACTATACTTGAAAGTCACGGCTCCTTTCTGTAAGTCCGATCATCTATTTGTACTCTTCTATGGAGAGAACAAGGGCAAGCATGCCTCTTCAAGGTCAAATGCATCTTGGATAGTCCAGACCATCCCGTGGGCTTATAGAGCCAGGGGCTTGACACCTCCTGAAGCGGTGACTGCTCATTCCACCAGAGAGATCTCTACATCTTGGGCGGCCTCCCGGCATGTGGCACCTGAAGTTATCTGCAAGGCGGCCTCGTGGTCCTCAATCAATACTTTTATGACACATTATTGTGTCAAACCAGCTTCCTTGTCCTCTGTTAACTTTTGTTTAAAAATGCTGTCAGTTGATGGTGCAAATTAAACCTTTCTGTGTTTGACCAGCAGTTGCCCACCCGGGTGTGTATGGCTAGTTATTTCCCATACGCATGCTGCCATGGAGTCTGTCAGGAAAACTGAAAATTTCCTTTCAAATACTTACCGTAATTTTCCTTTCCTGATGGACTCCATGGCAGCAGGAGTTCCCTCCCATCTCCTGGAGTAGTATAGTTATGGAACACGGCTCCTGTCTTGGAGCAAATATTGATGGGAGTGGGGTCCTATGGGGTAGGAGAGGAGGCGGAGCTACCCATACGTATGCTGCCATGGAGTCCATCAGGAAAGGAAAATTACGGTATTTGATAAGAAATTTTCTGTTTTCTTCACTGATGTACGCCAATGAGGCTGCACTGATCAGCACGGATGAAGCTGCACTGATTGGCAGTAATGAGTCGGCACTAATGAGGCCGCACTGATAGGCAGCACTGATAAATTGCACTGATGGGGCTGCACTGATAATCAGGGCATTGATCATCAGTGCCCTGATGATCAGTGTAAAGAATGTAAGGAGAGTCTTGCCAGTTATCGGCTCTCCTTTCCTCATACAGATGCAGGGCGTGAGGAAAGCACCGGCAAATCTGTTTACATGTGATAACCTGTGATTGGGCACAGCTGATCACATGGTAAAGGGCCAATATGATTGGCCCTTTACTGCATTCTGGAAACAGCCGTGTCCAAAGGACACAGCGATTACAAACACAGCTGTTGCGCACCAAAGGGCGCGTGCAGGAGCGGAGTTCAGGGAGGACATCCTTCCAGAACTAGAGAGCCACGCTTTAGCCGTCTTTGGGCTATAGCCCAAAATGGGTAAAAAGGGTCCACTCATCCTGGAAATTGATTTTAAACTTGTTCTAGACCCTCCTTTTGATTCACCTGAACCCCTTTCCAATCCCTCCTATGCAGACATCTTAACCGGTTGCCGACCGCCGCACGACTATATACTGCGGCGGTCAGCCCCGGCCAGGCAGAGTGACGTATCGGTACGTCACTCGCCTGTCACTGACTTGCGAGCCTATCGCGGGCGGGCGCGCGCCCGCCGAGGCGCGCGCCCGCCGCGGCTCGTTCACAGGCAAGTCAGTGCGTGTGACCGGCGGACTCGATGTCCGCCAGTCACACTGCGATCGCTCCTGTGAAGGGAGAAAGACAGAGCAGCTTGTGTAAACAAGCTGCCTGTCAGTTCTCCCTGTGTAAAAGTGAAGATCTGTCCGTTCTACTATGTAGAACGGTTGATCTTTGCTTTTACACCAATAGGAATGTCCCTACACAGTTAGAATCACGCCCCTAGGACACACTTAACCCCTCCCTGTCCAATAAAGTTAACCCCTTCCCTGCCAGTGTCATTTTTGCAGTAACAGTGCATATGTATAGCACTGATTACTGCAGTAATGTCACTGGTAACCCCAAAAGTGTCAAAAATGTCAGTCAAGGGTCCGATCTGTCCGCCGTAATGTCGCAGTACCGAAAAAAAAATCGCAGATCGCCGCCATTACGCGTTAAAAAAAAAACACCAAAAATGACAAAAATCTTTCTCTTTGTTAGTAAACGCGATAACTTTTGCGCAAACCAATCAAAATACGCTTTTTGCGATTTTTTTTACCAAACATAGGTAGCATAAAACAAATTGGCCGAAAAATGTTAAAAAATTTTGATTTTTACTTTTTTTTTTGGGGAATTTCATATAAAAAAATGTGAAAAATATTGTTATTTTTGCAAAATTTACGCTCTTTTTTTGTTTATAGCGCGTGATCAAAAAATCGCACAGGTGATCAAATACCACCAAAAGAAAGCTCTGTTTATGGGAAAAAAAGGACGTCAAATTCGTTTAGGTACAGCGTCGCACGACCGCGCAATTGTCCGTTAAAGTCACGCAGTAAAAAATCGCAAAAAAACCCCTGGTCCTTTAGCAGCCAAATCCTCCGGGGCTTAAGTGGTTAAACAATGCCTCCATCATCACAAAATAGTGGATGTCTGGCAGATTCACCACTTGGCAGGTGGAATACTCCTTCTTTTATTCTGTCCATAATACGGTATAAAAGTATTCACGGATAGATTTTGTTTCCTGGTCCACCATTGTCATCTACAGGTACTGGAATTGGCAATTTTACATTATGAGACCACTCCCCCTTCTTCATCAATTTTAATCTGTGAATTATCTTCCTAAACTGTGGAACTGGAGGCTTAATGAATCTCTCCTACAAGACTCTGAAGTGGTGGTTGATATTGCGAGAGAACTAACTCTGTTCTTTGAATCGAATGCTTTTCCACAGGCCTTTCCCTGCACGGTTTGGAAAACATACAAGGCATCTATGCAAGGACTTTTGATCAAGCTTGCGTCTGTCTTAAAAAAGAAAGATCACGCCAGATCACTGCAATACTCCAACTGATAAAAGGCTTTGAACTGGTACTGAAAAGATCACAGTCTCCTGCTATAGTAACAAAGCTAACTTGACTTCAGAGCACACTTACATCTCTGTGCTTGACCAAAGTCAAAGCAGTCGTGGTGAAATGTAGGAGACACTGGTATGAAAATGGCAATCATGGCAGAAAATCCCTTATGCATGCTCTCCGAAACCACCAAGTCTAAACTTTTATACCATATATCACATTGAAAAATGGAATCAAAGCATCACATATAAGTGAAATTGCAGATGAATTTACCTCTTTTTATGAACAACTATACAATCCTTACACACCCTGAACAAAATTGAGATGACCTTGATAGCTTTAACCTCATTTGAACATATATACACTCTACTAACCTACCCACTATCAGCACACATGACCAAAGGCTCCTAGAGTACCTTATCTCCTTACAAGAACTCAAAACTTTCCTCAAACTCATTAAAAGTGAAAAAGCCCAGTCCCAATCATCCTCTCCTATCCAAGGCCTTAGCTGCACATATTGTCATTCCCAAAGAAATTAAATTTTACATGCTCTAAATACCGACCCAATTAACTCCGTAATGCTGTAACCAAACTGTTAGCCAAAATCCTTTAACACCATCTCCTACCTCTTCTTCACAATATTATTAATGGAGACCAAGCAGGCTTTATGCTTACTGGAGAGGCAAGAGACAACACAATCCAGGCCATCAACCCTACCCACTTGACCCTGTTGAAGGCCACCCCTTTCATTTTATTTCCTACTGACAAAGAGAAAGCCTTCAACAGGGTCAACTGCTCATTCTTTCATTCCATACTCCTTCCTCTGGAAGCCACTGGGTCGGTTCATTCAATGTTTAATGTTTATAGCCTTCAGGTAGGCAGGTGTCTCTCAAGCTCGGCACTTCATCCTCAATCATAAATGGATCTCTTTGGACACACTTGTCACAGTCTCCAACCTTGCCTCCTCGGGACATTGGAGATAGAGACAGCGCCTACACTTTCTGTCATCTCTTCCCCCAGCAACCTAATTTGAACAGACCCTAACTCCCTTTGAAGGGGAATGCTTGCTTTCAGGCCAGTTAGACATATTCTATCTTTCTCCTATAGAAAGCAAATTTTATTTTGTATCTATTAAATCCTCTATTAGTAATACATACAATGAATATGGGTACAAGTTTCTAACAAAGTGGTACTGGATGCTCCAGACACTCAATTGATTCTTCCCAAACACCCCAGCTTCCTGCTGGAGAAGTGGACATATTACCCAAAGTTATCGTCCACATGTTCTTAGCATGCCCAAAGCTTGACAAATTCTGGTACCAAGTTCATACTACCTTTCAAAAATGTACTGATTACTAATTTATTTCTGCTCCACTACAATACCTTACCAATTAGCAGATACAAAAATTGTGTTTTGATTCACATTGTAAATGCAGCCAGAACATGCATACCTGCACTCAGGAGACAGTCTAACCCATCTACTGTTAAACAATGGTTGACAGATTAAATTACATTATGTTCATGGGAGACAACAAATTTCTTCAGAAAAACCAACACAAAATTTCGCAATACCTGGCTTTATTGGCTCGAGTACCAACTTACTGACAAATATGAAATCCCTTAGGACCTGGACGAATTGAATCCTTTGGACCAACCATCCTCTCCTCATATTTTCTTCCCCCCCCCCCTTCTTTTTTTTCATTTCTTAACCTTACTCTTTCCTCTTCTCCTTCCCCTCTCTCACTTTTTCTTTTTGTAGCAGAGTGTCTCAGAAGGAGCTTGTAAAAGTCCTGTTCGGGTTTTACACATCTTCCAGGCTCCTCTCATACACATTTAGAGATCTCTAATCCTGGGTCCAGTTCGGGTTTTGCTCCTCTCCCCTGGGGCAATTTATACTCACCTGGAACCTGCAGTCAGTGCTCTCAAACCTGGGGAACAGACAAGTTATGTCTGGGAGAGCTGTAAGGCTGGTGTAAGCTGTAATACTGCATGTGTGGAAACTTGCTCAGCCTGATAGTCAGGAATTGTATTTGTGAAGTAAGTGCTGGGACACGACCAGGATTTTGTTTTGAAGTTTTTGCCCTGTTTATTTTGTGGGACAGGGTACAGCACCTGTAATTGGACTTGTAAATAGCACCAATAAACACAGCACTGTTTGATTCTACTCCATTGAACTGGTATCTGTGCCTGAAAGCGTGCTGACCCCAGGGAGCTTTAGTACCTGCTATCTATCCCCAGCTAACACTTGCATTAATATTTTTAGCTCTCAAGTGAATTACTTAACCTTTTCCCATATTAAACATCACCTGCCATACAGTATAGTTGCCCACTCCTTTATTTTAACCAAATCTTCTTGTAAAGTGTCTGTATCCTGTTGTGTAGTTATTTCCAAACAACTGACAAACGATATACTAATGGCCAAAACCAATGGACACTATTCTGTACTCCTACTTCTGGACCTTTCTGCTGCCTTTGATATGGTTGACCATCCCCTCCTCCTCAAAAAACTCCACGCCTTTGGTCTCCGTGACTGTACTCTTCACTAGTTATCTTCCTACTTATCCAACCGCACCTTTAGCGTTATGTACAATTCTACTTCCTCCTCTCCTCTTCTCTGTTGGGGTCCCCCAAGGCTCTGTTCTTGGACCCCTCCTATTTTCAATCTACACCTCCTCTCTGGGTCAGCTGATAGCCTCCCACGGCTTCCAATATCATCTCTACGCTGACGATACCCAAATCTATCTATCCACCCCTCAGCTCTCTCCCTCAGTCTCCTCACGTATCACTAATTTACTATCAGATATATCGGTCTGGATGTCTCACCACTTCCTCAAACTCAATCCATCCAAAACCGAGCTTATAATTTTTCCTCCACCACGTGCCCCTTCCCCTGATTTCTCTGTCAATATCGATGGCATTACTATCAGCCCATCCCCGCATGCCAAGGTCTTAGGTGTTGTCCTGGACTCTGAACTCTCCTTCAAACCCCACATCCAATCGCTGTCCAAATCTTGCCGCCTCAACCTCCGCAACATCTCCAAAATACGCCCCTTTCTAACCAAAGACACAACAAAACTCCTAGTTCACGCCCTGGTCATCTCGCGACTCGACTACTGCAATTCCCTTCTCGTTGGCATACCTCTACACAGGCTATCCCCCCTTCAATTCATCATGAATGCTGCCGCCAGACTCATCCACCTTACCAATCGCTCAGTGGGACTGAACTGTTTATTCAAACCTCTATATCAGGTATGAACAAGTTAAAGAGAATTGGTCCAAGGATACACCCCAGGGGCACTCAGCTCACAACTCCAGATCATTCAGAAAATATGCCAATAATCATCACCCTCTGAATGTACTGTTGTGTTTCCTATCCAGCTACATACCATGTCATAAATTCCAAAAGACCCTAATTTGTAAATTAGGCATTTTTGGGGTACCGTATCAAATGTCTCTGTGAAATCCAGATACACTGCAACCACAGGCCTTCCTCCATCCAAATTACAACTTACCTCCTCATAGAAAGTTCAAATGTTGTTCTGGCAAGAACAGTTCCTCATCAAGCCATGTTGGTCACTACTAATTATACTTTTTTCTTCAGCACATTCTTGGGATAGAGTTCCTTATCATTCCTTCCAATAGTTTACATACTATTGATGTTAGGCTGATTGATCTCTAGTTTGGATTATATATATATATATTTGCCCTTTTTGGAATATTAGCACCACATTTGCTTTTCACCAGCCTGCTGGTATTATACTCCTCCTTTTCTTTCATATAAACTGAGAAGTAGAATTTATTTAATACAGATGTCTTCTCCCTCTCACCTGTGACTAACTTCCCTAGATCATTTTTATGGGGTCAATTTGTTCTGAACTCACTTTTTTACTATACATTTGAAAAATATGGGGAATTTTTTTTACTCTTTCCAGCACTGTGTAATCTAATTTAGCTGTCCTAGTTGCACTCTTAAATTTATAATTACACTCTGTTGTTTTGGAATGCCGATATTAACCCTTCTGCCTATAATTTATTAATGTTTTTCTTGTTAATAATCCTTTTTATCCTATTATTTAGACACCTAGGATTGAAATGTTGTTCTTTTATATTTATTGCCCATTGGAATTGACTGACAAATGCCATGGTTTAATACGTACTACCACTTCTTTTTTATGCAAGAATTTTATCCCACTTAGTGCCTTTCAACATTTGACTCGTGAAATTGGTCTGCATTACATTTAGGAAATGAAGAGCCTTAGTTCTGTCTGCCCAATCAATATCCGGATAGTTGAACTTTTGCTTGTTTACATCATACACGTGCCACTTCAAAAGCAGATTTAATGCATCCCCCAAGCAGGCTATTTAAAGAATTTGAGCATGTTTAATATCTCACTTTAGGCATCATTAAAAGAGCTGCTCCCCATTCAATTTAATTTTTGCATTGATACATAGTTACATAAATTTATAGGGTTAAAAACAGTAGTTACATAATTTATAGGGTTAAAAACAGGAAACAAAGAAAAATAGACAGATACACATCCACTTAAACCTATGTGTGTGTGTGTGTGTATATGGATGTATGGTATGTTTATAGCTCTAACAGTAAAGAACCCTTTCCACAATCCAAGGTTAAAACTTCTTTCTTGTAACCTTACATAATGGCTACATGTCCTGTACCTTAGAGTAAACAGTTTATTACAGTTACTGCAGTCACCTTTGATATATTTGTACATTGTAATCATATCCCCTCTTAAGCGCCTCTACTCCAAAGTGAATAACTGTAACCCATGCAATTGATTCTCATAGCTGAGCTCCTCCAGGTATCATCAGAAAACCCCTAAACTGATAATTTTTATGCTAACCTCTATTCCATTTAAAAATAAACTGAATAACATTGGCCCCAAGACAGAACCCAGGGTCCCACCATTCAGTGAAGACTTTATCACTACTCTCTGGACATGTTCATGTAACCATTTTCCTGTCCATGTACATACAATTTAATCAACTCTAACAGACATTTTGTTATAGATTAAACATTGATGAGGTACAAAATTTAGATAAACTCCATGCACTGGACTTCCACCAGTCAATTTCTTACTTACTTCCTCATAGAATAACAAGTCGGTCTGACAAGAAGCCCATGCTGGTTGTCACTTATGATACCTTTATCACAGGCAAATTTCTGTATAGAGTCCCTTACTATTCCCTAAAATGCCTTACTTACTATTGATGTTAGGCTGGCTGGTCTGTAGCTTCCTGGCATACATATTGGTATCCCCCAGGGCAATGCCCAGCTCTCTATGCCCCCTTGTTTGACAATGCCTTGCCCATTTGCCTTAAAAATGGCCTGAACAGACTTTAAAGATTCTGTTCCCATTGAGTTCACTGGGATTTGGATTAACATTCAGAAAATACAAGAAATTCAGGAAACCTCCTGTGAACTGAAACCAGGAATGTGTCGCTCATTCTTACACCTGTGAGATCTCTGATGTATAACAAGATTAGATTTCTGTGTAAAACGTTTTCCACATGTGGGGCAGGAATACGGCTTCTCCCCTGTGTGAGATCTCTGATGTTTAACAAGGTCTGATTTTTGTAAAAAACATTTCTCACACTCGAGGCAGGAATACGGCTTCTCCCCGGTGTGAGATTTCTGATGCATAGCAAGATTTGATTTCCATGAAAAACATTTCCCGCACTCAGAGCAAGAATATGGCATTTCCCCCGTGTGCAATCTCTGATGTCGAACAAGGCCTGATTTCAATGAAAAGCATTTACTACATATGGGGCAGGAAAATGGCTTCTCACCCGTGTGAGATCTCTGATGTTTAACCAGGTCTGATTTTTGTAAAAAACATTTTCTACATTTGGGACAGGAATACGGCTTCTCTCCTGTGTGAGATCTCTGATGTATAATAAGGTCCGATCTGTATAGAAAACATTTCCTGCACTCAGAGCAAGAATATGGCATCTCCCCTGTGTGCAATCTCTGATGTACAACAAGGCCTGATTTCATTGAAAAACATTTTCCGCATGTGGAGCAAGAATATGGCTTCTCTCCAGTGTGAAATCTCTGATGTTTAACAAGAGTAGATTTTTGTGAAAAAACTTTTCCGCATTCAGGGCAGGAATACGGCTTCTCCCCTGTATGAGATCTCTGATGTCTAACAAGGCTCGAACTGTGTAAAAAACTTTTCCCGCACTCAGGACAGGAACACTGCTTCTCCCCCGTGTGCGATCTCTGATGTCTAACAAGATTTGATTTCTTTGTAAAACATTTCCCACATTCGGGGCAGGAATTTGGCTTCTCCCCCGTGTGACACCTGTGATGTATGACAAGTTCTGATTTATAGATGAAACATTTTTCGCACTCAGAACAGGAATGAAGCTTCTCCATGTGAGATCTCTGATGTACAGTAAGACTCGATTTAGAACTAAAACACTCCCGACAATCAGGACAAGAAAAATCCTCATCCCCCTGATTTCTGGCACCATCCCTCACAGTACGAGGTTGCTCAAAGTCAGAGGAATTTGATGGTCTATCCACACTGTGAAGTCCTCCAGCCATAGCTGAGCTCATTGTCTTTTCTCCTGCACAATCTCTTGTGATGTCCTCATTTTCCATTTTACAACCTGGAGATAAACGGAGACGATCCTTTGAGGGCTCCTCGATGGCCTGTCCTGGAAAAAATAAAAAAAATAAATTGTTATACGAGAGGGTTAGTTCACCTAAATCAAGATTCCATCTGGATTAGGTAGATTTTGGTAAACAAATGTTCTCTCTGGATATTCCAACAAGCTGTGACTTTCACTCTTCAGACAAAGGGCCTTTGTTCCTTCTTTGAGATCACTTCTACATTTACACAGCCTTGTCAGAAGAGGGCAAACTAATGGGGACTGGGAGGTGCATGCTCTTCACACAACCACAAGCCTAGGCACTGGGTCAAGGGATCTCTGATAAACAAGAGGATCAAAGTGCAGACTTCTAGAATGTTTAGCACAGAACAAGCGTCCACAGGACTAGGCTTCTTGTGATTAGAGCTGTTCTGCCCCACTTTTATGTAGTTTTCTGAGTTGTATTGAACTTCATAAGATTTGACCTACTACAAATTGTTTACTATATGATTTTGGTTTCTCCCTCTGTCTTTATCTCCTGTTTAGTGCTAGTTTGTTCTGTCCAAGCTAAACAGATCCAATTTCTTCCACGTTTCCTCAGTCAATGTTAGCACTTCGCAGAGACAAGGTTTAGGAAAGTCAAAGGCCCCTTTAATAACGGGCAATCCGATCAGGTCCACTTGTCAGTATTTTAGGTGGACCTGATCAGACCCCCCCAGTCTCCTCTATAGAGCTGTAGATGTCAGTGGACACATTTCCAACTGACACCCGTAGCCATCTGATCTGATCCTGTCTGCCAAAAACAGACAGATGGTGAAGCTATTCCCCCATCTGTCTGGCGGATTGGATGGCAGGCAGTCCATTTCCATCCGAGTGACTCACAGAGGAGAGCGGGACTGTGTCCCTGTCTGCTCTGCATAGAGAAGCAGACACAAACCTGTCACCTGCCTGCTCAGCGGAGAGATCCCTTCGCTGAGCAAGCGGATTCCGCCTCACTGAGTTGCCCGTGTGAAAGGGGCCAAAGTCTTTTAACACTTCAAAAGACTGGAAAAACATCCTCTGTAGTGCAATTTGCTGAACTAAAATTAGATTCAATTTCTGTGTCTTATTAAAAAGAGTTAAGCAGCCTGTGGATGGTGCCAAGTCAGCAGGTGACCATATTGTGCAGACAGACTGGGCCTAAAGAGCTCTGTCAATGCATAAATGCCATTGGAAAGAACACATGAACACTGGAGGAAGCTGGCAGCAATATTTCTACCCTAAATAAGTGTTTCAGTTTTTAGGTTACTATCTACTTTTCATCCCTGCAAGACTGTAAATAGGATTTTATGGTAAAATTTAGCTACGAGTCAGCTCAAAGAAGAGGGATCAACCTAAGAAAGGAAAAAAAATCTGTGTTTGGTAGCCCCCCACCCCCCCCCCCCCCCAGTTCAGCAAAAGCTGGAACCTCAGTGAACACAGGCAGAATTTCACTGTTACCCAAGGTATCTCCGTGTGCCGCTCAGGCTCAGTAGATGTGGGGTGTGTGTGGGAGTTCCTCCCCATCTGTTACTAAGAGTGCTGGTAAAGGACTGGAGCCCATCCTGGCTCCTACAATGGCTCAAGGGAGGGAAAGGAGTTGATCCCTGATGCCGCACATCTGTAGGATCACATGGATGTGCAGTATCAGGAATCACCTCCTTTCCCACAGACAGAATTTCAGCTGGGCTGCTTGGAAGGGCAGAATTTCAGCTGGGCTTCTTGGAAGGGCAGAATTTCAGCTGGGCTTCTTGGAAGGGCAGCGTCCCTGCAGGCTTGAAACTTCTCCTCCTGGACAAGAACAGGGCTGTCTTAGTTCCCCAGCTATTTACGCACACCTCAGTCACCTACTGGGCACCCTCCCCTTGGAATTGGCTGAGACAATATAAATATTCAGATTGCTAATTTGCCATTCCAGCCCAGTATATTCTGGAAACCCTCCAGAAGTCAGGGAGAAACATTCAAACCTTAAAACTAGTGAAACCCAGAACAGTCCAAAGCAATCGCAAACTGATCCAATGATCACAGTGGAGCCAAACAGAACTGGATTTACCATATTTGCAGACGTATAAGACAACTTTTTAACCTTAAAAACATCCCCCAAAAATAGGGGGGGGGGGGGTCGTCTTATACCCAGAGTATAAAATGTGAGGACTACTTTACATGGCCCAAAACAAATGTCCCTATTAATCCCCAAGGTACAGTAAGTACACAAACGTCCCTATTAATCTCCAAGCAGGGTAAGTACACAATGGTGGAAATGAACATTGTGCTGCCAGCTGAACCCCAGAATCTCCATAAATCCAGTCTAGATACATAAATTGTGTCTGCAGCACAGAGAAGGAAGATTATCCGAGAGAAATACAGGAATACAGGATGGGGAACACAGCTCAGGAAAGTGACCAGGGGATTACAGGCTGATATCACCCAGTCCTTGCCTTACTATGGACCAATCAGTGAGCAGTATGGGTGGAGGAATGTATTTAGTGTTAATGACTCACCTGTGCTGATCTCTGTAGGAGTGTCCTCCTCTATAAATGTCCCCGTTATTCCATCCTCCTCCATAGACTGCTGATCATCCCTCACATACCTCTCTTCTTCTTCTGCTTTCACCTCAAATTCTATATCGATTGGATCTCCACTCTAAGTCAAGAAAATGAGAGAGAATACCATCTCTAAACTAAAAGCTTTATTATTGTGACATCACATAAAAATACACACATTGTCTCCATTAGACTGTGTTTTATAAGCTCCGTCCCACCAACCTTGTAACAGTGAGGGATGGTGGGATCATCCTGTGTGGAGTTTCGGGAATACAGAGGATGGGGACAGCTCTCTGGTGGGTTCCTGATATTAGGTGTCTCCATCATATCCTTGTGTCCTTCTGAAAACTCCTCCATCACTCCATACTCCTCATCCTCCTCTTTATACTCTTCTTTAATAACAATATTATCATCCCCGAGGTTTCCCCTCTGAATATATATTAATCATTATTTTAACAAACATTCTGTATACTTATACATAGTATAAATCAGAACTACCAATAATTGTTAATATTCTACCTGATGATGGTGAGGGATGGTGTGACCTTCCTGTGTGGAATCCCAAGAATACAGAGGACGGGGACATCTCTCTGGTGGGTTTCTGTAGCTGGATGACTCCACCATGGTGTCCTGGTACAGATCTTTGTATTCCTTTAGAAACTCTGATTTCTCTGTCACCCCATCCCCATCATCCTCCTCTTTTAGCTCTTCTTTAAAATCAACTTTAGAATCTCTCAGGTCTCCACTCTAAAAATAAAATAAAAATGACATAAATGGTAACAATGCAGATAATGTACAGATCCTAATGATACTATCAGTGATTGTTCCTCATCTACCTGATGATGGTGAGGGATGGTGTGACCTTCCTGTGTGGAATCCCGGGAATACAGAGGACGGGGACATCTCTCTGGTGGGATCCCATTACTGGATCCATCTGTAGGAAACACACACACTGACTGAATACATTGTTTCTATGTGTTTATCAGATGATGGGGGATCTAGGTGGACCCTCCGTACTGCTCTCTCCTTTACAATAAAGTCTCCTCTTACCCGGTGATGTGAGGGGCGGCTGATTCTCCATCATGACGTCCTTGTAGAGATCCTTGTGTCCTTCTAAATACTCCCACTCCTCCATGGAGAAATAGACAGTGACATCCTGACACCTTATAGGAACCTGACACACACAATGATACAGTCACCATCCAGACACATCCCTTGTCTGTTACTGGATAATGTCCCAGAATTCCCAGCACCGCTCACCTCTCCTGTCAGCAGCTCCATCATCTTCTTGGTGACTTCTAGAATCTTCTGCATGTTGTGTCTTTCAGGTTTTAGGGAGTCACATGGAGGCACTGTGATGGTCATATGATCACCTGACTTCACAAGAGGAAATCTCTGTATTGAGGAACCAATAGGAATATCATGTTAGAATCCCAGAATCCTCCTCATCTCTCCAGTCAGGTCTAAGTTTTATTATTAAAGATAATAGTGATTTCATGTGACCTCCCAGAATCCTCCTCACCTCTCTGGTCAGGTCGGTGTTATATTAATAGAGATAAGAATTATGTCATGTGACCTCCCAGAATCCTCCTCACCTCTCCGGTCAGGTCTGTGTTTTATTATTAGAGATAAGAGTGATGTCATGTGACCTCCCAGAATCCTCCTCACCTCTCCGGTCAGGTCTTTGTTTTATTAATAGAGATAACAGTGATGTCATGTGACCTCCCAGAATCCTCCTCACCTCTCCAGTCAGGTCTGTGTTTTATTAATAGAGATAAGAGTGATGTCGTGTAACCTCCCAGAATCCTCCTCACCTCTCCGGTCAGCAGGTAGATGATCTCTAGGGTGAGGTTTAGTATCCATTCAGTCATGTGACTCCGGTCCTCCTCCATCCTCAATGTAATCATGCAGGTTTCTCTGTAGACAAAGAATTATATGGACTGTATTGGTTGTACAATATTAGGATGGGGATATAAGGGGTTAATAGGTAGGCTGCTCCCAACGGGAACTGGCACATGTGTAGGGAGCTGCTTCCCTCTATTGTCTGTATTTGTCAATTGCTGTTGATTGGCAGACAGATATTTCCTGTCCTCGCTAGCTGGATGAGCACCAAAATTAATCATCTATAAATTCAACCAAAGTTCAAATCCTGGAAATCAAGTCCAAATTCAGTACAACCCGAATCTGAATCTCATCCCTCGTTACAAGAGACTGCTAAGGTGAGAAGGTGACACATGTCCAACATGAAGAGAATTTTTCCGGCTCCGTAAGTGGGGAAATGTTCTGCCCTGAAGGGGTTAATCTAGGTTTCCACACTATATATGTGTGTATCATCATCTGCTGGAGATAAAAGACGTCACAGTGACTATGGAGGAAGAAGACGGACATGACGGGGGGGGGGGGGGGGGGTTACTGGGTGTAAATAGAAAATAAGATCTTAATACCTCCTCTGCTGGCACTTCCACCAATGTCTCCTCTCTACTTCCTCCCCACCCGGAACTTTCTTATTTATACCCACATTCACTTCCTGTCTCTACCTGACATCACTTCCTGTCTGTGTTCCATAGAGATTTCAGGTCTCAGAATATGTGACATCACCATCTTGTGGAGCTCAGAGGAACTGCTGCCTGAGAAAGATGTGCAGGACAGTCCTGAGATTTCGGCTCCCCTACCACCCAATTGTGTCCTCATCCCTCAGGTTCCAGGACTCTGTACAAAGTGTCAGTGAGGTGATGACGGTTGGAACACTCTCGGGGTTCCATCACCAGGCACTGCAATTATAGCAGACTGTTGAGAGCAGTGATCTCCTTTCTGACAGTGAAAGAATAACTCCGACATTAGCAGAGAGGCAGCAGTAGTGTGTGATCAGGTAAGTATCACCACTGACCACCAATGCTGGGCTCCGATTTTTACTGACACCAAAAACGGGGCTTATTTTATCTCACTGACCTCCACAACGTGTCTTATTTTATCCCACTGACACCAACAATGGGACTTATTTTATCTCACTGGCAGTAACTATGGGATTTATTTTATCTCACTGACATCAACTATGGGACCTATTATATCCCACTGACACTAATGATGCATCTTATTTCATCCCACTGACGCCAATAATGGGACTTATTTTATCCCATTGATAGGATAGTGATAGGACTTTGTTTATCTCACACCAACAATGATGTCATGGATATGGAAACCCACTCAAACTAGAAGCAGAGTGTATGCCCAGGACTTTATGTAGCTGGACAGGGAGTACTTACTGGGTTTCTTGCTTGGCAAAGTGAGAGCCCTGAAAAGGACTTAGAATCTAAGATACCGTCTGGTCTTCACCAGAACTCCTAGAGGTGGAGATGTTGCACTGCAGGCGGTGTCCAGGTTGTGGTCCTCCAACTCTGCAACCAAAAGCAGGTGAGATCTTATTGCAGCGCTGAGGTAGTGGGTACAAAGAGAAACAGGCTGGAGCTGACATGCAGGAACTAAGCAGAGGAGAAAAGAAACAAGATGGTTGTAGGAATGCAGAGAAAACCTACTAGTCTGGCTGCTAGTATGTGGACACATTGCTCCAACACTAAGCAATTCACATACTAGCTGTTTAAAACAGCGCCCCCTTTGGGATTAGCTGGAAAGGCCGTGACTACACCCTGGGGAAAGGACCTGGTGCTGGAGCCTGGAACAGGCAAGTGTGACAGATGGGTCTTTTTTGTCCCACCAAAACCAACGATGGGGATATTTATTTTTTATTTTTTATTAAGCTTCCTGTCTGACTTCCTCTGTTTGCATTTACTCATTATAAGTGAGATCACCAACTTGAGGAACTGCAGCCCTGAGAAATGTTTCATAGTGTAAAGACAGCCTTACTAGAGGTGCATACTAGAGATAAGGTTCAGGTTCACCACTTCCATAGGTTCAAGCTAAATCCTCTGGGTTCTAAATTTTGTCCCACCGAAACCAATGATGGGGTTAACTTTTCTTTGATTGAGCTTCCTGTCTGTAGAAACAATGGAGACTTCCTTTGTTTGCATCCACCCAATATACGTGAGATCACCAACTCGAGGAACTGCAGTCCTGAGAAATGTTTCATAGTGTAAAGACAGCCTTACTAGAGGTGCATACTAGAGATAAGGTTCAGGTTCACCACTGCCGTAGGTTCAAGCTAAATCCTCTGGGTTCTAAATTTTGTCCCACCGAAACCAATGATGGGGATAACTTTTCTTTGATTGAGCTTCCTGTCTGTAGAAACAATAGAGACTTCCTTTGTATGCATCCACCCAATATACGTGAGATCACCAACTCGAGGAACTGCAGTCCTGAGAAATGTTTCATAGTGTAAAGACAGCCTTACTAGAGGTGCATACTAAAGATATGGTTCAGATTCTCTACTACCATGGGTTCAAGCTAAATCCTCCGGGCTCGAAATATACGATCTTAGCAAATGTTAGCACAGATTCACGTGGGGAAAATCATTCTAAACCATCATGCACTGCATGACCTTTCAGGTATGTTCAGACTTAGAATGACCATTAAGAGGTGTCCATATGGGAGCCCAGGATCACCGCCAGCCACTTGTAAAAGTCACAGTCTTTTTTTGTATTTTTAAACAGTCCATTAAAACAAACCTCTTACTTCAGAAAAAAACAAACAAACACTAAATAGTCCACAGCTTTGGTTCAATGGCAAAACAAGGTAATGGCTCACCGCCAAGCTATCAGTCCCACACTGGGGTTTTGAATTATCCCATTGGCTTTAGGGGTCCCACAGAGAAGGTTCTCACAGCTCAGCAAACAAGGCTCAATCCCAAGCTAGTTTAACCTGCTATCTCAGGTGTGTCTAGCTCTCTCTCTATCATAGTCTCTTCCATATATGAACTTTGTGTCATCTGGGTTAACTCCTTCAGGCCCCATAGCTCTGTAGTCTGGGTTTGGAGGTCCTTCCCATTCAAAACACTTAGAAATTCCAGGTCCCTTAATCAGAATTTAGCAATCCAGATAATACAGAAAGTCAGACCTCTCCTCTCTAGCCGGGCTACCCCACAACCCCTCACCCTGCTTAGAAGAGAACCCTGGAGTACTCAATATTACCTTCGAACCATACCCCTAATAGGGACCACACCCAAAATAGTGGGGAAAAATATCTGCTGTCCAAGACCCATCCCGGGCGTCCTGTACAGGGGCTTTTGATTAAGGTACATCCTACTATAAAAGCAGGGATATGTCATTTACTGGCAAAGGTATTTATTTATTTCTAAAATGTCACTTTCGTTCTATACATCCTACTACAAAAGTGATAAAAAACAGCATGCGGTCCACCCAAAATCCATATCAGACCCTTATCCTTGATGATGTCTGGTATGGATTTTAGGTGGTCATCCCACACAAAGAAAAAAATGGCGTCCCCTCAAATTCCATATCAGACCTTTATCTGAGCATGCACCCTGGCAAGCAAGTGCACTTTGCTGTCAAGCCCAAGCCCAGTTATCCCACTTCGTTATCAAGACCAGGTATTGGCATTGGCATAGCATGTAACTCCCTGCCATATTTATACCATCCCTCAAAGTCCTGAGAACTAGCAAGGTATTTTTCCATGGGACACTATTAGGTTGCCAACACATTCTTGGTGATTTATGAGCAAGGTGAGTATTTTACACAAATTCAGGAGATGTCATTGACCAAACATGGACATGACCACGCATGGTTAGTGGGTCGCACAGTAGCTATTGGTTACAAATGTTCTCTTGTTTGAAAGTTTTGTTCCTTACCTGTGATCATTCTGATGAAAACCATGAACCATGCTCAGCTATGGAGAATGTTCAACCTAGGGGGCAGCCATTTTGGGTGAGCCAAAATGTATGCTGGATCGATTGTGGTTGGCCCAAGGAGAACACAGAGGAAGGGGATATAGACTGCTCTGCATCCAGGGACAACAAGATCCTGCTGGCAGAAACAGAGACTTGTGGGGACAGAAGTTTTTGCAACTGCATCAGGGACACAGACACAGCTGAGCAGCTGAGCCATGAGGTAGACCAGCTGTCACCCCCAGGTGTTGGTGAGAGGCTGCTGGCCAAACCCCATGACGCTCAATAAAAAGGAACCCTTTTGTTTGCTTAGGACACACTGCAAGTGCCTATACCCTGGATAGGAGGAACTATATCTCAGTGTTCCTTCTGGATTTGTGCCCCAATGTACTGGCCAGTAGGGAACACTGCTGAACTATTTTCTTAGTATTGCCATTTACACAGGCCCTCCCTGCTTATTACCAACTGTATACTCTATTTTGCACTGTTTTCCTTTTGTGTTTGAGGGGTTATTACTGTTTCCATATTTTTGGTTATTGTAGTATTTTATCTATTTGTAGTGCTACCCCTGTAGGGGTCCGATGCTGCATCTGTCACCCGCCACTTTTTAAGACCGAGCGATTACATGACCCCTGATTGCTCAGATCTCAGTCCTCAGTTAGTAGAGAGCTGGTGACTGTCAGTCAGTGCTCTGTGCTCTGCCCCTCCAGCCCTCATTGAAACGTCGGGCTGTGGCGGGGGTGGAGCACACCATCAGGGAATGTGTACACCTCTCAGATGAGTGAACAAACAGCCATCCAATGTGGCTGCTGGCCCCGGCCCGCCACCGTACAATCGTAGAAATAGAATAAAGGTTGGCCGCACACCACCAGGAGCTTGAATGAAGTGAAGTCCTTTATTTACATAAGCCAAACAGGAACAGGATACATAGGATACAGGTAGACGCATTTCACATGTGTCAAACGTGCTTCTTCTATTTCTAAGATTGTGTGGTGGAGCACACTGCCGAGAGGCTGAACCAGCTGCCGGTCAGGCATCTAGGGGAATCCTGACAATATGGTCGGAATCCTTGCAGAACCTGCACCGACTCCGTGAAATCAGCCAACAGTGGATTTTAGCTCACTCTCGGCTAAATACGGGTCACAGAAGTGCCGAAATAAGTGCACTCTTGTATCCCACAGGAGAAATAGGGTCAAAGGATCTTTGGCTCTACTTCTCCTTTTAGTAAAAGTGTATGTTGGGCAGTCTAAGTGCTCACAGCTGGGGACCATGAAGTGACTGTCTGAACAGTCTATGTCCTCACAGATGAAGACCATGAAGTAAGTCTCTATTGCATGTGGTTACCATGCACCAATGCACAGCTATTGGTACCCAGTACAATTGCAAAACGCTGCACAGTACAGGAGGGCACTCTTCTCTCAGCTTACAGTCCAGAACTCGGTTGAGGATGGGAATTGCCAGCACCTGACATCCTGCGAGAGCTGTCTCAGTCCAAGTAACCTCTGGCACTTCTATCCCAAAGCACACAGTCACAAGTATCCATTCTGGGTCATTACTCACAAGTCCCCAGGGCAGTTGCCACCTTCCAGTTTCCACCGGACACCCACCAATGAGTGAGACAATCTTCTCTAGACCAGATCTCTTTGGTAAAGTCCTTCAATCAGCTTCTAGGAAGTTCCATACAGGCCCTTACTGCTGGGGCCTCCAGGTCAGTTACACAGTCCATGGGCTGCCTAAGAGCAGCAGCCCCTCAGGCTTTGGGACCTTTCTGGAGACAGACCATCTCTTGAGAGCTCCAGGCTAATTATCAGCATGCCCTGCCACCATCTGAGCACACCTCCCCAGGGATTGACTAGGCCCTGATAAATATTCAGGTTATTTATTTCAATTCTCCCTCCTTAAGCTCCAGAAGCTTCTTCAAGAGGCAGGTAGAAGCAATCAAACTTCCAAGCTATGAAACCTGAACAGACCAGAACAAACAATCACGGCTCCCTTGACTACAGAAGGAGCCAAAAAACTAAATTTACCTAGCATCTTACGCAAGGAGGGTGCTACATCTTATCCCCTCTTCAAAGAGTGTAGTCTTACTTACAGAGTCATGGGCTCTGGGAACAGGGGACCCAAGAAAAAAATGGTCTTTCAGGAATAAGCTCTACAGACAGTAAACAGCTCCTATCCCCTTTGTTGACATTTAGCTGGGAGCTGTCAGTTCTTACATAGATTCCATGGGAATGAATAGACATGTTTCATAGCTGGTAAGGTTAAATAATACCACCAATCCATCCAGTTCAATCAGTGTGGGTGTGTGTATGTCTACCACTTCCCAAATCCCTGCATATTGTGTTTAATAAGATGCCCATCTGAATGTTTTTGAAATTAACAACACTTTGTGCTAAAACCACTGATTGTGGAAGGGAGTTCCACATCCTTACCATTCTAACAGTAAAGAACCCCTTATGCAGTTTAAGGTTACACTGCTTCTCCTGCAACTTCATTGAGTGGCAACGTGTCTTCTTGAATGACCTGAGACTGAATAGTTTCCTCCCAATGCTGGAATCACCATTAGGATATTTGTATATTGCTGTTACATCTCCCCTCAAGTGTCTCTTCTTCAGGGAGAACAAGTTTAATGTTTGTAATCGTTCCTCATATCGGAGGTCCTCCAAGCCCCTTATTAGTTTTTTATGCCCTTCTCTGGACCCTTCCCAGTTCCAGCACATCCTTCCTGAGGATTGGTGACCAGAACTAAAGGACATACTCAAGATGTGGGCGGACCAGAGTTTTTTAAATTGGTAGAATAGATCTATTTTTTATGCATGCTAATATTCTGCAGGCCTTGCATCTTGGCATTGCGTACTATTGCTGAGTCTGTCATCGACTAGAACCCCAAGATCTTTTTTCATCCTCCATTGCATTAAAATTTTTAGCCCCCAAGTGCATGACGTTACATTTCCCTATATTGAACCTCATTTGGCATGTGTTTGCCCACCCCTTTATTTTATTGAGGTCTTCATGTAAACATTCTATATCCTGCTGTGACGTTATTTCCCTGCTTAGCTTTGTGTCATCAGTAAACACTGACATTGACCTATTTATTCCAACATCTATATCATTTATGAACAAATTAAACAGAACTGGTCCCAGGACAGAGCGCTGGGGTACCCCGCTCTTAATTCAAGACCATTTAGAGTATATGCTATTTATTACCACCCTCTAGACACACCCTGTAACCAGTTTTCTACTCATGTACATATACTATCATCAATGCTAACAGACCTCAATTTGTGGACTAAGAGTTTATGAGGTACCGTGTAACATGCTTTGGTGAGGTTTAGATACACTACATCCACAGGCTTTTCTTTATCCAGATCACAGCTCACTTCCTCATTAAAAGATAACAGGTTGATCTGGCAAGAACGATCTTTCATAAATCCATACTGATACTTCTGTTATCAGCAAATTCTTGGATATGGCCCCTTATCACCCCTTCCAATAGTTTACAAACTATTGATGTTAGGCTGACTGACTTGTAGTTTCCAGATATGTATCTCGGTTGCCATTTTTTTCTTTTGACAAACTGCAGTACTGGACAATGTGATTGATGATGAATTTATATCATTGGGATCTTTTTTTTAAATAAATAACTTTATCAAACGTGTGTGTGTTTAGTTATACTTTTTTTGTTGTGAATGGGTAACCATGGCTACTATGTACTCTTACTAGGCCTAATTATTTTTCAGATTCTGATAAGTCTCCTGCCCACAGGGCCTCGCATCAACTGCTTGGAGTGAAGGTAAGAGGCCCTTGTCCTCAGCCACATGATGACAATGTGCTTTGTCAGAGGAGCCCCCTGGCAAAGAACCCTCCCCACATTGAGGGCATGTGGCCTATAATGGTTTGGGGCAACTGCAAATTTATGCTCCATCCCTTCCCTGGCCAGCTGGAATACATGTTAGGATAAGGGTCTGGTATGGATTTTTTGGGGACACGACAGTTTTTTTTTTTTTTTTTTTTTGCATGGGATGCCACTTAAAAGTCATACCAGACCCAAAGTGGATTTCACAATTTAAGCATTTAACATCAATTTGTTTCTACATTCTAATTTAAAAGAAAAAAATACATACCAGTCCCTTATTCTGAATAGGGATATGGATTTTAAGGGGGGACCAGACACACACAAAAGGCATCAGGTCCCTCCAAAATCTGTTGTAAACACTTCGTGGTTGATGTGGTTGAGTATTTTTTCTTGAAAGACTTGGTCACCCCCCCACCCCCCGAGAGTTCCTTGCCTCCCGTTCCAGGGCATTGATGGCCAGCTCTGTCTGCTAATTGGGAAAAAATCCTGTATGATAGGATCAGACTCTTCAGTCTCCCGATCCAATTGTCTCGATCCTGATCTGGACCTGCAAACGTGTGCAGAAGCTGTGGCAGTAATCCCACCAGAAACAAAGGTGTCATGGTGGCAGCTGTGATCGGCTATCTGTTGCCCTGTTGGGGGTTTTCACAGGGCTTTGTATTTGTACTATATCGGTCACCATTGTCTGACAAGGCCGTTGTTGTTCATAGATGCCAAGTGTTGTGTAGCGGTATCAGTCAAGGACCAGACACACAGTGATGTTTACTTGACCTTTACTGATTGTATGCTGGACAGAAAGGTACAAAGAGATTTAACCAGTGATGACTGGCAACTTGGCAAAAAAGAAAACATGCCTGCGCCCAGTGGATACTCAACATAAATAATGGCTTTCTGCCCAGCAACATACAACATAAAAAGGGGCGGGGTATTTAGTGTGACATCACTGACCATGTTTTTCAGCGATGTCATGGAGGACACCCACAATAGAACTTTCTCAGGTTTTAGTATTTTTTAAATTTGTAAATTTCTCCTCAAATCCACACCACACACTTATCAAGGATAAAGGATTGGAGTTGATTTTTGGGGGACCCCATGCTTTTTCTTGTCTTTTTTTTCGCACCATAACACTATTCCACTGCATGGATTGTTTGGCTGTTGACATCCTAGCAACTGGTGATGTCATTGGTTCACCTATTCACCTTAGAAATAACCTGATTTGAAAGATTCTGCTCCTATTGACTTTGATGTGGCTCGGATTAACATTCAGAACTTAGGAGCAGTTTGGCAAATCTCTTATAAACTAAACCCAGGTACGATCACTTATTTCTTCACCCCCCTGTGAGATCTCTGATGCATAACAAGGCTTAATTTCCGTGGAAAACATTTCCCGCATTCAGAACAGGAATACAGCTCCTCTCTCGTATGCAATTCCTGATGCATAACAAGGTGTGATTTCTGTGAAAAACATTTTCCACATTCTGAACAGGAAAATGGCTTCTCCCCTGTGTGAGCCTTCTGATGTTTGTAAAGAGAGGAAAACCACGAAAAACATTTCCCACACTCAGGACAGGAATACGGCTTCTCTCCAGTGTGCAATCTCTGATGAATAACAAGGTCTGATTTTTGTACAAAACATTTCCCGCACTCAGGGCAGGAGTACGGCCTCTCTCCTGTGTGAATCCTCTGATGTCTAACAAGTTTTGATTTCTGTGTAAAACATTTCCCGCACTCAGAACAAGGATTTTGCTTCTCTCCCATGTGCATTCTCTGATGTTTACCAAGGTCTAATTTCCGCGAAAAACATTTCCTGCATTCGGGGCAGGAATATGGCTTATCCCCTGGGTGAGATCCCTGATGTCTATAAAGGACTGATATTTGTGAAAAACATTTCCCGCAGTCAGGGCAGGAATATGGCTTATCCCCTGTGTGAGATCTCTGATGTCTAAGAAGGTCTGAACTCTGTAAAAAACATTTCCCGCACTCAGGGCAGGAATACGGCTTCTCCCCTGTGTGAGATCTCTGATGTCTCTTAAGTTGTGATTTCCGTGTAAAACATTTTCCACATTCTGGGCAGGAATACAGCTTCTCTCCTGTGTGAACTCTGCAATGTATGACAAGTTCTGATTCATTAAGAAAATATTTCCCGCACTCAGAACAGGAATAAAACATCTCACCTGTGTGAGATCTCTGATGGACAATAAGACTTAATTCAGAGCTTAAACTTTCCCCACAATCAGGACAGGAAAATTTCTCCTCCACCTGAATTCGGGCACCATCCCACACAGTACGAGGTTGCTCAGAATCAGAAGGATTTGATGGTCCATCCACACTGTGAGGTCCTCCATCCATAGCTGAGCTCATTGTCTTTTCTCCCGCACAATCTCTTGTGATGTCCACATCTTCTATTTTACAGCCTGGAGATAAAGTGAAATGATCCTTTGAGGGTTTCTTGATGACGTGTCCTGGAAAAATATAAAAACATGATCAATAGATACAAGAGGGTACGTTCAAGATTCTGTCTGGATTAGGTAGGTTTTACGGAGCAGATGTCATCTGTAGCTGTCCTAAACAGCTAGGAATATTCCCCTTCTCAGCCAAAGGGTCTTTTTTTCCTTCCAGCCTTGTCAGATGAGCAGGAACCAATGGGGATTTGGAAGTGCATGTTCTTCAGACAAACAAAAATCTAGGCACTGGGTCATGTGATCTCGGATAATGAAGAGGTTCCAAGTTCAGACTTGTAGAACCTTTAGTATAGAATAAGTGACCATAGGCCTAGGCTTCTGGTGCGATGCAGCACTAGAGGGAGCTTGAAGCAGTATTTACTTCTCTAAAGAAGTGTTTCAGTTTTGTTATTATTTAATTTTCATCCCAGCAAGCCTGTAAGTAAAGCTTTATGGTAACATTTAGCTATAAGTCTACTCCAAGAAGAAGGACCAACCTACGAAAGGTTATCATGCTTGCATTGTGCTAATCCTAATACAGCCATCTGAACATGATCTAATGAGCAGGACTAATATCAGTACATGAGGTTGGCTATTTTCAACCTATTATTGGCTGATATCACTCATCTCCCCCCCCCCCCCCCCCACTCTGGACCAATCAGTGTGCAGTAACAGAGCAGAGATAACAGAAGAATATATTATGGATCACCTGTGCTGATCTCTGTAGGAGTGTCCTCCTCTTTGAATGTCCTCGTCATTCCATCCTCCTCTGTATATTGCTGATCATCCCTCACATACCTCTCTTCTACTTCACCCTCAACTTTCATGTTCATCAGATCTTCACCCTAAACCAACAGAATGGCAGAAAATAACATATATTTATATACAGTATTTATGATGTGAGGTCACATAGAACATATCATCTTGTAGAGTCCACACATCGTCTCCACATGTCAGAGTGTTCAATCACTTTATGTTCCAGACCCTCAACTCCACCCACCTGATGATGGTGAGGGACAGTGTGACCTTCCTGTGTGGAATCCCGGGAATACAGAGGACGGGGACATCTCTCTGGTGGGTTTCTGTTATTAGATGACTCCATCTTAATGTCCTTGTAGAGATCCTTGTGTCCTTTAGAACGTTCCTCCATCACTCCATACTCCTCATCCTCCTCTTTATACTCTTCTTTAACAACAATATTAGAATCTCTCAGGTTTCCACTCTGAATAAATAATAAAACAAAAATTCTAACAATGCAGATAATGTACAGATCCTAATGATACTATCAGTTATTTGTCCTCATCTACCTGATGATGGTGAGGGATGGTGTGACCTTCCTGTGTGGAATCCCAGGAATACAGAGGACGGGGACATCTCTCTGGTGGGTTCCTATTACTGGATCCATCTGTAGGAAACACACACACTGACTGAATACATTGTTTCTATGTGTTTATCAGATGATGGGGGATCTAGGTGGATCCTCCGTACTGCTCTCTCCTTTACAATAAAGTCTCCTCTTACCCGGTGATGTGAGGGGCGGCTGATTCTCCATCATGACGTCCTTGTAGAGATTCTTGTGTCCTTCTAAATACTCCCACTCCTCCATGGAGAAATAGACAGTGACATCCTGACACCTTATAGGAACCTGACACACAATGATAGGTTATGAGTTGACAATATACTGCAAAAGAGCAATTTGTTTTACAGAGTAGTGTTGAATTTGTTGCATTCAAACCAAGTCATTTACAATTTTTTAGATGGCGATGGCAGGGGGGACTTAAGCAATTTTTATGATGCATTTTGTGGGTCCCCAAATATCCCACTACCTCAGGATCTGTGAAAGACTTTGAAGGACCTAGGTTGTAAGGGGGGGGGGGGGGTAACTGTTACACACTTTGTTAGCCCTCATCTGTTAGCTCAACAATGGTTGTACATATTGCCTATATGAGAACAAGACTCTAGAGCAGTATACAACCACCTTTGGTTATGAAAGAGATTAACATGCCACACATGAGTCCCTTCGGGTAGAACTAACTATTTACACTCCTCAACACTGCACCCTGTGCATAATGTACTCCTGAACCCTGCACCCTGTGCATAATCCATTATTGAACCCTGCGCGTAATGCACTCCTGAACCATTAAACCTGTGTTCTATGAACCCCTGGACTCTGTACGTAATATACACCTGAACCATGCATAGCACACTCCTGAACCCTGCACCTTGTGCGTAATGCATTATTGAACACTACACGTAATGCAGTCCTGAACCCTTAACCCTGCATGTAATGCACTCCTAAACCCTTAACCCTGTGCGTAATGTACTTCTTTTTTTTTTTTTTTTTTTTTTTACAAATCAGTGAGTTTATTGGAAAAAAAAAAAAATTAAAACAAGTTTTACAACAATAAACATAGAAATTCAACAGATGTCATCAAGGACCATGCATGTAGGTACAGTTTAAGCAAGGCACTTCAGTTGGGCACAGTGGTTAACATTACTTGCACAGAGCACACATAAAGTAGAATCTGCTACTTGCGGGGGTCACAGTCATGGGCAGGAGGCGTCCCAGCTCCCCGTGTCCGGGCTCTGGACCCACCTATCCCATATCTTAGTGAATTTGGCTGGATTTCCCCTGTTCTTATACATGAGTTTATGGTACGGTAGGACCACATTGACTTCAGCCTTCCAGGCACCAAAAGTGGGCGGGGAATCCCGCATCCACCTTCGGGCGATCAGCTTTCGAGCTATGAACAATGTGGTCTGAAGAAAAATAAGTTTGCTTTTGTCCATATCCTCATCTGGGTATATACCCAGCAGGCACTGTTTGGGGACCAGCTGTACCGGGGAGCCCATCTTGTCGTGAAGGAAAGTAACGATTTGTTTCCAGTACCCCTGGAGCTGAGGACAACTCCAGAGGAGGTGGAAAAAGGTGCCCACAGCCAACCGGCACATTGGGCAACTGGGTGACACTTCAGGCCTGTAGCTCTGGAGGCCGATGGGGGTTAGATATGCCCGGTGGAGAATGAAAAGTTGGGTGAGTCGGTCCGACAGTCTAGGAGACACAGTTTTGCACGACCCCAGAGCATCATCCCATTCATCATCTTCTATAGTCCCTATATCTGCCTCCCAGGGGGTTTTAGCTGCATAGGCGAGCGCCGTGGAACTAGGAGTGTGGAGTTCAGCGTACAAGATGGAAATCAAGTGTTGGGGGTCGGTACTCTTAAGGAATTCTATCATAGAGGGGGTCTCCAGAGGGTGGGGAGGGGTCGGGAATTGGGCCCTAAACGCATGTCTAAGCTGGCAGTATCGGAAAAGCATGGAGGCTGGGAGGTCAAAGGTGGAGCTCAGGTCAGCGAATGTGCGTAGGGTCGTCTCATGCAGCAAGTGTGAGAGGGAGTGAATCCCTTTACTACACCAGAGCTCAGGGTCCGGCACAGACACGAACTCCGCCAGAGTCGCGTTGTGCCAGAGGGGGGTATGAGTGTGTAGGGCTGGGTACTGCATCTTAGTCATAACCACCTCCCAGACCCTGCCATAATGATACAGCAAGGAGTCCGTCTCACCTGCAATCTCGGAGCCCCTCACCCCCCGAAGGATAACAGTCAGTGGTTCGTCAGCCATTTGGGACCACCTGGGGCACAGGAGCTGCAGAAAACGTGTCCTGTCGGTTTTATCTAGGTGGGACAATTGGGCGGCTAGGTAGTAGAGGTTGAAATCCGGCAGGGCCACACCACCCAGATTTGAGGGATTTTTAAGTTTGCGCCAGGCAAGCTTGTGCCTGCTCTGGCCCCATACAAAAGCTTTAAGAAGGGATTCCATTTGTTTGAAATATTTTAACGGCAGGTATATCGGGGAGTGCCAGAGAATATAGAGTATTTTCGGGAGCAGGACCATTTTTACAAGATTCACCCTCCCCATAACACCTAGGGGGAGCCTTGCCCATATTTGGGTTTTGGCTTTGATCAGGTCTTAGCGTAATGTACTTCTAATCTCTGCACCCTGTGCATAATGCACTGTTGAACCCTGCACCCTGTGCATAATGCACTGCTGAACCCTGTGCATAATGCATTATTAAACCTTAGGCATAATGCACTCCTGAACCCTTAAACCTGTGTGTAATGCACTCCTGAACCCTTAACCCTGTATGCAATTTACTTCTAAACCCTGCACCCTGTGTGTAACATACTATAATATAATATAGGTTAAAGGACCTTAACATGTATAGCTTGGAAGAAAGAAGAGACAGAGGGGATATGATAGAAACTTTTAAATACATAAAGGGAATCAACTCGGTAAAGGAGGAGAGCATATTTAAAAGAAGAAAAACTACCACAAGAGGACACAGTTTTAAATTAGAGGGGCAAAGGTTTAAAAGTAATATGAGGAAGTATTACTTTACTGAGAGAGTAGTGGATGCATGGAATAACCTTCCTGCAGAAGTGGTAGCTGCAAATACAGTGAAGGAGTTTAAGCATGCATGGGATAGGCATAAGGCTATCCTTCATATAAGATAGGGCCAGGGACTATTCATAGGATTCAGATATATTGGGCAGACTAGATGGGCCAAATGGTTCTTATCTGCCGACACATTCTATGTTTCTATGTTTCTATGTTACACTTGCACCCTGTGCGTAGCACACTCCTGAACTCTGCAGCCTGTGCGTAATGCACCCCTCAACCCTGCCACTTCTGGTTTTAACAATGACTTTTTAAGACCCTCCCACAGCAACTTGGCCACACATAATGTGTCACATTGCTACTCCCCCCTGCCAGAGGCAATACATTTTCTACCAATTATATGCTCAAGCGGTATGATGGTGGCTCCAGGTGTAGTGCTTTCCTTAAAACTGTGAGTTCCCATCATACCATTCAAGCATATAATTGGCAGACCCCACACAGCTTGTAGTAAGAGGGCCATCTGCATGATGCATGATGGTGTAGTCCAAATTGACCAAATATGGCCACAGGTGGTCAATGATGTCACCATCAAATCCACCTCTTCCTATATATAGTTGATGACATCTTGGGGAACTGCAATTCGACTAAGCGCACCGTTGGGACGAGTCATGTGTGCCAGGTCTTTTTTCTTTTTTTCAGTCATTCTGTGGGCAGTTGGCATCATGATTGATGATGGATTCACAATAAGTGACTTTTTGTGTATTTTTATTTATTTATTTTTTATTAAAAAAAGCCCCCCACCCACTGGACAGGGTTGTAAAGAAGATGCTCTTGTTCTCATCAGCATGGTGAGAAGGTGCTTTGCCAAGGACAAGGCACTCCCCATGTTTAGTGGGGGCATACATTCGTACCCCCCCCCCCCCCCACACACACACACAGTTCCTGCCAGCCAGGCAGCATGCTTGGATTAAGGGTCCGGTGTGGATTTTTAGTGAACCTCACGACTTTTCGGGGGTTTTTTTGTGTGTGTTTTATGTGAGGTACCCCCTTAAATCCGTACTAGACTCAAAGGGTCTGGTATGTATTTTTGGGGAGACTCTATGCAAAAAAGTAACATTTAAAAAGATAAAAAAATTAATACAACATGAATTGCAGGCAAATGGCATTTTATTGCCAGCTTCTTCTTCAAAAAACAAAAACAAAAAAAAACTAAAAAAAAAAAAAAAAAAACACAGAGACCCCCTATAAAGGTTCCCAAAGATACCTAGCTGACATTTGGAGTAGTTTGCATGCTTTTTTTTCTTTTTCTTCAAAACAAAGAAGTTGGAAGTGAAATGTCGTTTGTCAGCAATTTGAAAATGTCAGCGCAGCTGCAGCACTTTCTATACATCCCAGAGATGCCCCTTCAGATGCAGGGTTAGGACACCCCCCAGGTATGTTTTTTTTAAAGGAACAGGGCATTTTTCATATTTTATACTGCTCTTGGAATTTCTTAAAAATGTTTTTGCGTCTGGGGTACGTAGATCAGATACTTGTCTAGTGATCCCCCGACTAGTAAGTCTTCTGGTGGCACTGGCCAGTGCACAGGGGTCTTCCCCTTCCCTCTCCCCCCCTTTTTTTTTCTTTTTCTCCTTCTTCTCCCAGTGCTTTTCTCTCTCCCCCTTTTTTTATTGGTGTGCTTGCAATATTTTGCATACGCAGTTACATTACTGGAAATAATTTTTTTATGGGTGGAGGGCGAACCCCGAACTCCATCTATTCAAACCAATTTTATGCAAACAAACGATAGATCATATTGAGTTGACTGGGCTTTATAGCCTCTTGCAACATACAGTACTACTGTTGGATTGATAATGCTGGAGAATACTAAACCTCTTGCTGATCACCCCCCCGCAGATATACTGCAGCAAGGTGGTTTGGCTGCGCGAATTGCTGAACTCATACGTCACTTCTCGGGATCGATCGTGGAGGCACCCGAGAGGGGAAGCTGATCCGCCTCACGTAGAGGCCAATGCAGAATTCATAATGAAGTTGGATAATTCTTTTTTTTTTTTTAAGTCATTGAAATTCAAACCTTTATACTCTACACATTTGAGAATCACAATCAAAAATCTATAACCACTTGCCGACCCTCTTAAAAAAAATTAGAAAAAAAAAACCTGTAAAGACAACGGCATAATGAGCTAGTGTGCATCGCATACTAGCTCATTATGAAGTACTTACCTTAAAACGAAGCCCCCGCAGTGCCGCCCGCTCAGCGACAGGATGGTCAACATGTTTGGCCATCCTGCTTTCTGATTCGCGTCCTCCGGCCATCTGATTGGCCGGAGGGTCAATAACATCACTCCCGCGCATGCGCGCGGGAGCCACCGTTCACGCCACAGGGCTCTGAAGGAACGGCACGGCCGCTCCTTCAGAGCGTATGCGCCGATGACGTCATTGGCTGCATGCACTGTAAATATCTCCTAAACGGTGTATGTTTAGGAGATATTTATAGCACCTATAGCCTTAATATAGGCTTACCTATAGGTAAAAGTCTTTAAAGTGGGTTTACAGCCACTTTAATAAAAATGATTGAAACAAAAATGTTTTTGCATTGGTACATGTTTCTCAGGATAGTGCAGATAAAAGATGTCACAGTGACTATGGAGGAAGAGGACGGTCATGACGGGGGGGGGGGGGGGGGGGGTTACTGGGTGTAAATAGAGAATAAGATCTTATTACCTCCTCGGTTGTCACTTCCAGCAATGTCTTCTCTCTACTTCCTCCCGACTCACCTTTCACCTGTAAGTTCCTATTTATACCTGACATCACTTCCTGTCTGTACCTGACATCACTTCCTGTCTGTACCTGACATCACTTCCTGTCTTCTATAAAGACTTCCTGTCTGGGTAGAAACAGTTGAGTACTGTCTGTGATACTTTTTTTATTTGCACTAACATACAATTTTTCAGGACAAGCTTTCAGGGAATTTCCCCTTCTAAAACATCCAATCAGTACTGATTCACAAAATGTTTAGCAGAAAAAACACACAATCTCTAAGGCTACATTCACACCTGCGCGTTTTTTACCGCGATTTTACCGCGATTTTTACAGCGATTTACAGGCGTTTTTTGTGCAGGCGTTTTTTGATTGAATAGATACCAATGGAAAACGCCTGTAATCTGCCCAAAAAGAAGCTCATGTACTTTTTTGAGCGTTGGGCGTTTTGTAAACAGCGTCAAAAAGCTCAGATGTGAACAGGGGCCATTGAAATGAATAGGATTTGTCTTGTTGGGCGTTTTGAGAGCTGATCCTAGAGCAGAAAAACTCCCCAAAAACGCCTAGATGTGAACGGAGCCTAAACCAAAGGAAAAAAAGAGAAAACCAAACAAACATAAACAAACGTAACTGGCAATGGTAATAAAACTAGCATAGTTAGTGAGATAAGACAGAGGGAGAGCTAAAGAAAGGTGTGTGTGTGTGTGTGGGGGGGGGGGGGGGGGTGGGGGCTGATAGTCACAGTGGGGGTCATAAAACTTTAGAATAATGAGTAAGGAAACCCATAGCTCAAAAAGAAGTATCATTCTTAATTCAAACGTTTTCCTTTCCTGGATAGTTCTGAAATTCCCTTTAAGAACTAAAACATTGAGGTCTTCTATAGTGTGGTCCGGTTGTGAAAAATGATGTCCCACAGGTGTGCAGAAACGATCTTCTTTATGTTCCTTGATAGTGTGTCTGTGCAAATTCATCCTCGCTTGCAACTTCTGTCCGTTAAAGTAACGCAGTGCCGAATCGCAAAAGAAATGGCCTGGTCATTAAGGGGGCAAATCCTTTCGGTCCAGAAGTGGTTAAAATATGCTTTTTGGGATTTTTTTTTTTTTTTTACCAAAAATATGTAGCAGAATCAAAATTGGCCTAAGCTGATAAAAAAATTTATTTTTTACACATTTTTTTAATTGGGAATGTTTTATAGCAGAAAGTAAATAATATTGAGTTTTTTTCAAAATTGTCGCTTTTTTTTTGTTTATAGCACAACATCTAAAAACCACAGAGGTGATCAAATACCACCAAAAGACAGCTCTATTTGTGGGGGAAAAAAAGGGTGCAGCGTCGCACAACCGCGCAATTTTTCGTTAAAGTAACGCAGTGCCGAATCGCAAAAAAAAATGGCCTGGTCATTAAGGGGGTAAAACCTTTGTGGTTAAATAATTAAATATCAGACAAAAACGTCTGCGATTTGCGCAGCCAACAGTTACTCCTCTGCAGTTGGAGTGAGAGTTAAACTACGTAAAACGTGAAACTGTTTTGCTAATATAGCGCAAAAAAGAGATGGTAAAATTTAGAAAAATCTAGTTAAAGAAAAATCTACAATGGTTTTTACATCTGGGGAATATAATCGAAATAGCCGGAGCACACAATATTCAGTATACTAATAATCAAAAATCAATAAAACATATTTACCCTTCCAAAACGGCTGCTGGCTCACAATGATCCTTACCAGAGTCCCCTAAGACAGCTGGCTTTCCCAAAATGGTGGCTGGTTAAGGAGGAGCTTGCGTCTTGCATCCTTCAAGTTTTCCAGAGTATAAGGCGTGATGATGAGGGTGTGAAGTATGATGGATGAAGTGTATGTGGTGAAGAAGTGTGTGGGTGTCCGTGTGTCCTGTCTGGGTTCTCCTATCTACTGTTTTAGGATAAAAAAAGGCCATATAAATTATAATAAGCCAAACCCAGAAGGTGGAACTTCTTCCCATTGGTTGAGGTAGATAACAATTAACTTGTTGTGTGTTTAGGAAATTACCTCTTCTAACCACTAAGTGTATCCTGAAGCAAAAATATGTGGTAAAAATTATTAAAATCAATTTGCGTTAACCACTTAAGCCCCGGATGATTTGGTTGCTGAGGGACCAGGCCCTATTTTGTGATTCGTCACTGCGTGACTTTAACAGACAATTGCGCGGTCGTGCGATGCTGTACCCAAATAAAATTGATGTCCTTTTTTTTCCCACAAACAGAGCTTTCTTTTGGTGATATTTGTGCACCTGTTTTTTTATATGAAATTCTCAAAAAAAATGTAAAAATCAAAAATTTTTAACATTTTAGGCCAATTTGTTTTCTACTACATATTTTTGGTAAAAAAAAAAAAATCACAATAAGCGGATTTTGATTGGTTTGCGCAAAAGTTATTGCGTTTACTAACTACGGGAAAGATTTATGTCATTTTTATTGTTTTTTTTCAACTAGTAATGGCGGTGATCTGCGATTTTTTTGCGGGACTGCGACATTGCGGCGGACAGATCGGACCCCTGACTGACATTTTTGACACTTTACTACAGTAATCAGTAGTAAAAATATACACTGTTACTGTAAAAATGACACTGGCAGGGACGTTAACTTTATTAGTGATCAAGGAGTTAAGTGTGTCCCTAGGGGCGTGATTCTAACTGTCAGGGGGCGTGGCTTGTGATGTAACCACAGAGACATACGATCCTACATAGCCGGATCGCATAGTCTCTGCAGTTACACCAGGGAGAATGACAGGCGGCTTTGTTTACACCTTTCTCCCTCTCCAGTGGGAGATTGCGAGTGACCGGCGGACATCGGAGCCACTGGTCACTCGCAAGGGGATGTCAGGGAACGAGCGGGGGCGGGAGCGTGCCTCCTGGGGCGTGCACTCGCCCCCTAGAGACTCGTGGGCAAATGACATACCTGTACGTCACTTTGCCCAGGAGGGGCTGACCGCCGCAGTATATGTACTTGCGGCGGTCAGCAAGTGGTTAAAAATATCCATTTTCCCATGGTACAGGCGTGGCCATCTGATATTTCTATTATATATCTCCATAAGATTCAGATCTGGTAAGGCCGTTTAAGGAGTATACATTATTAATACAGTATACAGTATCTCACAAAAGTGAGTACACCCCTCACATTTTTGTAAATATTTTATTCTATATTTTCATGTGACAACACTGAAGAAATGACACTTTGCTACAATGTAAAGTAGTGAGTGTACAGCTTGTATAACAGTGTAAATTTGCTGTCCCTTCAAAATAACTCAGTACACAGCCAATAATGTCTAAACCGCTGGCAACAAAAGAGAGTACACCCCTAAGTAAAAATGTCCAAATTGGGCCCAATTAGCCATTTTTCTCTTCCTGATGTCATGTGACTCGTTAGTGTTACAAGGTCCAAGGTGTGAATGGGGAGCTGGTGCATTAAACTTGGTGTTATCGCTCTCACTCTCTTATACTGGTCATTGGAAGTTCAACATGGCACCTCATGGCAAAGAACTCTCTGAGGATCTGAATAAAAATAATTTTTGCTCTTCATAAAGATGGCATAGGCTATAAGATTGCCAAGACCCTGAAACTGAGCTGCAGCATGGTGGCCAAGACCATACAGCGGTTTAACAGGACCGGTTCCACTCAGAACAGGCCTCGTCATGGTCGACTAAAGGGGTTGAGGGCACGTGCTCAGCGTCATATCCAGAGGTTGTCTTTGGGAAATAGACGTATGAGTGCTGCCAGCATTGCTGCAGAGGTTAAAGGGGTGGGGGGGTCAGCCTGTCAGTGCTCAGACCATACGCCGCACACTGCATCAAATTGGTCTGCATGGCTGTCATCCCAGAAGGAAGCCTCTTCTAAAAATGATGTACAAGAAAGCCCGCAAACAGTTTGCTGAAGACAAGCAGACTAAGGACATGGATTACTGGAACCATGTCCTGTGTTCTGTTGAGACCAAGATAAACTTATTTGGTTAAGATGGTGTCAAGCGTGTGTGGCGGCAACCAGGTGGAGAGTACAAAGACAAGTGTGTCTTGCCTACAGTCAAGCATGGTGGTGGGAGTGTCATGGTTTGGGGCTGCATTAATGCTGCTACTCCGTGGGAGTTACAGTTCATTGAGGGAACCATGAATGCCAACATGTACTGTGAGATACTGAAGCAGAGCATGATCCCCTCCCTTCGAAGACTGGGCCGCAGGGCAGTATTCCAACATAACAACCCCAAACACACCTCCAAGATGACCACTGCCTTGCTAAAGAAGCTGTGGGTAAAGGTGATGGACTGGCCAAGCATGTCTCCAGACCTACACCCTATTGAGCATCTGTGGGGCATCCTCAAACAGAAAGTGGAGGAGTGCAAGGTCTCTAACATCCACCAGCTCCGTGATGTCATCATAGATTAGTGGAAGAGGACTCCAGTGGCAACCTGTGAAGCTCTGGTGGACTCCATGCCCAAGAAGGTTAAGGCAGGTCTGGAACATAATGATGGGCACACAAAATATTGACACTTTAGGCACATCGGGGAGAAAAAAATGACTAAATGGGCCCAATTTGGACATTTTCACTTTTGTTGCCAGCGGTTTAGACAGTATTGGCTGTGTGTTGAGTTATTTTGAGGGGACAGCAAATTTACACTGTTATACAAGCTGTACACTCACTACTTTATATTGTAGCAAAGTGTAATTTCTTCAGTGTTGTCACATGAAAAGATAGAATAAAATATTTACAAAAATGTGAAGGGTGTACTCACTTTTGACAGATACTGTGTATATTGATTAGGAATAAATGATTTACTTATATATACTAATACTATATATTTCACATTTAGTAGAATCAGGCACTATATGGATATATATAGAGTTATAGTCAGGGGCGTAACTACAGGGGTTGCAGGGGTTGCAATCGCTACCGGGCCCCATGCTCCAGGGGGCCCGGTAGCAAACCAGTGGGTGAACTTCCAGGATCGCAAAGGTCACACTTGCAACCGGACCCTGGCATTGCACCACTGTGGGGAGGCCCCAAGATTGCAGGAAGGGGGCCCACTGCAGAACTCTGCTGCGGGACCGTAATAAAAGGCCATGCAACGAGTGTAAAGAGCCCCAGGATTAGTGGGAAGAGCCCTGGGCTTGAAGGTAAGGGCCCCGGCCAGGGGTCTGGGGGGCCCTTCTTGGTTTCTTGCATCAGGGCCCTGAAGGTTCTAGTTACGCCTCTGGTTATAGTATATATATTGCTACACAACAACTTGTATATGTAAACTTTTCTACACATGGGATATTTCCAATCAGAATATTATTTACTAGATCAGCCTTTCTCAACCTTTTCAACATAGAGGAACCCTTAAAATAAATTTCTGGTCTCGGGAAACCCCTGCTAAAAATTAAAAATCTACAATTCAGAATCATGACACATTCGTGTGACAGTCAGTGGGAAGAATGCTCCTTACTCTTGTCATCATTTGGAAGAATTACCCCCTTACAGATAGCTAAAATTAACAATGGTGTCATTGGAAACTTACCTGAGAGGCAGAAATTGCCCATTGCTTAACCACTTTAACTCTGCTCACATTGCTGCTACTGCAGCAATGTGGCTCGTTATCGTCCAGCGACGTAGACCTACGTCGCTGGAATTCACCGCTTGTGGGCGGCGCGCGCGCGCCACCGGAGGCTCGCTCCCGCTGTGTTCAGTCACAGCGGGAGTCGGGCCAGGGGAGGAGCGGCGGCGATCGCCGCTGCTCTTCCCCGATTGTCGGGGAATCGAGTGTGGAGATCCGCCCACCTGTGTAAACAGAGCGGGCGGATCTCCTAAGTGACAGGGAGTGACAGATCGCAGTGTTCAGCATAGCTGAACGTGCGATCTGTCCCTGACTCACTCAGTCACCTCCCCCCACACACGTTAGTAAGCACCAGGCATACATTAACCCCTCCCTCTCCAATAAAATGAACCCCTTCCCTGCCAGTGTCATTTTTACAGTAACAGTGCATATTTATAGCACTGATTACTGCAGTAATGTCACTGGTAACCCCAAAAGTGTCAGAAATGTCAGTCAAGGGTCCGATCTGCCCGCCGCAATGTCGCAGTCCCGCAAAAAAAAACGCAGATCGCCGCCATTACGCGTTAAAAAAAAACACCAAAAATGACAGAAATTTTCCCTTAGCCACTTGCCGACCGCCGCACGACTATCTACGTCGGCGGTCAGCCCCTCACAGGCAAAGTGACGTAGGGCTACGTCACTAGCTTGTGAGGGTCTAGGGAGCGAGCGCGCGCCCCCGGAGGCGCGCTCCCGCTCCCGAGTGGTCACGGACCCCCCCGCGCGTGTGACCGGCGGACCCGATGTCCGCCGGCCACTCTGCGATCGGCGGGGGAGAGGGAGAAAGTCAGGCAGCTTGTGTAAACAAGCTGCCTGTCATTCTCCTAGCTGTATGAGAGCTGATCATCTGGATCTACTATGTAGATCCGTTGATCACTCTGCATACAGCTGAAGCCCCAGCCAATCACAGTTAGAATCACGCCCCTAGGGACACACACAGCCCCTCCCTCTCAAATAAAGTTAACCCCTTCACTACCAGTGTATTTTTACAGTAACAGTGCATATGTATAGCACTGATTACTGTAGAAATGTCACTGGTAACCCCAAAAGTGTCAAAAATGTCAGTCAAGGGTCCGATCTGTCCGCCCCAATGTCGCAGTACCGCAAAAAAAATCGCAGATCGCCGCCATTACGCGTTAAAAAAAAAACAACAAAAATGACAAAAATCTTTCCCTTAGTTAGTAAACGCAATAACTTTTGCGCAAACCAATCAAAATACGCTTTTTGCGATTTTTTTTACCAAACATAGGTAGCATAAAACAAATTGGCCGAAAATTTTAAAAAATTTTGATTTTTACATTTTTTTTGGGGGGAATTTCATATAAAAAAAAGGGAAAAATATTGCTATTTTTGCAAAATGGACGCTCTTTTTTTGTTTATAGCGCGTGATCAAAAAATCGCACAGGTGATCAAATACCGCCAAAAGAAAGCTCTGTTTGTGGGAAAAAAAGGACGCCAAATTCGTTTAGGTACAGCGTCGCACGACCGCGCAATTCTCCGTTAAAGTCACGCAGTGCCGAATCGCAAAATTATTGTCCATATGACCATAATTTCCACATCCCCTCTTGGTATATGATGGACCATGGAAGTTGTACATACTTATGATCATATTCCCAAATATTTTAAAATAATGTCTGAGTAGGATGAATTAGTGACAAGATAAGAAAAAAAACCTGTTCTACCTATTGAGGGTTCTTTTGCTCTGTATTTACTTTCCCAGACTTGAGACAATGGTCTGGTAATTGGATAACCCATATTGCTGCTCTTCCCTTGAAGTCTGTTAGGAGATGTCCTTGTATGTAAACCTTCCCCCAAGGTTGTCTCACTTGGGATAAGCAATTTAGTTGGCTGTATTTCCAGAGTATTATATTCAAGGCTCTTCAAATACAATCTCTTTTGGTGACAATAGAATATAGCTTTTTATCTCAAGGATTGCAAACAACAGATTACCACCCTTCAATATGGTGATACAAACACATGATGTTCTATCTGAAGGAGCTCTGTGAATGTCCTGAGTCTAAACCTGTGTTTGGGGCCTATTTAGTTCATAAATCTCCATATGCAATTTATGAAAAATATGTCTATTTCTTCACAATAGTTCTGACAGAATATACTGAATGAGCAGGTTATTCCATTGTAGCAATTCTTCCAGGCCTGATTTGTGTCTGCCATTGTTATCGGTGACACTTCCAACCCAAGTGTGAGAATTGAGACAATGACCATTCCGGCATCTTTGGTTTGATTTGTTTATTATATTTAGGGGATGAGAGAAGGGAATGAGTGGGATACTCCTCTGGCTCAACTAGGTTTGACTGGGACACTATACAGAAAAATGTCCATTGGCACTGTCTTGACGCCAGCTGAATGCCAACCAACGCTTCCTGATGCTTACAGATACTGTGATACTGAACTTGTGCTGGAACCTCAACTTTAACTTGTTTGTTAACTCAGAAGATCCAGGACTGTAGAACACTTGACTCCTGACACTTGAATTAGCTCAAAAGTCACTGAACAGCTCCCTCCAGCCCTTCACTGGCTGAGGTAGCTCCTTGTCACTGCTTGTGCTGCTGCAACTCTTGATGCCCCGTACACACGCGTTGAAAATTGGCAGGGAATTTTCGGCCAACGTCCGATCTGCCAATTTTCGGCTTGTTAGTATGATGCTTCCGACAACCAACTCCGACTTTTCGGCCGAAAAAATCTGGTGTGCAGGCTATAAAATTTTTGTTGGCCGTCAACATAACGGCCGATTTTCGTGCAGTCAGTACAGATTTCAACAGGGAAAAATCTGATGAGCAAGTCTGGGCATGCTCAGTGAAGAAAGAACACAAAGAAAGCAAACCAACACATGACATCACTTCTGAAGTAGAATTTTGTTGGGCAAGAAAATTCGTGTGCAGTCTAGGCACATTCCAACCAACAAAACACCACTCTGGACAAAAGACGGACAAACGGTCGGCCGATAATCATTGCGTGTGTACGGGGCTTAACTCTGTACACTGCACACTGACTCTTCAGGGCTCAACCACTGGTGCCCCCTTTACACTTCAGGGTCCTCTGACTAGGTACCCCCTCTAACACTTCAGGGTCCTCTGACTAGGTACCCCCTCTAACACTTCAGGGTCCTCTGACTAGGTACCCCCTTTACAGGCAGCTGACTTTTGGATCCCTGGGACCTTCACTGGAGTGGTCCCCTCTACACTAGGCAGACCTCCAGGGGCAGTTCACAGTACTCCCGACCTTGGCAGGCTTTGCTAGAACTGAACCCCTCTTCCTCCACTGGTCCTCGGCACACCGGATCCCCTCTGCAGCTCAACTCAGCACTCTCTGGATTCCCAGGCCGCCACCCAAGACACCCGATCCTTCTGACAGGAGGAGAAACCATTTAACCACTTAAGCCCCGGAGGATTTGGCTGCTCAAAGAGCAGGGCCTATTTTGCGATTCGGCACTGCGTGACTTTAATGGACAATTGTGCGGTCGTGCGATGCTGTACCCAAATGAAATTGACATCCTTTTTTTCCCACAAACAGAGCTTTCTTTTGGTGCTATTTGATCACCTGTGCAATTTTTATTTTTTGCGCTAAAAACAAAAAAATAGCGACAATTTTGAAAACATAACAATATTTTTCACATTTTTTTTATATGAAATTCCTAGAAAAAAAAATGTAAAAATAATTTTTTTTAACATTTTAGGCCAATTTGTGTTCTGCTACATATTTTTGGTTAAAAAATCGCAATAAGCGTATTTTGATTGGTTTGCGCAAAAGTTATTGCATTTACTAACTATGGGAAAGATTTATGTAATTTTTATTGTTATTTTTTTAACTAGTAATGGCAGCGATCTGCGATTTTTTTTTTTTGCGGGACTGCAACATTGCGGCGGACAGATCGGACCCCTGACTGACATTTTTGACACTTTTGGGGTTACCAGTGACATTACTACAGTAATCAGTGCTATACATATGCACTGTTACTGTAAAAATGACACTGGCAGGGAAGGGGTTAACTTTATTAGTGATCAAGGGGTTAAGTGTGTCCCTAGGGGCGTGATTCTAACTATAAAGGGGCATGGCTTTTGATGTAACCATAGAAACATAGAAACATAGAATGTGTCGGCAGATAAGAACCATTTGGCCCATCTAGTCTGCCCAATATATCTGAATCCTATGAATATAGCAGGATCGTATGATCTCTGCAGTTACACCAGGGAGAATGACAGACGGCTTTGTTTACATCAGCCATCTGTCCTTCTCTCTCTGCTGCGGTAGATTGCGAGTGGCCGGCGGACATCGGAGCCGCCGGTCACACGCGCAGGGATGGCCGTGAACGAGCGGGGGCTGGAGTGCGCCTCCGGCGGCGCGCGCTTGCCCCCCTACAGGCTCCTGGGCGAGCGACGTAGTACTAAGTCACTTTGCCCAGGAGGAGCTGACTGCCGCAGTAAATATACTGTGGGTGGTCGGCAAGTGGTTAAAGATGACAATGCCAGGATTCATCGGGCTCAAATTGTGAAAGAGTGGTTTAGGGGGCATGAGACATCATTGTCACACATGGATTGGCCACCACAGAGTCCAGAACTTCTCAACTTCCCATTGAGAATCTTTGGGATGTGCTGGAGAAGGCTTTGTGCAGTGGTCCGACTCTCCCATCATCAATACCAGATCTTGGTGAAAAATGAATGCAACACTGGATGGAAATAAAAATAAATCTTGTGGCATTGCAGAAGCTTATCGAAACAATGCGACAGCGAATGTGTGCCGTAATCAAAGCTAAAATCGGTCCAACGTGTGTGACCTTTTTTTTTTTTGGTAGCGACTTCTTTATTTGGCCAGGCAATGTATATATGTAGCACCTTCCCCTGACCTTCAGAGGTGTGGTGGCAACCTCCAAAGATAGGGAAGGCTGACAATTCCTCTTCAGGGTGCAGGTTTCTAGGCATTATGGGTGGTTTACAAGGTAGAAAAGATGGGCGCTCACTTTTATGCTGAACAAAGGTGAGTTTATTGCTCACAATAACAAGCAATTCAGGGAGAGAGGGGCAGGGCACAGGACACCCTAAAGCCTCGTACACACGCATCGAAAATCGGCAGGGAATTTTTGTCCAACGACCGATCTGCCGATTTTCGGCTTGTTAGTATGATGCTTCCGACAACCAACTCCGACTTTTCGGCCGAAAAAAATCTGGTGTGCAGGCTATAACATTTTTGTCTGCCGCCAAAACACGGCCGATTTTCGTGCAGTCAGTACAGATTTCGACAGGGAAAAATCTAATGCGCAAGCCTGGGCATGCTCAGAGAAGAAAGAACACAAAGAAAGCAAACCAACACATGACATCACTTCTGAAGTAGAATTTTGTTGGGAGAGAAAATTTGTGTGCAGTCTAGGCACATTCCAACCAACAAAACACCACTCTGGACAAAAGACGGACGATCGGTCGGCCAATAATCGTTGCGTGTGTACGGGGCATAAGTCAAATAAAGCAGCAGACTAGCAGACTCCTTAGATAAAAAGTAGAAAGGTAGACAGTAGTACCGAAAAAGAGCCTTACGGCTGGGTTCACACTTATCCAATTCGCATGAAAGGAGAGTGTGCTCCGATCTCAATGGAGCCGGTTCACACATCTCCATGGTGGCTTTGAGGAAAATTGCACAGAGGTCCTGTGCGTCTTTGGCTCTGTTTCCAGTTGGAATTCAGATAAAAATATGGGCTTGAACGGAGAACATGGACCCACCGGACCCCTGCTGTGAGCCACATCCGAATTCAGTGTGCACCAAGCCTGAAAGTGATACTAAAACCTCACGTTTTTTTCCAAAAGTATGCTCCTTTATATTAGTGTACTGTGGATTTACTAACCTTTTTATTCATTTTCCTTTGCAAATGTGTTTTTTTGGAGTACATTTTCCCCACTCCCGGTTCTTCTCCCAGATGAGTGCCCCCTCTGCAGTGCTGTTCTAAAGGGGACACCCGTGCATGCGCGCTTCCACCACGGGGAATACATCCCAGCAGTGACGCGCTGGCTGCGCTCACACGCATGGGAGCCCTTGCCAAGGAGTATGCTGTAGCTTCACCTCCCATGTTCTTTGATTGGCATGGGAATCTGTAGCTCTGGACCACAGCCCCGTCCTATGTCTTATCTTAGTGACAGCGGCTCAACAACAAAAGAATTATTCATAAATAAGCTCATTATTAAAAAAAGATATACTGTATTTTAATATATAATTTCTGGCATATTTAATTATTATTTTTTTAATGTTTTTCATTTATTTTTATTCAAATTCATTGCTAATTTTCAGCCATCTCCACCCAGCATTGTGAGTCCCCTTCTCCAACCCCACAGCATTGTGTCACACATTATTGTGTGTCACCCATCCCCCACCATGTCATTGCTTGTCACCCATCCCCCACCCAGTCATAGCGTGTCACCCATCTCTAATGGGCAATGAGGGGGTGATGGATGGGTGACACGCAATGACGGGGTGAGGGAAGGGTGACATGCAATGAGGGGATGAGGGATAGGTGACATGCAATGAGGGGGTTAGGGAAGAGTGACACGCAATGAGGGGGTGAGGGATGGGTGACACGCAATAAGGGGGTGGGGGATGGGTGACACGTAATGACTGGGTGAGGGATGGGTGATACGTAATGATGGGATGAGTGGCACGCAATGACGGGATGGGTGACACGCAATGACTGGGTGAGGGATGGGTGACACGTAATGACGTGGTGAGGGATGGGTGATACGTAATGATGGGATGAGTGGCACGCAATGACGGGATGGGTGACACGCAATGACTGGGTGAGGGATGGGTGACACACAATGACGGGATGGGTGACACGCAATGACTGGGTGAGGGATGGGTGACACGTAATGACGTGGTGAGGGATGGGTGACACACAATGACGGGGTGAGGGATGGGTGAAACACAATGACAGAGTGAGGGATGGGTGACACACAATGACAGGGTGAGGGATGGGTGACATGCAATGATGGGGTGAGGGATGGGTGACACAAAATGACGGGGTGAGGGATGGGTCACACGCAATGACAGGGTGAGGGATGGGTGACACGCAATGACTGGGTGAGGGATGGGTGACACGCAATGACGGAATGGGTGACAAGCAATGACTGGGTGAGGGATGGGTGACACGTAATGACGGGGTGAGGGATGGGTGACACGCAACGACTGGGTGAGGGATGGGTGACACGCAATGACTGGGTGAGGGATGGGTGACACGCAATGAAGGGATGGGTGACACGCAATGACGGGGTGAGGGATGGGTGACACGCAATGACGGGGTGAGGGATGGGTGACACGCAATGACGGGGTGAGGGATGGGTGACACGCAATGACTGGGTGAGAGATGGGTGACACGCAATGACTGGGGGAGGGATGGGTGACACGCAATGAGGGATGGGTGACACGCAATGACGATGGGTGACACGCAATGTCGGGGTGAGGGATGGGTGACACGCAATGATGGGGTGAGGGATGGGTGATACAAAATGACGGGGTGAGGGATGGGTGACACACAATGACTGGATGGGTGACACGCAATGACTGGGTGAGGGATGGGTGACACGTAATGATTGGGTGAGGGATGGGCGACACACAATGACGGGATGGGTGACACGCAATGACTAGTTGAGGGATGGGTGACACGCAATGACTGGGTAAGAGATTGGTGACACGTAATGACGGGATGGGTGACATGCAATGACTGGGTGAGGGAATGAGTGACGTACAATGACGGGATGGGTGACAGGCAATGACTGGGTGAGGGATGGGTGACATGCAATGACGGCATGGGTGATACGCAATGACGGGGTGAGGGATGGGTGACACAAAAGGACGTGGTGAGGGATGGGTGACACGCAATGACTGGGTGAGAGATGGGTGACACGCAATGACTGGGGGAGGGATGGGTGACACGCAATGAGGGATGGGTGACACGCAATGACGATGGGTGACACGCAATGACGGGGTGAGGGATGGGTGACACGCAATGACGGGGTGAGGGAATGGTGACACGCAATGATGGGGTGAGGGATGGGCGATACAAAATGACGGGGTGAGGGATGGGTGACACACAATGACTGGATGGGTGACACGCAATGACTGGGTGAGGGATGGGTGACACGTAATGATTGGGTGAGGGATGGGCGACACACAATGACGGGATGGGTGACACGCAATGACTAGTTGAGGGATGGGTGACACGCAATGACTGGGTAAGAGATTGGTGACACGTAATGATGGGATGGGTGACACGCAATGACTGGGTGAGGGATGAGTGACGTACAATGACGGGATGGGTGACACGCAATGACTGGGTGAGGAATGGGTGACATGCAATGACGGCATGGGTGATACGCAATGACTGGGTGAGGGATGGGTAACACGTAATGACGGGATGGGTGACACGCAATGACGGGGTGAGGGATGGGTGACACACAATGACATGGTGGGGAATGGATGAAACACATCACGCACGGGTGCCCCTTCGAGAAGGGCACTGCAGAGGGGGGCACCCATCTGGGAGACGAACCAGAAGTAAGGAAAATGGACCCCAAAAAAAACACATTTGCAAAGGAAAATGAATGAAAAGGTTAGTGAATCCACAGTTCCCTAGTGTAAAGGAGCATACTTTTTGAAAAAAATGTGAGGGTTTAGTGTATCACTTTAAGCTGTAACCAGCAATCTGGACTTTGTAGCCACAGCTGTCTCCTATAGCAACCAAACAAGAAGGGGCAGAAATTCTCTGGATGATTCTGTCTTGATGCTTTCCCAGGCTCTCCATGGTTCTCCGGTCCATGCAAGAGTAACTTCTGATACTTTATCTCAGGTCTCCATCCTTTCCTTCATGCCTTCAGAATACAAGCAGCTCTCCCTCACAGAGCCTCAAGCACATGACTAGGCCTCAGGCCTACCCAGCACAGCTTTTCCTCACACATCCACACCAGACCAAGGTCTGGGTGGGAGGACCTCGATCACTTGACCTCCCCAAATATTTATATGATTTCCCAGCATGCTCAGCAGCCAGAGAAACTCCTACTGAGAAAAGTATGCATATCCATAACTTTTCACTGCAGTTCATTACTCTAATACCAAAGGTACCAGTGACACCTACTGGCAAAAGGGACGAACGTCAGCTATACATAAGCTTAGGGGAAACCCAAATGATCACTAAGACTACAAATTAACTTAAATATTTACCTACAACCCAGCAATGCTAAATTTACTGGTAGGCCCTGTTTAATACAAGGGTGCTACATATAGTTATTAATAGAGATAACTCCAAATGAATGTTATACTGTATACCCCGGGTAGATATAGTTATGAATAGAGATCCCTCAAGATGACTGTTCTATACCCAGGTATATATAGTTATTATTAGAGATCCATATAGATGAACGTTCTATACCCCGGTATATGTACTTATGTAGCACCCTCCTAGTCAGGTGATAGGTAGAGAGTGTAGTTTTTGCTCTCTCTGCTTACCAGAAGAGCAGCAGGCAAAACATGTGCACTCTGCTTATCAGGGAGCAAGATTTGGTAGTTAGGTCTACTTGTTGTGCCCAGTGTGTATTCATCTGGTCTCAGGGAGTGCCCCAAGCTGATCCAAGGGGGAGGCATGTTGGATGCTGGAGGAAACCTGACCAATGATACACAGACGTTTGGTACTGTCCCAGGGGTTGGCACGGGCAATGGTGCATTATAAAAAGCCAGGGGCACATGAGGTAGAGGTATTTCGGTCCCAGAAGGAGGGTGGCGGCTGCCTCCTCTTCTGCAACAGTTGGTGGTGGTCACAGGCAGTCGGCCAGTAGTTGGGGCACAGCAGAATCTGGAAAAACAGTGTCGTGACTACAGAGGAATTTGCCCAGGGGTCTGCCCAGGAAGGGGACCACTCCGGAGTGTAGGCTCAGTGGACGGGTGTCCGCTAGCACAGAGAGAAAGGGGGTACTAGGGGAGTGCCCTGAAGAGAAATATTGTAGAAACACCTCATCTTCATTCAAGTGGCAGGATGAAGCAGCGGCCTTGCCACATTCCTAAAGTTAGAAGTCCTCAGCATTGTGAATAGTTAACAGTTGGTGTATCCCACTCATCCCTTCTCCCATCCCAATATAAATAAAACCACAAAAACAACAACCTCTGGACTGATCCTTGACTGAGCCAAGAACTTAAAGTGTTACGTTTCTGCAAGTAGTTGCTACGGGTAACCCAGGGGAATCCCTAAAGTGTAATATCCAGCAGTCCTCTAGGGGGCAGTGCTACACTTATTAACTGCTTGCCGACCGTCCCGCCACAGATATACTGCAGCAGGCTGGCTAGGCTGCGCGAATTGACGTATGGGTATGTCGGTTCATGGGAGCGGTCCTGGGGGCGAGCGCCCACTAGGCAATGGGGATGCCGATCCACGGCACCAGCAATCGTTCCCCGCTGAGAGAGAACAGTCAGCTGTTGTAAACACAGCTGTCCGTTGTTCTTTCTGAAATTATCACAGAGCGCCTGTGATCCTTTAATATAGGATCACAGATTTCTGTGTTGGTTCCACAAGTCCCTCCCCCTCACAGTTAGAAAAAAAACCCTAGGCTCACAATTAACCCTTTGATCGCCCCTGGGTTAACCCCCTTTTTTTTGGGTACAGCGTCGCACGACTGTGCAATTGTCCATTAAAGTAACGCGGTGCCGTTAATGACCAGTGGCCTGGTCATTAAGGGGGAAAATCTTCCGGTCCAGAAGTGGTTAATCTAAGGTACAACCCCCTTTCTTCTAACCTCAAATCGTGGCCACATGTCCTCTTCTTAGGACTTCGAGTAAACCGTTTACTGGAGTCACCTTTGATATTATGTGGACTGAGGGACCCTGCGCTTATGGATTTGAGTGAAAAGAGTGCTCACTCAGTGCTATAAATAAATTGAGTGTTTTTAGAAAAGCTGCTAGCTGCAAAAAAAGTGCAAGTGCTCTTTAAAATGTGGATATGTTAATGCAGCGCTGCTTAAAAGTATCAATATGAATAAATAAAAGTGTAAAATGACGATCATGTACTCATAATTATCATAAAATTATACAAACATATATTTCTAATAATCAAATAAATAGAATTAAATGAATATATTGTGCTTAAAATAAAAGTCCATTAATAAATCCTTCCGGAGTGATATGTCCTTCTCCAATATTTATAAAGTGCTTGAGTGCTTAATCTGTGCTTTTCATGGGGTTCCCCCCTTCATTAACTAAGGAAAATATAGATGAAGCAAGAACAAGAATCCTACTGTAATTATACAAGACACGGGGAATGAACCTTGATCTTCCAGCAACATTTTTTTCCTTCCCTTATTGGAGATGCGGAGTGCAAAGTCTAATTATTCATGCCTGCTTGTATCTACTTAGTGGTAAGTAGACATCTGAAGGGGGGAACCCCATGAAAAGCACAGATTAAGCACTCAAGCACTTTATAAATATTGGAGAAGGACATATCACTCCGGAAGGATTTATTAATGGACTTTTATTTTAAGCACAATATATTCATTTAATTCTATTTATTTGATTATTAGAAATATATGTTTGTATAATTTTATGATAATTATGAGTACATGATCGTCATTTTACACTTTTATTTATTCATATTGATACTTTTAAGCAGCGCTGCATTCACATATCCACACCTTTGATATTATAATTGTAGATTGTAATCATATTCCTCCTAACCCTCTTGTATTGAATTGTATTGTTAGTGAACTGTCTTCTTTTATATTTTAAAGCAATGTGCAAACTGTTGGTGCTATCCAAGTCCTGTGTAATAATAACAACAACAATATCCCCTCTTAACCACTTCCATACAGGGCCTATTCTATATCCTCTCCTACATGTAAAAATCATAATTTCTTTGCTAGAAAATTACTCCGAACCCCCCCAAACATTATATATGTTTTTTTTTAGCAGAGACCCTAGAGAATAAAATGGCAGTCCTTTCAACTTTTTATGTCACACAGTATTTGCGCAGCAATTTTCCAAACGCTTTTTTTTGGAAAAAAAACAGTTACATGAATTATAAAAGAAACCAAAACACTAAAGCTTGCCCAATTTTTTGTATAATGTGAAAGATGATGATATGCAGAGTAAATAGATAACTAACATGTTATGCTTTAAAAATGCGCACACTCGTGGAAATGGCACCAAACGTTGGTACTTAAAAATCTCCAAAGCAAGGTTTTATAAATGTTTACAGGTTACCAGTTTAGAGTTACAGAGGAGGTCATGGGCTAGAATTGTTGCTCTCACTCTAACGTTCGCGGTGATACCTCACATTTGTGGTTTGAACGCCGTTTACCTATGTGGGTGCGATGTACGTACGCGTTTGCTTCTGCGTGCAAACACGCGGAGACGGGGACGCTTTACATTTTTTTTTGTTTATTTTTACATGTAAACATCCCTTGTAATAGGAATAGGGCATGAAATGTCCTCTTTATGGAGAGATATGGGGTCTATAAGACCCCATATCTCTCCTCTAGTCTGGAAAGCCTGAGATAAAAAAAAAAAATAAAAAAAAACGATCTCTGCCTTTCCAGAGTACATGGCAGTGTTTACATCTGCTGGGGCAGATGTGACGTTATAACGACGCGCCCTGCCTACGAAGGTCATAGAGACGGCTGGGGACCATCTGGTAACTGGTATTTTCTATGGTGAACTTCCAACCGCCGGCCAATTCCTTTTCTGGCTCGCCGATCGCAAGGCCGAGACGGTAAAAGCACCGGAAGGAAAGCAGGAGGGGAAAAATGTCCACTCCCTCTGCCTTTAAAAACGATCAAGCGGCTGAACTTCCGCTATGATTGTATTTACGATGCAGGGAATCGTCGGCTGAAAAAGATGATTTCTGAATGATGCCTGTAGCTGCAGGCATCATTCAGATATCAAAAATATTCACAGTGTGGCGCAATCTCATATATCAATAAGATTTCATTATCCTATATATGGTATGGCATAAAACACAATACAGTCCAATAATCCATAAAGCGAAATAGGAATATCAGAAATTGTCCCATATAAAGTGTAAACTGATATTGAATTCTAATTAGCATTCAGAAGCCCAGGTGATGATATTGTAGCATGCAATGATACATAGATAGTGCTCGATCCCACCACCACAGCTTTCTCTGCCTCTCACCTCCAGGATGCGACCCCACAGGGTCAATACAACATGTATATTACACCTATGCTGGATCCTCCTCCTTTTCTCCTGTTCAACACGGGCTCCAACCGTACCAGTATAAGTATATTCCAAAAGAGAAGACAGGATCTAAGTGCTCTCCGTTATATGCAGACATTTATTTCAAATCAAAAAGTATTGCACTTACATTTTGAAAGCAGTTTTCAACCATGTAAAACAGCGATACAGACGAGTTCCGCGTCTCACAGCCTTCGTTCGTTTACTTCCTGGTAGGACGTAACGCGTGCGGGGGAAGTCACATGACCCGTTTACTTCCCATAGGACGTGATACGCAAGGTGAGTATCCTTGCGACTGGTGAGTATCCTTGCGACTGGTGAGTATCTTTGCGACTGGTGAGTATCGTTGCGACTGGTGAGTATCGTTGCGACTGGTGAGTATCGTTGCGAATGGTGAGGATCCTTGCGACTGGTGAGGATCCTTGCGACTGGTGAGTATCTTAGTGACTGGTTAGTATATTAGCGACTGGTGAGTACCCCAGGTTTAGTACCAGGGGAGTTAGAGGTAGTGTAGGTAAGGAAGAGCAGGTCGTTAACATTATCCCCATAGAGTAGTGGGTAATAATGTCCGACAGGATTGGGGATGCCACTCAGTGCACTTCTTGCGCCATGTATGAGTTCCTTGATGAACCAATCGAGGGCAAATACTGCTGTGCAAGATGTGAGCGACTTGTTGCTCTGGAAGACCAGATCCTGGATCTAGAGAACTAGAAAGGAGCTTGGACATTACCCATCAGGCGCTGGCAGGGGCCAGCATAGAGGAGGGAGGAATAGAGGAGATGCAAGCAGCAGAGGTACGCAGCTGGGTGACTGTTAGGAAGGTTAGTGGGATGAGTGTCAGGGAGGCCATTCCTGAGTTGGTACACCCTAACATATTTGCCGAGTTGCAGGTTGAGAGGGATATCAACTCAGGGGTGGCAGAGCTGGAGCATGCACCCTCCCCCAGCTGCCAGGGGAGGGGCGGCTCCAGGAAGAAGGGGGCGTTGACTCAGGAAAGGTTAGACAGGTTGTGGTAGTTGGGGACTCAATTATCAAGAGGACAGAGAGGGCAATCTGTAAAAAAGATCTCGGTAACCGAACAGTATGTTGTTTACCGGGCGCCCGAGTTCGGCATATCGCAGATCTGGCAGACAGATTATTGTGCGGGGCTGGGGATGACCCAGCGGTCATGGTGCATGTGGGCACTAATGACAAAGTAAAAGTTAGGTGGAGGATCCTAAAGAACGATTTCAGGGACTTAGGTAATAGATTGAGGAAAAGGACCTCCAAGGTGGTTTTCTCTGAAATACTGCCTGTACCTCGAGCCACACAAGAGAGGCAGAAGGAGATTAGGGAACTTAACAAGTGGCTGAGGAACTGGTGTAGGAAGGAGGGGTTTGGGTTCATGGAGAACTGGGCTGACTTCTCAGTCGGCTACCGGCTCTTTAGTAAGGATGGGCTGCACCTTAATGGGGACGGTACAGCTCTTTTGGGGAGAAAGATGGCCACCAAGTTGGAGGGGCTTTTAAACTAGGAGACGGGGGGAGGGCTCAGAAGTAGAGTCAGTTAGGAGGGAGCAAAGGACTGAAGGCAGTTGTAGGGTCAGCAGCGACAGTAGGTCCACAACGTCAATTGGTAGGTCTGTGCGGGAGAACCTCAGACCAAACAGGAATAAACATAACCACCAATCATGTTTAACTTCCGTAAAACTAAGAGGGGTATATGCTAATGCCAGGAGCCTAGCTAATAAAATGGATGAGTTGGAAATATTAGTACATGAGGAGGACATAGACCTTGTGGGAATAACGGAAACTTGGTTTGACCCCTCACATGACTGGCTGGCAAATATCCAAGGGTATTAGGTGTACCGGAAGGACAGGGTAGGAAAAAGAGGGGGAGGGGTATGTCTCTACGTCAAGAACAATGTAAGGGTGATTGAGAGGAGTGACATTACGGAAGGGATGAGTATGGAGTTAGAATCCGTATGGGTAGAACTCCATAGGGAAGGAGAAAAGGGAAAAGTAATTGTGGGGGTTTGCTATAGGCCACCTAAACAAGGGGAGGAGGTATAGCTGGAATTTTTAGCACTATTGGGTAAAGTGGCAAAGCTAGGATCAGTCATCATATTGGGGGACTTCAACTATCCCGACATTGACTGGGGAGAGGGGACTACACACTCACATAAGGCCCGTCTATTCACGGAAACCTTACAGGATAATTACATGTCACAGTTGGTGGATTCTCCTACTAGAGAAATCGCAATCCTGGATCTATTGATCACTAATGACCCAGACCGAATCTCGGAGGTAGGAGTCCAGGACTACCTGGGCTCTAGCGATCACAGGATGATCATATTTAGCGTAAATAACAATATAGCAAGGCAAGTGGGGAACATAAGAACCCTTAACTTCAGAAGGGCAAACTTTCCAAAATTGTACTCATTGATGGAAAGGGTTAACTGGGACCAAACCTTGGGATCACTGACCACAGAGGAAAAATGGGAATGCTTTAGGAACATATTAAGCAAATGCATCTTGCAGTGCATTCCTATGGGAAATAAATTTAGAAGAGACAAAGCCAAACCTGGCTGGCTAAACCGTAGCGTTAAAAAACTTATTAGGGGTAAAAAATTGGCCTTCAGGAAATATAAATCAGAGGGCACAGTATCGGCTTTCAACCAATACAAGGAGGCAAATAAGAAGAGTAAACACGAAATCAAGATGGCTAAAATAAACTTTGAGAGACAAATAGCGGAGGATAGTAAAAAAAACCCAAAGAAATTCTTTAAATATATCAACAGCAAAAAAACTAGGGCAGAGCATATTGCGCACATAATTAACGATGATGGGAGGATGGTTACAGAGGACACTGAAAAAGCAACCGTGCTGAATGCTTTTTTCTCGTCAGTATTTTCACAGGAAACGGAGGGGTACACTGACCATGACTGTATGGTTAGTGGTAATACACAGGACTTGCCACTATGGTTAACAGAGGGTGAAATCAGGGAAAGGCTGGATAAACTTAACACAAACAAATCACCAGGCCCGGATGGCGTACATCCGAGAGTACTCAAGGAACTCAGTAAGGTTATATCTAGACCACTGTTCCTGATCTTTGCTGACAGTATTAGGACAGGAGATGTACCAGGGGAGTGGAGGAAAGCAAACGTGATTCCGATATTCAAAAAGGGTCAGAGGCATATACCAGGAAATTATAGGCCTGTCAGTCTGACATCAGTAGTATGTAAACTTCTGGAGGGGATGATAAGGGACTATATCGTAGAGTTTTCTAAAGACAACAGCGTCATCAGCAGTAACCAGCATGGGTTTACAAATGGGTGTACTTGTCAAACCAATCTCTTAACATTCTACGAGGAGGTGAGCTGTGAGCTAGATAGGGGCAGACCAGTGGATGTGGTGTACTTAGATTTCGCTAAGGCGTTTGATACAGTTCCCCATAAGCGCTTAATTTATAAAATAAGGTCTGCAGGTATCGACAGCAGGGTTTGCTCTTGGATACGGAACTGGCTAAAAGGGTGGGTCCAAAGGGTGGTAATAAACAGCGCATACTCAGACTGGTCTGAGGTAGTAAGCGGGGTCCCCCAAGGCTCAGTCCTGGGACCAACCTTGTTCAATTTATTCATAAACAGCATTGAGGACGGCATCAGTAGTTGGATATCAGTTTTTGCAGATGACACAAAATTGGGCAGGGCAATAACTGCACAGCATGAAGCAGATATCCTACAGGATGACCTGGACAAAATAACGGAGTGGGCAACGACTTGGCAAATGAGGTTAAACGTGGAGAAGTGTAAGGTTTTGCACTTGGGGACTAGAAACATAAAAGCACAATACACATTAGGAGGGGAACCCTTGGGGGAATCAAAAATAGAGAAAGATCTGGGAGTCTTGGTTGATGATAGACTAGGCAACAGCATGCAATGTCAAGCGGCAGCTGCCAAGGCCAGCAGAATATTAGCATGCATAAAGAAAGGGATGTATTCCAGAGATAAAACTTTATAAAACTCTGGTCCGACCGCATCTGGAGTATTCTGTCCAGTTCTGGTCGCCAGTCCTCAGGAGGGATGTGTTGGAGAGGGAGAGAGTCCAGAGAAGGGCAACTAAACTAATTAGGGGATTGGAGGACCTTAATTATGAAGAGCGTCTGCAATCGCTTGATTTATTCTCCCTGGAGAAGAGACGCCTGAGGGGGGACATGATAGCAATTTTTAAATATCTCAATGGGGATCTCAGCTTAGAAAAAAAGCTGTTCAGTCGAAGGGATTGCATGAGGACTCGGGGGCATACAATGCGATTAGAGGAGAAGCGGTTTAACCTCAGGCAACGTGGGGGGTTCTTTACGGTAAGGGCTACAAGATTGTGGAATTCTCTACCACAAGAGGTGGTTTCTGCGGGTAGTATGGTGGCTTTCAAAAGACTATTAGACGTACATCTCAAGGATCAGAATATTCAGGGGTATGTGAGATGATTGCAGCCACACACACCTACACAGGTTGAACTGGATGGACTGTTGTCTTTATTCAACCTCACCTACTATGTAACTATGTAACTATGTATCGCTGTTTTACATGCTTGAAAACTGCTTTTAAAATGTAAGTGCAATACTTTTTGATTTGAAATAAATGTCTGCATATAAGGGAGAGCACTTAGATCCTGTCTTCTCTTTTGGAATATACTTATACTGGTACGGTTGGAGCCCGTGTTAAAACCAGGAGAAAAGGAGGAGGATCCAGCATAGGTGTAATATACATGTTGTATTGACCCTGTGGGGTCGCATCCTGGAGGTGAGAGGCAGAGAAAGCTGTGGTGGTGGGATCGAGCACTATCTATGTATCATTGCATGCTACAATATCATCACCTGGGCTTCTGAATGCTAATTATAATTCCCTACCAGTTTGCACTTTATATGGGACAATTTCTGATATTCCTTTTCACTTTATGGATTATTGGACTGTATTGTGTTTTATGCCATACCATATATAGGATAATGGAATCTTATTGATATATGAGATTGCGCCGCACTGTGAATATTTTTGATTATGCTTAAAAGGATTTAAGGATTACCTTTTAGTGCTTGGCTGCTGATCTGAATTTGCAATTAAGGTTCAGCGCTGAATATTCTGTTTGTATTTACTATCATTCAGATATCCCCACTCAAAGTCCAGGACGTCATATGACGGCCTTGGGTGGGAAGTGGTTAGCACCTCTTCTCAAGAGTGAAAACCTGCAATCTATGTAATCGATTCTCATTGCTAAGTTCCTCCAGGTATCATCAGCAAACACTTGATTAGGTTTTTGATGCCAAGCTCTATGTCATTAAAAAAAACAAAATAAAGCAGCATTAGCCTCAAGACAGAACCCTGAGCTCCATCATTCAAAGAATGAGTCATTTATCCCTATTCTCTGGACCAGTTTATGTAACCAGCTTCTTATCCATGTACATAGAAATGAATCAACTCCAACAAACCTCATTTTATAGATTAAATATTTATGAGATACAAAATCTAGATAAATTCTGTCCACAGGACTTCCGCCATACAGTCTTTCATAAATCCATGCTGGTTGTCACTTATGATACCTTATATCACAGACAAATTTTTGTTAGAATCCCTTGCCATGCCTTTTAATACTTTACATACTATTGATGTTAGGCTGACTGGTCTGTAGTTTCCTGGTATACATCTCAATATCTCCCACAGCAGTGCCCAGCTCCCCAAGCCCTTTGACAACCTCTTGCCTAAAATAGCTTTTACAACGGCCTGAATAGTTTTTAAAGATTCTGCTCATATTGACTTCAGTGGGGTTTGAATTACCATTCAGACATTAGGAGCAATTCAGCAAACTTCCTGGAAACGGAACCCAGGAATGTTCAACTCATTCCTACACCCCACTGTGAGATCTATGATGTAAAACAAGGTCTGATTTCCATGTATAACATTTTCCACACTCAGGGCAGGAATATGGTTTCTCCCCAGTATGGGATCTCTGATGTCTAACAAGTTTTGATTTCCATGAAAAACATTTCCCGCACTCAGGGCAGGAATATGGTTTCTCAACTGTGTGAATCTTCTGATGTGAGTAAAGAGAGGAAAACCGTGAAAAACTTTTTTTACACTCAGGGCAAGAATACAGCTTCTCCCCTGTGTGAGTTCTCTGGTGTGTAACAAGGTCTGATTTCTGTAAAAAACATTTCCCGCACTCAGGGCAGGAATACGGCTTCTCTCCTGTGTGAGATTTCTGATGTCTAACCAGAATTGATTTCTGTGAAAAACATTTCCCACACTCAGGGCAGGAATACGGCTTCTCCCCCGTGTGAGATCTCTGATGTCTACTAAGTTGTGATTTATCTATAAAACATTTTCCACACTCAGGGCAGGAATACGGCTTTTCCCCCGTGTGCATTCTCTGATGTTTAACAAGGTCTGACTTCTGTGAAAAACATTTGCCACACTCTGGACAGGAATACGGCTTCTCCGATGTGTGAGATCTTTGATGTATAACAAGGCCTGATTTGTGAAAAAAACATTTCCCGCACTCAGGGCAGGAAAATGGCTTTTCCCCTGTGTGAGATCTCTGATGTGTGATAAGTTGTGATTTCTCTATAAAACATTTCCCACATTCTGAGCAAGAATTTGGCTTCTCCCCTGAGTGCAGTCTCTGATGTCTAAAAAGGTCTGATTTCTGTGAAAAACTTTTCCCGCACTCAGGACAAGAATATGGCTTCTCCCCTGTGTGGGATCTCTGATGTCTAACAAGTTGTGATTTATCTGTAAAACATTTCCCACACTCAGAGCAGGAATTTTGCTTCTTGCCCGTGTGAGATCTGTAATGTATGATAAGTTCTGATTTATGAAGGAAACATTTCCGGCACTCCGTACAGGAATGTCGTTTGTCACCCCTGTGAGATCTCTGATGTACAGTAAGAATTAATTCAGAGCTAAAATTTTCTCCACATTCAGGACAGGCAAATTTCTCTTCCCCCTGAATTCCGGCACCATCCCTCACAGTACGAGGTTGCTCAGAGTCGGAGGGATTTGATGATCTATCCACACTGTGACGTCCTCCATCCATAGCTGAGCTCATTGTCTTTTCTCCTGCACAATCTCTTGTGATGTCCTCATCTTCCATTTTACAACCTGGAGATAAAGTAAGACGATCCTTTGAGGGTGTCTCGATGGTGTGTCCTGGAAAATATAAAAACACGATCAATAGATACCAGATGGTTTGTTCACTTAAATCAAGGTTCAATCTGGATCAGGTAGGTTTGAGTGAGCAGATGTTCTCAGTCGATGTTCCAACCATTAAGAACACTTCCCCGCTTCAGTCAAAGGGCCTTTGATCCTCCTTCCCGATCACTTCAACGTTTAAGCAGCCAACACAACCACAAGCCTAGGCACTGGCTCAAGTGATCTCTGATAATCAAAAGGTTCAAAGTTTAGACTTGCAGACATTTTAGCATAGAACAAATGACCACAGGCCTAGGCTTCTGGTGACACACAGCACTGGAGGGTGTTTGGAGAAATATTTTCTACTGAAAAGATCTGTTTCAGTTTTTAAGGTTCTTTCTTAATTTTTATCCCAACAAAAATGTAAATAAAGTAAAGATTTATGTTAACCTTCAGCTACAAGCAGAAGAAGAGGGACAAAGTCGCATTCTATGTTATTATATCTGTGCTAATGTAACTAGAAGAAAAACACAAACTAATTCTGCCGGATGAACCACAGAATCCCAGAGGTTACTTGTTCCGAAGCTGGGCAAATGGCCTAACTAAATGGGTGTTCATCTGAGCCAAACCCCTGGCTCAAGCGGGAACGATATTACTACTGATGCTAAATGTAAGAGCTTCCCACTCATGCCGGTTGTTTGGGCTGCCAGTGTCCAACCAACCGGTGACATATCCTGGCCCATTCAGCGGTCAGACAAGTATTACCCACTGACATGGATAGACAAAAAAAAAAACAAACAATCAAGATAAAGTTGTGGGGTCTTCCCAAAATTCATACCAGACCCCTAAGGTTTGGGAAGAGGGAATCACATGCAAAAAACGAAAAAAAAGAGTGAGGACTCTCTAAAAGCTATAACAAACCATGGGTTGAGCATGCAGCCTGGCAGGCCAGAAAAGGAGGACCCCCCTCCTGAACCGTACCAGACCACATCCCCTCAACATAGGTGGTACCCTGGCAAAGCACCTTTGCTACATGTTAATGAGACAAAGGGCCTCTTCCCCACAACCTTGGTCTGGGAGTTTGGTTAGGGGCTTATCAGAATCTGGAAGCCATCTTTAACCACTTGCTGACCGCCGCAAGTACATATACTGCGGCGGTCAGCCCCGTGCAGGCAAAGTGACGTATGGGTACGTCACTCGCCCACGAGCCAATAGGGGGCGAGCGCGCGCCGCAGGAGGCGCGCTCCCGCCCCCGCTCGTTCACGGGCATCCCCGCGCGAGTGACCGGCGGTTCCGATGTCCGCCGGTCACTCGCGAACTCCCGCTGGAGAGGGAGAAAGGCAGGCAGCCGATGTAAACAAAGCCGTCTGTCATTCTCCCTGGTGTAAGAACAGAGATCATACGATCCTACTATGTAGGATCGTATGTCTCTGTGGTTACATCAAAAGCCACACCCCTTTACAGTTAGAAGCACGCCCCTAGAGACACACTTAACCCCTTGCTCTCTAATAAAGTTAACTCCTTCCCTGCCAGTGTCATTTTTACAGTAACAGTGCATATGCATAGCACTGATTACTGTAGTAATGTCACTGGTCCCCTCAAAAGTGTCAAAAATGTCAGTCAAGGTGCCGCAAAGTCGCAGTCCCGCAAAAAAAAAAAAAAAATCGCAGATCGCCGCCATTACTAGTTAAAAAAAAAAAATAAATAAAAATGACACAAATCTTTCCCGTAGTTAGTAAACGCAATAACTTTTGCTCAAACCGATCAAAATACGCTTATTGTGATTTTTTTTTACCAAAAATATGTAGCGGAAAACAAATTGGCCTAAAATGTTAAAATATTTTGATTTTTACATTTTTTTTTTGGAAGATTTCATGTAAAAAAATGTGAAAAATATTGTTATTTTTTCATAATTGTCGCTCGTTTTTTGTTTTTGTTTGCACAGGTGATCAAATACCACCAAAAGAAAGCTCTATTTGTGGGAAAAAAAGGACGTAAATTTAATTTGGGTACAGCATCGCGTGCCGAATCGCAAAATAGGCCCTGGTCTTTGAGCAGCCAAATCCCCCGGGGGTTAAGTGGTTAAAATGAAGGGATCCAAGATCCAAGATATCAATCCCCATACATGAATGGGTAAAGGATACATAGTACCCCTACTCGTTAACAAATAAAAGGAAAGTAAAACATACAAGTCTTATTAAATAAAATGTACTGTAATGAAAATCCATCATCAATCATGCCTTTCAGCAATGCCAATAAAAAATCAATCATGATGAATGACCCCCTCTGAGCGCCACAAAAAAGCCAGTTGACTGCACACCACGAATGACAGCTCTCTAACTGAATATAATCGAATGGGTGGGGACATCACATTGACATGACTGACCAATTATGGACATGATCATTTTGGGTCAATGATGTCAATTAGGATCCCCTATTTAATTAATACTATTATTATTATTATACAGGATTTATATAGCACCAACAGTTTATGCAGCACTTTACAATATAAAAGGGAGACAATTCAGTTACAATACAATAAAATACAAAAGGATAAAGAGGACCCTGCTCAGAAGAGCTTACAATCTAATAGGGTGGGGCAGGCGTTACAAGAGGTTGTAACAGTGGGGAATGAGCTGATGGAAGAGGTCAAAGATTAGTTGGAGGTATGATAGGCTTCCCTGAAGAGATGAGTTTTCAGGGATCGCCTGAAGGCAGCTAGAGAAGGAGATAGCCGTACAGGTTGAGGTAGAGCGTTCCAAAGGATGGGAGAGGCCCTGGAGAAATCCTGGAGACGAACATTGGAGGAGGAGACAAGGGAGCTTGAGAGTAGGAGGTCTTGAGAGGAGTGGAGCGGGCGGTTTGGGTGATATTTGGAGACAAGATTGGTGATGTAGCTCGGGGCAGAGTTGTGAATGGCTTTGTATGTTGTGGTTAGTATTTTGAATTTAATTCGCTGGGCAATCGGGAGCCAGTGTAGGGATTGGCAGAGAGGGGAGGCAAACGCTGAGCGGTTGGTAAGGTGGACAAGCCTGGCAGCAGCATTCATGATAGGGGGGATAGCCTATGGAGAGGTAGGCCTATGAGAAGGGAGTTGCAATAGTCGAGCCGAGAGATAATAAGGGAGTGAATGAGTAGCTTGGTGGTTTCAGTTGTTAAAAAGGGGTGAAATTTCAGAGATGTTATGAAGTCTACAAGCTTTTGACAACGATTGGATTTGGGGCTGAAAGGACAGGTCAGAGTCTAGGATTACGCCTAGCCTGGGTACATGAGGGGAGGGATTGATGGTTGCATTACTGATTTTGATGGAAAAGTCATGGAGGGTGGGCATGGATTGGGGGGGGGGGGGCGGGGGCGGATAATACCAGCTCAGTTTTTGAAATTTAGTTTGAGGAAGTGGTGTGACATCCATGTTGATATGTCAGTAAGTAAGTTAGTAATGCGAGAGGAGACTGAAGGAGTGAGGTGAGGAGTAGACGGATAGATTTGTGTGTCATCGGCGTATAGATGGTATTGGAAGCAGTGGGCTGTTATCAAGTGACCGAGGGAGGCGATGTAGATAGAGAAGAGGAGGGATCCAAGAACAGAGCCTTGGGGAACCCCCACAGAAAGGGGCAATGGAGAGGAGGAGAGAAAGAGCGTTGTGATAGGTAGGAGGAGAACCAAGATAGAGCAGAGTCTTGGAGGCCAAGGGAACAGCGTTTTTTTAAGAAGGAGCGGGTGGTCAACAGTATTAAAGACCGCAAAGAGGTCAAGTAATAGGAGTATGGAGTAGTGGCCATTGGTTTTAGCAGTTAGTAAATTGTTAGTGAGTTTTAGTAAGGCAGTTTCTGTGGAGTGCCGCGAGCGAAAGCCAAACTGTAAGGAATCAAGAAGGTTATTTTCACTGAGATAGGAGCTAAGACGGTTGTAGACTAAGCGTTCTAGAAGTTTAGAGGTGAATGGGAGCAGTGAGATAGGTCAGGTTGGTGGGGTCCAGTGAGGGCTTTTTAAGTATGGTAGTGATCTCCGCATGTTTTAGAGGGGGGGAAGGGGGGGGGGGAGGTACCACTAGAGAGGGAGAGATTGAAAATGTGAGTGAGGGAGCACAGTATAGAATAATAGGGTGACTGTATTAGTTGTGAGGGAAGAGTCATACATCGTGACTGACATGGCTCTACATTGCTGGATGATGTGAGTGACAATGGATTTACAGCATGAGACTTTTTTTCATTAAGTGTAACTAAAAGCAAATTTTTTTTTTTCATTTTGGGTAGAATAACCCTTGTCAGTTTTCTCTTTGGCATCTGTGTCCCATTGAGGAGATTTCCCTTCACTTCCTGTCCCATAGCCATAACAGGAAGTGAGAGGAAATCTCAGTGAGTCAGAACTAGTGTCCCCAGTGGAAGATTCCCCATCTACTAGTGCTCTTTGGGATTTTCTTTTACTTTCACTATCGATGATAACTGTAAAAAGAACAAATGCTTATATATCGCTTCTCGGCCTTTTGGCTAAGATCAAGTGTAGTATCTGTTCTTATCAGTTGGTATGGACCCTGAGGGTTAGTATCGGCAGGGGCTGAAATGAACCGGGGCGCTCCAGACGTCACTGGGGGACCGGGAAGTAGGCACTGTCAGAGAAAGCCGGATGGGTCCGCTGCCTTCTGGTTTGAGCAGGTCCGACCCTATCAGTTTGAAGGGAGCAAGAAAGCTGGGGAAAGACGGTTAGTATTGCTCCTGGATGTGATTGGTGAGGAACGTGGATGGCGGTGGGCGGGCCTTTCCTCCTGGGTTGAATCTGGCCTTGCAAAAGGCTTGTCCCCAGTTGTAGGCAGGCTCTCCCTAAGCTGTACATGTTCCAAACCTCCTGGTAGGTAAGGGCTACACTCGGTCTGGCCATTGGGCCGGGATAGAGAAAGCCCGTAGTGCAAGTGCCCCTGGGGTGGCAGCCCAGGGGTGCCTTGATTTCTCACTGGTGAGGGGCAGCTCGCCTGAGTTATTTTGGCACCTTGGTCACTGCACTATACACACTTTTTCCGCACCTGCCTCTTGGGACAGGCCTTTTGGCTTGCACCAGAGGAATTTTTTATTCCGGCTGGAAGGCCTGCCTTGGTTCCTCACATGGCACCATAGCACTTTCCCCACTTCCCCTCCCCCACTTCTTGTTTTGTTTGTCTCTTTTTCTTTGTAGTTTGTCACCTGCACTATCACCTTTGTCTTCTTTTTTGCACGACTTGTAGGGTGTGGGTCCTCGGGCCCTACCTTAAGTCTTGGGAGGGGGTGGATATGGCCTTTTGGCTAAGTCCGCCCTCTCTCATGGGGTCTCCCTTCGGGGGAGCCCCACTTAGTACTCGGTGGGGGCTGTTTCGGCAGTCCCCCTGAAGAACGAGGTCGGTCTGGTTTCGGCCAGACAGACCATGAGTACCTTAATCCCTGTCAGGAGTCTTGCGCCCCGGGGGATCGAGGTTTGGGTCCTACCTCTTCGGAGGGAAGACCACTAGTTTCGCACACCCTGTGCACTTTTTGTGTTCTCACTTTGTGTGTGTGCACTTTTTTATGCACCGGGTGGAGTCTTTTGAGTGTGTTGCACACGCTACGGGCTTTAAAAAGAAAAAAGTTGTGAGGGAACAGGATCTAGGGGACAATTGGTTAGTTGGGCATCTGAGAATATTTTTGTAACCTCTTCAGTAGTAGCCAGTTCAGAAGAGGAGAGTGTTGACTGTTGCACTGTTGCTGTTAGGCATGGTATGTTGAGTGGGGAAGATGTACGCACAGTGGAGGTCATTGATAGTTACATAGTTTGTGAGGTTGAAAAAAGACACCTGTCCATCCAGTCCAACCTATGATGTGTGTGTGTTTGATGTTAACCGTACATTGTATACCCCTGCATGTTGTACATTGTATACCCCTGTATGTTGTGGTCTTTAAGGTGCCCATCAAATAGTTTTTTGAAACTATCGATGCTCCCTGCTGATACCACTGCTTGTGGAAGAGAATTCCACATCCTTACTGCTCTAACAGTGAAGAACCCCTTACGTATTTTAAGGTTAAACCGTTTTTCTTCTAGTTTTAGTGAGTGGCCACGTGTCTTATTGTATTTCCTTACTCTGAATAGTTTGTTCCTTATGCTAGGGTCACCAGTACAGTATTTGTACATTGATATCATATCCCCCCTCAATCGTCTCTTCTCCAGAGAGAATAGGTTCAGTGCTTGTAGTCTTTCCTCATAGCTGATGTCCTCCATTCCCCTAATTATTTTTGTTGCCCTTCTCTGGACTCTTTCCAATTCCAGCACATCCTTCCTGAGGACCGGTGCCCAGAACTGGACAGCATACTTCAGATGTGGCCGGACCAGAGTCTTGTAGAGTGGGAGAATAATCTCTTTATTTCTGGAGTGAATCCCCTTTTTTATACATCCCAGTATTCTGTTGGCTTTGCTTGCAGTGGCTTGGCATTGCATGCCACTGCCAAGCCTGTTGTCTACCAGTACCCCCAGGTCCTTTTCCATCCTAGACTCACCCAGAGGTTTCCCCCCCTAGTGAGTAGCTTGCTTTCGTGTTTCTGACGCCCAGGTGCATTACTTTACATTTTTCAACATTAAACCTCATCTGCCATGTAGTTGCCCACCCCATTATTTTTTCAGGTCTGCTTGCAAGGTTTCCACATCCTGCATAGAAGATATTGGCATGCCTAGTTTAGTATCATCCGCAAATACTGAGATTTTACTCAATATCCCCTCCTCTAGATCATTTATGAATAAATTAAACAGGATTGGTCCCAGGACAGAACCTTGGGGGACCCCACTTTCCACACCCGCCCAATCCGAGTACTTCCCATTAATCACCACCATACCTACCTTCCTTAGTTTGTACAGTAAGCGTTTGTGGGGAACGGTGTCAAAGGCCTTTGCAAAGTCCAGGTACACCACATCCACAGGCTTACCTTTATCTAGGTGGCAGCTCACTTCATCATAGAAGGTTAATAGATTGGTTTGGTAAGAACGATTTTTCATGAATCCATGCTGATTACTACTAATAATACCATTTTCATTACTAAAGTCTTGTATGTGGTCCCTTAACATCCCCTCCAAAATCTTGCAGACTACAGATGTTAGGCTGACCGGCCTATAGTTACCCGGGATACATCTCGGCCCTTTTTTAAATATTGGTACCACGTTGGCTTTTTTCCAATCAGCTGGCACCATACCTGTCTGTAGACTATCCTTAAAGATCAAGAATAATGGTCTGCCAATCACCTGGCTGAGCTCTTTAAGAACCCTCGGATGCAAGCTATTGATAAATGACATCATCCAAAAGATCCGACCTTTTTCTTTCCATTCAGCTGCAGTGCCAGGAGCTGTCATTTGCAGCATGTGAGCGGCGGGATCGGACATATGGTTGTGTCTTTTGTAGTGTCGGGTCACCAGGTATCATTCATCATAATTCATGTGGATCTGCATCACTGTATGACGTGATTGATGATCGTTCTACATCATGGGACTTTATTTTAAAAAAGAACTCGTCAAAAAGTGGGTCTGGGTGTTTATTTAGTTAACATTATGGGTACTCGTTAGAGGAGCCATTATCCTCAGTCTAACGTCCCCACAACCCTGGCCTGGTGTGTGGGGGTCTGCGAATGGGGACATATCAGAATCTGGAAGCCCCTAGAACAATAAAGGGGCCCCCATATGTCAGTCCACCTCCATCTGAATAAGTATGGGGTACACAGTACATCTAAAAAATGTAAAGTGTTAATAAAAACACAACCAACACAACAAAAAGTCCCCTGGTGTACATCCATTATCAGTCAGGTCATCCAGCGCAACACCAAAAACTACATAAATTATTTAGGAATAAATAAATTGTGTCTGCAGCACAAGGGGGTTTATCTTAGAGAAAAGGAGATCTAATGTGCAGGACGGGTATTAGTACAGGGAGGTGACTATTATCAACCTATGACATCACTCATCTCCCATCCTACTCTGGACCAATCAGTGTGCAGTAACAGAGCAGAGATAATAGAAGAATATATTATATAGTTAGTCAGGTTGAAAAATGACACAAGTCCATCTGGCTCAACCAAAAAAAAAACAGTAAAGAAAACCCAACCATACAATCCCATATACACAATCCTATACCCACAGTTGTGGGATTACGGCTCACCTGTGCTGATCTCTGTAGGAGTGTCCTCCTCTTTGAATGTCCTCATCATTCCAGCCTCCTCCGTATATTGCTGATCATCCCTCACATACCTCTCTTCTACTTCACCCTCAACTTTCATGTTCATCAGATCTTCACCCTAAACCAACAGAATGGCAGAAAATAACATCTGTAATATAGAAGTATTTATGATGTGAGATCACATAGAAAACATCATCTTGTAGATTTCACACATCGTCTCCACATGTCAGAGTGTTCAATCACTTTATATTCCAGACCCTCAACTCCACCCACCTGATGATGGTGAGGGATGGTGTGACCTTCCTGTGTGGAATCCCGGGAATACAGAGGACGGGGACATCTCTCTGGTGGGTTCCTGGTATTAGGTGGCTCCATCATATCCTTGTATCCTTCTGAAAGCTCCTCCATCACTCCATACTCCTCATCCTCCTCTTTATACTCTTCTTTCACATCAGTATTATCATCCCTGAGGTTTTCACCCTGAGCGTATAATAAACAATCATTGCAACAAACACGATGTATATATATCATAACTATCAACAACCTTCCTGTGTGGAATCCCAGGAATACAGAGGACAGGGACATCTCTCTGGTGGGTTTTTGTAGCTGGATGACTCCACCATGGTGTTCTGGTACAGATCTTTGTGTACTTTTACAGAATCCAACTCCTCCAGCAACCCATCCTCATCACCCTCCTGCTTGATCTCTTCAAGAGGAGCTCCAGGCGCCCCCACCAAAAAAATTAAAAGTCAGCAGCTACAAATACTGTAGCTGCTAACTTTTACTATTGGGACACTTACCTGTCCAGGGATCCCGAGCTGTCCGCACCCAAGCTGATTTTTTAATTGGCTCTCGAGTGCTAGCACAGCCGTTCTCCTACTGAGCATGCGCGAAATGCACTGAACTTTACTAATGGCTTGGCTGGGTACAACTGGGCCGAACTTCAGGGAGCGGGTATCTGCCAAAACCAGGTACCCACTGACACCTCCCCCCTTACAAGGTGCCAAATGTGGCACCAAATGGGGGGGGGGGGGCAGACAAGTAGAGCCTCCCCCTTTGGGTGGAGCTCCTCTTCAACATCAGCTTTAGAATCTCTTACATCTCCACTCTGATTATAGAATAAAAATGATATAAACTGTAACACAACAGATATTGTACAGATCCTGACACCTTATAGGAACCTGACACACACAATGATACAGTCACCATCCAGACACATCCCTTGTCTGTTACTGGATAATGTCCCAGAATTCCCAGCACTGCTCACCTCTCTTGTCAGCAGCTCCATCATCTTCTTGGTGACTTCTAGAATCTTCTGCATGTTGTGTCTCTCAGGTTTTAGGGAGTCACATGGAGGCACTGTGATGGTCATATGATCTCCTGACTTTACAGGAGGAAATCTCTGTATTGAGGAACCAATAGAAATATCATGTTAGAATCCCAGAATCCTCCTCACCTCTCCGGTCTGTGTTCTCTTAATAGAGGTAAGAGTGATGTCATGTGACCTCCCAGAATCCTCCTCACCTCTCCGGTCCGGTCTGTTTTATTAATAGAGATAAGAGTGGTGTCCTGTGACCTCCCAGAATCCTCCTCACCTCTCTGGTCAGGTCTGTGTTTTATTAATAGAGATAAGAATGATGTCATGTGACCTCCCAGAATCCTCCTCACCTCTCCGGTCAGCAGGTAGATGATCTCTAGGGTGAGGTTTAGTATCTTCTCAGTTGTGTGACTCCGGTCCTCCTCCATCCTTGGTGTGGTCATGTGATCTATGCGGGTGAAGAATTACAGTAGCTAGTCAGTATTTGTTGTATAATATTAGGATGGAGATATAAGGGGGTTTGTAACATTAAGCACATAGAAATGGGGTGATATTAAAATTCTATTAAGATTTTTATCTGACTGTGTGTGGCCAGTTAGCTAAATTTGGGTGGAGTCGCCCTCTGTAGGTAGGTGGCAGTGAGTACATGGCTTATTAGCTTAGTCCAGGGGTCTCCAAACTTTATGAACAAAAGGGCCACTTTACTGTTCATCAGACATCCCATCAGTAGAAAAAGTCCCAGCATCACTTGGAGTAAGCAATGCCCCATCTTTGGTGTCAGCAAGAGGAATTGTACCCCATCACTTGTGTCATTGGGAGGAATTATGCCCCACCGTTGGTGTCTTTGGTAGGAATTGTGCCCCATCATTGATGCTATTGGCCTCCATTGTTGATGTCATTAGGAGGAATAGTACCCCATCTTAGGCATTATTGGGAGGAATTATGCCGCATTGTTGGTGTCCTTGGGAGGAATTGTACCCCATCTTTGGCATCATTGGGAGGAATTGTGCCCTATCTTTGGTGTCATTGGGAGGAACTGTGCCCTTTTGTTTGTGTTATTGGGAGCAATTGTGCCATGTCATTGGGCCCAATTTTGATGTCATTGGGAGGAATAGTGCCCCATCTTTGGTGTCATTGGGAGAAATTGTGCCCCATCTTTGGTGTCATTGGGAGAAATGATGCCCCTTATTTGGTGTCATTGGGGGGAAAGGTGCCCCATCTTTGGTGTCATTGGGAGGAAAGGTGCCCCATCTTTGATGTCATTGCGAGGAATGAAGCCCCATCTTTGGTGTTATTGATTGGGAGGAATTGTGCCCCTTTGTTGGTGCTATTGGGAGGAATGGTGCCATGTCATTGGGCCCCATTGTGGATGTCATTGGGAGGAATAGTGTCCCATATTTTGGTGTCATTGGGAGGAATTGTGACCCATATTTCGTGTCATTGGGAGGAATTGTGACCCATATTTAGTGTCAATGGGAGGAATTGTGACCCATCTTTCGTGTCATTGGGCCCCATTGTTGGTGTCATTGTGAGGAGCTGTGGCCCCCGGCCCAAGTTTGGAGACCATGGCTTAGTCCATGAACTAAAGGTTGGAAGCTTGTTAGAAGTGACTGTAACAGACATGTTTGACTTTTTGCTCCCCATCCTATCTTCTTTTTCTTTTCTATTTTTTATTTGTGCAATATGGCTGAGACAGTGATCAGCTACTTGAATCAAGGCCATAATGAACTGCTGAACCTATGTGAGGCCAGAGGCATCTAGACTTCCAGGGGCCAGACGAAGGACCAGCTGATCTGTGCCCTGGTTGAGCATGACGGAAAGAGCAAATACTTGCTTTTGCATCACAGGATGCAGCTCAACTTCCCAGGGAAGCAGCAGGAACCACAGGATGCGAATGGCTGAGATATCCTGGATAACGAGCCTGAAGCCCAGGCTGACATACACCTGCTGAGCCAACGTTGCAAGCCCAGTTCATTCTGCAGCCTCCACAAGCAGAGGAAAGATGAGCAGAGACCCATCAACAAGCAGAGCAGATTGGCAACATCAGCTGGAGCTAGCTAAGCTCCAGCTTCAGCAGACTAGGTCTGCTGCTATCATGGTATCCCGCAAAGAGTGAGAACACAACATTTCCCTGGACAAGTTCCCAACCATGGACAAAGATGGCGATATTGACACTACAGGGATTTAAAAGGACATGTCATCCATACCGATTGTCCAAGGAGTAATAGGCACAATACCTCACACCAGGGCTAACAGGCAAAGCCCTGGATGCATTTGTGAGTCTTCCAGTGGGCCAAGGAGGGGACAATGAGGTCATTAACCAACTCCCGTCTTTCCTATTATAATAATACGGCTGAGCAGGAACACCATTATCCTGGATGGAAATCAGATGATGTCCTCCCGCTTTAACACCTTGTGCATCCCTGAGGGCTGCGCGGCAGCATGATCTGGGACCCACTGTGTCCACCGGACACAGCAGAACACAGATAACTGTACTGGGCCTGCCCTGGTACCATGTGATCACTGTGACCAATCACAGCGATCACATGTCAGATGTACACAATGGCTTTCATTCATACCCATTCATTGTGTACTATTGTGATCTCTGTGATTGGTCACAGTGATCACATGGTACAGGGCCAGTCACAGCACACCTGTACCATGTAATAGCCATGGCCAATCATAGATATCATATTTGTACCCAATGCATGAATGGGTGCCATTTATAAAAATAATAGCTTATAAAGCGATCATCACAAGCCATCATAGTGTAAATAAAAAGCATTCTTGACCACCTCCCCAGAGCAGTATAGTTCCATTATGGTGACACTGTACTGTTTTGGTGACAGTATGTAAAAAAAAAAAAAAATAATAAAAAAAAAATACATATGGTCACCAGTCAGTGTCCCTGATCAACACCACGCCAGTCATATGGTGACCCTGCACTGCTCTGTTGTAATGTAACAATATGATGGAAGGCATACAGGTTTCTGGGTGTACGAGGAGCTCTTTCATAGTGAGAAGATGATGGAAAAATCAGAGGAATTCCGAGTCCCCAGTAATTGTTGTTTAATGTTCGTCTGGCAGTGGGAGGGTAGTATTTGAATCCCCCACTAAGGGCGCTGCCCTTTAAGAGAAACCTGCACTGCCCCTCCTCATCTGGTTCCGTTCCCTGCTCTTCTTTTCTATCCCTCTCCTACTTCCATAGGATGGGGCATAACCAACATTGGCTGCTGCGAGTCTGCTGACTGGGGTAAAAGGCTGTGCAGGGCATTATGGGTGAGAACCAAAATCAAACACAAATTCAACCAAATTTCAAATAATGGAAATTGAGGTTAGATTTCAGTACAACACGAATCTGAATCTCATCCCTCGTTACCAGAGACTGCTAAGGTGACACATCTCCAACATGAAGAGAATGTTCCGACCCGTAAGTGGGGAAATGTTCTACCCCTGAAGGGGTTAATCTAGGTTTCCACACTATATATGTGTGTATCATCATCTGCTGGAGATAAAAGACGTCACAGTGACTATGGAGGAAGAGGACGGACATGACGGGGGTTACTGGGTGTAAATAGAAAATAAGATCTTATTACCTCCTCTGCTGTCACTTCCAACAATGTCTCCTCTCTACTTCCTCCCAACTCACCTCTCACCTGGAACTTCCTGTCTGTACCTGACATCACTTCCTGCATGTGCCCAACATCATTTCCTGTCTGTGCCCAACATCACTTCCTGTCTGTGCCCGACATCACTTCCTGCATGTGCCCAACATCACTTCCTGTCTGTGCCCAACATCACTTCCTGTCTGTGCCCGACGTCACTTCCTGTCTGTGCCCGACGTCACTTCGCACTGCTCAGCGACAAACTAATTATATAGTGAAATAGACTATTTCATTAGGTCGCGGTGAAATAGTCTATTTGAGTGAGTTTACTGCTAAAATAAATGTAAAATTTAAGACTTGTGTGGGTGTAAGAAGATGTCCCCCGCTGCTTCATGATCTGTCACATTAGGAAACCTATTGGAACGCGTAGCGACCATGTTGGAACACATGGTGCATGCGCAGTAAGTTCTCGTCCGAAAGTCACTTCCAGTTGCAGAATCTGATAGGTTGCATTATTCTGATAGAACACCCAACATCACTTGACCGAAACCAGAAGTGCTATCAATATTATTTCTGCCCTAAAGTCTAATTGGGATGGGAGGGGACCCGAGGAAGGGTATGTTATTGTCTCTTGACCTGCACAAGGCGTTTGACTCCCTATCCTGGGAATATCTACTACAGACCTTAGTAAAGTATGGCTTTGGAAACAACTTTTTCACAATTATTAAAACCTTATATAGCGAACCTATAGCGCGATTGTCTATTAAAGGCTATGGATCTGATTACCTTGCAATATGCAGGGGTACGCGCCAGGGGTGCCCCCTGTCCCCGCTCTTATTCATCTTGGCTCTAGAGCCCAAATGGCCATTAAGATATGCCAAAATCCAAATATTCAGGGCATTCCCTGCGGCGAAAGAGTGCAAAAATGCGCTCATTTCGCTGACGATATCCTGATGTACATCTCGACCCCACTGGTTTCTGTTTCTAATCTACTCAGGGAGCTGGAGACGTTCTCCGCACTTTTTGGCCTGCGTGTGAACCATTCCAAATCCCAAGCATTAAATTTGACCTTGGACAGGGCAACTTTAACCACTCTTAAAGCCAACTTTCCTTTTATTTGTCAGGAAAAGTCAATACCGTACCTCGGTATTCATCTCACAGCCTCCATAGACACCCTCTATACACGTAATTACCCACCCTTTTACAAAAAGTTACAGGAGGACCTCACAAGATGGGCTGCTAATCCTCCATTGTGGTTCGGTAGGTTGAATTCTGTTTTGATTGATATGACTGATCTTCGAATGTTCCAACGGAAGGTTATACAATTTATATGGGGGGATAAGAGGCCCAGGGTGAACAAGCGCACTCTCTTTGCCCCAAAATTGGGGGGGGGGGTCTGGGGATCACGGATCTGGTAAAATACTATTATGCTGCTCAACTCCCCCATCTGATCCGGTATCACTCACAAGATCCTTGCCCAATATGGATGCAGCTGGAATCAACACACCTACCAAATGTCCCAATCAGTCACGTATTGTGGCTGCGGGCCAAGGTTAGACCGGTGGTCCTCTGCCCCACCTTGTCCCTATCTTTGGGAATATGAGATAGATTGTCGAAAAGACATAATTTTAAGTCCCCCCACGCTCCATTGGTGCTCCTCTTGGGCAATCCACTGTTCCCTCCGGGCCTCTGTCCCTCCGCATTTGAGTGGTGGAAAAATAAGGGATCTGTGTGACCGAAAGGGATTACTTACTAGACCTCAGCTACAAGAGAGAATACTATCGGTACACCCAGATCTCCCACTATGCAGACTCCCTTAAACGCATCTGTGACATTACCACCTCGACTCTTATGGAGTACCTATGCCGCACGATAGATAAGCAGAAGGGCTATATATCCACGATCTATAACATATTGCATGAAGACACGACTAAACTACCTTATATGCGGCGCTGGGAGGAGAACCTGGGGGAGGAACTAGATAGAACAGAGTGGAACTCACTAGCTCAGCTTTAATCGAAATCCTTACTTAATATGTCTTTGATAGAGGATAACTACAAAGTGTTTTTGCGTTGGTACATGGTCCTGGTCAGGCTGGCGGCTGAAGTTTGGGATGCCTCTCCCAACTGCTTTCGGGGATGTGGCCAAGTGGGCACTGCCTTCCACACATGGTGGACTTGTGCAAAAGTCAGACGGTTCTGAATCCGCACGTACAACTTTATTTATTCTCTTATGCATATTAATCTGGTAAAATCTCCCCAACAGGCACTTCTGGGCAAACCTGTTCAGGGGGTACCAAAACATGCCAAACGCCTTATAGCCTTCATATTTACAGCTGCCAAAATAGCGATAGCCCACTCTTGGCAGAATCCGGTGGTGTCGATTGCGCTGCTGAAGGCCAAGCTGACCTGGATCATGATTAATGAGAGGATGGTGGCGATGCTCCAAGACAAAATGCACCTCTTTGAGAAAACATGGGACCCTCGGGTACGATACTTAGCAGGCCCTCCTTAAGTTGAGGAGGACCCTTCACCTGTCGAGACTTCTTTCATCCTCTTCTTATCTCTCCCCTTTTTCTCTATCTCCTTCTCTCTCTTTCCTTTCTTATGTTTGAACTGTTCGACATAATGACACGAGTATTAACGGACCACAGTTGGTCCTCAGTTTTTATTTACCGTGGCCTCTACCTCTGCCGGGCATACAGGTGGCATCCCTGTGGAATTGCAGATGGTGGACGCCTCCCTGGTTAGTTATGGTTTAATAGGTTGGGGGGTCGGGGGCCGCTCTCCCCCTCGGGCGCAGTAAGTTCCCATGGGGGTGCCAGAGGGGGGTGGCGGGGCCCGGGCCGACCGATGCAGATTTAGTTGGCATGGGGGGCAACACTTTTTGCTTATGTTTATGCTACTGTTCAACTTTTTTAACTTCCATGTCAACTGTTTTGAATAGTTCCTTTTGTTATTCTGTTCCATGGTCATGGACTGATTGTACTTTTGTGATCTTTCCTTATAAATTAATAAAAACATTGAAATCTAAGAATCAATTTGGATAATTTTTTATGTCGTCACCAGGGGAGGACTGACAACTCATGGGGCCCCCTGTTTCCCTGCCTACGTTACAGAAAATGGCACTCTACACACAAGGTTACATTGTATAATCATTGCATTGATCCCATTTATGCAATGTCTCTACTCTCTTCTCAATTTCTTTAGGACAACATGAGCAAACGGGGGGGGGGGGGGAGTAAAATCAGGCAGCTGAGTTGTGGTTTTACTGCCCCCCTAACAGCTGTAGACATGGCACAGCACATTTTAAACTGCATAGTACCATAGTACTGCCGTCTAATGCAACCCATTTAAGTGTATTAGGCTGTGCAGCAATTGTTGTTACTGAACTCCCACTCTCTTCAAAGCCACACCACAACTGTCCCACAAAATGAATGTGGTTGCAGCGTGGTGGTGTGGCATTTACAGAGTTACAACAGGATATGAGGAGGAAATATATCCCCTTCCCTGAAACATCTCTGACAAGCGATCCACCATGGATTGCTTTTCCGAGGGCTGGAAAGGGATGACCTCTCTACCCATTCCTCCTGATACCCCCACACTGTGACACCTCTACCCATCCCCCATCACTGTGATCCCTCGACCAAATTAATGCTACTCCCGATAACCCCACACTGTAACCCCTCTACCCATACCCCCTTACTGTGACCCCTCTAGCCATTCCCCTGGATACTCCTGCACTGTGACCTCTCTACACACCAGATAGCTCCCACACTGTCACCCTCTACCTCACAGATATCCCCAGCACTGTACCACCTCTACCCATTCTCTCCCTAATACCCCAGCACTGTGACCCCTCTACTTATCCCCCCATACCACTCACTGTGACCCCTTTACCCAGTCTCTCCACAATACCCCTGCCTGCACTGTGATCCCTCTTCCCAATCTCCCCCTGATACCCCCCACACTGTGACCCCTCTACTGATCTCCCCCTTACCGCCTCACTGTGACCCCCCTACCCATTTCGCTGGATACCCCTGCACTGTGACCCCTCTACCCAATCTCCCCCTGATACCCCCCCCCCACACTGTGACCCCTCTACTGATCTCCCCCATACCACCTTACTGTCCCTTTACCCATTCCCCTGGATATCCCTGCACTGTGACCCCTCTACCCAATCTCCTCCCGATACCCCCCTCAACTGATCTCCCCCTTACTGCCTCACTGTGACCACTCTACCCATTCTCACTCCGATACCCCTTCACTGTGACCCCTCTACACCCCAGATATTTCCCACACTGTCACCTCTCCACTTCACAGATACCCCCAGCACTGTAACCCCTCTACCCTTTAACCCCAGCACTGTAAAGTCTCTACCCATTCCCCCTGATACCCCTCTACACTGTGACCCCTCTACCCACTCCCATGATATGTGAACCCTCTATCCATTCCCCCCAATACCCCCTATGCTGTGACCCCTCTACACTCCAGATACCCCCCCCCCCCCCACACTGTCACCTCTCTACCTCACAGTTGTACCCAGCACTGTGACCCCTTTACCCATTCCCCCCAAAACCCCAGTGCCATGATCCCGCTACCCAATTTTTTTCCCCCAAGAACCCCCACACTGTGACCCCTCTACATCCCAGATACTCTCCATATTATGAACTCTCTACCCATTCCCCTCTACACCCCAGATACCCCTCTACCCCATAGATACCCCAAGCACTGTAACCCCTCTACCCATTCCCCCAAAACCCCCCACACTGTGACCCCTCTACCAATTTTCCCCCAATACCCCCTGCACTGTGACCCCTCTACCCATTACCCCCCTCCTGATATCCCCGCAATGTGGCCCCTCTACCCATCCCCCATCACTGTGATCCCTCTATGCCCTTGATACCACTAGCATCATGACCACGCAATATCCCCCCTCACCACTGTTTACCTCATACACCCTATATATCCCCAGCAATGTTATCCTATCAATACAATACCCCCCTTTCTAATGCAGATGATACAGTGATGTGAGGTTTTGGTTATGTGCTCCCCTACAGCGCTGTGAAAAGGACTCACCTATGTACTGTACTGTCATGCAGGCAGAATGTGGTCCCAAACTCATCGGCACACTCAGCCCGCACTCACAAGGGTGCCTCCTCTTCCATTTGTCCAGCAAGGTAGGGGGGGGGGGGGGGTAGCTGAGCTGTCTGCCAAACTCAGAACAGTCCTGACAGCTACAGCCAGCTGCCAGCACGCCCCTGCTAGGCATAGAGCCCTGGTCTTCTAAGTGCCCGGGCCTCTCATGGGGCCCCGTAATGGCCACAGGCCCTCGGGCAGTACCCTAGTGCCCGAATAGTCATTCTGCCCCTGGTCGTTACATTATTTTGGATGCTTCGAACGTTAACTAAAGGCTCACGCTATGACATCACGTCACCTAAATGAAATAAATTAATTTGTTGTTTCATTAGATGTGTAGATTATAATGACCAAATGGTGCAGCCCTATCTAGCAACCAAAAGATCCATTCATTGGTACAAAAAAGTGTCAATATACCTGTTCCAGTTGGTTTTGTACAACGCCTACATCATTACAAGTCCACAGAAAGATCTGGCTTCTACCTAAAGTATCAAGAGTGTAACAGCCCTTATCTTTGAGGAAGGCCCTGCAACTGAGCACCTTCATTGTGATGCAGTGAGCAGGCTGCATGAGAGACATGTCCCCAGCATTATCATCCCCTACTGAAACAGGCCGAACCACCCAAACAATTCTGGGTATGCACCAGTAATAGAATAAGTTGTGAACCCTATTACTATTGTTCCCAATGTGCCTCCCAACCTAGCCTCTGTATAGGAGACTGCTTCCTTTGCTACCATATACCTCACTACGATATTAGAGAAGGTATGCCGAAGGTATATCTGATGTGTCTGACTCCCTGCCATTTCCCTGTATCTGATGTCATGTGTACCGACCATTTGCCTGTTTTCTCAACCTTGTTTCTGCCTGCTGCCTGGTTTGACCATTTGCCTTCATACTGATCATGCCTTTGACTTCCTCCGGAAATGCTGCCCCTGGTTGCTAGTTGATCATGTTTTTTGCTTGCCGCTTGGACTGACCTTTCTGACTGCTGCCTGGACCACTCCTTTTCCTATTTGCTGACCTTGTATCTGCCTGGCACCAGTACTGACTCATCTAAATGTCCCATTCGGCTACATTCCTGTGAGACACAAGTCCCATCCATCTTCTGCGGACAATTGCACTCCTGGAACCACAGATAGATTTTTTTTCTTTTACCCTTTATTTAGCCTCCTATATTTCCTGGCCAGTGAACGTAGCATTCTGCTATGGGGGTAACCACATACCAGTAGGTTAGGCCTCCTTGGCTTTTAGAAACAGGGACTGCTGTAGGTGAAGTTACACTAAGCTGTTTTAAAGGACCACTTATACAAGGGTGACCATTACAGCACATTGTTTTCTATACAGTGTTGGTTTTGTGATACACAAGTTGCAATGTTGGGTACATAATCAGTCCAAAAGTTGACAAGGTTTCACGCATGTGGTATCTCCATACTCAGAAGGAGTAGTATAATGTGTTTTGGTGTGTAATTCTAAGTATGCCTATGATGTGTGCTAAAAATATCTAGGAAATTTACAAAAAAATGTAACTTAATTTTCTTTCATATTTTTCAAAACTGGTGGAAAATAAACATATTCAAAAGACTATTATGCCTCTTAGAAAATACTTTGGGGTGTTTGATTTTTAAAATGTGGTAATTTTGTTGGCATTTCCATTGTGCTTGTGGTCCAGGGACTCCAAAAATGTGATAGTAAGGAAATTAGATGATAATTTATGCCTATAGAACACCTGAAGGTGCTCCTTGGAATTTGGGCTCCTCTGTGTGCCTAGTGAAGAAGTATCACATATGTGGTATACTCACACTTAGGAGGCTGAGTAGAATGTCTTTTATGGTGTAATTGTAAGTATCCCTATGCTGTGTGTGAGAAATAACTTGTTCTAAAGACAATTCTGCAAAAACAAATGTATTTATTTTCATCATTTTGCAAAGAATTGTGGGGGAAAAAATACAACTTCAAAAAACTACTACTTTCAAAAAGGGGTCATTTGGGGGGATATTTGTAGTGTCCTGGCATTTTAGGGGCCTCAAGAAATGAGATAGGCCATTAGTACATCAGGATTGATCGATTTTCATATATACTGTATGCCATAGTTTGTGGAATCTATAACTTTAACACAGACTAAAGAATATACACTGATTTGAGTTATTTTCACCAAAGAAATGTAGCAGAAAACATTTTGGCCTAAATTTATAAAGAAAGATTTATGTGCAAAATTTTATAACGGAAACAAAGAAAAACATGTTTTTTTTTTTTCAAAATTTGCAGTCTTTTTTATTAGAAAAAACAAAAACAAAAAACAGTGGTGAATAAAACTATCAAAACAAAGCTCTATATGTGTAAAAATATGATAAAAAATTCACATGGGTACAGTGTTGCATGACCCCACAATTGTCATTCAAAGCGCGACAATGCTGAAAATTGGCCTGGGCAGGAAGGGGGTGAAAGTGCCCGGTATTGAAGTGGTTAATAAATTCATGTTGGATGTCACTTATGATACCTTTATCACAGACAAATTTCTGTAAAGCGTGCCTTAACATTTTGTCAATCACCTTACATACTATTGATGTTAGGCTGACTGGTCTGTAGTTTCCTTGTATACATCTCTTTATTCCCCAGACCAGTGCCCAGCTCTCCATACCCTTTATCAATCTCTAGCCTATTAGCCTTCAAAAAATGATTTTTTTTCCGCACTCTATAAGATTAAATTAGCACCAGCCGCTGCATTAAAATATATCTTTTCATGTGACAACACTGAAGAAATGACACTTTGCTACAATGTAAAGTAGTGAGTATACAGCTTGTATAACAGTGTAAATTGGCTGTCCTCTCAAAATAACTCAACACACAGCCATTAATGTCTAAACCGCTGGCAACAAAAGTGAGTACACCGCTAAGTTAAAATGCCCAAATTGGGCCCAAAGTGTCAATATTTTGTGTGGCCACCCTTATTTTCCAGCACTGCATTTACAGTCATGAGCATGGAGTTCATCAGAGCTTCACAGGTTGCCACTGGAGCCCTCTTCCACTCCTGCATGACGACATCGGGGAGCTGATGGATGTTAGAGACCTTGAGCTCCTCCACATTCCATTTGAGGATGCCCCACAGATGCTCAATAGGGTTTAGGTCTGGAGACATGGTTGGCCAGTCCCTTTACCCCCAGGTTCTTTAGCAAAGGGGTGGTAATCTTGGAGGTGTGTTTATGGTCATTATCATGTTGGAATACTGCCCTGTGGCCCAGTCTCTGAAGGGAGGGGATCATGCTCTGCTCCAGTATGTCACAGTACATGTTGGCATTCATGGTTCCCTCAATAAACTGTAGCTCCCAGTTCCGGCAGCACTCATGCAGCCCCAGACCATGACATTTCCACCACCATGCTTGACTGTAGGCAAGACACATTTGTCTTTGTACTCCTCACCTGGTTGCCGCCACACACGCTTGACACCATCTGAACCAAATAAGTTTATCTTGGTCTCGTCAGACCACAGGACATGGTTCCAGTAATCTATTTCCTTAGTCTGCTCGTCTTCAGCACACTGTTTGCAGGCTTTCTTGTGCATCATCTTTAGAAGAGGCTTCCTTCTAGGATGACAGCCATGCAGACCAATTTGATGCAGTGTGCAGCGTATGGTCTGAGCACTGACAGGCTGACCCCCCACCACTCAACCTCTGCAGCAATGCTGGCAGCACTTATACGTCTATTTCCCAAAGACAACCTCTGGATATGATGCTGAGCATGTGCACTCAACTTCTTTGGTCGACCATGGCGAGGCCTGTTCTGAGTGGAACCTGTCCTGTTAAACCGCTGTATGGTCTTGTCCACCGTGCTGCAGCTCAGTTTCAGTATTGGCAACATTCTTATAGCCTAGGCCATCTTTTGTTCCCCCTTCACATCTGAGACCTTGTAACACTAACGAGTCACATGACACCAGGGAGGGAAAATGACTTATTGGGCCCAGTTTGAACATTTTCACTTTGGGGTGTGCTCACTTTTGTTGCCAGCGGTTTAGACATTAATGGCTGTGTGTTGAGTTATTTTGAGGGGACAGTAAATTTACACTGTTATACAAGCTGTACACTCACTACTTTCCATTGTAGAAAAGTGTCATTTCTTCAGTGTTGTCACATGAAAAGATAGAATAAAATATTTACAAAAATGTGAGGGGTGTACTCACTTTTGTGAGATACTGTATATAAATGTAACACATATATGGTCTAATATATTTCTGGATGTTGTGCAATACACACTGACACTAGCTGCTGTATTTTTCTTACAATGTTTATTTTTTTGCGATTCGTTAAACCACACTGATTTATATTGACTTTTTTACATATACTGTACTGTTTCTGATTTGAAAATGTGCTGCAAGTGTTACAATTTATTGTTCTGTTAAGCCTTTAACCACTTGCTGACCGCCGCACGTCTATGTACTGCGGCGGTCAGCCCTGTACAGGCAAAGTGACGTGGTACTATGTCGCTCGCCTGCGAGCCTCTAGGGGGCGAGCATGCCGTGCCGGAAGGCGCGCTCCCAGCCCCGCTCGTTTACGGACATTCCAGCGTGAGTGACCGGCGGCACCGATGTCAACCAGTCACTCGCGATCTCCCGCTGGAGAGAGAGAAAGGCAGGTGGCTGATGTAAACAAAGCCGCCTGTCATTCTCCCTGGTGTAACTGCAGATATCATACGATCCTGCTATCGATCCTGCTATGTAGGATCATATGTCTCTGTGGTTACATGAAAAGCCACACCCCTTTACAGTTAGAAGCACGCCTCTAGGGACACATTTAACCCCTGCATCTCTAATTAAGTTAACCCCTTCCCTGCCAGTGCCTTTTTCACAGTAACAGTGCATATGTATAGCACTGATTACTGTAGTAATGTCACTGGTACCCCCAAAAGTGTCAAAAATGTCAGTCAAGGGTCCGATCTGTCCGCCGCAATGTCACAGTCCCGCAAAAAAAAAAATCGCAGATCGCCGTCATTACTCGTTAAAAAAAAACAATAAAAATGACAAAAATCTTTCCCTTAGTTAGTAAACGCAATAACTTTTGCGCAAACCAATCAAAATATGCTTATTGCGATTTTTTTTACCAAACATATGTAGCAGAAAACAAATTGGCCTAAAATGTTAAAAATAGTTTGATTTTTACATTTTTTTTGGGGAATTTCATATAAAAAATTTGAAAAATTTGTTATTTTTTCAAAATTGTCGCTCTTTTTTTGTTTATAGCGCAAAAAGTAAAAATTGCACATGTGATCAAATACCCCCAAAAGAAAGCTCTGTTTGTGGGAAAAAAAGAATGTCAATTTCATTTGGGGACAGCATCGCACGACCGTGCAATTGTCCGTTAAAGTCACACAGTGCCGAATCGCAAAATAGAGCCTGGTCAGGAAGGGGGTAAAATCTTCCAGGACTTAAGTGGTTAAAATGGCCTGGATTAATCGGCTCCTATTGACTTCAGTGGGGTTCAGATTAACATTTAGAACTAATGTACGTAAAACTAATATACGTACCTAAATTAACATATAGAACTAATGTACGTAATGTAATTCCTGGGTTCAGTACGTGGGAGGTTCAGTACGTGGGTGAACCTCCCACGTACTGAACCCAGGAATGTTCGACTCATCCCTACACCCCTCTGTGAGATTTCTGATGTATAACAAAATGTGATTTCCATTTAAAACAGCTTCCACACTCAGTGCAAGAATACTTCTCCCTAGAGTGAGATCTCTGATGTCTAACAAGTTTCGATTTCCACGAGAAGCATTTCCCACACTTGGGGCAGGAATACGGCTTCTCACCTGTGTGAATTCTCTGATGTGAGTTGAGATAGGACAACTGTGAAAAACATTTCCTGCACTCAGGGCAAGAATACGGCTTCTCCCCTGTGTGAGATCTCTGATGTTTAACAAGCCCTGATTTTTCTGAAAAACATTTCCCACACTCAGGACAGGAATATGGTTTCTCTCCAGTATGAGATCTCTGATGTCTAACCAGAACGGAGGTCTGTGAAAAACATTTTCCGCACTCAGGGCAACAATACGGCTTCTCCCCCGTGTGAGATCTCTGATGTCTAGCAAGATGTGCTTTATCTGTAAAACATTTCCCACATTCAGGGCAGGAATACAACTTCTCCTCAGTGTGAAATCTCTGATGTTTAACAAGTTTTGATTTCAACGAAAAACATTTCCCACACTCAGGGCAGGTATATGGCTTCTCGCCTGTGTGAATCTTCTGATGTGAGTAAAGAGAGGAAAACTGTGAAAAACATTTCCTGCACTCGGTGCAAGAATACAGCTTCTCCCCAGTGTGAGATCGCTCATGTATAACAAGATCTGTTTTATGTAAAAAACATTTCCCGCACTCAGGACAGGAATATGGCTTCTCCCCAGTGTGAGATCTCTGATGTCTAACCAGAACTGATTTCCGTGAAAAAAATTTCCCGCACTCTGGGCAGAAATATGGCTTTTCCCCAGTGTGAGATCTCTGATGTGAAACAAGTTGTGATTTCTGTGAAAAACATTTCCCACACTCACGGCAGGAATACGGCTTCTCCCCTGTGTGCACTCTTTGATGTCTAGCAAGTTGTGATTTATCTATAAAACATTTCCCGCATTCAGGGCAGGAATTTTGCTTCTCTCCTGTGTGAGATCTGCAATGTATGACAAGTTCGGATTTATGAAGGAAACATTTCCCGCATTTAGAACAGGGTTGAAGCTTCTCACCCGTGTGAGATGTCTGATGTACAGTGAAACTTAATTCAGAGCTAAAGCTTTCCCCACATTCAGAACAGGAAAATTTCTCCTCCCCCTGAATTCCGGCACCATCCCTCACAGTACAAGATTGCTCAGAGTCAGAGGGATTTGACAGTCTATCCAAACTGTGAAGTCCTCCATCCATAGCTGAGCTCCTTGTCTTTTCTCCTGCACAATCTCTTGTGATGTCCTCATCTTCCATTTTACACCCTGGAGATAAAGTCAGATGGTCCTTTGAGGTTTTCTCAATGGTGTGTCCTGAAAAAATATAAAAACGTGATTAATAGATACTAGAGGGTTAATTCACTTGAATAAAGATTCAATCTGGATCAGGTAGACTTAGTGAGCAGATGCTAAATATCAGGGATCTCACAGCCCTCCAGCTGTTGATGAACTACACGTCCCATTAGGCATTGTAGAACTCTGACATTCACAAACATGACTAGGCATGATGGAAATTGTAATTCCTGAACAACTGGAGGGCCATAGTTTGGAGACCCCTGCTATATATGGATGTTCCAACCAGCTGGAAAACTTTCCCCTTTTTGTCAAAGGGCCTTTGGTGGTCCTCCCAGATCACTTTTACATTTAAGCAGCCAACACAACCACAAGCCTAGGCACTGCCTCAAGTGATCTCTGATAACCAAAAAGTTCCAAAGTTTAGACTTGCAGACACTTTTGCATAGAACAAGTGACCACACGCCTAGGCTTATGGGTACAGACAGCGCTGGAGGGTGTTCGGAGAAATATTTTCTACTGAAAAGATATGTTTTAGTTTTTTATGTTCCTCCCTAATTTTTATCCCAACAAGATTTTAAATTGAGTTTTATGTTAGCCTTCAGCTTCTAGTCTGCTCAAAGAAGAGGGACCAAGGCACAATATGTGTTATTATATTTGTGCTACTGTAACTAGGAGGAAAACACAACCTAATACTGCCAGATAGACCCCGGAATCGACATAAACAGGGATGAGCTCCCAGCGGTTGCCTGTTCAGAGGTTGGACGAATGGCCTAACTGGGTGGGTGTTCAGCTGAGACAAACCTCTGGCTGAAGCAGAAAGTGAAACGTTTTGCAGCGGTATTACTACTGATGTTAGATATTAAAGCTTCCCAATCAAGCTAATTGTTTGAGTATCCCAGCCCATTCAGTGGTAAGCCCACTGACAGGTGAATGGAAACAAAGGGGCAGGGATAGTGTAAAAAAAAAAAACACGATAGAGTTGTGGGGTTCCTCCAAAATGAATACCAGACTCTTAGTGCCGGTTCACACTAATACGACTTGTCGGGCGACTTGATCAGCCTGGCAAGTCGTGCACCGTCGCGGTCATTGAGTAGTACAGGACCGGTTCTAATAGGAGCGACACAAGTCGCTCCGACTTAGAAGAAGGGTCCTGTACTACTTCAGGGCGACCTGGAGGCGACTTGCATTGACATTCATTTTATGAAGTCCGTGCAAATCGCGCTGAAGTCGCTCTGCACGCGACTTCACAGGTCGCCCCCCTAAGTCGGAGCGACCTAGTGTGAACCGGCACTTAAGGTTTGGTATTGATTTTAGAAGGAAACACCATGCAAAAAACAAGAAAAAAATAAAAGTGTGAGGTTCCCCCCTACAATGTTTAACAGACCCTTATTTGTGCATGCAACCTAACAGACCAGGAAAGGATGGCCCCTTCCTGAACCATACCAGACCACATGCCCTCAACATTGGGGGTAACTTGGAAAAACATTTTGGCCCCATGTTGATGAGAAGGGCCTCTTCCCCACAACTTTGTCCTGGTAGTTGTTGGGGTCTGCTGGTGAGGGGCTTTTCAGAATCTGGAAGCCAACTTTAACCATTTCAAGAATGGACACTTTCTTCCCCCTTCCTGGCCAGGCCAGTTTTCAGTGGTTACAATTTGAATGACAATTACTCAGTCATGCAACACTGTACCCAAATGAATTTTATATCATATTTTGGATTAGATTGAACTTTCTTTGGTTGTATTTAATCACCACTGGAGGTTTTTATTTTTTAATAAATAAAAAGGAGAAAAAAAATGAACATTTAAAAAGAGAAAGATTTTTCAGTAATAAAGTTTAGCAAATAAATAATCTGTCTGCAAAAATGTGGGCCAAAATATATTCTGCTACTCAAATCAGTGTATATCATTTAGTCTGAGTCTACAAACCGGGATATGTATATATATATATATATATATATATATATATATATATATATGTATGTGTGTATGTATATTTGAAAATTGACCAGTCCTGATGTACTGACAATCTCATTTCTTGAGACACGAAATTGTCAGGTAAATACAAATACCCCCTAAATTACCCCTATTTGGAAAGTAGGCAGTTGAAGTGTATTTAGTTGTAATTTTTTTTTTTTTTTTTCACTATTTTTGGGAAAATTAAGAAATTAAGTAAAATTTGTTTAATTTTTCAAAAAGTTGTCATTTTAACAAGGTATTTCTTACACAGATTATAGGCATATTTACAATTACAAAGCACATTCTGCTATGCCTCTCTAGTATGGGGATACCACGTGTGGGAGACTTTTTCACAGTCTAGATCAGGGGTCTTCAAACTATGGCCCTCCAGTTGTTCAGGAACTACAATTCCCATCATGCCTAGTCATGTTTGTGAATGTCAGAGTTTTACAAGGCCTCATTGGATATGTAGTTCCGCAACAGCTAGAGGGCCGTGGTTTGAAGATCCCTGACCTTGATGCATAGAGGGACTAAAAAGTCAAGCAGCACCTTTGGGCTTTCAAGACTCATAACTTGCACGTAAATTACTAATCTAATTCCCTGACTATCACATTTTTGCAGGCCCTGGAGCACTAGGACAGTGAAAACACCCACAAACTGACCACATTTTGGAAAGTAAATACGCCAGATATTTGGAGGCATAATGAGTTTTTTGAAAATGTAAATTTTTTGCCACAAATTTTTTGAAAATGCAGAAAGAAAAAAGAAAATGTAGTATTTTACAAAAAGTTGTCAATTAATAATCTGATTCTAACACACATCATAGGCATACTTAGAACTATACCCCAAAACCTTTTCTGAGTATAGGAATAGCACATGTGAGACTTTTTTTACAGCCTAGCCATAGAAAGGACTAAAATCCAAGGAGCACCTTCAAGCTTTCCAGGGGCATAAATTACACATCTACACTTGGGAGTAGCAGTTGTGTTCTTGCAGCTACTGCATCCCAAAGACACCAGTGGGACTGCCTACATGGGGGTGCGTGTAAAACCTGTGCATCCCCGTGCGGGTAAACACAGCCTTTGCACAGGTTATGCGTTGATACATCCTGTGTGAATGAGGCCTTATGGTTACACTGGGACTGGTGTGCCAATGTTCAGGGACACGGTAACTAGCTACACTGGTGGGTGTGTAAGAGCTCAATTACACTTATGGTTGGGGGTGGGATTAGACCATAAAACCCAGCAGCTGTGCCGCATTTTTACCACCCCTCAACTGCTCCCCCTTTAGCTGGGAAGGTTGCAGCCATGGGTGTACACATGCCACAGCACCAATTCTACCCCCTTGTTGTGCTCAGTGGGCCTCACTGTAACTGAATTGCAACCACACACAATGCAAACAGTGTGGTAGTCCACAAAGATCACGGTCACCAGAGCAATGTAATGTCACTATGGTGACATTTAACAGCTCTGGTCAATGGCCCAGTATGCTGCACTGCTCTAATGACAGGGATTAGTAACAGATTGCCTTTAAAATATATATATTAAAATGGCGCCTGCCAGTGATAAAAAAAACTAGATGTCCATAAAGACAGCAGCCATCAATTTTGGTGAATACCAAACCATGATGAATGAATTGAATTTTGAGGCGCTGTATATTGGTGGCGTAAAGTGTAATCTCAAAGTGCTAAATGCTAATTTAGAAAATTAAATGTGTACAATTGTGCAGCCAGAATATAATGACAACCAATCAATAAAAAATGGAAAAGTCCATATCCATATCCAAATCTTTGAATCACCAAAAGTGTCAAGCGCTCAGTGGTCTTCTTATATAAAGTGCTTGTACGTAGTGCTCCTCCACCCGTTTAATAAAAGGGGCAACTCACCAAAAGGCTGATGGCCTCCAGGACCCAACTCGCTTGATTGAAAAATTGGTTCTGTAAATTGTAATGCGATTACTTTACTAGTTACTGCATTTGAAAAGTAACTTCACTACTTATTACTTTACTTTACTTTTGAAAAAAAATAAACATATTCCAATGCGCATATTTATTTGTAGTGCACAAAAAAAATACAATATTTATTGTTTTATTTTTATATATATATATATATATATATATGACCACAGCGTGCCTCCTTTCAATGCCAGAGTGACCACAGAGTGCCCCCTTTCAATGCCAGACTGACCACAGCGTGCCCCCTTTCAATGCCAGACTGACCACAGCGTGCCCCCTTTCAATGCCAGACTGACCACAGCGTGCCCCCTTTCAATGCCAGACTGACCACAGCGTGCCCCCTTTCAATGCCAGACTGACCACAGCGTGCCCCCTTTCAATGCCAGACTGACCACAGCGTGCCTCCTTTCAATGCCAGACTGACCACAGCGTGCCTCCTTTCAATGCCAGAGTGACCACAGCGTGCCCCCTTTCAATGCCAGAGTGACCACAGGGTGCCCCCTTTCAATGCCAGACTGACCACAGCGTGCCCCGTTTCAATGCCAGAGTGACCACAGCGTGCCCCCTTTCAATGCCAGAGTGACCACAGCGTGCCCCCTTTCAATGCCAGAGTGACCACAGCGTGCCCCCTTTCAATGCCAGACTGACCACAGCGTGCCTCCTTTCAATGCCAGACTGACCACAGCGTGCCTCCTTTCAATGCCAGAGTGACCACAGCGTGCCTCCATTCAATGCCAGACTGAAAACAGCGTGCCTCCTTTCAATGCCAGAGTGACCACAGCGTGCCCCCTTTCAATTTCAGAGTGACCACAGCGTGCCCCCTTTCAATGCCAGAGTGACCACAGCGTGCCCCCTTTCAATGCCAGACTGACCACAGCGTGCCCCCTTTCAATGCCAGAGTGACCACAGCGTGCCTTCTTTCAATGCCAGAGTGACCACAGTGTGCATCTTACTAGTTTCTTTGTTCTTAGAGGATAGATGCAGGAACTCCCCCTTTCTGAGCTACTTCTTGTCTCCGCCCCCCTACCAACCTCTGAGCACCATCCCTTGGTTTCACCCTCCTACCCAACTCCCAGTACCGCCCCTTTTAGAGACTTCCGAACCAAGTATCATTTTGTGATGATAAGTAATTTGTATGGAATTTGTTAACAAGAAAAGCAGTACATTAGATCCCCAGCACAAACAGACCCTTCCCAGCAGCAATAGATCCCCCAGCAACAATAGACCCCCCAGCAACAATAGACCCCCCAGCAACAATAGACCCCCCCCCCCAGCAACAATAGACCCTGGTAGCAACAACAGATTTCCCAGCATCAGCCTAGCATCAATAGACTTTCCAGCATCTAGCAATAATAGACCCCCCTCCCTCAACAGGAGATCCCTTCCAGCAACAATTCACGCCCAGCAACATAAGCCCAAACAACAATAGCTAATCCACCAGCAACAATAGACCTCCACAGCAACAATGGACTGCCGCGCAAAATTAGATGCCCTTCAGCAACAATATATCCCCCAACAGCCAGCAACAATACACCCCACGCACAACAGTAGACTTCTTCCAGCAACAATTGACCCTCCAGCAACATAAGCCAAACCAACAACAATAGTTCCCCCACCAGCAACAATAGACTGACAAGCAAAAATAGATGCTCCCCAACAACAATAGATCCCCCAACAGCCAGCAACAATACACCCCACCCTCAACAGTAGATCCCTTTAAGCAACAACTGACCCCACCAGCAACATAAGCCTACCCCCAGCAACAATATTAGACCTGTGTCATGCAACAATAGATCCCCCAACAGCCAGCATCAATAGACTCTTCAGCACCCCTTGCCATTACATTTATTCAGCGCTGGAGGTGCCGGAGCTGTGTTCCTGCTGAAAAAAGTCCTGCTTACTAGTATGTTAAATTCTGTCAGAATTTTTGTCCTGATATCAGTCTCTTTATATTATCAATTCTCTATTCCCATAGGCACATGCATGGGATATAGAACATAGACCATCATAATATAGACTCCACCAGTGGCAGCCCTTTAATTCATTTGCAATTAACACATAAAAATGCTTCCCATAGATTTGTATACATTTTTTAGATTTTTATATATATATATTATATATATATATATATATATATATATATATATATTTATTTATTTTTCATAAAGGTTTCCTCGCTTATTAATTTTTTTATATTAATATTTTAATTTTTATATATAGGCCTTCTGTTATTTTTTTTATTTTTTTGTCTTGTTTTTTTGTAATAAATTTGTGTAATTTTTAAATTACTTTTTTGATTTTCTAAAATATTTTTTAATCATTTTTCTATAAAACTCTGGAAAAGTTCTTTATTTGCATGTATATACAAATTTTTAATCATGTGGAGTTTTTATCATGTTGAACACTCAGGTGGTAACATAACGACCCTAGCACAAAAAAAAAAGATCATGATCTGGGTGGATTAGCATGGGTCAAAAAATACACACAGAGGCAAACAATGAGTACGGGATGATTGACATTATACACCCGCTGATATCTGCCGTTGTGTCGTAGGCCAGGGGGAGGCCGTGGTCCGCAGCATTTGGATTGAATATAGGGTTGCCTGGATACACTCTCGGGCCATTAATTATTCAAAATGATCATGTGATCTGGGGTTGACCTGATCATGTGACCTGGGGTTGCTAGGATACCTTACGTCAGGTGCTCCACGGACCCAAACCAGAAGTGGCGCAATGACGCTAGGCTCCGCCCTACTCGTTTCATCACACTGACGTCATCGGGAGTGGGCGCCCTCTTGCTCCACTCACCGGTTTATATCATGTAAGGCAGTGTTTCTCAGCTCCGGTCCTCAGGGCACACTAACAGGCCAGGTTTGCAAGAAAACTGAAATACATCACAGGTAATATCATTTGCTGCTCAGTGATTGCAGTATTCTAGTCTGCATCTCTCAAAGGTAATACTTAAAATCTGGCCTTTTAGGGTGCCCTGAGGACCGGAGTTGAGAAAGATGGCGCCCACTCCCGATGACGTCAATGTGATGAAACGCGTAGGGCGGAGCCTAGCATCATTGCGCCACTTCCGGTTTGGGTCCGTGGGGCGCATTGTGTCCCGGACTTCCTGGTTTGACATGAGCAGACTGATTTTTATCTAATGTAAGTGCACTACTGTGATTTCTTAATAAAAATCATTTGTACGGATTTACACTATTGGGGTCTATCTTTGCCATTTCTATGTACTACTGATACTGCTGGGGATTGGAAGGAGAGTTCGCCAGAGGCATACAGCCGGGTGTAGCTGTAAAGGCTGGAGACCCCTGTTGCAAGAGGATAGACATCTGGTCAGTGAAATAGCAGGAGGGGGGTACGAGTGGAGACACCGGGCACACCGCATGCAGTTGCACAACCACCTGGCTGCAATATCATGAAATATTGCTCCTTTTACTGATACCACCATAAGGACCAGCAAGGAAAGCTGGAGAGTTTGGACTAACTAATGAGATACTGCATAAGGTTTATGGACTGTTCACTTTAAAACACGGATCACCTTGTATTAGCCCACGGTTTCTGTATACATTGTCTAGTGAAATTGGATCTTCACATCACTTGGGCACCTTTATTTAGCACATGCACTTCATTAATAATTGTAATTTTTTTGCACATAAGTTTTACATATGTTGCACAATATTTTCTATATATTTTCTGGTTTATTGCTTTTTTGGTTTATGATAAACTGAACGGATATACTAGTTGTACATTGCACACAGAGCAGCACCAAAACCCAATTATTACATAGGTTTTATTATCAACCTATTAGTGGCTGATATCACTCATCTTCCGCCCTACTCTGGACTAGAGATCAACCGATTATCGGCAAAGCCGATTATCGGATGGCCGATATTCACTTTTTTTTTCCAATATATTGGTATCGACCCGGGACTGGCCGATATTACCGATATTAGTATATTTAAAATCCTAGCATCCACTTTATTAGTGTTTTATATAAATGTCCAGTGTGGGTTTTTGTAATCTAATAGTCTGAAATACCTTCATTACATCGCTGCTTGGCCCTTCAGTGACCCCCAGCTGTCAGTGGGGGAAAAGAGAAGGACAGCAGAGCGGGAGATTAGCTGAGCCCAGAGCAGCGATGTAACGGAAGGTATTTCACACTATTCTAATCTAATAACCCACGCTTCTGTGTACACTGCAGAGGGGAGGGGCTGAGATCCTCCTCTGACGGCTATGAGAGGAGAAGAGCAGAGCGGGAGATTAGCTGAGCCCAGAGCAGCGATGTAACGGAAGGTATTTCACACTATTCTAATCTAATATCCGGCGCTTCTGTATACACTGCAGAGGAGAGGGGCTTAGATTCTCCTCTGACAGCTATGAGAGGAGAAAACAACAGAGCGAGAGATTAGCGAGGAGAGCCCGGAGCAGCGATGTAATGAAGGTATTTCCCACTATTCTATTACAAAAACACACACTGGACATCATATAAAACACTAATAAAGTGGATTCTAGGATTTTAATGACTCTAAACTAGGTTCACATGGGATTCCTGGCAGGCAAGGACGGAAGGGAAGACCGCACACTACAGCTAAAAGACCTACCCCACATGCTCAGTACCAGATTTGTGTCAAAATTTGTCTTTATTTTTCAAAACTTTAAATGTACAAAATATCGGCCATTACCAAAATGTAGTGACCAAAATATCGGGATCGGCCCTGAAAAAACCATAGCGGTCTATCCCTACTCTGGACCAATCAGTGTGCAGTAACAGAGCAGAGATAACAGAAGAATATATTATGGCTCACCTGTGCTGATCTCTGTAGGAGTGTCCTCCTCTTTGAATGTGTTTGTCATTGCAGCCTCCTCCGTATATTGCTGATCATCCCTCACATACGTCTCTTCTACTTCACCCTCAACTTTCATGTTCATCAGATCTTCACCCTAAACCAACAGAATGGCAGAATATATCATCTGTAATATAGAAGTATTTATGATGGGAGATCACATAGAAAATATTATCTTGTAGAGTCCACACATCATCTCCACATGTCAGAGTGTTCAATCACTTTATGTTCCAGACCCTCAACTCCACCCACCTGATGATGGTGAGGGATGGTGTGATCTTCTTGTGTGGAATCCCGGGAACACAGGGCACGGGGACATCTCTCTGGTGGTTTCCTGGAATAAGGTGGCTGGAACATATCTTTGTGTCCTTCTGAAAGCTCCTCCATCATTCCATACTCCTCATCCTCCTCTTTATACTCTTCTTTAACAACAATATTATAATCCCCGAGGTTTTCACTCTGATTATAGATAAAAACATTCATTGTAATGACCATGCTGTGTGTAAATTAGAACTACCAATAATTGTTAATCATCTACCTGATGATGGTGAGGGATGGTGTGATCTTCCTGTGTGGAATTCTGGAAATACAGAGGATGGGGACATCTCTCTGGTGGGTTTCTGTAGCTGGATGACTCCACCATGGTGTCCTGGTAGAGATCTTTGGGTCCTTTTAGAAACTCTGACTCCTCCATCATCCCATCCTTATCATCCTCCTCTTTCATCTCTTCTTTAATATCAATTTTAGCATCTCTCAGGTTTCCACTCTGAATATATAATAAAAATTACATTCATTGTAATGATGCAGATAATGTAGAGATCCTAATGATACTATCAGTGATTGTTCCTCATCTACCTGATGATGGTGAGGGATGGTGTGACCTTCCTGTATGGAATCCTGGGAATACAGAGGATGGGGACCGCTCTCTGGTGGGTTCTCAATACTGGATCCATCTGTAGGAAACACACACACTGACTGAATACATTGTTTCTATGTGTTTATCAGATGATGGGGGATCTAGGTGGAGCCTCCGTACTGCTCTCTCCTTTACAATAAAGTTTCCTCTTACCCAGTGATGTGAGGGGCGACTGATTCTCTATCATGACGTCCTTGTAGAGATCCTTGTGTCCTTCTAAATACTCCCACTCCTCCATGGAGAAATAGACAGTGACATCCTGACACCTTATAGGAACCTGACACACACAATGATACAGTCACCATCCAGACACATCCCTCTATAGATGGATAGCAGCAAAGTATGTGGACTGTATTGGTGATTCCAATCCAAAATGCATGTGGTTTCTCCACCGAACATGTGTGAACCCAGGCTTGTCATAATGATTTCAGCCTGGGTTCACATAGGAGCAGTGCGGGAAACCGTAATCAATTAAGACCGGAATCTCACTGCAAAGTATCGATTTCGGGTATCGGATCATTTTCACGAGTGGTATTGGCATCCCTAATGAAACCCGTTTATTACAGTTTGTTTACATGTTATCGGCTATGATTGGTCACAGAGAACAGAACACCTGGGCCTCTCGCATGGCCGGGTATAAGCACTGTGATTGCGAAGCATGTGACTGGGAGGACATCCCTAGATGTCCTCCTGGAACTGGAGAACCAGCCTGAGGCCATATTTTTAGAATACAGCGGGGCAGGAAGTGGTTAAGAGTGGCATCCATCTTTTCACATCCTACTACTGCCTAATTCCCCGTACACACGTTCCGATAATCATACGATAATCGTACGACTAATGTTTCGTAAATTGTTGCATGTTACTAAAATCGAAACCAACTCTGCGTACAAACCATCAGATTTTCTTCGTACGATTTACTGACCAAGTGTATTTTTCGTAGCTACGTATCGGAAGTGATGTATATACGTCTGACCCCTGCGGATTATTTTACTGTTTACGATCATGCGTGGTATTTGTCGATCGACTTTTAGCATACGAATACTGTACTGACGAAGCGATTATCGTTCGAGAAGATGTCGTACGACAGAAGTTTTCCTGTTTGTCCCTTCGGATTTTGTTGGACCAACTGTCGTGATCGGCTGTCGAAAGCTGTGTACTAACGATCAGATTATCGTGAGATCAGGTCGAAAGCGAGTTTTGTCGTACGATTATTGGAACGTGTGTACAGGGCATAAGTAATCTACTGAAATGTCAGCCAACCCTGTCTCTTGGGGTTACCACCACGCTCCTGGGGGTCAGGGGGGTTCTACATATGTATGAATGTGAGTGAAGGACCTTAGATCGTAAGCTCCTTGATGGCAGGGACTGATGTGAATGTATAATATATATGCAAAGTGCTGCGTAAATTGTCAGTGCTAAATAAACACCTAAAATAAGTAATCAACCACAACTTCAACCAAAATTAAAATCCTGGATATTGGGGGTCAGATTTCAGTATAACCTGAAACTGAATCTCCTCCCTTGTTACAAGAGACTGCTCAGGTGAGAAGGTGATACATCTCCAACATTAGGAGAATGTTCTGTCCCCGTAAGTGGGGAAATGTTCTGTGTATCATCATCTGCTGGAGATAAAAGACGTCACAGTGACTATGGAGGAAGAGGACGGACATGACGGGGGGGTTACTGGGCGTAAATAGACAATAAGATCTTATTACCTGATCTGCTGCCAATTCCACCAATGTCTCCTCTACTTCCGACCAACTCACTTCTCACCCGGAATTTCCCATTTATACCTGACATCACTTCCTGTCTTCCATAGAGACTTCCTGTCTGGGTAGAAGTGAGATCACCACCTTGTGGAGCTCAGAGGAACTGCAGCCCTGAGAAACATTTCACATTGTGAATACAGTTACAGTGTACATCCCTGACGCCAACGATGGATCTTATACACTATATTACCAAAAGTATTGGGACGCCTGCCTTTACAGGCACATGAACTTTAATGGAACCCCAAGCTTAGTCCATAGGGTTCAATATTAAGCTGGCCCACCCTTTGTAGATATAACAGCTTCAACTCTTCTGGGAAGGCTGTACACAAGGTTTAGGAGTGTGTTTACGGGAATGTTTAACCATTCTTCCAGAAGCGCATTTGTGAGGCCAGGCACTGAAGTTGGACGAGAAGGCCTGGCCTAGTCTGCAATCAAATTCATCCCTAAGGTGTTCTATCGGGTTGAGGTCTTCCCTGACACCATTCTTCCGGAAGCGCATTTGGGAGGTCAGGCACTGATGTTGTACGAGAAGGCCTGGCTCGCAGTCTCCACTCGAATTCATCCCAAAGGTGTTCTATCGGGTTGAGGTCAGGACTCTGTGCAGGACAGTCAAGTTCCTCTACCACAAACTTGCTCATGCATGTCTTTTTGGACCTTTCTTTGTGCACTGGTGTGCAGTCATGTTGGAACAGGAAGGGGCCATCTCCAAACTCTTCCCACAAAGTGTGGAGCATGAAATTGACAAAATTACTTGGTATGCTGAAGCCTTAAGAGTTCCCATCACTGTAACTAATGGGCCAAGCCCAATCCCTGAAAAACAACCCCACACCATAATCCCCCCTTCACCAAATGATTTGGACCAGTGCACAAATCAAGGTCCAAAAGATATGGATGAGCAAGTTTGGGGTGGAGGAACTTGACTGTCCTGCACAGAGTCCTGACCTCAACCCGATAGAACACCTTTGGGATGAATTCGAGTGGAGACTGCGAGCCAGGCCTTCTCGTACAACATCAGTGCCTGACCTCCCAAATGCGCTTCCGGAAGAATGGTGTCAGGGAAGTCGTATGCATAGTCATGAAAAAAGACCTGCACGAAGATGTGCACTTGCTAATAAGAATTCTTGAGTGACAACTAGAGGTTCCTTGACTCGTGTGCAAGCGCATAAGACATTCCTGATTCGCTAACGTATCTGCGAATGTGTATTAGCGTGAGTGAATATTTGGGGCCCTCTTGCCTAATTAAACTGGCTCCTAAAACCAGAAGATTGCTGAGTGCTCGTCAGCTTCTACTGCCTGTAACCTGAGCCTGTGTCTGTTCCTGTGTATAACCGGCCAATTTGACTCTGCTTGTTCCTGAGACCTTGTTGCTGACCCAGGTTGTGACCCAACTCTGCCTTTTTCCTACCGTTCCCGTGCCTTCTCTGCTCACTTGATACCGACCCTGGCTTAGCCCTGACTCTTCTCTGGATCCGATTCTGTACCTCTGCTACTTGGCCATTACCGAATTCTGCCTGCCTGACCACCTCAGACCCTGCATCCGCCTGCTCACCAGCTTGGTTTCTGTCTGTTGTCCTGCACCTGCTGCTGTGTACCTGCACCTGCCAGTCCACCAGTCTGCCTGCTGTTCTGCACCTGTTGGCTTGTACCCGCACCTGCCTGTTTACAAACCTGCTTGGCACCTGCTGAAAGTACCTTCTGTCCAGGATCTCCAACCAGGGACCCATGCCACTGCGTGCCCTGTTATATCCTGTCACCACCTTCAGGAGAAACAGGACAGGAGGTGTAAAGGAAAAACCTCCCGTCAGATCGGCCTCAACCAGGTACGTGACCAATGGTCAAACATTCCCATAGACATACTCCTAAATTATTTAACCACTTGCCGACTGCCCGCTGCATATATACTGCGGCAGGCTGGCTCGGCTGCGCGAATCGACGTAGGAGTACGTCGGTCGCGTGCCTGGT